>NW_024468045.1:787966-1486010 GCF_001896365.1 Talaromyces amestolkiae | reverse complement strand
CCTAACCCTAACCCTAACCCTAACCCTAACCCTAACCCTAACCCTAACCCTAACCCTAACCCTAAATCAACAAAGCACTAGAATAACAAGACCAAGAATTTAAAGCCACTATAAAAGAAAAACACTTTAAAATCCAAGCCAACATACTAGGATCAAAGATATAAATTATAATAGACTCAGAAGCCACCAGAAACTATATAGACCCAAGAATCCAAGAAAAATTAAAGATACTAGAACAAAGGAAATATAAACTAATATCCTTACTAGGGCTCAATAAAAAAAAATTAGTAGAAAAAAATATTATAAACAAAACAGGATACTTAACCATAACTATCAGTAAATATATTAAAACAATCAACTTCAATATTATAAAATTAGGACGAAATAACATCATACTAGGAAGTCTATAGCTACAAAAATATAACCTAGAGATCCACTAGAAAAAAGAATAATTATAACTAACAAGATATAACTATAGAAAAACCTAGACTATTAAAACTTCTAAAACGAAAGAAGACCCAGAGATCACTATTAAAGAAATAATAAACACTCCCTCATAGAACAGAATCAAGAGCATGACTGTCACTAATATCATAAAAGAGGTCACACTACAATAAGATTTTAATATACTAGAAGAGCAACTAGATATCAAGATAATAAAATACCAACTAAAAAGCAGTATAGATATAATATTATCTATAGAATACAAAGAATTCAAAGAACTGTTCAATAGAATATACAAAACCTTGCTAGAACATAGTAAGTAGAATTATACTATTCCTCTTAAAGAAAGCAAAGAACCAATACCTTAGAAGATTTATCTAATCTCAAGAAATAAAAAAGAATCTCTAAAAAAATACCTTAAAGAAAATTTAAAAAAAAGATATATAAGACTATTAATATCACTAGCAGGATACCTAATACTATTTATCAAAAAAAAAAAAATAATAGAATTAAGACTATATATTAATTTTCAGCAGCTTAATAATATTATAATAAAGAATAGCTATTCCTTATCTCTGATTATAGAGATATAGGATAAAGTTAGAAATAAGAAATAATTTATCAAACTTAATATCACTAATACATATAATTACCTTAGGATCAAGAAAAGTGAAGAATAGAAAATAGTATTTAAAATAAAATATAGCTATTTTAAATACTTGATTATGCTATTTAGACTTACTAATATACCAGTAGCATTTCAATGATATATCAATAATATAATATTACTTTACCTATATGATTTTACTATTATATATTTAGATAATATCTTAATATTCTTAGATATACTAGAAGAACACATATAGTATATAAAAAAGGTACTAAGCAACCTATAAAAAACTAAACTATAAATTAAATTAAAAAAATATAAATTTTATATATAAGAAATAGATTTCTTAGAATATAAAATTATATAGATAGGAATCAAGATAGAAAAAGAAAAAGTTAAGACAATCTAGGACTAGCTTAAACTAAGAAACCTTAAAGAATTATAATTATTTATTAGACTGATCAATTACTACTAACAATATATCTAGAATTATATAAAAATTATAGAATCTATATTCAGACTATTAAAAAAGGACTAACCATATAAATAGAAAATAGAATAAAGAAATATATTTAAAGAAATTAAATATAAGATTATAATAGCACTAATATTAATATAATATAATCTARAAAAGYTAATAATAATARAAATARATATATTWRATTTTMTAATTAGAGCAGCTATAATATAATTARATAAAAATAGAAAACTAAGACTAGTTATTTATTATTTAAGAAAATTGATTGATGTAGAACTAAACTATAAAATATATAATAAAGAATTACTAGTAATAGTAGTAGTACTAAGATATTAGAGAGTATACTTAGAAAGAATAAAATATTTAATATAAATTATTATAAATTATAAAAATCTTACTTACTTCATAATAACTAAAATATTAATAAGAAAATAAGTAAAATAATTAGAATTACTTAGAAACTATTACTTTATAATTAAATACTATAAAAWAATARAAAATAAAAAAATAGATATTTTTAATAGAAGATTAAACTATAAAGAAGAAATTAAGAAATYTAAATTARTATTACTATAACTTAATAAAGAAAAATACTTAGAGTATAATCTATAAATAGCTATACTTATAATAATAATAAAAATAATAATAAACTCTAAATTATAAGACAAAATTATTAAAAAAATAGCTAAAAATAATATAATTTAAACTTTAATTAAAAAGGAAGATAATAAGGTTATAATAATAGAAACTAGACTAGTATTTTAGTATAATTTAATCTATATCTTAAAATCACTATAAAATAAAATTATTTAACTTAATTATAATACTTTAACTAATAGTCATCCAAAATAGATAAACACTATAAAAAAAATTATTAGAAACTATTACTAGCTAAGAATAATAAAAGATATTAAAATATATATTAAAGAATATAATTTATATTAGAAAAATAAGATTAAAAGACACAGACTCTATAGATTACTATAAGAAATTAAAGTACTAGAATATCCATAGTAATAGATTACAATAGATCATATCACAAAACTACTAGAATTAGAAAAATATGATATAATCCTTATAGTAATAGATAAAATAATAAAATACATACATTTTATATCAATATTAGAAAAAATAAATATAGAAGAATTAGCATTTAAGCTAATAAATAAAGTATTTAAATACTACAGAATACTAGAAGTTATAATATTTAATAGAGGACTAACATTCTTATTAAAACTATAAAAATCAATGATAGACCTTATAAGAGGGGAATAATAACTATTAATAGTATATTACTCTCAAATCAATAGTTAAATAGAATAAATAAACTAGACGCTAGTATAATACCTATAATATTACGTCAATAATCACTAGAGTAACTAGGCATTATTATTACTAATAGCATAATTAGTATATAACTCCATACAATAATTAATAATAGGAATTACACTATTCTTCGCAAATAATAGAAAAGAATCTAGACTATTAGGACAACTATAATATTAAGAATCTATTAATGAAATAGCAGATAGATTTATTTAAAGTATAAAGATAATATACTTCTATCTTTAAATAGAAATTATTAACTAGAATAAATTAAATGAAGAATATTATAATAAAAAATATCTAAAAGGATCAGACTTCTAAAAAGAAAAGAAGATATATCTTTTATAAAAAAATATTTAAATTATAAAACTAAGTGATAAACTTGATCACTTATAAATTAAACTATTTAAAATTGAAAAAAAAATAAGTGAAATTAATTATAAACTTAAACTACTGGATATAATAAAGATATACTTAATTTTCTATATTTTATTACTAGAACTAGCACTATAAAATATAAAAATATAAAACAATATTATTATCGAACAGGAAACCTATAAAGTCAAAGAAATATTAATAACTAAAATAGCTAGAAACTAGAAAAGATACTTAGTAAAATGAAAAGAATATAACAAATTAGAAAGTATATAAGAAGTGATTAAAAATCTTACTAGAGTATAAGATATAATTAGAGATTACTATAAGAAGCAGCACTTATTAGGAAAACATCCTATAATAAGAGATTAGACGATATAAGTAGTTTAAGATTAACAAGTAATACCTTAATATCTAAGGATTGTTCAGACATAGTATTCAAATACTATTCATTAGAAGGAATTAAGACCAGATCTTCAAGATCCTTCTTATCAAAGATATCTAAGACATTCAAATCATAATCTAACATTTTATCATCACAATCTTTAAAGAGTTTTTATTATTTGCATAATTAGATAAGCTTTGTAATAGCTTTCTATTACACCTAGATAGAACATTACTATTATAGAAATAACTCTTATTATAATCGTAAAGACTCTTTAAAGCTATTCTCAATAGATTCTATATTAGTCTTAAGTTTCTTTTCTATATACTATAATCTATTCTAATCTTTTTTACTATGAAAACAGTATTCATATTTCTTATTATTCTAAGTGTAAGAAGCACAATTATGACTCTTTAAATCTATTATATAAGGTAAATCTTAACAAATATAATAAGAACATAGATTATTAATAGAAAAGCTGTTCTAAATAATATAATCAGCCTAATAATAACACTAACAGGTTTAAAAGAATAATTTAAGTATATTAATATATTTTAGATACTTACTAAAGAAGAAAGTAGGGTTACACTAAGAATAAGGGCGAGTCTTTCTATTTAAATCTTTAGAACAAAGATCTCAAAGAAAAGAAGTAATATTATAAAATCAACTTATATAATACTAGACAGAATCTAGTACTATTAAGAGAAGACATTTGTTATAGCAGCTAACACTATATCTAGTTATTTCTATAACTAGGTACGCGGGCGGTCAGCTAAAGATATAAATTTAAGAATAACTAATTAAGAACATATAACACAAAGTATATACTAAGATATGCATAAAAAAACATTAGAAAATATATATAGAGTATACACTTCTAAGAATATATATACTAAAGTATATACTAAAAAGATCTATATAAATATACTTATTTATTATATATTTAGTTATTTTTCATAGCTCTTTAACATAAGTTACTTAAATACAATAGTGAGAGTCAATAAGGTATTCACACTTGTACAGGTACTAGGCTATATAAAAGATCTCTTCTATCTTAGTTATATTAAGACTTCTATCTCTGATCGACTATTGTTATCCTATTCACTTAGCCTACCATATCGATGTTCAATCCCGAACCTTTGTGTGGTTCAGCAAAGCCTAGCGTACCTCGACACAACGCTGTTTAACTAAGGTGGATCCAGGTCCGTGACAACGCCCATATACATATTTTGGATAGGATAAGGGTATTTGAATAAGAATTTTTGGACTTAATGTCCTCTATACAGTCTTATGTAGATTATAGCTATATCCCAAAAGTTCCTAGCTCTTATTGAATTTTTGATGGGACAGGACACGCTTCAAAATATTGCGCTGCTTTTGTTCATTTATTTTTCGCTGTAGATATTGGGTTCGAAGCTGCAACTCTTTCTTATCCTTCTTTCATTGATGTCTCTCCTGAACCAATTGATCGTTCTCATTTTCCTACCGTGACAGTTCTCAGAGCTCCGGAGGTTTGATATGGCGCCGTTGGGGGGTTGACCGGAACAATCCGCATGTAGGGCAAGGACCCTAGGCAGTGCCGAAATGAGAATCTCCTCAGCGGTGCCATATTGGGAAATGGCAGAAGAAAGAGAGCACACACGTAAAAGAGCCCTTGGGTGAGGGCACTGAGGGGTGTTTGGTTTCTTCTCTGTTCCCTCCTCATGTTCGATATTCGCTGTATGTAGGCACCTTGATAGCTAGAACGGCCAACCGTCACACATACCAGTAGTATATACTCAAGTGAATTACACTTAGGCATTTTACTATAGTAAGCACTAGTTCTAATGAGATGGCTTTTTAAGCATTCAGAGCTAATTAATATATAGTCAAATATGTTATACAAAGCTACTTAAAATTTAAATCAAAATAGAATATCAAGTGAATCTTGATTCTTGGATAAAAAATGGTTATTAAATATTAATTAGATATATACCTAACTTTTGAATAAAATGTATATCTATAAATACAAAAAAATAAATCTTAATATTTTATAAAAGATAAATTAATCTATGGTAGAACGTCATCGCCTAGATGCCCAAATACCAGTGGGGTTGATTCGTCGCGATGGTATTCCCATCCAGATTGATATGCAAGTGCGACATAATCCAGCGATCTCTGTCTTCAGTATGACCGCGGTCCACGTATCGAGAACTTATGGCCAACGTACGAGCTAGCCAGGCTCGGGACCGATCCAAAAACCCAATTCAAGAGTAACTTTATTGCATTTGTTGTTCGTTCCTGTTGTTCTGGGCTACCACATATGATGAAGGCTTAGTTCCTGCTTAAAATAGTGACGACGGGGCATTCTTGTTAAGATATCTGTGATGATCTGGTTTGGAGTTTTCTTTATATACGCATCTGTCCCTCATATACACATAGTGCATCAATTTTAGAATTGGAATTAACTAATTGATCAGTCGTGTCTTTGAAACCGTTATTTCGCTTTTTTCTTTTGAATAATCAGCTGGCTCCTACTACTGATTCAATGAACAAGGTATCCTCAGTAATAGGGTATCAAGGACTCACCCGTGGACAATAACGGGTTGAATGCCCTTTCTATATACTATACTTCGTAGTACGGGATATAATTGGATCGAATATAAGTTATCTGAGGTGTCATTCAGGCTTCATGAAGTCTTCAAAGTCCCACATCGTTTGAACTGCCCTTACGCTGTTTACACATATCTTCCGGATCAGATTTCCTTTCGACTATTGAACGCATATGAACAAAGTGACATGACGATTTATAAGATTAGCAATAATGAGAAGGCAGAATTAAAATCCGTCCAATCCAGTTTTGATAACCGGCAATTCATCATGGCTTTTCCCTCCTAGCCACTCACTCAATGTTTTACCATTTGAATTATAGATAGGCTTCTCGCCGAACACCGCTGTTCTCTTTCCTTCCCTTTCTTCCGTGTTGTATCCCCCAGGGATTGCACGGTGGATGGCAACACGATTGTCCCAGAATGCGACGCTGCCCGCCTTCCAGTGCCATCTCACACTCAAGTCATCGGCCGAGTGAAGATGTTCGCGGAGAAAATTTAGAGTATGTAAGGATTCATACCCTTTAAGTTCGGCAATATTGATTACGAATGCGGGGTTATAAAACAGTGCCTTTTGTTCGGTTACGGGGTGGGTACGGACCTGGTCGTTGTGTTGGTATCATAGTATCCTTTTGAGTCCATATAGAAGCCAGATAAGAAGTAAAGACCTACTAGAGGATGCTCTCTGCGTACGGGTGACCGAAAAGTCGTTCCGCCACCGTTGATAGTGTTGATGAAAGTATGCTATACTGAATTCAGCGAATGGAATGTATACGAGTTAAAGGTGACAGTGCCTTTAACACTGACCTCAGAGCTGTGGACCGCATGAAGACCTTCAAACGTTTTTTGGAAAGTTGGGCTCAATTTATCGAACAACGCTGTCTGGCTTGTCCAGATAGTGTCACCACCTAGTGCAATGTTAACACCAACAATAATGAGTTTTAAACATGGGTGAAACTCAGAAAGCAGACGTGAAAGGGTAATCCTTTACCGTATTCAGGTGTTCTAAGCATTCGAAGCAATGTATAAGAAGGCGGGTTGATTTCGAAAGAGTGATCAGAGTGGAACTCGGCGAAGGCGCTACTGGCATGTTCGTAAGATCGAATGTCGCTATGGGGTGTTCAAGGTTAACATCGAAGTTGAAAAAAAAACAAGGACACTAGAAATTTTCCAATCTTACCCTCCGCGTCCAAGAATAGTGACATGGCGTGGGTCGACTTGGTTTGGGTCTCTGTCTTGCTAAAATGAGCAGGCCATTAACATTCTCAACAAACGATTGGATTATAGAAGGCAAAAATCAACTCTTACAATTCCGTAATGTCTCGTGAATTCATGTTGCCCTTCTAGTGTAAGGTCTTGGTCTCTGAAAAAGACAACCCCTCTCTACAATTCGTTAATCTTGAATCAGGTGTTTATTAAGGCCTATGGAAGAAATACTAACTTCAGCAACCAGCAAAGCCAGTTCATCCTTTTGCTTGGCATCCAATTTACTCAACTGTACACCTGTCAACTCCGTTCCTATATACGGCGTCAAATGCTTGATATTGGTGACCGCTGACAGAAGAGCCTTTTTTTGCGGGTCAGCAAAGAATGCACGATCTTTGGGCGGTTGGATTTCTTCCACTGGCGGGTCGATCGCTTTGTAGGCGAGGACCTTATCGGTGAGGCCTGTGTGAGCCCCGATCATTTTTGTTTCCTTTTGTTTCTATTACCTGATATGAGGTCAATTGTTGACTGTCTATATTGATGGAAATGCGCTATACGTTGAAGGTTTCGCGCTACTTATATGAATATCTCGAGAATAACAATCGGAGAATCTCGATTATTAGTAGCACTTGCATAACTACGTAAGCCGCAATGAGCATGCAAGGTTGACGAAATATCAGGCTTTTGTGGTGTAATTCCAATGAGCTATAATCTAGGCAATCAGTTGAACGGCTTGAAACGATAGCCATCCTTCCGTTAAATTGACCAATAGAAAATTCTCTGTGACAGACGAGCCATGTGTAGGTTTGTTACTTACTTTATAAATGGACTGTTATGGCGACATACATCTCGTGTCTTGTAAATTGCGCTAAGTTCACGAGTAAGCAGAACAACAGGAGCGTCTTATCAGCTAGTCTAGCCAGCCGGTGAAATAACTAGTTGGTGAGTGGGGGAGTACGACTTACTAAGACCACAAGATTGCCATCTACGATCACATCATTGCTGTCTCGTAATACGGTATCTGAAAATGGACGCCTCGGATTTACCGAGCTCATCGATCGCGTTCCAATGGGACACATCCTATATCCGTGAAAAATCTGTGCGTATATTCCTGACATAAACAAATGAACTACATATATAGACTTGGGTGTAGACTAACTGTATATGCGGAAAATCGTCCTCTAGCCGCCAATATCCCATTCCATACATCATTTCAATCCTGTCCTTCTGTCACAATCTTTACTGAAGCTAGAATCTAGCAAGCATTATGGTTGACTCTAAAACCGCAGTGTCCGCCAAGGTGGATGGATCTGACAATAATGAATCTTGTTCTTCACAATCCACCGGCCTTGATCGTTCCATTGATTTGCATAAAGAACTCATTGATACTACGAAATTTGACGATGTGTTGGCTAGAAAGATGGCTCTAGTGAATGCTGCGATCGATGAGATTGGCATGACCCCTTTTCAATGGAAACTGTTTTTCTTAAATGGATTTGGATATGCTGTTGATTCAGTAGGTTTACTTTCATTTTCTACATATGCTATGTTTACATGATCTTGCTGACTGAATAACTATAGCTCCTCGTAGTCTGTCAATCTATTGCTCAGCCAGCAGCCACACAAGAGTTTGGAAATCCTAGCCAACATGTCGCCGGTATCTCCCTGGCTTCACAAGTTGGCCTTCTTGTCGGCGCTGCCGTATGGGGATTTTCGGCGGATGTAATTGGACGAAAGCTTGCATTTAATACGAGCTTGTTTATATGTGCTGCATTCGTTCTCATTGCAGGTGGAATGCCGAGTTATATATCTTTCTCTGCCATGTTTGTTCATCCACGTTCCTGCTCTGAGACCAATCGATGAGCATTGAGATCAATTTCAAATGCTAACTTTTGATAACCTGCTCTGATAGGGTCGCCATATACTCCGCTGGAGCTGGAGGAAACTATATTCTTGATGCGACCAATTTCCTCGAGTTCCTCCCTGTCTCGCATGCCTGGCTGGTGACTTTCCTGTCCGTATGGTGGGCCGTCGGATATACTATCACAGGTCTACTGGCATGGGCATTCATGAGCAACTTCAGTTGCGCAAGTGACGCAGTAGAATGCAATCGAGCAGACAATATGGGTTGGCGCTATCTTCACTTCACTTGCGGCGGTTTGGTTCTGGTACTTAGTGTTGTCCGCTTGTTCGCTATCCGCATGGTCCAGACGCCCAAATGGCTGACTAGTCAAAACCGTGATGAAGAGCTATACGCAATTCTCTTAGATCTATCAGAGAAATACAAGCGTCCACTCACGCTAACATTAGAAAAACTGCAGTCGCAGGGACGCGTCCTCCATACGGAAAAATCTGTCTGGTCTGGTCTGCGTCTGAAAAGTCATTTTTCAGGGCTGTTCGTCACTCCCAAACTAGCATATTCCACAGTCATTATTATTATCAACTGGCTACTCATCGGAACTGTCTCACCCCTATACAGTGTGTTCTTACCTTACTACCTTGCGTCTCGAGGTGCCGATACTGGAGATGGCTCAAACTACACGACGTGGCGCAATTATGCAATCAACCAAGTAGCTGGTTTGCTTGGTCCCATTATCGCCGGTTTTCTGGTTGAATGGCGATGGTTCGGACGACGAGGCACCCTTGCTGTAGGTGCAGGAATTACCACTGCGCTACAGCTTGGATATACTCAAATCAAAACCCCAGCACAAAATGTGGGAGTGTCTGCAGCGATTACAGCAGCTTCGAATATCTATTATGGCACAATTTATGCTTATACCCCAGAAATCCTGCCAAGTGCTCATCGTGCCACGGGTTATGGGCTCTGCGTGGTGTTGAATCGTGTCGGGGGGATTGTTGGTGTACTGGTCGGAAGCTACGCGAATGTAGAGACGGTGGTCCCGTTATGGATTTGCGCAGGGCTATACGGTGCTTTGATTTTCACGAGCTTGCTATTGCCCTTTGAGAGTAGAGGGAAGCGGACCGTATAGCCCACGGTCTGTAGGTTTGGTTTTTACTATAATAATCTGATGCGGAACTTTCCACGGGATTCAAATCCTATTAGATTATTAGTTTGCCTTTTCTTCATAGATCGGCATATGCTCCAAGGAGGTCATCAAATCAAGATTGGTGTGCGTAATTAGCTTGCTGGATGTTGCATCGATAATAATTGCAACAGGTGACTGTGTTATGCCTTTGTAAGCGTAGACTTTCGTATTATTGTTAAGAATGCTATATTGATTCTATTTTTTTGCCTCATTCAATGTTTGGTCTGATTGATCCCGTTACGTACCTTGTATCTTTTAAGTCTATGACTTTGATAGCCTATTGTAGGACTGCAAGTAACCATTCTTTTAGTGCCTTGTCGTTTCTTCGAAACTGAATTAACCTTCAATGGTCTCTTTTGTAGTAGTTTGGGAGAATCCCACATTCACGGGGTGTACCACAACGATTGATCTTGACATGTGTATGTTGGCATAGATGAATTGAGAATGGAAGACTCGGTAGTCATGTCATCCGTACCATATACATTTTCGACATCGTCATAGCATTTTCTACTTTAGATACGAACCACTACTGCTAGGAAAAGAGGACGTCGTAAGTGAGAAAAGGAAGCTCCAGGGAGCGAAGCTTGCGATGGAATTTCTACTTAGCGCTGCATTTCATGGCTTTGCTCACCGATTTGACGTTTTACGCTGATTATCCTGGCACTCTTTCAATGTTTCGTGGCGGAACGGAATGTTTAATTTTATTTCGTCTATCTTGGTGTAGCGTTGATACTGTAGCTGAGTAGCATTCTGTATCTAATGGTTGGCTCCTGGTCATCCACTTTGTGGGCTGATCGAATTACTCCCAAGGTCAAGTATCTCTCAACATCAGTATCACTATCGCACCGCAGATACAGGAGTATATGTGCCTATAACGATGGACAATGACGCCCTGAGCTCTTGGTTTCAGTACTCGGCGTTAGAGCTTGCATTGTCGCGATTGCGTTTCTGTGGTAGGCATCGAATGCCCAGTCAACTGTCCACTGGACTACACGTACCGCCGCATGCTCTGTTCCTCACCATGGTATTATTATTCTCTTCCTTGGCATGAATCTCAAATCTTCCAGCCGTCCACCTGTTTCACTAACATCACCCGCAAGAAAAAAAAACAGACTGTTCCCGTTGCCACAAACACAGCACTAAATAGCTGCGCCTTCCAAAACTCCGCCTTGGCCAGATTCAGAAGCGTGGACGCGATAGGGGTGCCAATCAAAAATCCGCACCCGGCAAACATAAAAATCATGCCTAGCCTTGTGCCCACGAGGCCCATATTTGGTGACATGCGTGTCAGGATTGAAGGCGGCAACGATACAATGGCACCCGAGGCGTAGCCGTAGAAACATGCAAAGACGACAGCTCCAGCGACATCGCGGACACCGATCCACACAAATGCCAGGACAGTCGCCAGGAGACTTATTGGAGCGAGCGTGTTGAGTCCACCAAAGTGATCCGCCAGGAGACCCGGGGTGACGCGACCAAGAACGGAGGTGGCGTTCAAGACTGAGAAAATGTAAAAGCTGAGGCTACTGTCGTTGTAAAGATAGGAGGTAAAGAAGCCCTCCAGATAAAAAAAGGGGAAGTACAGCCCCACAAAGCAGAGAAAAAGCCCAAAAGCAAACACCAGGAACGGCGCTTCCCTCAAAGCACTCATATCGAAAAGTGAACGTCTTTCCCTCGGCGGTGGTAGTCGTCGTTTCAACACAATCAGTGACACGCTCAAACCTGCTAGAGCCACAAAACCCATGATACGCGTTGTCCAACCAAAACCGACCTTATGGATTAGTTTCTCGAACATAATGGGATAGATAACGGCGCCGATACTCCCGCCGGACGCGGTTATTCCCGTCGCAAGTGCACGACGTGTGGTAAAATATGTCGCCACAATGGCAATGCTGGGCAGGAAAAGAAAGGCACAGCCGACGCCCACACTAACTCCATGTGCTAGAAATAGCTGGTAGTACTCTCTCGATAGAGATGTCATCATCATACCTAAAACAACCAGGAAGGACCCGATAGCGACCAGGCTTCGAAGATAACCTTTATCAAAGATGGGCCCCACGATTACGCCAATTATGAAGAGGAGGAAGCCTTGCACGGTACCGATCCAGGCGATAGAGGAAGACGAATGGGAAGCGATAAGATTGGATTCGTAGTAGCTTTGGAAGACTCCAAAAGAATTCACAAGGCCCCTGGAATAGGTGAGATTAAAACACTTTCTCTTCAGATTTTACATCAGGGACCCTCACCATGAGTTGAAAAAAAGAAGGAAGGCTCCGAGGACTTGCAACCAAGCGGTCAGACCACCGTCTGGTGGTTCGGAAGATATGTCAACCGGCTTTGAAGACGGTTGTTTCTCAGTGTCTGATGTATCGTGCTTGCTCATCAATACAGTAGACGGCGCAGCTCTTGACTTGTCAATTGAGTCCCTGTTTATTGGAGAAAACATGGTCCCAAGCTCAAATGGTACATAAATGGTCCGATTTTTCATGTAATGGGCGACACAACGACATCAAGATGGCACTGTAACGGAATTCTATTTTTCCTCTTCATGTTTTATATAGAATGGAATTAAGATCGACCTATCCGTAACGAGTTAGGTAGAAGATCGGACTTGGAACTTTTGGGGCCAAATATCCATCTTGTTAATAGTAAGCAAAATGGGGCACAATAAGCAAAATAAAAAGAGTATGAATGCGTTGAGAAGTGCTAATCGTTGCGTTTTATCTCCGCACGGAGAACAGGGAAGACAAGCAATAATTTCGAGAATAGCTGAAGCTCCAACTATTTCTACTTAGTAGACAGGGGCCAGGGTCATCAAGTAGATCTCAAGGCCTCACAAATGTTGCTTCATATTTCAGGGCAAGTTAATTCATTCACAACTACTGTCATTACGTATACCACTAAATGTGCTAGAACGACTAGGGTTTGGATATTTCAATTTCTCACGGCTTCAGCCAAGTCAACTGGTTAAAAGAAGGCAAAGGATGATGATGTAATAGTTAACAGGTCACGTATTTCGACACTTCAATAATTAGAATTCAGGGTAAGAGTAAACAAAGTTATTTCAAAAATCTTATAGATTGAAATAATATACACCTGCTCTTAAGATTGCATATAGGGCCGCAGCATGGATCTGTGGTTTTTAAACATAAAAACCACGGCGACTAAGCGGACTAATCATGATCACTAAGCTGAGTAAGATGAGATGTAGTCAATGAACTTAATTATATTTGCGCACATAGCTTGTCAACTCCTACCCAATTAGGCTTGCATGGTTGGGCCTGGATGTACGTTTGGACTTGTGGATATACAATTTGGGGCCGTATCTGACTTTTACTAGTATGTCCGAAAGTACCTTGTGGGTCGATCTAGTTAATCCAACCAAATTACTAAAACGAACCATATGCCGGGTGAACATCTCCCTGACATTCCTGAATGTCAACCTTCATATACCAAGACTATCTTAGGCTGACCAACCGATATTTGTGTCTGCTTCCAAATAGCGTTCTGTAGCTGTTTTTCAGAGGATTTCCCCCATTGTACGTATTCCAATGCGGGAGAATTGAGGAACCCGCGAGCGAACAAGTCCCCAAACCACTCGAACATTGCGGTCTGTTGTGACAAGTTTCGTTTGCCCAGACAGTCACTCAGCCTAAATGCCTTGAGGGCAATGTTCTTTTGCCACAAAAATTGGCGCAACTGTGGATTGGATCGAGCCGTTGCTGCCCCTAGGAAGCCGACAGTGAGTAGCGTGGCCCCCGGTATCAGGCATGTCGCCATTTTGCACGTTAAAGCATCGTCGCAGACGGAGTCGACAGCCAAAGCAATATTTTTTCCTTCCAGTGCAGTGTTCGTACCGAGTTCGTCCTCCGTGAGTACCAAAGACGCCCCGTGAGATCGCAGGGACCGCTTTGTGCGTTCGAGTTCCTCTGCACTAGAGCGGTTGCGAATAATGCTGATGACTCGAACGCCGAATAGCGGAGCCAGTTGGCAGACAAAATGACTGATGGTGCCCGTGGCCGCGTTCTGGATGATCCAGTCACCCGGCTCGAGTCCGTGATACTCCCGCAGAAGGAAATACGCAGGAGCCACGCCCATACGGAGCAGGCACCCAAGGCGAGAGTCTAATGTTGACGGAATACGAATCAGATCATCCTCTTCAATGACTGCATGGGTCCTCCAGGTGCCCCGGCAATGCGTGCGGAGAACAACAATATCTCCAACATCCAACTGATTCACAGCCGAACCGGTTTGTATAATCCGCGCGGCGCCGTCAGAGCCAGGAATGGCAAGGGTCTCACCCGCCTCGTTTTTGTAGCAGCTTTGAAGTTTCACAGGATATTTGCCTTCAATCACGACGAAATCCAATGGATTAATGGGAACTGCCAGAAACTTCACCAAAACTTGCCGTGGTCCACATTCAGCAAGAGTGCTTTTCACAAGGTGCAAGCTGGTAATTGGCTTCGAGCAACCAACGGTAAAGGCAAGTGCTTCAGCCATTGTGCTGAGGGCAAAAGAACATATTTCAAAAGACTAGTCGAGGTGAAAATTTTGATTTGACGTAGGTAGGGACTATGGATCCTGCAAGCCAGTTGACAAGCTTTACTTAATGACTCCTAATTAACAGTACCGGAAGAGCAAGCGTCCTAGTCCAAGCAAGCAAACCTTTCCATAAGTACTTAAGTATAGCCCCAGAACATACTAAGCCGTTAGGTGCGCGAAGCCCTAAAATGTTATAGGCAAGCAAATCACCTAGTAAGCAAAGCACTCGAGTAGGCAAAGTTCCCGAGGGTAAGGCCCCCACCAAATGTATAGTTAAGGTCATGGCTTACTTGAGAGATTACTAATAAATCCTTTCAAGTGAAGCTCCCTCGGCATTTCTCCCGAGGGGCTTACTCATTGGTTTGCACATATCGTACAGATTCAGACACAAGTGGGCACATGTGTACCTGGGCGAGCTTGCTATGGGTATTAGTCTGACTTGGCCTTCAATTTTAAGCAGGTACAAGTACGCACTATAAATAGTACTGAGTAATGTTAATGACCTATTGCAAACCCGTGATGGGATAAAACTCAATATAACTAGAAAAAAAGTCTGTATGGTTTCTGTAACACTTGATTACGGTTCCCAGGCGTCATAATGGAAATCATACTTTCATATATCATTCCGCCGTTAGAACCGTCTTCTTCGTCGTGGTTGTGGGGGTTTTCGTACATTAACCTCTCCTCTTGACTAATAGATTTAGATAGATGCCTGCTAATCTGTGGGCCATCCACCGCATTGTGAGAGAAGTAGGCGGATTCCTTACATTGAATCTCAATGGAGCACCGCAAATCTCGTTACCGTGTTGTGTTCGTTGTAATTACCTCCTATGTCTGCGTATACAAATCGCCTCAAGGGCAGAGGGCGGATGGAATGATACGTAGTAACTTAATCCTACACACACGATAAAACTGATTGTTATAAATATCATCATTTAAGCTTCTCGGGTTTAAAATTCACACTATTGCATACCGCATATCCCCGCGATCCTTCGGCCCCAAAGTAGGTGATACAGTCGCGCAAGAAGTTGCCTCGATTATTGATGAAGGCGTTTATTCTCAAAGACAAAATCCAAGACGTTCCACACTTTAGACGTCCATCACGCGCTCATTCTTCCTGACACCACTAACAAAACGGGACACCTTTCAAACTACGGAGCAGATATCTCTATATTTGATACGGATATTGTCAGAATCATCAACGAGCTATTATGAAATGATAGCGAGTACTGAGTACAAAAACACCACACTATCTGAAAACTGTTGAGCATAGGGATTGAAGTTTGATCCTTTGTACGCAACTAGTACCGGCGATTGTGGGCGCGACTGCATCACCCTATTGTCTTACCCCTGCTCTTGTTTTGACCACGGCTGATCATGGCCCCTATAGCTACAGCATATATCAACGACTCCATGCTCAATACACCTGTCAATCCTTTTTCTTCCTCTATTAAAGCCCCTTCTCCTCCTTGCTCGATCACCGACTTCATTAGTTACCAAGTAGAACAAAACCCTGATGCTTTTGCGGTGCATGTGGAAAACGAGACCCCATACACATATGGCGCGCTATGGCAACTTGTTCAGCAAATCGCGTCCACAGCGCCTTTTGCTTCGGGCGACATTGTCCCAGTTTGCATGGACCTCACAGTCGAATTTGTGGCCTCATTATTGGCCATCATGGTCACCGGGGCTGCATATGTGGTGCTCGACCCCAATGGCTCTACTGAGCGCAACCGAGTCATCGTTGAAGACTGTAATGCAAGAGTCGTCATTGTTCATGAAAAATATAAATCGAACTTCTTGCAGGCTCTGCCGATAGAAAGAATCATATCCAATGACGTGACTGAACCATCTCAGAGTCTGCTCTTACAACGATCCGTTGGTAGTCAATCAGATCTTGCATACCTGGTCTACACTTCTGGTGAGAAACTCCTGCAACAACTATCTTTCTCTTTCAGCCTTCTGTGTCCTAACAACTCAATCAGGTTCCACTGGAACTCCCAAAGGAGTACTTATAAGCCATCGTGCTGCGTCACATGGAATCAAGCACTTTGACCTGAACGGCCACCGGCGCTGGTTGCTCTTCTACAGCCCTGTTTTTTCCGCCGCGCAGCGAACCATCCTTGCGACACTAGCTAAGGGTGCTTGTCTGTGCCTTGCTGACCGGAGTCGTTTGGCAACAGCTCTACCGGAGGTTTTGATTAACCTCCAAATTGATGCCTTGGGGATCACACCGTCGGCCCTATCATTACTGTCCCCAGATAGCGTGCCACGCTGTCTCAAGCAGATAACCACTGTCGGCGAGCCCTTGAGCCAGGGCCTTGTGAACCTGTGGGCGGATAAGGTCAAACTTCGGGTTTCATATGGTCTGAGTGAATGTGCCCAGTTGAACTTTTCCCGCCAGCTACATTCTGGTGATGACCCTCGAAACCCTGGACAACCAATGGACACCACTACGGCGATCATCTGCGAGCCTGGAACCACTGGACAGCTACCTGTGGGTGAAGCGGGAGAGCTTTGCCTTTCCGGACCTCAAGTCGCCAATGGTTACCGCAATCGCCCAAAGGAGACAACAGCTACCTTTGTCAAGCATCCATCAGGGTCGGAAATTTTCGTTCGAACTGGGGATTTAGCCATTCGTCTACCAGATAATAATTTCAACATTATAGGCCGTATCGACCACCAGATCAAAATTCATGGTCAGCGGGTCKAACCTGGCGAGGTAGCAAGCAAGCTTTACATTGAGGATTGGGTAGCGGAGATTATTTGTTTTGGTGCGCATATCAACGAGAAGATGTCTCTAGTTGCTGCCATAATTCCGCGACCGAAGACGAAATGGAGTAACCTAGTGAAACGTCTCCGGGATCAAGCACGGCAATCCTTCCCACCATATATGATACCCAATTTTTGGCTTCAATGCCAATATTTTCCACTGAGTCATAATGAAAAAGTGGACATCAAAGCCATCCAAAATATAGCAGAGTTAGCAGATGTTCAGAGCCTGCTTGGCCGGGATGCGATCCTCGAGGGAAGAGATCACATGTTTAGTGAGATCGGACGCGAAATCGTTAAGATATGGGCAGATGTCCTCCATCTCCCCAAATCATCTATTCTGCCCTCGGATTCCTTCGTCGGTCTAGGTGGGACTTCAATTGAAGCAATAAAAACACTTCGGGAGCTGCGCACTCGGGGTTTTCATATAGAGCTGGCGGATCTGCTGCAGTCTTGGAGCGTGGGAGATATTGCCGAAGCAGTCGAAGTCAATGGTAACAATACAGCGCACCATGACTCAAAGACTCTGGAGCCATTCTCCCTCTTATCAGATCAAGGTATCAAGTTAGAGCTTATGGCAGATCGTGAAGTGGTTGATGCATTCCCACTCACAGGCCTGCAGGAAGGCGTCCTTGCCAGCACGCTTCAAGGAAGTAAAGATTATCTGTACCAAAGAGTCTTTGATGTCAGGCATCTCGATCTTATCAGGCTCCAGCTTGCATTCCAAGTGGCTTTTTGTCTCAGCGACACTTTTCGATCGACCTTCATTACAACCAGCAATGGCTTTGCACAAGTTGTGCGCTCGAACTTATCGCTCCCCTGGAGAACAGAATCAACATCTCTTTCAGATTACCTTGAGGCCGACAAGAGCATGGGTGTCACCCTCGGAGAACCATTTATGAGAGTTGCACTTTTAAACGAAGCTATTCTTGTTGTCTCTGTCCATCATGCACTGTTTGACTACTCCTCCCATGGCTTTCTGTTCGACGATGTTGCTCGACTATACTATGGGCAAGCCCCCATTCCACGTGTATCTTGGAGGTCATTTATAGGATATCTGCACAACCAGTCTCAGACGCAATTGGATGAATTCTGGAAAAAGCACCTGGCCGAGGCTGTGCCTACCATTCTAAATGCTTATCCGATTCAACGGACAAATTCTGTAACGAAAACGCTCCGTCTGAACCTTAAATCGGCTTCAGGATTTCTACATACCCCTGCGAGTGCAATTATCTACACTGCATGGGCACTAGTCCTTTCTTCACATACAGCATCAAAGTCAGTCACGATGGCAACGGCGGTATCAGGGCGGGATATACCAGTACCTGGAATCGAAAGACTTGATGGGCCTACTCTTGCTGTGGTACCACAAGCTGTGGTAATCGACCCAAAACAATCTTTGGCAGAGCTGACACAACATGTCAACAAAAACCTTTGGGAAATTGCCAAGCATTCGCAGCACGGTATCCGGAGAGCTCTATCCGCCGCCGGCCGCCAGGGTGGCTCTCCCCTGTTTGATACTATGGTCAATATTCTCGTTCGAGAAACGGAAAGGGATGAAGTCGCCAGAGAGGTTTTTCAGGCAGTGGACAAGCAGCCGGCCTGGAAAACCGAATATACCACTTTGAATGTTCATATGGGAGACGATGATATCGAAATAATCCTCACAGGTGCTATAGAACATCGTCGACTAGGGTTCATTATGAATCAATTCTGCTGTGGCATTGAGACGATCGTCCAGAATCCGCGAGTGAATATTGAATCTGTCAGTCTGATGAGGCCAGAGGAGTTGGAATTCCTGCTCGACCGGAAAGAAGAACCACATTCTACCACGACCCTCCACGGTGAATTCGAGTTCATTGCAGAGAAGTTTTCAACTAATGTCGCTCTCAATTATCAGAATGAGCAAGTTCTCCACTACGCTGAGCTAGATGAGGCAACTAACCGAATGGGCAACTATCTCTCTGAGCGTGGTGTTACTGCGGGTGATATCGTTCCTGTCCTTCTCAAGAAATCACCCTTATTGATAATTACAATCTTGGCAATACTGAAAATCGGTGCTGCTTATGTGCCTCTCAGTCCTGAAAACCCTGTCGAACGAAATACTTTTATGGTTCAAGACGTGCGAGCAACGTGTATTGTGACAGAGACGGAACACGCTTCGTTCTTCGATTCCAATGCCAAAAGTATTCCCCTCATCTTGGTCGATACTCCTAAGTTGTGTAACTATTCAAGTGACAAACCCAGAGTCGACGTCTCACCCGCTGATTTGGCGTATATTATCTATACATCTGGCAGTACTGGTCATCCGAAGGGCGTTATGGTCAGCCATAGGTCCTGCGTAGCTGCCATGCGATCCATTATTGATTTTGAGAAAAGGCAGAATAGGCAAACCAAGCATCTCCAATTCTCCAATTTTATTTTCGATGCATCTGTGTATGACATATTTGCGACATTACATAGTGGGGGAACTTTGTGCATTGCCTCCACGGAGCGTCTTCTTAGTGATCTCACGGGGGTCATCAATCAAATGAGCGTCGACCATGTCTTTATGACTCCCACTGTAGCCCGGCTACTGGATCCCCGAACTGTCCCTACGCTCAAGTCCATGGTAGTTGGAGGSGAGCCATTGACCCCGGACGTTGTGGCAACCTGGGCTTCGAGGATCACCCTGATTAATGCCTATGGGCCCACTGAGACAGCAGTGATGGTAAGCATGAAGCATGTCACCAGCAACATGAGTACAGGAAATATCGGAACGTCTTTTCCGTCAGTTGGCGCGGTGTTACTCGAACGGGATGGGGTCCGACCGGTGCCATATGGAGCAGTAGGAGAATTGTGCTTCTGGGGTCCTCAGCTATCGTCCGGCTACCTCAACAGGCCTGAGGTGACCGCTGCAGCCTTCGTCGAAAGCGATATTTGTGGCGGTAAACGATTGTACCGTAGTGGTGACCTCGGAAGGTACATTTCTGGCGGTGATATCGAATATCTTGGCCGCAAAGATGACCAAGTCAAGATCAACGGGCATCGGATCGAATTGGGAGAAATTGAACAGACAATCCTTCGAACTGGCGTCGTACGAGAATGTGTTGTCACCGTGTGGAAGAAGAACAACACAGCCCATCTCGTTGCAATAGTGGTTTTCAATCACGGGGAACAGAATTCCGTCGAAAATGAGAGACATTTCCTACCCATGGACATGTTCACCGAGAAAATACAAAGGCTGAAGACCAATCTCGGCGGGKTAGCTTTCTACATGTACCCTAAGTTTATCCTTTCCCTTCCTTCCTTCCCTCGGCTACCTTCAGGTAAAGTGAACCGCAAGGAGCTCAAGGCGCGAGTTGGATCACTGAGCCAGGTTGACCTGACTCAATACTCCTTTGAAATTGTCGGCAAATCACAGTATACAGACATCGTCCCTGTGGTGTCGGAGGAACAGAAGACTCTTCATCGAGCATGGATCGAGGTTCTCGGCTTGCACAATGATCAGTTTGGCCTAGAGGCCAATTTCCTCGGTCTGGGCGGCGACTCTATCTTTGCCATTAACCTAGTCAGCTGGCTTCGGCGGAAAGGGCTCAGCATTACGGTTAGAGACGTACTCCGGTACCCCATTTTCGAGTCGATGGCGGAGCAGCTCCATCGCCATGGTGACAACGAAGCAGCAGCAGCACCACGACCTCTCGTCTTTTCGCCACCAGCAGAGTTTGATTCCATCCTCTCCTCTAACGGTCTTGGGCCCACTGATTATGAATATATCTACCCCTGTCCCCCTGGTCAAGCCGAGTTCCTATCACAGGGAGCTCGATTGGAACGTTTCTGGTGCTTGATGACGGTACGATCACTTGGTCAGAGCAGCGATCCGAGTAAATGGCTTGAGCTTGTCAAGAAATTGACGGAGACCAATGAGATCCTCCGTACCACCTTCCTCAAGCACGGCGAAAAATGGTACGGAGTCGTCTTGCCTGATCCTACCCCGATTGTAGAATTCTATGACATCAGGACCTCCTCGGAGCGGAAGAAGATCCTAGACACAATCTGGAGCGAGAAGTTTGTCTTTGGAAAGCCCTTCATTCGCTACGCTATCCTTCGCCTCGAAGATGGAGAGCACCAAGTCGTCAGCAAATTAGATCACGGCCTCTATGACGGCACCCTTCTCCGTATCTTCGATGCGCATCTTCAGAAATACCAGCGTGGTGAATCCCTGGATAGATTTACTTCATTCAGAAATTTTGCTTTCCACGTCTGGAAAATCAACCAAGAACGACCAAACGTGGCCTTCTGGCAGCAACCAGACAAGCAACCGATTCAGTTTCAATTAAAATGCCGCCAGGATTCCAGTCAGCTACCGTCGCCCGGGCCTAGCATTGACGCGTTCGCAGTCCATGTAATCGAGCACGATCATTTAGAAAGCTTTAGTCGCTCCAGCGGCGTCACGATCTCCATCCTCTTCCAGGCCATATTCCAGATCTGGCTCAGCTACCGCAGTACCCAGCGAGATGTAGCATTTGATTATCTCTACACGGGCCGCAACGTTGATCTCCCTGACCCGCAGAACATCAATGGGACCTGTGCCAATTTCCTTCCAATGCGCTCGCAAGTGGACATGCAAATGACCGTCAAACAATTTCTCCAGCAAACTCAGGACGACTTCTGGCAGTATACAGAAAACAGCACTGTTTCGATCGATGACATCTATAGAAGCTGTGGCGATGGGCTTTCCCGCGACGATTCTGCGAACCAGGCCATGTTTCTCTTCCAGCCTTTCGAGCCTGCAGCGTCATCGCCATCTTCGGGGAGGGTGGTAGGAGAGGAGCTTCAACACTGGCTGGTGATGGCGAAGTCAGAAATCACCATGCCACAGCCGTACGCGGTTGTGTTTGAGGTGATCCGGACTGGTTATGCGGATAGGTACAAGTTGAAGTTTGCGTATGACAGTTCATTCTGGACGAAGGAGGAGGTTGAGAAGGAATTGATGATTGTTGAGAAAATGGTTGTGCATGCCGTGCAGGAGGCTGATACTTTGGTTGGCGATGTCTTGCGCGATTTATAACATGATCTAATGTAGGCATTATTTTATTAATAGATGGGAGTTGGTTGGTTGAATCGAGAAATTGCGTCTTGGATTCTTCGACCAGTGAACAACACTAGTTGACTAGTGTCGAGAGAATCGTTACCATCACGTTACACATAATTACTTCGATTCCGGTGGCAAATGGGCTGTGCTATTCGTATTGGGCCGTATTCTGTTGTTTAATTACAGAACATGACATTTCCCTATAGATCACAGCAACTCCTTGCCGGTTCCCTCACATCAGAGAATCGTCATGGTACCGCTTTTGGTTTCTTTGGGCGCCTTGACTGTGTGTCGCTCCTCGCTGGTAAGCAATCATGAGGCATGCATACAATATCCAAGGATGTTTCTCCTGCGAGGCATTTGATTGCCTGCATATGCCGACTCTCCACCTTCAACCAGACCTCGGTACATCCAGCACAAATATAAATACATATTTCCTTTAACATCCATGCCCCTCGGTTCAGTACGAATGCTTCCAAGACTATTCTCGTGCCATGTACATCGCTTCCTAGGTAAACCTACGACTGTTTCCAAGAGCTCTCACGAATATACTTTTGATGATCGCAGATCAACCACCTCTCGGAAGTCCTGCAAGTGCATTCAAGACTGGGATGGGAAAACCCCCATTTCCTAGCGGAGAACTCTGCAACAGCATAATTCTCTCGCACATGCTAGATACCTAGCCTGATTTCCGTGATGTAGGCTACTAGGACTAGGCACTCTATTCCTGAAAAGTCTTGCCTACGGAATTTTAAGTCAATTGGGACTACTAATATTATCCTGGACTCCTAGGGTTCTGGAAACCGTGGCACGCGCCACACAACCGTACGCGTGTCCAGCACTGCGAGCAGTTCAGCCAGCCACCGAGCTGGTATGTAGCAGGATCGTCAATACATGGGCTTTTATTGGATAGGCACTAACACTTTCGGTTGTACTATCTATACGGATATTCAGTGGTCATGTTCCGGACACTCTCATGAAGACAATAGGCTGTTATCGCATGCTGCAACTGTACTAAAATACCTTGTTTTACTCGCTCCACATATTTCAGACGAACTGAAGGCTGTGTTAGATAACGTATCGCTAGACAAACGCCGGCAGCGAATATAATGTGCGGGGTATGCGTGACAACTGGTTACTTATATTGCGGTATGTTGTATGTAGTGGAAAGATCCCTTCGAAAAGAAAATGTTTCACAGAATCCGACAAGTGTAGGTTAAATGAATTGCAATTCGGACGAACCGCGCTGCATCTCATTTCTTGCACTGTTCATTGATAGATCTTACTTTCATAAGCAAGCACGACTGAATTCTTCTTGAACTCGCTCAACCTGGTTACGAATATTGTTTTTGATACGGACTCTCACGGTTCATCGTTCTTCTACCTGTATTTGTGATTGAGATATGCCGTCAGCAAAAGATTTGACTTACGCCTCAATATCGGTTGAGCTTGGATCTCACAGGCGCAATTTGATCAAGCCGACTCAGTGGGAGCCCAGAATAGAGTCATTGATTCGAGAGATTCAAGCCAACGGATATGTTATTATTCCACTAGCGTTTGATAAGACTGAGATTGAAGAAGCAAAAGCCGAATTGGCGCGTCTGGCAAGCAGCGGACAAGGTGGTCCTGCTGGCACTAAAGGACGTAACGCGTTTGAAGGGTTTAAAACCGGTCGGATATATGCTCTCTTGGACAAATCTAGAGTTTTTGATAAATTTGTATCACATCCGGACGTATTGGCCTTGAACGACTATTTTCTGGACCCGGGATATCTGATCAATGCCTTTCACAGCATTTCTATTCAACCAGGGGAGCTACCTCAAACTCTCCATCATGATGATGGGCATATCAAAGTGCCACGGCCACATGTGCCGTTTGGAACGGCAAGTATATAGCATATATGGATTTCAATCGTCAAATCTAATAAAATATGGTATTACTAACATCAGAAATCACAGGGCGTCATGGTAGCGTTGGACGCTTTCACCGAGACAAATGGTGCCACGGCCATTGTACCAAAGTCCCATCTCTGGGGCGAAAAGCGCTTGCCCACTCGAAGTGAGACATTACCGGTTGTGATGGAAAGTGGTAGTATGGCATACTTCCTAAGTACACTCTGGCATGGCGGAGGTCAAAACAACTCGAAAGAGGAACGACGCTCTCTCAACATGCAATACTGTCAGCCATGGTTACGTCCGTTTGAGAATCATATTCTGGCAGTGAGTTGGGACAAATTGAACCAAATTCCTCCAAAGGTCGTCGATATGATGGGTTATAAAGTTGGAATCCCAATGGTCGGCCATGTAGAGGGCTCCACCCCTCTCAGGGCAGTTAATCGCCGACTCAAAGAGTACCGGAATGAAAAGCTACGTAATAAGACAAAGCTTTAAGGTGGATGACTTGGACATCGTTATTATCATTATTAGAATATTTTAATAGCGCTTATAAATGAAACTTAAAGCATACACTGTTTGGTTCTCTGGTCCTTAGGACGAAATGTTTGAAAGTGTAAGAATTCAGCAATGAGTTTTGCGTAGAGATTGACAGAACACTGAGGCAACTGCTGGGAAGCAAAGTTTTGGACTATAGAAGATGTATCAAAAAGCAGATACGCTTCCAAAAGTTGAGTGACTGGGACGTATCTAGATAGCTTGGCTTATCAATGTTGCCAAGTGTTAGTATCGTTCATCTGAATGATTATTTTCTCGTTATAAACACCATTATCTCTTGTATAATACCGGTAGTTTCGCCTCCGATGCTCACTATTTCGTATACACTATCTCATACGTGATTCCGCCAAACGCTAATCTTACAAGGTATACTAATCTTCTAGTCGGTCCAGCTTTGTGGTGCCTTGATCAAGGTCATCGCACCATATAATGTATTAAAGCTCCCAAAAAGTAATCTGGATGCAAAATGGTTGAGAGTGATGTACAAGAAATTATTGAGTATTCAATATGATCTTGGGAAAGCTATTTTCGCAGAATGATCTTGTGTAGCGAGGTGCCGTGTACTGATTATGCAATTTAAATTATGACTAAGCCAGCATCCTGTGTGAACATTCCTTATGAATGAAGACGAGAATGCTGACATTGATTGGATGCACCGCAGGATACAGATGAGGTACTCGATGTACCGCCGCCCTTGAAACGTATTTTAAACGTCGGAACATCCATAGAAATCTATCCAGTCTTTGTGTGAACTCCTTGCTCCTCTTGCACCCCAGCGCTTTCGATAGACGAGGTAGAATAATTGACTGTGGTGACCTCGTCGAGTTTGTTGTCCTCCGTGATCATAGTCCAGCTCACGTAGAGAAAACCCGGGAGGCTGGCTAGAAAGGTGATAACATTCGCCCAAAGTTGCCATTTTAAAGTAACATTGCAGGCCCCGAGAACGAATGCCAATGTTGACCCGAAAGAGCCAATTCCGGTCCTGGAAGCAATGCGAAATTAACAAATATTCTCCATCGTATAATTATCGGTATACTCACACCAACCCTACGAGTGACGCAACTTTCCCTGGGTCCAATCCCAAGGAACCGATGATCCAGTAAATAACCATCATACCCGAATTCTCAATGAGTCCGTATAGTATAAAAAGTAGGGATGATTTTATAAAGACCGGATCGACGATGTCAATAGCTGTGGATGCCCTTTCATCGTACTGGTATTGCACGATTAGACCGTAGATCCCTAGCATCAATTAATGTTTATGACTTCATCTTTGGCGATCAGTTCTACCCACAGGTCAGTGTAGTGACTACAACGTAAGCAGTCATTCCATAACGCGCTCGACTTCGGCGACTCCATTGTTTCCTATCTAGGAGCCATCCTTGTACCGGACCAATAATGCTAGGCCCAACTGTATAAGTTAATTGACGAATATGGTAAAGGATATTTAGCAATCAGCAGAACTGACCTAAGTAGAAGAGAGTACTAAGCAAAGCTCGAGCCCTGACAGTATGATAGACCGCGTTCCAAGTCCACATGTAGGATAGATCCCATTGCTATTCCTGTCATCAGCTAGCGTTGCATCAGATATATCGGTAATAATATCCTTACACAGTACAAGGCAAATGGGACTAGCAAAACAAAGCTTTTAAGCGACAGAACGCTCTTCAGGCTTGAGAGTTCCTCGTTCCAGGATTTGAAGCGATGTTCGACAACTTGTGTTCCATCGTTTCGCTTAATTTGTGACGGTCGAGGAATTGTAGCTGCCAATGGCAAACCGATACACATAATTGAAATGAAGGCAAAATAGGTGGCTGCACATCATACCAGTCAGTGAGTTCATCCAATGATACCACCAGGTTTGGGCAGCCACCTACCATCCGAAACTCTGCCGGCGTGGTTCTGCTTGATATTCAACCCGAGTGAGATGGCACCACCAATGAATCCTCCGATATTTTGAAAAGCGAATTTTGTACCAACTGCACGTCCACGATGATGTACGACAGGTACTTTTATCCACATACTCAGTTATCCAGTCTCTCGTACCTCGAGGTTATCTTTTGGTACTCACCAACAAGGTTGATTGCACCAGATGCAGTCCACAAGAAGACGGCACTAATACCGCATGTCGCAGCTCCTAAGATGGGAAACCACCTACGATAGCTCGTCAGCGGTTGAGAACACAGGTTTGATATATTCAATATTCCTACTTATTCCCGAAGGCTGCATTTGTATAGAGGGCAGCTACTCATGGTCAGTCGACTTATCAAATTAAACCCAAAGAAAGTCTCGAGCTCACCTGCGTATGGTGCATAGCCTAATGATCCAATGACCAGAGTCCAGCGAACGCCGATTCTGTTACATACCATGCCTGATATAAAACCTAAGACGGTCATGGTACCGAAGACCACCGCATTAACGACATTTGAAAGACTGGTCGATTCTTCTCCAGCTCCCTAAGTCTACTTTGAGTATGAGAACTTGGCGAACCGTCAGAAAAACTCACTCCGAGACCCTAGATGAACCACATCGTTACTGGATTGTTGTTACCGAAGTAGATAAATAAGGAGACTCACGTTCAGTGCTGAGAACATGCCTGGATGGCAGAATGCTGTCCACGCTACAACCAGCACACTGTACCTGTTTTTGTTGAAAATCGTGATGTTAGTCAACAAAAAACAAAAGACAGCTTGCATATGAATATTCCTACCATGGTTGGAAACGAATACTGTGCATTTTTAGGGATACCAGTAAAAATGCCTGGAGTAAAAGAGTGAGGAACCTGATCGTGTACAAATTGAGGACCCCATTCTGCAAAAGGAATTTGAGGCCTTATCAATCATTCCCACACGCTCACTAAATGCTAGAAAACCTACTTATTTACCAAATTGTGGATAAGTATCGATCAACGTTCTAGATCTTCGGATGCTGTTCCGTCTCCAAGGCAGATGATTGGTGATCATTCTTGGATGAGCGAACTGACGTGATTGAAACTAATGCTTGCTAAGTGAAAATACGTTTGAAGTAGTAGTTCTATCCGGGCATTTTGCGCTATTCAACGGCTGATAGTTATGATTCTCCATCCGATACTCCCTTAGTGCACGCGCCGCCGAAGGTAAGGACGATATATCGTTTTATGAAATAGATTGAAGTTATTCATTTGGTCCGTCACAGTTTTTGTTTACCTTTATACATCAGGCTTTGCATATTAATCATGATAACCTGGAAAAATTGCTATTTGTGTTCCCCAACTCCTGACCATACTTTGTTTTGAGGAAAAATGAAACAATCTACAAATGAGACCCTGACTCTACATTAGGCCCGTGCTTCTTCCTAGAGTCTTCTATTTCAGCAGCCTCAGTCCACACATTTTGTATCTAGAAGGCAACAGGGTTAGTTAAATGAAACAGCAAAAAGATGAATCGAAAGATGACATACATCGTAATCAAATAACCATTTGTATTTTCCATGCCACTTATTTCGAACTGTATGAGCGACTCCTTCGTCAAACGAAAAGTTCCCTGCGTTCAGAATTCTGTCTGACGCCTTGAAATCGTCCAGGATGCGATACTTCAAAACCTAGATCTCAGTTTCTCACTGTTTCATGGAAAAAGCAAACATTCTCTAGATGACTGACCATGGACTGATAATGCGGGGATCGTACACGATCATACAAATTAAGCCCATCTCGTAGTTCATGTCCACGACTTCTCGCCCAAGCGACGGATTTCACCAACGCAAAAGCGTCTTCTAGAGCAAAACCAGCACCAGCGCCTAGGAAATCAAAGTCAGATAGAACACAATGAAAATATGACGTTGAGTCTCTTACCAAATGCGCCCGACAATGCTACCAGAATCCGTCAGTATACATAGATTGGATTGCTGATACAGGACTTACGATGAGATGCGTCTCCAACTAAAGCAATCGAGCCACGAGATACGACTGATTCAAGTCTAGGACCGGCGAAAAGGGCAAACTTCTGAACATCCTTAACTTTGTCGAGGACTTCATGAATGATAGGTGCAAATTCCTAACTTATCAGCTCCTTCACAAGGACGGAGGTAATGCCTACCACTTACTTTCCACGGCCGTTTGAACTCCTCAAGGGTAGCCTTCTCGCCCCAGCTTACTTTAGCCACTTCCTCAGTCTCATCAGCATTGACTGTTATCTCATATATACCTCCGTTCAAGTTGCAGGTATACACCCAATCTGATGGTCCATGCCAGAATGTGACTGCATCTGGGAAATTGGGTATGCTGAGTATTTTCTCCGTCGGCACAAGTCCACGGTATGCTGTTCTTCCCGTGTATGCAATTTTATGATCAGGAAACGCGAAACTCCTAACAACCTAGAAGGCAAGTTAGCCGATAGTTTGAATGTTGTCTTTCTGAAAAGGTCAGACTTACAGACCGGACACCGTCGGCACCCACTAATAAGTCAACTTCATCTACATGCCCGTCTTGGAAGTGAAGAATATATGTTTCCGTAGGTGTTTCAACAATTTCTACAAGGCGAGATCCCAGCCGGAGGTTTGACTTATCAACGTTCGAAAGAAGGGCTTTCTGTAGAACCGAACGAAGTGCGCGTGCATGGAAATGTTCGGGAGGACCGTCTAACAGACCATCAGCCGTTGTACAATAAACCACGGCGAGGATTTACCAACCATTCTGCTCAATCGTGACAAGAAGCTCCCCAGTACGTCCATTTCTAGTGATACGTCAGATTTTAACAATTTTCTCCATTTTCAAGGCTCACGTTCCGCACCGGTGTTGTAACGAATGGCCATCGGCGGGACGAAATATTTCATTGGACTTTATATTTTGTGATGCACCTATTGCATCTAACATCCGCCATGTGTTCTTCTGAATACTTATTCCGGTTCCTATCTCACGAAGAGCTCTTGCTTGGTCGTATATTTTCAGATCGACAAACGGCAATTTCTGGAATTCGATGGCTGCACCTAGGCCAGCTGGCCCGGCACCAATGATTGCTACTCGAAGTTTGCCTGGCATTCCGTTCGAGCTTGCAAGCAAGTACGGCACTTATCGTTCAGTGTGATATCAATGATTGCGAGAATCCTGTGCAATAGGTAGCCTAAAATAATAATAAACGAGCAGGAGATTCCTTCAACGAAATTTTCTGTGCATTACTTTGAATTTGTACTTGACTACCGCCTGAGCAACTATTCACTAGCGAGTAATGACCGTAGTCAGTGGCACAAAGAGACGTAATCTGATACAGGTCTTATCGCAAAACATTGAGAAGACTTTTGGCATGCTTCCAACAACCGGGAGAGTTCCGATGGCAGCCAATAGGAAAGAACGAAACTTTTAATGCATCTTAAACAAACAGAATGCGTGCTTCTGAGCTGCGAATTCGCAATATTTTAGTTAGGGCTTAAGTGGGTCTCTAGGTATTGCATCATGTTGGGTGAATGAATACAATCTTTGCGTTTTCGATTAGCATCGGAGCAAGCCAGTTGCCCGATAACGCCGTCCATTATATATCCGGAACTAATGCATTCTTTTCATTGCTCAAGAGCAATTCGTGCCCATCGCTCAGGCAAGTCTCATGTTCATCCGGGCAATCCATCCTTATTATTGCATAGTCCAAAACTTCTAACTTGCTACTGATCAATTGGCTCATTGACTAGGGCAACGCTGCTTTTGTGCTCGACGTTTATTGTGAGCAAGGGGGTAAGACAGACGTATTCCTTATTCCGATCGAAATAGTTCACGAAATGTCGGCGGAGCCGTTAGAGACGCTGAGGAGCGGGGCCCCTTCTTCTGGTAAATACGGCCAGTTGAAGCGCTTACAGCCAAGTCAATCACATCGACATCGACAAACGCAGAAAGAGAAGGACAGGTATGATGGGGGTTTGAGCAACAAGTCATTCCTGAAATCGAAGTTTAGGGAGTCCCCTTCATATCCGCGACGCCTCTCGCGCGCTTCTTCTGTAAGCTATAGGCCACCATTTGCTGATTCATGCTTATATTGATGCTATCCCGAGGCTTGTGATACATGTCGACAGAAGAAGGTCCGCTGCAATGAAGGAAGACCTAGTTGTGACTTCTGTGTCCAACACGACTATCGTTGCAATTACCGCCCGCCGCTCGAAACTGCGTACGAGTGATATCCTATGGACTGCGAACGAGAAACGTCAATTGGGTAGCTAACATGTCCAAATAGTGCAGAAATACAATTGGCAGAAATTATAGAGCAACTAGACGGTATACGAGAGTCAATTGACGGCATATCTTCGATAACACAACGGCATGATTCAATCATATCTACGCTTCTAGCTAGAAACGGGGTTTCTGTAGACACAGAAACAAGTCTTACCCTTCAACCCGCTGCCGCGGCTTTGTTGCAGATTAATAGACACGATTTGTCTTCTTACAGTTCTGACGAGCCGAGGGCAACGTCCCCAGTAAACGTCGCATTCGACCAACATACCACACGAAAGACGATCTCATTGCCCGCCTCGATCAATAAATCATATAAAACAACACCATACCCTACTCTTACAAAGATTTGCGATTCCACCTTTCTAGTACAACAGTTTTTTGATAAAATTTGTCCATTGTTTCCAATAATCTGTGACTTGGTTGCGATGAGGACGGTTTCAGATGTGATTTCTAGCGGTTGTAAAAATGACATCGAGACTTGTCTAATATTGTTGCTCGTGGCAATAGGTAAGGAGAGCGATGACTGCAATAGCAGCCTCGGGAACGATGATTTCCAGTGTGCTCTATCGATTCTCACGCGAGTAGAGTATGACTTCACCTTACAGTTCGCACAAGCTGAAATGCTTGCTGGGATTTATTTATATCGCAAATTCAAAATCTTAGAGTCCTGGAGGCACATACACGCAGGTTGCACGACGTTATACGTCTTAATTGAGCGGTAAGCAAACAGGTCACAACCACTTCTTTTCGAGATGGTAAGGTTCTACCTGCTAAAACTTGTTATAGGGACCTGGTCAATCAGATCGAGAGAGAGAATTCAGAAAGAAATACCATTCTTCGCTTGTACTGGATTTCCTTGAACTTGGAACGGTACTTGACGAAACTCCTCAACATCTCACTGAAAAACTCGCTAATTTTGATTAGAGACATTACAGATCGTGTTGATCACCTTCCAAAAACATCGCTTTCAAACCTGCAAGATGTTTTAACACTTCCTCTTGGCTGTGAAGAGTCTAACACAACACATCTACCAATGACAACACGGACAATCTACACGTTCTTCTTAGCAGAGACCGGCCTCAAGGCTATACTAGCAAGGATTCGGCAAATGAGTCAAAGAAACGACAAAGAGACTCGACACAGAGAAAGTCAATATCATGCACTAGATTCAAAAAGCCCAGTGACTGAGGAATTGGAATGCCAGCTGTTAGCCTGGTTAAGTGGAATTCCTGCCTTTCTGAACTGGTCACCGAAACCTGGTCAGGGTACACAAACGAAAAATGCAAGCAGACTGAAACTATTGTTCTGGTTTGCGAAGATTTTGTTACACCACTATCCAGTCGAAACTGCTCTTGCTCGACAGGATAGTCGCTTCACCATGGCTGGCTGGATGATATTGCAAAATACGTTGCTCGCAACCTACAATTTGGTGGAAGTATTCGTCCTGGAAGACCTCGATCCAGACCCAATTCTTTGGGACCAGTAAGTATATGTGTCTTGACCTTGCAGTATCCATAAACCTGACGTTCTATCCCAGTGCACAGTTTGCGATAGCTCTTCTAAAGGAAGCCACAACCATGGATATACTTCAATTAACACACTTTCCTAAATTGGAAACAGTCGTGCAACAGGCAAAGGATTTGATTTCGATCACAAGACCTAACAAGCAATAAGTCCATATACGGTCAGGCGATCAACACGCTGCTTTACTATATACAAGCGGTACAAGGAGAGCTATTTAATGATTTGTGGTGTCATATGTTTGCAGCCGGATTCTCGCTGGACGACTGTGCAATCTTACCACAGCCTTCACTTATTTTCGTTGCTTAATACCGTCGTTGGGGACAGCATATATAATTCAATATATCACCAATGGCGATGGTCAAGGACCAAAGTTTCATCGTGAAATGATACCACACTACCATAGGCCATTACAGGAGCGGTTTCATACTTGCTGGGGCTACGTTGCTTTCATCCGTTGTAGCCCACTTTCAATATCCGGAAATCAAGGGAATAACTGCACCTGAGGGTGTTTCTGCAAGAGCCTTCAAACGCATGACATGACAAGAGCTATAATCGCGGGAGTCGTGTATTAACTATTATCAGTTTTTCAGACCACATGGGCACTGGCGTACACGGCGCCATGGAAGTCGAAAACTTCGAGATGATTGGAATGACGAAACAGTAGATGATGCATGATGGAATAAAGGCAATGGACAAATGAAGACGGTTCATAGTTGTTTGGAAACACTTGAATGTAGCCAATTCAAGTCGAGGATCTATAAATTCAAAGTCGTCTGCCAATATGGCATGACAACATTGTCCTGGCCCCAGAGGGGGGAGGAAGGCGATGTGTCTCGTCCGGCGTTGTATATGATGAAAAGAAATGTGTAATATATAGATACTAGTTGGTTTTGCTTTATGCTTAATAAGGATTGGATCACCACTCAATCAATGAGAAGAGATGCTTTGCAAAAAAAAATTGTTAGCTTCAGCAATCCTTTGGCTTCGAGAACCACTGTGGCACCGCTGGAAACGCCCAATTTCTTTGCCCTCCAGCCATGAAGGTCCAGACGAGATCTTTCTGATCGTGAAAACATGTGCACTTGGTTTGGTTGGTAAGTGGCGATTGCTTCGTTATACCCTTTGACTTATGACGCAAGGGCGAATAGGATATCAGAGAAAAGGTGGCGAGTGGATGATAACTGTTGTCCATAGATGCGGATTGAAAGACATTACCAACCTCGGTTCTTGACCTGGGCCTGAAATTTCTGTCTTAAAAACCCACAAGGTTCGAGAATCTCTTTCAAAACGGGTCTCCACTAATCCTCATGCCCGTCACAGATTTCCATTGCAGTCGCATATTCCATGTACTTTGGGAAAAAGCCGCTATGTTCCCAGTCTAGAATTCCTGTAATTTTGCCGTCTTCCACCATGATATTCCGTGCCGAAAGATCACAGTGAGTCAACACAAAATTCGAAGCGGATGAATCACGCATTCTGGGAAGAAGGCGTTTCCACACCGCTCGAGAGAACGACGATCGGACACGTTCAAGACACCAGTTATCAAATTCTTCCTCTGACTCGAATGGACCCATGAATTCATATCCGGTACCAAGTCTCTCATAGAAGTTTGATGTCTCGTGATGGCCAATGCGGCCGATAAAGGGCTGCGTACAACGTCTAAAGAGTTGCACTTGCTCCTTGAGTTGGGATTTAATCGAATCACGTTGTTCCTTGGTCATCGAATGCCACGCTTTGTCTAGTGATACACCACGCACAAGGTCGGTGACGATCACGATGTTAAACTTTCCGACCCGATAGCATCCACGATAACGAGGGACCAGGAGGCTCGGCTGTTGAGACGCGTATTTCAACATGAGAGCTTCAAGTCTGATCGCTTTTTTTATTTCTCTTGGCTTGACCTTCACAGCGACAAGGTTTCCTTCCGACGTTCTCGATTCCACTACACGGTTGCCAAAGTAGTTGTAGATTTCCCGCCCGTGGATCGGGTCCGCTTCCTCCTCGTCGTTTGGCATGATGGGTACTCGCGTCGAGCGTCAGGCGCGGCGGTAGTTTGGGAGCGCAAAGAGCGAGAATTGGTGTTTGAAGTTCCATCATACTCGGCCAGCGGTGCAGACTGCCATGTCGTGCCATGTACTGATAACAGCTCAACATAAACAAACAGCCAAGTCAGGCAAAAGTGGCGGCAAATCGTAAATCCGATTCCTGCTCTTGGCACAATCCGGGTCAAGGTTTCTCAGGTGTGTCAATTAGCACATACACATAACTGGCGCGAGACCTTCTAACTATCACCATACTTCTATATGCTACGAGATGAGACATCTTTTGGGAGAATAGCTACGCTATTTGGGGAAAGGCAACAGTAGGCTTTAGTCCATTGTCATCTATGTCAATCCTCTTCGAGAAAGTCGCATATTCTCTCAAGAGCCAGTCAAACTTCTCATTTGATACCTCGTATACTAGAAGATGTGTGCAGCAGTTGCGAGGCAAGTATGTGTTTCTGTATCTGTATATTGCTCGAACCTTTATAACGAATCAACCCTAAGTTAGTGACTTAATGACTTGAGGTTACTTGAAAACGCGCCTTGACTCAAGAGTTCTGTGAATTTATGAAGCAGGTTCAATTCCAAGCTCAAAGAGAAGCAATGATAGCTGCGATCAATACTGTATGATGTTGTACGTTACTCTAAAGCAGCTTAACAAGCCAAGTACCGTATTTTATTAAGTCATGATATTTCTAACCTCTAGGCTGGAACGTATTGTGTAAGTCTCGTCACATAATATAAGAACGCTTTGTTCATACTGTACTTATTTTATAGAAAAAAATGTTCAAGTGTTCAAGACTAGTAGAGTTTATAGCAGTGGTGATTTGATGAGGAGGCTCCAGCCCCGTCGTTCATTGGTGGACATATCGTTCTCCAGATTCTCCGCAAATCAATGTCGGGGTCATCGCGGGTCGTTTCATACATCCATTTAGTGGCCTAGAGGAATATTTATCATTGATGGAATTAGTAGTGGACGGCCAAATCTGGGGAAATTCATTACCATAGCTCCACAGTCAACTCTATTGGTAGTTGACTTCAAGTTCGCGAATGGGCATGGCAACTCCTATCAGTGTCACAGCGGAGGAAGACTCAATTTATCAACTTTTCGGGAGACCTTGTTAACAACTATAAATTCAACAATGGCGCCCTCTACGAAAAGTCATCGAACATCAAGAATCCCCGTCTCGCGCATCCGAGATGTTAGGCTTTATCGTTCTCGCACTCACGGCGTACTTAGCAGTAACTCGGGCTCTGCCTGAACATCCAGTCCCCGAAAAGGCCACCCCTTGTGGAAAGTCGAATGACTGTTCTGCTAATCCATGGGCTAGACTCTATCCTGCACCCGGTGCCGTGGTGGTAGACAACAGCGCCAATCCGCACAAAGGATCCTTCACAACAGTGCAAGCAGGTGTTAACGCTCTCAATAGTACCACTACTCGTCCCCAAGATCTTTTCATTTTCCCCGGAACGTACAAAGAGCAAGTTTACATTCCGAAATTCAAGTCGAACCTGACTGTGCAAGGCTATACCCGCAATTCGAAGGGCTATGATGAAAACACCGTAACAATCACTTACGACCTTGCTCTCATCAATACGACGAGTGATGATCTGACTGCGACTCTTCGCTTGTGGAATCCCAACACTAAAGTCTACAACCTGAACGTGGTCAACACCTTTGGGCATATTCCCAAGAACGGCCAAAATCTGGCTGTTTCTGCAGAGGCCACGGGCCAGGGCTACTACGGTTGCCAACTGATCGGATATCAGGATACTCTGCTTGCCGAAACTGGACTACAGCTCTACGCAAAGTCTCTAATAGTCGGCGCAGTCGATTTCATCTTTGGCCAAAATGCCCTTGCATGGTTTGAGAATATTGATATCCGCACTATTGCAACAGGCTCTGTAACTGCTTCAGGTCGCAGCAGCGCTACAAATCCCTCTTGGTACGTGATCAATCGATCAACCGTTTCAGCTATCAACGACACCATCCCAACGGGCGTCAACTACCTTGGTCGTCCTTGGGGCTCCTTCGCACGAGTCGTCTTCCAAGAGACTTATCTAGGAAACATTATCGCTTCTGCGGGCTGGTCGCAATGGTCAACGAGTACGCCAAATATCGGCAACGTCACATTTGCCGAATACAATAATTATGGTCCTGGGTCAGCTCTTCAAGAAGGGCCAAGAGCAAATTTTAGTGAGCAGCTTMCCCAGCCAATTTCTATACGGTCTATCCTTGGCGAGGGTTTTGAGGATGAGTGGTGGGTAGATACCACGTATATCGACAAGAGTGATCTCAAGACCGGTAAATTTACGTCAACCACAATGTCCATTGCTCCTTCCAGTTCGACGTCTACACCCTCTCCAGTCTCAACTTCTTCATCCGCTACTTCGATCACTGTGTCTACTACCACAACACTCACATCTTCCTTAACTTCTAGCACTACCTTGAGCGCGACACCAACATCATCTGTTTCTGTACCTTTGACAACCGCAGCTGTTACATCTTCGAGTCAATCAGTGTCGTCCTCAGCCACACCTTGCACATGCACGGAATACTCTCAGATATCCTCCGCCGTTGCCTCCTGTACTAACATTGTCCTGTCCAATATCGCTGCTCCAAACGATTCCGCAATCGATCTCTCTGGTCTCCAGGCTGGAACTACAGTCACGTTTGACGGTCTAACTACCTTTGGATTCACAAATTCCTCCACTTTCAATCCTTTGACCATCAGTGGCGCGGGTATCACCATCACCGCCAATCCAGGAGCAGTCATCGACGGCAATGGCCAAGCGTACTGGGATGGTCTAGGCTCCAATGGGGGTGTCCCCAAGCCTGACCATTTTATCGTGGTTAAGAAAGTGACCTCAAACTCGGTTTTTAAGAACTTGTATATTCAGAACTGGCCGACTCATCTGTTTTCAATTTCCAGCTCCTCAGACCTCGTCTTTCAGGACTTGGTTTTGAATAACATTGCAGGCGATGCGCCCAATTCAGTTAGTGGAGGACTTCCTGCGGCACACAACTCGGATGGGTTTGATTTAAGCTCATCAAACAATATCGTCATTGAGAGAAGCCTCGTGTACAATCAAGATGACTGTGTGGCAATCACAAGTGGTGATAACGTAACGGTCTCGAATTTGGAATGTCACGGTGGTCATGGACTTAGCATCGGTATGAAACACTCCTTCTAAGCCAGATGCTGATTTTTTCTTACTGAATGAGGATAGGATCTGTGGGTGGCAAGAGCAACAATAACGTGACGAACATACAATTCGCCGATTCCTCAATCATCGATTCTCAGAACGGTTGCCGGATCAAAACCAATTACAACACTACCGGTTACATCGCTAATATCACATATGCTAATATCGCAATTAGCAATGTCTCTATCTACGGGATCGACGTGCAGCAGGACTACCTCAACGGTGGACCAACTGGGACACCTACCAATGGGGTTTTGATTCAAAATGTGCAGTTCCTAAACGTGACTGGAGCAGCTGCTTCATCGGCGCAGGACTATTATATTTTATGCGGTGATGGATCCTGCTCGAATTTCACGTTTAATGATGTTCTAATATCTGGTGGTGGAGTGGCTAGTAGCTGTAATTATCCTTCAAGTGGATGTCCTTCGTAGGGCCTCACAGTCGACTCGTCGGTATTTGGTCGTAACTTAGATGATGTACTCAAAGAAGTCTACATAAATCGGTTGATCAATCCTTTGTGGTGGCCAAACAACCTGCAGCATTCATTGTTAAGATAAACCAAATACATATTATGGCATACGAGAACTATTACACGGGGGTATGTGTAGTACTATTAGCTACGTACATACTTATTTTCAGACTACTGGGGGTATGAATATATAATTAGGTGCAGATAGTACGTAGTTCTGACACGTTTATAATTGAGTACAGCTCAATCTGTACCTGGACCATGTATTGGGAAACTCATAAGTCTTCGTGGGAATCCGTATATATCATAGCATGTTGTAACGCAGGTTTCATCCAAGTCATTAGAATTTCAATTTCTTATTTCCCACACCAGATCATCGTTCATGCTTTATAGGGTGTTTCATACGGCCGCTCTGCCTGAGGTGTAATCCGTGCCAAATGGCGACGTTCGCCTGTAGTCCAGTCAAAAATAGCCGAGTGTGCAGTTACTCGATTCTGTGTCATTATTTTAGTTCATGATCTCTGATATGATATGATGTTTGATGTCTCGACTTACATCCCATACAACAACCGTCTTAGGTGCCCATCGGACGCGAGCCTGATAATCAATTCCGCGGCTGATATGATTCAACAGAAATGCCAACAAGGCTTCACTTTCTTCCTTCTTGAGTCCAACAATACTTCGAGTGACTTGAAGAATGTCAGACCATACAAACCAAAACTCGATCTTGGAGTCACTTACAGCCGCCATTGACGTACAAAGCCTTCTCGCCGGTTGCTGGGTGCGTACGGACAAGAGGGTGCTCGTTTGAAACTGGCTCGCGCCTTACAACACCTCCGCGACTTTTGCTGAATTCTGCTTGTTCAAAACCAGAATGCAAAGCTGTCAATCCGTGCAGTCTCTCTTGAAGAGCTGGAGAGAGGCGGTTATACGCCTCAACCTGGTTCACAAATGCAGTGTCACCGCCGACTTCTGGGGAGTCAAGGATATAGAGGAAAGTTGTCCCAGGTGGCTGTTGCTCATATGAGACGTCAGAGTGCCACTGCACACTACTGTTGCGGCCGGCAAAGTAAGCCTCCACCTCGCCGTCTGATCCATTTCTATACACGATGTGAAGCTCGGGATGTCCTTCAGGGGCACCGCTAGTGGGATGAATGTGATGGCGCCCAAAATAGCCACCAAATTCCAGAGCATCTTCAATAGGAATATCTGCGAGGTCTTGGTCCCGGAAAGCGACAACCTTCCGTTGCGCCACAAGAAGTGCTAGCTGGTCTTTGCCTGCAGCTGACAGCTTGCTTAATTGGACGCCATGAACTTCAGATCCAATGGTAGGAGTAAGCTTCTGGATAGTAGAGCCTTCAGGTAGCAGGTCCTTGAACGCCGGATCTGCATCGAGACCATGTTCTACGTGGACAAAAGGTTCTAGCGGCGGATACTTTTCCCCGTGGTCCCAGGTCGGAAGGTAGTTAGGATACTGTGAATTGAATCAGGATCGCGTCGAGTTATTTGTCAGTGACGTCAGCGAAAAGACACTCACGCTAGCAGGAGTCTTTCCTTCTCCTTCTTCTTCAATTATTCTCCTGACTTTAGGCGCAGTCTCTTCGGATCCAGTCGTAGCCTTCACAGGTACAGTAATGGACGAAACTTCCTGTTTCTCGGATATCTCAGCAATGGAGGGTGCCATATTGATTATTTCTGCCCAGTTCCAGCACTCGCACTCTTGACAATGTGATAAGAGAAACCTGTGTAAATTGATGTGAAAGTACTATTGAATATGAATATAAACTATCCAAGGTTTCAAAAGAAGAACGGCGCGTTTATACATATATATGTCTATCAATTTATACCCCTCATCCATACCCGGATACAGAAATTGATTGTCTAGATACCTGTTGCCTCTCTTCCGGGTTTATTCCAAGGATAATAGCAAGCACACCTTCCGGTGACTGAGAAAATATCTTCTGCGCAGTTTTAATTCGATTAGGATGAATGAAATTGCATGCTCCTGTCTAGAAATTGCGTGAGATTGGAATGAGAATTCGAGCTTTATAGCTTATTACTTTCTGCATTTCATGTGCTAAACAAGTGCGGCTTGCATGGCTCCAGTTGGCAAGGAACACGCAGGAAGGGCCGTGCTAACCATGCCGGTTATATCGGCAAGTAATATAATCCATAATTCGTATGCCACCAAGGGCCGCGACAATGGCGTTTGCACTCAAATAATCCAAAATCGGTAATTCGGAACGGCGACGCACCACAGAGCTACAAGGAAGAAAGTTATGAGGTGCTTGACGGCCTTGATATCGTCACCATTATAGAACATATCTGGTTCAGCCGACAGAAGTGCGCTTTGTCATTGTGTTGCAGTAGAGCACGTCAGGTAGCTTATTTTCGATGTGATCACCCCCAACCCCGCACAAGTTCAACGATTCAAAGCTTGGATGATGGTATCATTTCTGAGAAAGAAAGGCAATTTCTTGCGACCGTTCACCAATATCAAGTGAGAATGATAAGACTTTGGAAGATACTAGATTAGGAGGAGGCCACAGCGCTCTGGTAGATATCGTAGTTCACCATGCTAGTCTTCTTCCATGTTTCTATGTAGCCTGCTTATCATACAGACTCGCAATGCAACTACAACCAAACATAACCAGATATAGGAAGGATTATATCGACTAGGTAGTATCTGATTTAGCGTTGAATGGAAGCAAATACCCAGGTATTCTACTCGATCACATCTTTCGGCAACGTCCTATCTTATTTCACAAGCATTTATGCATTTAAGTATATAATAACAATGACTGTGTAAGGAGTCTGACTCTTTATGCGAAATATATAGTAGTACGACTGAGCTCTTTGGAAAATGCTGGTTTCTCACCAAATTTGCAAACCAACGACAAAATATCCATGGTTCGAATAATTATCCATGTAGTACTACTTCGGTGTACTTATATTCATAGTTCTGGTCGAAGCTTCTCCTCACGATATGGTCAGCAAGGATGCGATCAGCTCCCAACTCAAGATCTACTGAGCATTCACCCCTTTCCTAAAGAATTGGCTGATCGAAATACCACTCGGTGCTAAAAGACTCGCTAAGAGATTTGTTTGCATGATTAATAGTCATGTCGATTAGGTCACGACTACTATCTTTTTATCTAGATATCGGCTATCAGATTATAAGGATGATGATGTCTGTTGTCGCTCGCGTTCCCATCAAGCTTTCTATCCTTGGAAGATAGGTGTATGTAATAGATAACATAGCCTTTCTCCTCCTGCAATGAGGAATAAGAAGAGATAATTCTAGTGGCTGATTTGAGCTGGCTTTTCGAAAGTAGTGGCGCTGTACTGATGGTATTCATCTTTGCACGTTGCCCGAAATGATTGATTTCCTCTAAATCCTTTGCATATATCTGACTGTTGAATATTCTCTCTGGCTCTATCTTGCTTAGTTTGTGGGCATACCAATCTATTTAATTGAGCATCTGAGAGCAACATTGGCCTGCGAAATACACTAAGGGAGAGAAGCCATTTTTCACTGATTTGCAGTCATGATAAGTCTGCGTTACTGTCTGCGTTACTGTCTGCTGGCTTTCATTCTTGTCAGGGCTTATAGTATAGGGGCTGAGATTTGTTAGTAAAAGTTGCATTTGTTGGTTGAAATAAAAGTATGCTTTCATTTCCTGATCGTGGTCATTGTTCCCACTAAGAATACTCATCGATAATTTGGTACACGCCATATAGAAAGTGTACAGAGATAATATCAGGCGTAAAAGGGTTAGGGCTAGTTGGCAAGCTCTTTAGTGTGTCAGATTGCATTGTTGGTATTCTAAAATAGCTGCATCGTCATTTGAGACAGAGTCAAAAAGAAGTGAGCTATTGGTAAAAGTTCTTGTAGGAGTAATCAAAAAGCGCGCGGTTATTCAATACCTATAGCGCAAAGAGTGGAGGACCTGTAGTTTCTCATTTATTGTGACTGCTCATATGGTTTACAGCTATCATGGCATTTAAAATCCGTGGAGAATGTAGCGACTGCGATGATCTCCGTTTATAATTAAGCAACTAATTCAATTCAGGTATGCACTTAGAACTGTCGAATAAGTTTCAGGTCTCGTAATGTATGCCTGTGCTTTTCCTCAGTAGAGCGAACACAGATTTTTCATGAATGCCAGATCGGAAGCATCGGTAAACTCGCTAAACTGCTCCCTTTGATGGGAGAACGCGGCGACTACTGAGGAAACGATTGCAGGTGCTAAGTCTAGGTAGATTCATAGATATTTATAGTGATTTGCGTTTCATATATCAAGCTATTTACACGTTGATCTGTTTATCCCATAGCACATGGTCGGGTGCTGAGACTATGTCGAAATATTGGTTGTGATTTATGAAGCATAGGTAAGAGAGAACGACACACTTTTGACAGACTCGTAATCATCTGCCGAACTTTCATCGCCAAAGATCTTTAGCGCGCGGAAGAGAAAATAGTAGTCTCCGGGGGGTGCGAAAGTGCCATCACTCAGTTGACCGTACCAGAAAACATGCCACGAACCTCTTCCTTGTTCATAGGCTGGAAAGTTCACAATCGAACCGGCTATATCCACCCCAAGAACTTGAGTGGTGTTCACTGTGCCATCAGGTTGAGCAGGGACTAAATCAACACGAAGAACTCTCGTGCCAAATGAATCAAGTGAGACCGGAACAGGAATGTCGTACTGCTCTTTCTCTTCGTCGGTGCTGTTTTGAGGTGGAAGAGTGAATGCAAACCCGTCCGGTACAGCAGAGACATTCAAGTACCGAGATAAGTAGGTCATATTGTCCGCGCTGTCGAATATCACGGCGTCCTTGAGACTTGATGCCACTCCCATGTAAGGAAGAGAAAGTGACTCATCATTGGACCCATTTAGAGTAATATAGCCGCTGTAAACAGGTATACGAGATGAGGTCAAGTCCGTTGGGAGAGACGCTATTACCTCTACAGAAGCAGAGTCTCCCGCACCGACCGTTACAGTATCGGGATGCAGAGACAGTTGCGCACTAGACGTGACAATCTCAGGTGGAGACCCAACGCTAAATGTTGAAGGCACTGGGTCTCCATCAGAAGGCAATGTGTAAACGGTTCCACTGGAAGAATAACTGATGGCATAAGTAACACTTTCATTGCCGGTGTTTGTGATTTCGAACCACGCAGATTTCACGAAATTTGCTGTGTCGTTGAAAGATATGCTGGAGACGTTCAAAACCCCTACTGCATGTGCCGCATTATAGACATTCAAGAGCCCACCTCCTTGCTGTGCAACCGGGGCAAGGTATGAGTAAGTAGACTCGCCATCATTGAATGCTTTGGGGTCAGCGCTCGCTGATAGAATATTATTGATTGTGGCTGGGTCGGAATTCCCACGTGCTTCGATAAGAAGAGCGATAGAGCCTGCAACAAATGGAGTCGCCATAGATGTACCAGTATCAACCATATATCCACCGAGCGCCAGTGGATATGTGGACAGAATAGAACCGCCAGGTGCGGCAAATTGCGGCTTGACATCAACCTCAAATGTTGGCCCCCAGCTACTGAAGTAGCTGAGATATCCACCAGTCACATTATTAACAGTGTTTTCTACCGAAAAGTTCTCGTAAACTGGAGTTATCATATCGACTGATACTTGAGATCCTCCAGCCATGGCCTCGATCCATTGCGTTGCAAGGTCGGTAGTCACCATCCCGAACGAGTCAATCCCATATCCTGTGCCGTTAATGGGGTATATTTGACCAGCCCTGGCAGAATACCACATTATGTACTTACCATTAGCATCTGTAACTATCTTGACCATACCAGAGCCGTCAGTACAATAAGTATCATAGGGTATCAGGGCAATTTTGCCAGTGATATCAGGAAGAGTGAAGTTGTTATTGCAGGGAAGCGAGGTATCATTACTGCCGTTGAGAATATCGTAAAGCAAGTAGGTACCGTTTGCGATATCGGCAGGAATATACGGAATCCACCCAAATGTCCGAGCCGCTGAGTTGTTAGCGGACCATGTGGCATTCTTCACCAGGACCGGCGTCACGACGTTGTCCACGGATGCTACTGCAGTGACCCCGTTTCCAGTAGCCGCAGCAGATGCAACAAAAACACCGGTTCCGCCGTCGTTACCAACAGCGACTGTACAAGGAATCCCGGCTTCTACAATTCGAGATACAACCACAGCCCAGGGCTCTTCGCTCCAACCTGAGTTGCCTCCAACTGAAGCGGTGATTATATTGGCTCCAGCCTCATAAGCCATCAAATATGCCTGAATCAAAACATCATCGCTGGTACTACCGGCGCAACCAAAGACGCGGTATATTCCAAGAGTCACATTTGGAGCAACTCCCGTGAACTCTGGGGCAACAGAATCGGCGGCAATAATTCCCGCGACATGGGTGCCATGACCGACACAGTCCATGGGATCATCGCTGGGTACAGGGGCATTAGTTCCGGTATAGTCATCACCGACAAGATCGGTTCCAAAAGCGACCTTGCAGCCATTTCCAAAGCATCCACCTAGAGCAGGGTGGTTGTAATCGATTCCCGTGTCGATAATTGCAACCTTGATGCCATCACCGAGAAAGCCTTCGGCTCGTAGCTTGTCTACCCCGGTCATAACATGTGGGCTAAATGTGTCCGGAGTGGTGTCCGACAATTTGGAATCAATAGTTGCAGACAGTGTACGAGATTCGCGTGGTATGAAACCAGATATTTCTGGGATTGAGTAGGCGCGGACTGGATACACACTCTTCACAGAAGGCAAAGACAATATTGTCTGTAAAGTCGCTTTTTCATTAATGTCACTCCCTAGACTAAAGGAAGCGCCTTTGAACAAGGAATAGTCCAGAGTTATGAGTGGTGTAGCTGCGATAGAGTTGTCGGCAAGTGTCGAAAAGAATGAATAAGAGGTCTGGCAACACATGGTCAGTAGGCCCGTCCTGAATCGAAACAAAGATATTCCGAGACTTACGGAGGTGTTATCCTCAAACTCGACAAGATATCTACCCGGAATAAAAGGGCTTGATGAATTACCAAATCTAGTTGCTCCTATTACCGAGTTAAAAAGACATGCCGACAAAGCCAGGAGCTTTGCTCCGCTTATCGTGGGGAACATCACGAGATCTAAACCGCCTTCTATCAAGAAGTTGTATTTTTTCGAAGCTATATATTTCAAAGGACTATGGCAAACTAATAAAGCAATGAGTGAAACAAACTAAATGAAGTTCATGTTTAGGTGATTTGGTACTACCTAGGTAGGTGCTTGTGATCGAGGACTGAGACGTGGCAACCAGTTGGCTTATATACATGACATTCCAGAGTCATCAAGAGTGGGAAATGGGCTGCATTTTTCTATGTTGCGCGACCTTATACAAAAGTTTGAAAAACACTCTCGTTGTACCGTTCAAGGTCATGTTACATCTCTATTGCTTGGATTAAGTGACGGTCATCAGGAACATCGATACTGTAGCGATGTCACTCCATACCAGCCTTGGCACTTTTCTTGGTAGCGACGCTATTATAAATGAAGAATTCTACAAATGGGACATGTAAGCACCTTTGCTTGTTGCTCGTACGTTGAAGATCATTAATTAGTCCGAATTGAATGTTTCCAAAGATAGCAATGACTAGGCCTTGGACCCATAGCCTCTTCATAGATCTTTCCGTCCCTGGTCTAGTTACGACGAAAGGAATAAAGTCATATGCTTGGCAAGTTATATGGTAGCATCGTTATTAATGCTGASGAGCCGCAAAAATTTCCACATCTTTCAATTAGTGTGCAGTAGATAAACTCGACCGCTTGGTAGTAGAAGTCGTTGAAGGCAAGAAAGTTGACACAACCACGGTTAGGTTACATTTTTTTCTTCAAATTGACGAAATAAACACCCTCAAATTTTCAAATCAAATTACAATACTCTATCTTCAAGGGAAAGTACTTGGCTTTTGACCAGAGTATGATGATCATGAACTACTCTGAAACATCAATGGTGACTTTGATTTGTAAGACTTGTATGTTATCTTTGATAAGAGGCGCAAGTTAAGTAACATCCATTCCATTGCCAGTCTCTTCATACACTTCTTGTTCGTGTGAGTATCACGTATTCGCTGATCCGGGGCTCGCGGAATCTTACCGTGGCCCCCATCCTCTCAAGTAGAGCAAAGTAGTACCGGTGTTATGATTAGGGGACCGAGGAAGCTTCCATTAATGTTACATTGGCATGATAATCATGTCGATGGTTGCTCCTATCGCATAATAGCCTGGCCCCGAAGTTTTACCTTCTACACTTGTTACAGTTGAAACATTGCTTCCGTTCATCCAAATTGTGATACTCCATTTTAGGTAAGATTGTCGTGCTTTACTAACGCGCCTATTTTAAGAAGAACGTATATATCAATGACCTTATCTCTTCCTTGTGTTACGATTATGATTGAAATGTGAGAGGTCACAGATATCATTTAAAGTAAGACCTGGTTGGATGAAAATGGAAACTCGAACATTGGCTTCACTTCCCATCATATACATCGTACTTGTATTGACTGCCGGTATGGTCATCTCTCAAAGACTTCTGTCCTTCTCCATATATTTTTTCCCTTAGAGTTTTTCCTGGTAAAGGGTCATACAGCCCCCTTTTCCTTAATTCTGGCACGAGTAATTCAGTCACATCTTCAAATGAGCCTGGGGATATGATATAACCGATATTGAAACCATCCACGTCTGCCACATTCACCCATTCTTCCAGAACATCCGCTACTTTTTCCGGCGTTCCAACAGGAATAGGTCCGTTTCCACCGAGGGCTATCCATTTCCCAATATTTCGTGGTGTCCATGCCGGAATATCAGGGCTGGTGTTCTGAAGTTGACTTAATGCCGTATGCACCCGGGCATCCACATGGACATCGGTTGACTTGATCTCCTGATCCAGATCAAATTGGCTCAGATCAATGCCACTACCTCCAGACCAGAACGCAAGACCCGCCTCGTGGTTGGCATATTCCAATGCCTCTTTGTACTTCGCTTTGGCCTCGTCTTCTGTCCGGCCAATGATTGGAGTGATCACGGGGAATACCTTTATTGAACTTGGATCACGACCTTTCTTAGCAGCCTCCTCGCGAATCAATTTAACTTTAGGAGCCACGGCCTCTGGACTAATACCTGCAACAAAAATTGCTTCGGCGTGGGTAGAACCGAAGGCAACACCAGCAGTGGAAGTCCCGGCTTGAAAAAGGAATGGTGTTCTCTGTGGAGATGGGTCCAAAATATGTATCCCATCAATATTGAAATTATCTCCATGGTGATGCACGTACTTGATACGATCCGGATTAGCATATTCAGCTGTCTCTACATCTTCTTTCAGAGCATCATTTGCCCAACTCCCTTCCCAAAGTCTAAGATGGACTCATTAGCGAAAGGCTACATAATGAAATATCCCAAGAACCGAACCCACTTATATAATACTCGCAAATATTCGTCGGCAATTTCATAGCGTTTATCGTGCTCGACGAGAGGGAGTCCCAGCTATGCAGATTTAGCATCGTACCACGAAAAAGAGCAAGGATTAAAGTGTTGAGACTGACAGCTTTCGATGCAGATGCCTTCCAAGAGGTCACAATATTCCATCCGAAGCGACCCTGGGTCAAATGATCCAAGGTTGAAAAACGCTTTGCAACAACATACGGTGCCTCATAAGACGTAGAAGTAGTAATTGCAAACGATAGATTCTTGGTTACAGATGCCATTGCGGTGACTGGCTTCACTAAGTTAGCCTTTGGGTGAATAGTATACTAGATAGAAAGGTTTACAATGGAAGGATCGCCCATTGGTACTTGAGTGCCATATCGAATGGCTGGCTCGGCGCTCCCTTTGTAGGTGTCGTATATTCCATATGTATCTGCGAGAAACAGTGCCGTGAATTCCCCTTTTTCCAGTGTCTTTGCTAGGTCGGTCCAGTATGATAGATCCCGGCGCTTTGTTTTCGACCGGTCTTTGGGGTTCCGCCATTGTCCGAATGACAAATGACTGACAGTAAACATGTCGAATCCATTGAGATGAATTCTCTTCTTCTTACGGATTTCTGTAGGGGCAGTCATTTTTTTAATTGTCTTGTATTGTAGAATGGACAGCGATGCAATAGAGAGGCATTTGACAATCAGCTCTACTTATGCGTTGCAAGTATCAAAATACTTATCATTCTAATCATATATAATCTATGTTAGCGCCTGTTGCTATACTGAGGCAATCGATTCCCAAATTGGCGTGCTGGTCACGACATCGGCCGTCAAAAGGCTTATCCGCGCCATACAACCGAAAGTCCGTGACCAACTGACTCGTTTTTTTGTGCATCTTGCTTGGTATACGTAGATCAACATGTCAGAAACTCCACATGTACAAACATTATCTTTCAAGCGCGCACACTAAGGAATATTGCGTGCTCCTCACATCAGCAGCCGTCATTGATGCCGGACTGGTGTCCGATGAGTCCCAATTTTATGCCTATTCGGGTAATAACATGCCAGAATTCCATACATAGCCTACAACAACTCGAGTTCCAAGTAGTATATAGAATCCAGTGCGTTTGACACTTTACTGGTATACTAAATTTTGAAACTATCAACAATTTCGCTTTGTATCTCATGATGAAGAGCTTCTTCATTCGTATTGGCGATGCCGTCCACTGGTACCCAAAGGGCATCACGACTGAGGAAAAGATCCTCATATTCAAAATTGATCTTCTTGTTCTCGTTTATGCATGCCTTGCTTTCTTCACCAAGTACCTCGACATAAGTGCATTGAGTAAGTGCTAGCTAAATTGTGAAGGTGTAGCACTATCACTCATTGCATCACAGCAAATGCATATGTATCTGGCATGGAAGAAGATCTTAATCTATTCGGTAATAGATTGAACTACATAAACGCTGCCTGTATGAACAGAACATACTATATCACTTCCAGCATACTGATTATCTCTAGATGAAACTGGATATGTCGTTTTTCAGATTCCGAGCAACCTTTTTATCACCAGATACCCGTAAGTACATGTCCATATCCTAGTCAGGCATCTGAAACTAACGTCCAAATTTACTGCAAGGTCTCAGTATTACCTTCCGGCTGCCGAGGTATTTTGGGGTCTTTTCACTCTTGGTACCGCCTTCGTTCAAAATTATGAACAACTTGTCGTCATGCGATTCTTCGTCGGTCTCAGCGCGACCTCCTGCTATGTAGGCCTGGTCCATATCATCAACTCGTGAGGAAAACCTTCTCCCTGGAATGAATCTACCGCTAACGACCCTGCAAGGTGGTATCGCAAGGAGGAATTAGGTAGGAGGAACGCATTGTTTTGGATATCGAACCCCATCGGACAAATGTTTGCTGGCTACTTACAAGCCGCGGCATACACCAACCTGAACGGTACAGCGGGGCTACAAGGCTGGAGGTAGAGTCACACTCGCCATGGGCTCCCCCTTTGGGCGGAGCAAATTCTCGGCGATGATCTAACTGCGTAACCTTTTAGGTGGCTTTTCGTCATTTGTACGATTATAACGATTCCCGTGGCCTTTATGTATGTACCGTGATAGGTCGTCCTGTATCAATAATTGAGCATTGCTAACGGTGTCATGCCTAATATAGCGGTTTCGCGTTCTTCCCTGATGTACCGGAAAGGACAAAATCAAGATGGCTAACAAGTGAAGAGAAGGCACTCGCCAAAAAGCGCTTAGAAGAAGAGGGATTCAAACCTTCAACCGGAATCAACCGTGCTCTGTTTAAAAGAGTGGCATCGACATGGGAGTTCTATGTGTTTGTTTTCTGCTTGCTTCTTCTATGCAACGCCATCTATCCCCTTGGAACTCCTTTTATTCTATGGCTCAAATCTCAACCGGACCGTTATTCTATTCCGCTCGTTGACGATATTGGAACCATAACTAATGCGGTAGCTGCTGTATCGGCATTGGTCAACGCTTATTATACTGACCTCCGAGGCAAGCGATGGGAACCGATTATGTTCTCAGCTTCCTTGGCAGTTTTTGCAAATCTGCTTCTTGCAATTTGGAACATACCCAACGGTCTGAAATTCTTTGCGTTTATCGCTATTGGCTGGGCCGAAGGAGTATTACCAATCCTGATCGCATGGACCGCTGAAACACTGGCCGGCGATCTCGAGCTGCGCGCCATCACTTTAGCAACTTACAATTGCTTGGGTGAAGTCACCAGTCTGGTAGTTCCATTGGTAGCATGGCCCGTATCCAAAGGTCCTCGCTTCCTAGGCGGTTACATATGGGTAAGAATGAGTTTTCAATCCCCTCCTATAAGACTTTCAAGGGACTAACATTGATTCATGCCAGGCCGTGGTTATTAGTTTCGCATATGTGCTAAATGTTGTGTTAATTCTCGTGTTAGAGAAACGAAAGCGCAGGCAAGATCAACCCAAGACCGTATTCGCCAATGAAGAAGTCGTAGGGGAAGTCGTCAATCAAGAGAGAGGCCCGAAGTCCGCTGCTGTGGTGGAAACAACGACAGTGAAACAAGAACTATCCTGAGCTATCCTTTTAAAGAAAAATTTGTTGACAATGCCTTCGTACCTTTACCAATGTTGGTATAGGTAGTAGGTATCTACTGGTCTTCAGGATGTTAGATAGGATTTTTGTCATTCCCTAGGAGCTTATCAAATCTTGATTGATACTCGGGTATCGCGGAGTTCAAGTGCATCGATTCAATCACCTGGAGATCAGACTGTCAAATATGTATCTGGTGAATTTTTAGGCAACTACCACTTTGGGAACAGGCAACAGATATCCTATTTTTTGAAAAGTCTGTTACTTTATCTATACATGACTGAAAGGCCGAGTGAACCTGCCAATGCCTAACCCACGTAGGTACTACCACCCATAGAAACGCTTTCGCTGATAGTTACGATATATTTTCATCAATAGCGACCACTATTGCGTCATGCGAGTACATAATCTGAGTCGTTGAGATCGTGCTGGTCCGCTGATTTTGCGGCGCCGCGAATGGGTTATTTTGACTCAACAGAGTATCAATTATCAACTGTACGGTGCAGAACAACTTAGTCAATTGCTTGTCAATATTACCATACTTTAAAATATTCATTTAATGAAAGACGCCATTCAGACTAAAAATGGATCATGCTGCTTGCTGTACATTGCGTGATTTTGTATAGTGGGATGCTGCATAATATTTCCTTAGACTCGGGAAGAGGTCCGAGTCTTAGATTTTTGATCATGTTCGCCTTTCTTTTCATTGTTTTGTTTTCTTGAATTTGCTTTCACTCTATAAGCGCAAAACTAAAGATTGAAACTAGCATAATCTATATCGGCGAAGCTAAACACGACGCATCATTTGACTTGGAATTAGATCGACACGATGGCACGAGCTCTCGAAAGACTGAATCAAATACAAAAGACTATAGCACCGCCATCCATAGCTCCAGAGGGCGGTGCATTGAAGGAATCAACGGAAAAGCTATGGAGACCGAGAGATCGGCCTTTTGATTTAGCTCCTCCAGTCAAGGTGAAACAACATTTGGATATCTAGATCTTTAAGAGTGTGGTGACTGACCGAGAGGCAGGTGATCATTGTTGGTGCAGGAATCGCTGGCATTGCTGCATCCATATTACTACCTCGAAAAGTCGCCAATTTGACTTACAAGGTCTTTGAGAAGCAAAATGCCGTTGTGAGTATTGACTCCCGATTGATAGACACTAAGACGATCTAATGGCATCTAAGGGTGGTACTTGGGCACAGAATCGCTACCCTGGTGTGCGTTGTGACATTCCGTCTCACAGTTATCGTAAGGACCCTTTGACTAAATTTAGTTCTCGTATGAGCGTTTGGTTTTCTCTGATCTAACTGCAACTTGGTAGAACTCACGTTCGCTCCAAATACGCACTGGTCCGAGTATTATTCGTCTGGAGATGAGATACAACAGTACTACGATAGGCTTGCAAAAGACTTTGGAGTTGAAGAACATCTGAATTTTAAACATGAGGTTCTGTCTGCTATCTGGTCGGACGACGTCAAGCAATGGATTGTGAAAGTCCAAAATCTCGCCACAGGAGAGATCTTCACTGAAACATCAGATTTCTTTATTTTGGCCGCGGGGAGACTGAATGTTCCCAAATATCCGAAAATACCAGGCCTCAAAACTGTTTATCAAGGTACTGTGGTTCACACTGCGGAGTGGACAGAGGACCTCACGAACAAGCTCAAAGGTAAACGCGTAGCGGTGATAGGCAACGGTGCTAGCGGACAACAGATTCTCGTCAACATACTAGAGGACACCGCGCATATTGATCACTATGTCAGGTCCCGGCAGTGGACCGTTTCATCATTCAATCCTAATCTCGTGTCTGCCAAAATTGATTTGCCCGGAGCACACATCTATACTGATGAGGAGAAAAGAAGATTTGATAAAGATCCCCAAGCATATTTGGAATATCGCCGGGAAATAGAGCGGTATTTCCACGGAAGATACGAGGGCACGATTTCCGGTAGTAAGGAAAACGAACAGATACGGCAAAAGTATGAGGAGGAATTATTGACTCGACTTGGTGGAGATAAGTCCTGGTTCGATCGTCTCGTCCCCGACTTTGCACCTGGATGTAAACGACCAATTCCTTCCGCAGGATACATAGATGCGATCCGGAATTCAAAGGTGGACTACGTGGATAACACCAGAATCACACATGCCACAGCAACGGGACTCGTAACTGACGACGGAATAGAGAGGCCTGTCGACATTATCATTGTTGCGACTGGGTTTGAAAATGGGTTTCGCCCCTTATTCCCAACAATCGGGAAGAATGGGGTAGACCTGAGCAAGCTCTGGGCCGACGATGGCCCAATCGGCTATCCAGAGACATACTTTGGCGTCATGGCTCCTAACATTCCGAATTACTTTGCAGTTACTCAGGTCAGTAAAACCAGATATTCGTAACACAAACTCATGGTACTAATAAGCCAAAGGCAAATACCAACGGCCAGGGAGGGACATTTCCTCTTCAAACAGAAATCTCTGCGACGTATATTTCCAAGGTTATTCGCAAGGTTCAGAGCCAGGGGTACCGGGCCATATACCCATCGCAGGAGGCGACGGATGACTTCAACGAGATTATCACAGGGTATTTTGACGACAAAGTGATAGGCGATGATTGCGATGGTTGGTGGAAAAGTGGGTTTGGTAAATCCCGGCCGTTGGTCTCATGGCCTGGCACTGGCCATCACCGATTTGATATCAGTCGAGAGCCACGTTGGGAGGACTTTGTCTTTGAACGATCGGAAGAAGGGAAAAGAAATCGGTTTGAGTACTTTGGCAATGGATGGACTGAGCGGGAGAGAACCGGTGGCAATGCTGCCTTGACAAGCTATCTTAGAGAGGTTGGGAAAATTGATATTGCAACTCTGCACGAAAACTGGAACGATTGAGTCCAGCATTTATTACAATGCTCATCGATTTCAGGTTGCATCAGAATACGAAATATTGTGTAGGTAGTCGAGAGATTACCTAGGTATCTCATTTGAGGACGAATGGAGCCATGTCATTGCCACCGTTTTGTAGTCCTTGAATATATACGTATATCCATTCAGGCTTCTACCTGCCTAGGTAGGCACGTTCTTTGTGACGTGAATTGCCAACTGTTAATCTACCTCATCTATTGTCGAAGCCGAGTGACCGAAGATACCGATTGGTAGTATGTAATTCTGGGCTGTGTTTCCTATTCCAGCCACTCAGGCCATGTTATTCTAGGGCTATGTTAGGGTTAGATACAACTGCCAAACTGACGTACGCAGGCCAAATAGGATTAGCGCAGGCCGACCGATCTCGGCAGCGAGCCCTCCTCGATTCGGACTAAAATATGTAGCGTGACAGGTCACCTGCCTCAGGAATCTTCTCCGTTTCTTGGTCGTCCTTCGCTTCCAACTAATCTTCACGACATCCCGAGGTCTTCTCTGAGCCAGGCAGGCATGATCCAAGGCCACGATGGCGTCCGGGCATTCGTCCGCCTTCTTCGACCTGGAAACATTTGATTGGACTCAGACTCTTTCGGTATCGTCCGATGATGCGGTTGCACTGGAGAGCGATGGTACTAATGGATGGTTTTCGATTCATACCGCGCCGGAACATGGAATAGTGCCTGTGATGACAGCTGACATTGCTAGCACATTTTCACCACCGCAAAGTCCTTACTCCGTCCCGAATCCACTGCGCTCAGAAGCTCATCCAAAACTAGTCAGCAAGCAAGGAGAAGCGATCGCAGAAATTGAAGATGTTCTACATGATCACGTTCTTGATCCACGAACTAACTCCTATCGGCCCCCCGTGCCATGCGATTACTGTCGAAAGCATCGCTTACAATGCCTGATCATTCGTACGACGAAAGCAAACCCCAACCCGATCGCCGCATGCTCCAGCTGCGTCGCCTTGTTTAGGAGTTGCAGCTTGGCAGACAAAACAAAAAGGCACCCTTCGGACTTTGAGACAAACTACCCGGTTGTCGGTGGGCTTCATGGTATCACAGAGGCAACTGCATCCGCCGGCGGACTCATGCAATCCTCTTCAAAATTGATGGGAAGCCCAGAAGATGCGTGGAAAACCCAGCCACTAGCGGAACAAGGCTGTCTACTCCCAAAAAGAACAAGCTCTCGCATGAAAGGCCATACGAAAGCCCTACGACAATGGTTTTTTGCCCATTCGGATCACCCTTATCCATCCGAGGAAGACAAACAAGAACTGGCGCATGAGACGGGTCTTACGAAGACACAGATACAAAACTGGTTCATCAATGCGCGGAGGCGGCAGAGAGTTCTTGACAAGAGTCGCAAGTCTAGTATGACTCGATCGGGCTCGCCAATGCCTAAATCATTACTCTCTGACATGACACCCTTCCAGCGATGGCGTAGTTCTCCCCCAGAGGATGACCACGCGCCTCTAGATCTGGTCATGCAGGCTGCGACATCACAGCCAGGAGCCTCGAATATTGCGTTCAACGACCAAGCTATCGATCAATATAGACCGCACAACTCCTTTGATAGCCGCTCTACTTCCACATTCGCATCATCTACTACGTACTCGGATTCGAACGAGTCTATCTCCTCGTTCGAGACGTTTCTGTCTACCGACAGTCAATCAGCGGAACATGGCCTCGGCTCAGTCCCTGGTACAGGACTGTCAATCTCGAGATCCCCAAGTAAATGCGGTTTAATGAGGTATCAGTGTACATTCTGCACGAGCTCCTTTAAAAGAAAGTCCGATTGGTGTCGCCATGAAGTTTCCATTCATGTTCAACTTGATATGTGGGTCTGCCAGCCACAAGATTCAACCGTGTGGAAATTCGATTCTCTTCACCAGCAATGTAATTACTGTGGCATCGAGCTGCCTTCTCAAGAACATATCGCATCTCACGATTTCGAATCGTGTGCAGAACGGCCACTTGGAGAGAGGGTCTTTGCTCGTAAAGACCACTTGTTGCAACATTTGAAAAAGTTCCACGGCTGCCATAAATGGCCCGGTCAGGCTCTGAATCTACGTCGTAGTCGACATACGATACTGAATAGTCGGTGTGGGTTCTGTGCCGAAACATTTGTCACATGGAACGAACGTGTGGACCATTTGGTGCGTCATTTCAAGCAAGGTTCACAAATGAAGCAGTGGATTGGCGACTGGGGGTTTGATCTCGCTACAATGCAGTCATTAAGGCGCGCTATATTGCCTGTCGATCGGTCAGATAATCTGGCCGATGCGCAAAGTGTATCAGATGAGTGGTTCAACGAATATCTGGTTGATTGAATAGTTTCAGTGACTGTATGGGAGAAAACTACATTAAGCAGTACATCATTGCTTCTAGAGCACAGTTCAGAGCCAGGCCATTTCCGATATGGAATTGGTTTCTCTCAAGCGTTCTCTGACCAAAATCTGACATCTCTCATATGGTAGCTCAAGACTAAAGGTTCTGGCGGAGAGTTTCGTCATTCAGCATCCGCGACTGCATCACATTCAATCTCCACGAGCATATGTGGATCGCAGAAACCGCCCACTATCACCATAGTCGCAGCCGTACCGATTTCGCCACCATTCTGTCTTCCAAGAATATCCCTGAAAACCTCCGCTACGGGAGAACAATCTTCCTGTCGCTGGACGTACATTTTGGTTCGCACAATGCTCTCAGCACCTCGACCGCCTAAGGCTCGAACAGCGTCTATGATCTGTTCGAGTGTATAACGTGCCTGCCGTCTGGCATCGCCTGGGAAAAGAACTTGTGGTGCGTCGGGGGCTGACTTAGGGTCGGCTGCGGTAGACCCAGAGACGTAAATTAATTGGCCGTGGCGAACTGCTCGATAATGACCAATGCTCAGTTCCCATGGAGAGTTGGTGCCGTAGAATTGCTTTTTCGTTATCGAAGACATTTGATCCGAACCTGCGACTGATGTTGAAATGACCGATTCAATTCTTCAATTGACTGACTGCTTCAAGGTCTCGCTTCAAAATAAATAGCCCAGGAGTCGCCAGAAGCACCTCGACGATGTATCAATACTGTTCGACATTGCGAAAACAAGTGAACATGGAAACAAAACCAAATTCTCGTTCTATGACTCATTCTCCTAATTCCACGTTGCGATTCCCCGCCGCAGGGTTAGGGCAGGAATGGTATTCTGACCGTGCACCGTCTTATAATCTCCCTTAACATAGCGACTTTCCTTACAGATATCGCAATCCTATCCGAGGTTGAGATCCCTGAGACAATCCATGGTCTCCCAACGTAAAATATTTTGAGGTTCACTTGTAAAAGTGCACCATTCTAATGTATCTCGCTCGTCTAGAATTGCACGCGTAGGGCAAGTTCACAGCGATACTCTCATTGCTCGGGCTGTCTTTTTGAGTATTGGAGCTGTGTCAAGAGAAATAACTTGGTTCAATGCGAAGCTTTTTGTATTTATCGAGAAGAAACATCAGTGATATCGCCAAACACAGCATTTATATCCCATCCAGTTTAGAACAAGCTTGGAATAATACCACGGGGTGAAAACGCCTAAATGAACACATGCGATTGTGGCTACGCGTACAATACAAGCATGCTTAATGGCTGTTTGTTGCTAAAATGCTTTACGCAAGTACAGTAAATCCTTCCGATTTGACGATTTTCTAATCAAGCCTCGGCACAACGTGGATTAGTAAAAGGTGGTGATGAGCTTTCCACATTTCTAGGTTCTTGCCATCTTCAGATTGAGCTTCGCATTGTGCCGCATAAGACGCGCAATTAACTACCGGGAAAATAGAGAGTGGGTTAGCGAAAATTCCAGAGTTGAGCCGTACATCACATTCAAAGGCTGTTGAGTACTTTCCCCGCGGTCGGCCTATTGCCTTGATGTGGTGCACCCCTTTGAGAGTTTGGTCATACTTTGTGGACTCCGTGGAGCATAAGGGACTCCGATTCTGGTGCGAAGCAGGATTGCTTGCTGTCAATGAAGTACCGATAGTCATCTTCAGACCGACAGGCATGGGTCTCCACGATGATGAGGAATGGGTGGATGTGAAAAGCATTCGTAAGACGGAGAGGGTTAGTCTCATTGGTGGCTGATATTTGTGGATAGCTCCATGATAGCACGGTCTCTATTGGTCTTGCATTGGCCCTTTACTATATTACAGTTCGGGTATCAGATGCAAAAAATCAATTAGATTAAGAATTGGAGGAAATTTCATCGGGATAGATCCAGCGGTAGCCAGAGAAAGAAACTACAAGCGGGATCGATAATGGCGTGATTTTCGTTATTATTAGCTCCATAGACGACGAGATGTAACGTTTCTTCATACTAATCCACCTCTTATCGCCCTCCCAATTACAATATCGATTCAATTGTCTTCCTTCCACTCCCAGCAAGGCACCCCCAAGACCTCATCTCTCACTACAAACAATTTACGGACACCGGACAACCGCCAGAATGGCGGTGTTCGACGATGTCAAGGACCCAGCACACGCGGACACATCAGTTGTTGCATCGCGACGCATTTATAACGAAGATGTGCGATTTGTCGATGAGCATGAACGGAACGACTTGGCCAGAGGACTGAAGCAACGACATGTGCAGATGATCGCTATTGCCGGAGCTATCGTATGTAATAGTCAAATCAATTCCTTCACTGCTCTAAATTGCTAAAATATAATCTCCCTGAAGGGAACAGGTCTTTTTCTTGGGCTAGGTAGCTCCATTGCAACTGGAGGACCATTGGGAGCGCTTCTGGGTTATTCATTTGTCGGCGTTATCGTTTGTGCCGTTCAGTTTGCCTTGGGAGAAGTTACTGCCCTCTTCCCTGTTACCGGATCTTTTGTACGACACTCCGAGACACTCGTGGATCCAGCTCTAGCTTTTGCTATAGGATGGAACATTGTGTATGGAAATTTTTTGTCGGTTCCCAGCGAAATCTCGGCGGCGGTTGTGCTTATCCAGTACTGGAATGATACAATCAATCCGGCAGTTTGGGTAACCATCTTCATTGTCCTCTCCATTTTGGTCGCGGTCATCTTCATAGGTGTCTACGGCGAGGTCGAATTTTTCTTTGCCATACTCAAAATCTTGCTCGTCATTGGCATCGTGATCATGGGTCTCGTCATTGACTTGGGCGGTGTTCCCGGACAACCCAGGCTGGGCTTTCATTACTGGAAGACGCCGGGCCCGTTTGTCGAGTATATTGCTGAAGGCTCATGGGGAAGGTTTTTAGGCTTCTGGGCCGTCATGTCTAACGCAGTCTATTCGTTTGCCGGAGTCGAGTCCCTTGCTATGGCCGCTGCAGAGACGCAGAACCCGCGCCACAATATTCCCAAGGCCTGCAAACGTGTCTTTGCCCGGGTTACCATCTTCTACGTTCTTGCTATCCTAATTGTCGGAATGCTTGTTTCCAGTGACGACGATCGACTCAGTAATTATTCCGGAACAGCTGCTCAGAGTCCCTTCGTCATTGCAGCTAGTGATGCCGGTATCAAAGCTATACCTTCTATTGTCAATGCGGTAGTCCTGACATCTGCATGGTCTTCGTCAAATCAAGCTATCCTCTCAGGAACCCGCACCTTGTATGGGCTTGCAGTGAAGGGCCATGCACCCAAAGTCTTCCTTCGGACTACGCGATATGGAACACCTTATATGTGCGTGGCCTTGCAGGTCGCCTTTTCTTTCTTAGCGTACATGTGTGTATCTAATGATGCCCTTACCGTCTTCTACTGGTTGGTCGATTTGACCGCCGCTGGCGTCCTAATCAGCTGGATTACGATCTCTTTGAACCATATCCGTCTGATTCAAGCACTGAAAACACAGGGCTTTTCCCCGCATGCATTGCCCTGGCACAACTCGTGGACACGTAAGTCTTTCCAAGCTGTTAATTGCTTCTAATATACTGTCGAGTTGTTAGTTGACATTCTTCCCAGCTTATGGGTCATGGTTCGCACTTATATCATGTATAATCATTCTTTTGACAGGAGGCTTCACTGTCTTTACAGCCGGAAATTGGGCACCTTCCAGCTTTGTATCAAGCTATCTGTAAGTTACCTTCTCTCGATCTGAGGATTGACCATTCTGACATTCACCTTTCCAAATCAGGGACATCCCTTTAGTACTCGTGGCTTTTGGTGGTTACAAACTTCTTCGCCGAACGAAATATGTCTCGTTGAAAGATATTCCCATTGCCCAGGCTCTTGAGGAAGCACAGAATGACCCAGAAAATGTACCAATTGGTAAGGGAAGGTGGTGGCAGCGATGGAATTTCCTGTGGTGATACTCTTGCGGTTAAATCCATGCAACCTAGATTAAAAGAGGCAAAGAATTCAAGATGTGTACCTATATCCACCTGCCGTCTAGACAATGTTTTTTTCAGGGGAGAATGAGAGACGTGAAAGTTTGGCGCATACACACCATTTCACCTAGTAGTATTCAAATTAGATGAAAGAATGTACTATATATCTACCTCAATGGATTCAGCTTAATGCCCTGACTTTAAACGGTAAGGATAGAATAATCGCCGCATTGTTTGGGAAACAAAGAACGTCTACCCAAAGTGAAACCCACCAATGACGCATGATAGCCTAGCAGGGTACTTACCCACCAACAGCGCTGCAGGGGTACAGCAAAGTCTGTTTACCACGTCCAATTCAGACGTGATGCAAGTGTTAATCAATGTTTAAAGGTGGCCTTGACTCTGTAATGCGAAAGCATGTCTGCTAAGTCCCCATCGGGTGAGCACCTTGAATTTCATAATTTGGCTTACTGTCCTTTTCAATATTTAGTTTGGAATGAACTTGAACTTGCCTAACGAAAACATTGCACATCAATCCGAGAGTCTTTGTTTCTCGCTTTTATCTCCCCGGAACGCGCCGAATGTAACCACGCGACTTGATCCGTGTCCAGTCTTAAGCCTCATGAACGCGCTAGTTGAGCCTGAGGCAGATAGTCCAACATTCATGGCCAATGAAGTTCGTGAACCATTAAATTGTATGTCATGGCTTCAATCGCCCGTAATTAGCTTCAAAATGAAATGTGATTTGAATGGTTGATTTCGCGCATGGCGCATGATTACTTACTACGTCCTAGGTAGTAGCAGAATAGAGCTAGTTACACGTCAAGTACCAGGTAGGTAGTATTTAGCATAGCTAAGAAAGCTCCTTAATCATCCAAGTACCCGAGAATCATATTCTTCGGACATTTTCCGGCATAGTTTTTCAGATATTTCCATTCCCTTCTAGCCGAATTACCTTTCGACTTTAGATTTTACAAAGCACAACATGAAAAATCAAATCTGGGTTCTTCTCCAGCTATTGCTTGTTGCTGTCATAGCAAGTGCGCAGACACGAACGCAATCTTTCGGGTAGGCGCAATTCCTAAGTGAGAAAAACGGGTATCTAATATTGGTCTAGAAGCTCGTCATGTCCTTTATTTGAGGAGACGAATCACCTTGACGCAATAGAATCAGATGATTTGAATCAAGCCTTGGAGTCTGCAGCAGATAGTTTCAACCAGAACCCTACTCTTTCAGCAGCGAATGCCGCATTCGCCTCGGCAATGGAATCTTTCCCATCATCTGTGACTCTCTCCCTGTATTGCTCAGGCTACGGCGGAATTAATCTCAACTCGCTTCCAGTGTGGCTCTCAGCTGTTCCAACATCTTATGTCAGCGATATTCTCCAAGAGCAATCAGCCTATTCATCAATTATCAGCTCCTTCGTTGCCAGCGCCGCTACTGCCACGTCAACAGGCAGTCTGACAGCTGCAAGCAGTGTGACTACAAGCACACCATCCAGTACAGTTGCTACGCCGTCGTCTCCAATCCCGGTATCTACACCCGCTATAACGTCTCCAACCTCAGCACAACAGCCAAGTCCATCTCATTCATCGGGAGGGGTACCAGGAATACCGACTGTCAGCTTGGTCGCTATTCTAATAGTGGCTGCGTCAATTGTTGTGGTCCTATTATAAAGCTTGATTGGAGAATAGGTCATTTGTTAAGGCGTTTGCCATCTTTTTGACCCCTTGTGAAGTGATTGCATGTCCTTTTGATATTTTGTAAGGCTTAGCTCTCTTCCCTACTGGACGGAAAATTGTCATAGATGACGTCAGGATAAATACAAGAAGCCTTACTATTGACTGTATGTAAGATACTGGATAATCATGCTATGCTTTTGTTAGTGGCAGCTTAATGAGACTCTCATTGACTATCGATCATCACTGCCCAGCGGGGACTTCTTAAAGCTGCAGTCGAAGTCGAATCACTTATTTCCCCAGTTCTTCGTTTAGCTGCCGTAAACTCGGGCCGTGGCTGGGGTTGCACCTGGGTAAAATGAGTTAGGAACGGTCGGGATGGCAATAGGTGTTGTAATTCCTAAACCGGCGGTGAGCTGCCCAGGCATTGTTGTTGCCGAGTATCCTGAAGGTGCAGAGGTGACCGTGGATGTTACAGTACCATACTCCGTGTGTTGTGTTCCTGCATGGAGACAATAACCTGAACCCCAAGCATCAGCACATTTGTAATACTCGGTGCTGCCTGATTCCGTCCACATGTCAAAGTTCTCAATGATGATATTAGTACAAGGGTTTGTCGAAGGGCATAAGGCATAAAGTGGAGGCCGTGTAGCGCCATTCGCACAAGTTCCTTTCCAGTTATTGACCGTGATGGAATTGTAGAGAACGCCAGCTCCGCCTTGGTTAGCCAGGTCAGACCAGTATGCATTAATGTAAAACGAATATGCGTTTTCATGTCCAATGAAGTTCTGGAGTGTGACCTCGGTGACTGTCCCAGGATGATATTAGTAAAATTCTTTCGCATTGTAATCCAACTAGATAATGCATACCTTCTCCCGATCCACCATTACTCCTATTACGAAGGTCAGTCTGTGCCAACCCACATGAATGCAAGGTAAGACCTACTTGAACATAAACATTTGATTTGAATTGACGGTGTAGATATTGTTGTAGAGGATCTTGGAGATATCTTGAAGGGCGATGTCAGTCGGTTTCTGTTCATACTTCGTTAACCCACTTACTAGTGTCATTGCCCAAGGAGCCCATACTACAACCACCAGACCAGTTGCAGTAAATATTCTCCACCTGGATATGGTTCGATGGGTTTTTAACAGTGACACATTCATCCTTATTGGTGACTTCAACATCGTGCACCCAGATATCAAATCCCCACAAATCAATTCCATCAAGACCGCCTTCGTTGCCGCCCCTAACGATCATGTTGTACACCTCTCCCTGGTTGCAAGTGTCAAGAGTTAAATGAAAAGCAGGGGAGTCAACAAGAGCAATGTCATGGATGGCAAAATTCGTTACTGTAGATTATTAGTCGACGCATTTTCTTTACCATCAATGCCCACTCACCATCATACAGACGCAAGAGACGTGGACCATATTCTCCTTGTTCGTGGAATTGGTACCCGTAGCCTTGGATTGCACCCACGCCACGGGAAGAATAGATTTCAAAATCGGTACTGTGCTCAATGTAGATCATGTTTCCACCAGCAGTGCCGGTTCGCACAATAATTCCTTCCAGGTTGATGGCCCATGCAGTTCCACCACTTAATGTAACCCAAGTAGCCATAGCAAATGTTCCCAAAGGAATATTGACTACACCACCAGAAGCACACGCCTCGAAGGCAGCAAGAATAGCTGGACCGGCGTCGGTTTCGCCATCGGCTACGGCTCCATATTTTGTGATATCACAGATTTTTGTTGCCCATTTGTCGCTAGATGAAGTCAGAGGACCAATTGGATAGGCTGTAGTGTCTGCCAATTGTCCGAGTGCGACAGAGGCACAGCTCAGTGCTAGGATGATGCTTTTGATATGCATCGTGTTTTGGCGTTTACTTCTAGCGACCAAATTAGGAAGGTGTACTGCAACCGATCTAAGTACTTGCTCTACCAAGATTGGAGATTCCCATATGTCATCTACTGGGTCACGCACAGCTTATATAAAACCATATTCTGGGTCACAAGACATCGCGTGTCGGGTTAATCATTCTGACCCAGGACATGTTTATCCGTCTTGGCTTCACTTAGTAGCCTCCTGTATATCTCTTTATGAGAACAAATAATGCAAAAGTAATTACCCGGCCACTCAATATAGATTAAGCTCTATATCAACCTGGCATATGATATAGAAAGTCGACACATACCGGAGATTGCGGTTCCCAGCACTACACATTGAATCATTCCTTGAAGAAGGAACCATTGGCACCATGACATAAGACTATTCTGTGTGTGCAAAGGAAATAGCAATAATCATGGTACTGTCAAGCATTGAGGCATTCCTTGGGATTTCTGTAGATCTCCCAGCAATTGCGGAGTATCGTTCCCACTCTGTGTATATTGTACAACAGGTCGGTAAATGCTAATATGCATTAAATAATATCAGCCACTCGGCACATTGGAAGCCAGAATGAGGGTAAGCTTTTAGCTCCCGAGGCCACAATCTCATTCATGGGAAATTCGGGGCATTGCTTGATGTTTCAGAGTTACATCGCCTCAAGCCACGGCGCACCCCGGTTATTTATGAAAAATGACGATACTTCTCTGAATAGAGCCTCTTGAAGGTTGGAAGCCTTGTGCAGCGGCCATGTTCCTCGTTGCCCTTACCTCTCGCGTGCGTCGTGACCTGTCAGCACTTGGTCATGACTTCGGCATGTATCTGAATGTGGCGGAGGACAAATCCATGAAGCACTTCTATTCCCAGCATTGCGTAACGTTATGTATTCTCATTTGTCAACCTAGCTCATTTAGGGCTAAGACTCAACCAAAGGACATCTGAGCACTCGATACTTGAGGTTTCTTAATGGAGAATTTCATTCATTATGAAGAGGCTTGATAAAATTTTGACCTGAAATACTTCGAGATGACACGAGTCATGTATATCTTGAAGTGGTAAATCGTCGTTTTGATCGCATTTTCGTAGGTACGATATTAGAGATAGATACAACTTGACACCTTAAAATGTCTCCAGATTACCTCCTCGTGCAACTCACTTGAGTTTATCCTGACTTGACTGACTGAAATAGGAAGACTTTAGGGTTGAGACGCGCATGTGATATAGATAACCCTCTTCGGCAACAACCTCGGCTCATAGTTAAGTCCTGAGGTATCAACCAACCATTCGTGGCGCCAGGATGGATCAAGTTGTTTCTTTCTATCAACAAACAACCAGCAAGCAGGTATTTGGAGGTGTAACAATAACACGACACAATCGCTATGTCTTACAGCTCTCCTTATCGCTTCTACGCGAGGCGTGTGAAGCTCCTCCTACGGTTGCGCCCGGGCAGACTGTTTTGGCTGCTCCTGGCAATTCTGAATATCAAGTGTCTGCCCTTCGTATGGCATGTAAGTGCTCAAAAGCTATCATTCTCGATCCAACGCGAATTTGGTTTCTGCTGTGGGTGGATATTAATTAAGTGATTTCCGTATAGTATCGATTCTTCGCACCGGTCATAGCAGCCGCGCTCCGTAAACCGATAAATCAGTCCATGCTCCATCGCCGAAAGGACGAAGTACCGTTGGTGTTTCTACCGATAATTACCAAGACAAAGGTCCCCATACTGGAAGGAGACTTTAACCTCCACAAATCAAACAGTACTTACTTTACAGATCTCGACTCGAGTCGATCGCTTCTCCTGTCATTTCTTGTCTTCCATGGAATGTCCAAAACCCACAAGGAGCTTGCGACTGAAGGAAAGAATGGTATCATGACTGCGATGCTAGGATCTACATATACACACTTCAAAAGAGAGATACCAACGGGTTACCCCTACGAAGTCTGGTCTCGGATCTTGACTTGGGATCAGAAGTGGTTATATATTGTGACACATTTTGTTCAAAAGGGCAAAATTATTCCCAAGGCGTCAGTAACCGAAATCATTAATGATCGCAAACCCGACGCAAAGAACGTAAACGCTTCGAACAGGGCTTTCAAGGTGCCGAAAGCATTGTCTCAGAGTGACGTCGAACACTCAATCTTTGGGACGTCAATATCTAAGTGTGTATTCAAGAAGGGACGCATGACGGTTTCTCCAAATCGCGTACTTGCTGCATCGGGATTGCTGTCCACTGCAATCACAAATAAATCTGAAATAGATTTGACTGGGTCGCAAAATAGCATAGATCCGAAAACAAAAGACTTGTTTTCGAGAGAAACGACGACTCAATATAGCAACAACGAGCTTGATGAGCACATCGAAGAGGAAAGAGTTAAAGGAATGAAATTTGCCTACCTTGTATCGGAGTTAGAGGACCTGCAGGGACATCTGCTTAAGGACCAAGAGCTTTCGGACGGTGTCATTACGCTGGGGACCTTCAGCGAGCTAGGTCACAGTGTCTCTTTGTGAAATTAAAGACCCTTTTTAGATGATATAGAGATGATAATTTAATGAAGACGTTGAATAGAACGGACTTGTCTTGGACTTTTTGTGATACGACGTGCTGATCAATGTTTCTGCCCAATGTTGGACAACCTCCACATTCAGGTTTCGGATACTGATATTCTAACAGGTGCCAGATCTCCCATTCTTTAGCCTGTAAATATCACAATGCCCTCATTAATACCAGTCTGTTGACAAGACTGGCTCAAAATTAGATATGTGTGTCGAAATTACCTCTTTTGCGAACAACCCGTGTGGCCTTCCGAAAGACTCATACTTCCGCAATGTCCTCCGTGTCGAGACCATCGCTGGCCGTACTAGACGACTATCTAGGAATTTGAAAGACATAATTTGCTCATATTTTACCAAAAGGGTCGTCTGTCACTTCCCTCAGAGGCTCACTCACCCTCTACACTCATCCGGAACCAACCAAAGCTCAGAAGGATGCTCTTGTGGAACGTCTAAAGCCATTTACATCTATTTCGTCTACGCGTTAGCGCACGTCTTTCCCGGGAGAACTTCTTCAAAACTTCCAAACTTGAGACTGCTTCTGGCCACTAGCACACAATTCGGAACATTCGACCTGGCAGCCGCCAAAGAGCTCGGTATAACGGTGGTTTCAGCTCAAGGAATAGACCGCACGGGCGGCAAAAGCAGTAACCAGCCTCTACGGCCCAAGATTGATACAAGAGAGGAGACAGTCATCCCACCACACAACGAACGCGGGCTTTAATACTTGCCCTTGCTTGAAATGTCGCAAATGATGACGCCGTCATGAAGAGCCCCACGGTGAGTAGATGGCAAACGCAACTTGTCAAAAGACTTAGAGGAGCAACACTTGGAGTTTTGGGCCTGGAAGCTTGGGAGCAGCTGTCGTTCGCATTGGCGCGTTGGCTTGGGGCATGAATTTATCTGCTGGAGCGAAAGTCTGACCCAACAAAATCAAACCAGGAGGCCGAAGAAGTAGTCCTTCCTAGTACTGGCTGGGGACCAAAATCAGATGCACCCGTGTCCAAAGTTGTGAAATCACTTTGAAGAATGATACAGAGCTTTCTCACCGCGTGACCACTCAATACAAGTTGGCTCAGACTAACGATGAAATTCATGTTAAACAACTTGAGCTTTTTCATGGTATGCCACAACCCACAAATAGGCCCTCGTGAGAGCTAGTTGATGTACTAAATAAAATATAGAACCCTGAACTGTTGCTAGACAAAAGAGCTAGTCAATAGCTCTTGTTAGAGGATTGAAGTAGCCATTGCTCAGCCCCTCACTCTGTCTCGGGAGATGGCTGAAATATCTAGTTTGCAACAATGATAGAATAGGTGGAACCCAGATAAAACCGCAGCGAAAAATTCTGATGAAACAGCATGATAACTACATTATGTAGCCCGCCATCCTCAGGTCCAGAATACTGTTTTCTTAAAAACCAGCGATGAGTTATTCAGTCTATGAGATTCGCCTAAACATCATTATGCTTGCTTGCAAAAAGACCCGGAGAGTATGAGAGGTTGATGAAAGAGCCTGATTAAAAGTTGATGAGCTATAAGAGCAACCCCACATTCACGTCTGAAACGGCCCGACTATTTTCCCCTCCGCAAGCCTCCGTTCGAGCACCACAAGACTGCGGTAGTCCCTTGTCATTTCTGTTATAACTCCGGCTTATATTGAGTACGAAACAGCCAATATGGAAAGGACGACAAAGACTTTCCAGTCTGAGCGCTTCAGTCGCAATTCTCATATTCCCGCTGTACGTGCTGATCATCCCTGTGGGGTACGCATGTCCCATAGTAGCTGAATGCCATTTAAATCTAGTGCACAGAGTGTCGAATTCGCAAAATCAAGGTTTGTGCGGACTACCGGGTCTCTGTATCTCTTGACATGTTACCAATTTATATAGTGCTCCAAAAGCCGCCCGTCGTGTACAAATTGTAAGAGTTCTAACAGGAAATGTGTATATTCGGCAAAGCCAGATCGAACGCCACTAACACGCGAGTATGTGATTGAAGATTTCCAAAATATGGTTATCTGACTTACATAGGCATCTTACCGCCGTGGAAACACGTCTTCAACTTCTCGAAAATGCTCTCGAAAGCTTGTTTCCCGATGGCGGTATGCAAGACATCACTCGATTGCTCCTCATGAATCGGGMCCAGCCACAACATCGACGACCTAGCAGTGGGTCTAGTAAGCATACATACTTTACAAATTCATCTCAGTCAAATGCCATGTTACAAGATTTCTCAGATCATAATATCGAAGGGTCATGGCAAAGCGAATCGCTGGATCAACTGTGGAGAATCACCTCCAGTCAGCCTCCTACTGCACTCGATAATCTCGATTTTCCGAGCCCAAGTCATAACGGGGCTGTTCATGAGCCAGTCAGTGAGCAAAGAACTTTCATTGATTCTTACTTCCAGAATTACCACAAGAATAATCCGCTAGTACATGAGCCTACTTTCAGGGCCGAGTATGAGAATAACGTTCCTATTGCTGATCTGAATGCATGGCCCATTCTTGTCAATATGATCCTAGCTATAGGTGCATGGATGGTAATAGACGGTCCTAGCGAGAAGGCCACAAAATTTTACGAGACCGCAAAATGGCATTCACGGCAACTCCAGCCTGTCGATGAATCAAGTTTAAGCATGATACAAGGGCTGCTGCTATTAAGTGACTATGCTCAAAAGGGAGGTAGGCCAGAGGAAAGTTGTCACGCGCTAGGAACCTCCATCCGCATTGCTGTAAGGATGAGATTATACCTAGAGCCATCGAGCTCAGATCCCGGTCTTTCGCCGCTGAACAAGGAAATCCGGAGGCGAGTATGGTGGACGCTCTACTGTTCTGAGAGTTGCTCTGCGAAAATCTATGGACGGCCACTGTTGCTCCCGGAAGACAAGTTGATAACTGTGTCAGCCGTTTCAAATATTTCCGAGATGGTATGTATTTCTTAATCGGTATTTATGAGTGGCCTCAACTGAGTACTGGACGACAGGCTCTTACTTCCTCCACTACATCCCCGCCAACAATCTCGGATGGCCCAACAATCTACTCAGGACTAATCCTGCAGTCCAGCTATCATCGAATGGCGAACAATATCTACCGTCGAGTACTATCAATGGCGAATATTACCGCACAGGATGTCTGGAACTTCGAACAGACAATAGATAGCTGGCACACGGAGTCACCATTTTGCTCTCAAGAAGTCGATGTTAGGCCAACGCCCGACTGGTATTTGATATCACGTGATCGCCAGACACTATGTGATAGAAGTCTTCGGCTTCTAATCCGTCGACCTTTGCTTCTACGATGGCTGAAACGTTCCCATTCACTCGTGAGCTGCCCCAAACAGCCTGAGCAATCTGAGACTACACAGTGTCTCCGCCAGGGCGTCAGTATTGCTCGAAGCATGATTGACTTTATCTCTGGCTTTCTCCACGGAGACCGTTGTCCGAAAGTGTTGTTGCCATTTATTTTGTATGGCTGACCTCCAAATCCATCTTACGGGACCTTATCAGGAATTTTTGGTATTTCCATGCTAATTCCTCAGTACTAGATACTCACTTTTCCATGCCACTCTTGTCCCGGTGATTCATTTTAAAGCAGATCCATCCTCTCCCGAATCTATCTCATGTGTGCAAGATGTCGAGAGAGTGAATGGACTCTTAGAAAGTCTTCCAAGCTATAAAGACGATCTTTCCCTGTCGTTCTATACAGTTCTCAAACGACTCCGCTCCCTCACGACGTCCTCGTACGATGATGCCGTAGGGAACGTATCTCAGGTGTCAACCTCCCAGAATCCGAACAATGAGCAAACGTCGATGAACAATATCTTTGGAAATCAAGAGTTGGCCATTCTCGAGAGTCATGTTTCAAGATCTCAATCTGAGGTGAATTTCTCACAGTGGTTGAACACATCTTCACTGGCCGAGGAGAAGATATGATTGCAACTGGAATATAATATTGAAGGATCTAGTATATGCTAATCCTCTCTACAATACAAATGCACTTCGTCCAAGCTAATCGAGCGAGATGTGAAAGGTCTAGCACAGGCGCCTGCTTATCAAGCAGTCATGTCACTTGCATGGTGCATCTCTTGTACTAATGCATAGTACTCATACGATCTGCTCAAGAAATTTTAATCTTGGAATTGAATGCAACCTCTGTGGAGTAAGTTCAAGCTCTGACTTTCTCTCTTATTTCTACCTCATTTGTAGGGTTTTGCCATTCATGATGTTCAACAAAGTCGTAAAGACTGTGTATTACTTTTTGTCACATAAAATTCAACATGGTAGTAATTGCAGAACTGGACCAAATCCAATAATAGCCCGCCCTGAGTCGTCTTTCTAATCACGTTTTCCCGCGTTTTGATACGTATCCGCTAGGTCCTCGAGTTTGTGGCTGTGTAAAAAGTCCTCGAAGGTGACAGGCTTGACAGAAGGGTATTTTGCATTATCTAAATCTTTCTTGAGGTATGTCTGCCCGCTCTGACAATAATACTGGTAAAACCTGATTGCACAACAGGTGAGTGACCATTATGACAGAGAAAAAGAGAAGGGGGAATAGCTTACTTGGCCAGGTAGGCATAGATATTCGAACGGTTCTCTCTGTAGGACTGTTGCATTGAATCATATAGATCATCTAGTGTCCCCAATCGCTCCAGGTGGATTTTGCGGCCATAGACTTCTTCACAGATGGCAGCAATCTGGCGTATGGACTTTCTATCACCGAGAACTATATATCTGTAAGCTTCATTTGTTCCATGTAAAACAACCAAGTTGTACATACAGTGTTGCTCTCCCACTGCATTTCCGTCCAGAGCGACAGCGGCGACGTACTCAGCAGCAGTCCCATAGGTAGTTGACTCCCAAAGCTCGTCTCCAGAACCATAGAATGAGAACTTGTACTCATCTGGATTCCATACATCGAAGTATTTGCTCCAGAAAGTCTCCATGAAAATTCCAATAAGAACATGGACTCCCTCAAGTGTTTGCTTTGTTTCTATGTATTCCTTGACAATCTTCATGGGGTCCTTAGCAGGGAGCTGACCGTATTCCAATTTGGTGAAATCAAGACAGTAGTCACTCGCAATGTATCGACGGACACCTTCCAGGTCACAAGCATCTACCAAAAGTTTCTGTCCATTCGTCATGAGTTCGTCGTCTCCAAGGTAGCAACATATAATGACATCTGTCCCTTTCACGAAGGATCGCAATGCCTTTAAATCCTTTGAGTCGCCTTGAATGACATCAATGCGTTGTGATGTTTGAAACGATGGAGGAAGCTTCGAGGCATTCCTACAGAAACCTCGAACGGTCACATTTGGCTGTTGGAGGAGATTTTCAACAACCAAATTGGCAAATTTTCCTGTGATGCCAGCAACTCCAACTATGATCGCCATTGCGGGTTTATTATATATTTGAGGTAAGGCAGCTGAGAAAAACCAGAAGTGATGCAATTTAGCCCAGCAACATCAGAAAACAAAACGAAAATCATCAGACCTTATATATGTGATCCAGGGTGCAATTGCCACTCTAATGTCATGACATGATTGATTGCCATGTATCCACAGTTCCGTAGTTATTGTAGCACATTCGGATGCGTGCCACGTTCTGTTCCACTCCCGGAATACTTTCAACCGAGACCATGATTGGTTGGGGAGGTTATTCAGCCCCATTGAATCAGTAGTCAAAGGAATGTAGTCGGGACTACTTCAGTAATGTAAAAGCTCCAGAAGACTACTAGAGTAGATTCCACATACAACAACTATTTGGTTTGTAACATAGCTTGGTCCATGAACTCGAAATGACAATCGTGTTCCTACAAAGAGCAATTCAAGATAAGAAAAGAAGGGAGGGTGAAAACCACCCGGTCACTAATAACCACTTCTTCCAAGAAAAATACTCTTCTCTATATTCCTGTACAGATAAGACCTAGTACATGGTTCTCCATGACCACACGTTAATCAAGTATCCCCCATGCTAGATTTTTCGTGTATTGTAGCACTACGTAGTTATTGAATGGAAGCTGTTACATCAAAGAACAGAGGTGGGGAAAATAAAATAGAAGGACATACTGTACTACAAGAATTCTGATGACCAATTAAAATCCCGGTCAATTGTACTCCGGTTTGCGTACAGGGAAGACTGGTCAAAGTTTTATGTCCGACTAACATGCTCGATTTTGTATTCGGGTGGCAGGCATATTTATTCCAAACGAAAATTGCATAAAAAAGCTTTCGCTTAATTAAACATAGTGCACATGGCACAATACTCTTAACAGTACAATAACGAAAATGATGCCAAAGAACAAAAAATGTAATCCCTTAATATGAATTATCGTCAAGCATCATCGTGGACAATAGTCATTCCTCCTAGGCTTTCCGTCAATCGTGCCCATCAACTTGATACACCCATTCTTTAAAACCATCGGGCTTTTGGCAAAAACATCCCCCTGATCTGTATTCTCAGAGAATATCAACAAGCCGTTTGGCATGAGCGTCTAGATTCAGTAAATCCTTTTGTACGAATAGCGTGGCAAGATAGAAGAACCAGATGATATTTTAGAATTGACTCCTGGAAGCCTTTTCACCGAATATTATCATGCAAGATCCATGCTATTTCTTCCGGTTGAGATGTCTGACCGGATTGCGGCATCGATACTTTCCGCTAGAGGGGTTCTAGGGTCTACTATCAGATTCATCACCGGTGGTACCAGCTCTAGCTTCTTAAAACTAACTCTAGATTGGCAGAATTTACCATGTATTTAGTATCATTAGAGGCCTGGGATTAAGACCGTACCATAGGGCCGACCAATCGGATTGCCGGTACATTCTACTCCGGACCGATCTTTTGCAGATGATCAATCAACAGCAAAACTTACTAAAGCTAGCTAGCCACCGATTTGCACGCAATGGATAATGGGTTTATGAAATGGGTTTACAGTATGCAATTCGTCGACCCGATCCAGGCACATAGGCATAGTCTAGTAGATCTGCGCATGCTTCGTATATAAATACTACCATGGGTCCATCCTCTTCTCGAACAATGTCTTATCATTACAATCATCATACAAGATGTCGCTATCTCCATTATTCTCCCCCCTAAGGGTTGGCCGTATGACGCTCCAGCAGCGTATCGCTATGGCGCCAATGACTCGCCTACGCGCCGATGTCAATCACACACCTCTATCATCTGTCAAAGAATACTACCAGCAGCGCGCCGTCGTGTCGGGTACACTTCTAATCACCGAAGCTACCGTGATCAGCCCTCGACACGGTGGATATCCAAATGTCCCAGGAATATATACAGATGAACATATCGCTGCCTGGAAGGAAGTAACAAAAGCTGTACATGACAGAGGCTCATACATCTTTCTTCAACTGTGGGCTCTCGGCCGTGCGGCAAACCCCAGCTTTCTCGAGCAGCAAGGCCTCAAGCTCCTCTCCAGCAGTGATGTTCCCATGAAGAGCACCTTCAGTGATGAAATGCACCACCCCACCCCCCTCACTGAGAATGGAATCCAAGATGTCATCACAGACTTTGCTGCCGCCGCTAAGCATGCAATGAAGGCCGGCTTTGACGGCGTGGAGATCCACGGCGCAAACGGATACCTCGTCGACCAATTTATTCAAGATGTCTCAAACAAGCGTGTTGATACCTGGGGCGGCGACATTGAGAAGCGTTCCAAGTTCGCAATTGAAGTAACTAAAGCAGTTGTGGAAGCTGTCGGGCCCGATCGCACGGCAATCCGACTGAGCCCCTGGAGCCGCTATCAAGATATGCGCATGGAGGATCCCATTCCGCAGTTCACGGACATCGTTAAGAAACTGGCACAATTCAAGTTGGCTTACTTGCATCTTTGCGAGGCGGATAATGTCGAGACTGACGGTCATTTGGGCTGGCTTATTGACGCCTATCAGAATGCGGGTCCAGTCATCGTTGCTGGAAATTACAACGGTGAGACTGCCGTGAAGGCGCTGGAGGAGCAATATAAGCGTCATGATGTTGCTGTTGCCTTCGGTCGGCCGTTCATTGGGAACCCAGATCTTGCTTTCCGTATCAAGGAGCGGATCCCTTTTGCGCCCTTTGATCCCAAGACCATGTATGCACAAACTACGGAGGGGTACACGGATTATCAGTACAGTCCAGAGTTTCAGACCGTGACTCCATCGGCATAGAAATATATTATTAGATCCTATCGTATCCATTTTCTATATTGCATGAAGGGCCTCGGGACAGTCTAGCTTCTCATCCTGGGGGCTTTCTCTCTACTTTCTAAGCAGATGATCACTCAAGTTAGAGGAGCATTCATTCATTTAGTCATTCTATTCTTAATTTTTTCCCGCCGTGCTTTTATCATTATTTAAGAAAGAACAAAATATCTGCTGATTTATTACGTGACTTCTGCACAAGTACGGCATTTCTAGTTCAGTGCATCCATTGAAGCCCGTGTGATCTAAATTAAGCGGAAGAATATTCTGAATGCTTAATATAAGTTTCAATAAGGATTGAATGAAATTATCAAATATTGGAATGTCAAGCCGGTAAAGCAACAGACACACACCTATGGATCAGTTAGCAGAATTCTACAAGTCACCTCGTATCAGTTTCTTCACTAAAGAAAGGAAAGCAAACAATGTTTGCAAGTAGACGCATTTGAGAGTATTCTTCCCCTACTACAACGTTAGCTGTAAATTGAATGAATTTCAACTGTACTAAACGTAAATTTTGCAACTGCAGATAGATTTAGACGGTGCTGGAGTCATTAGCTATGACGTTTGAAGCTTCGCTCAGCTGACTTGAGTAAACAAACATCCATTTGACCATAGTTCTGTTAGCAAGATTCAAACTTACTTACCACTATGATTATCCTATGAATTGAATATTAGATTAAGAGGAAAACTACGCCTCAAGTGTCGTATTTGGAGGCAATTGGGTCGCGAATAACCTTGGTTTATGGAGGATACAGAATGGTAGTAGATTGACTCAGAAGCAGTCTCTTTCTGGAAGAGCTACTGGCGGATTTATCGTAGTCCAAACATCCTAGATCCGTCGGATTCAATTCCTATAAAGTATATGCGAAGATGTGGAGAGATTGTCGGGTACATGGAGGAAAGGTCGAATCGCTTCCCTGTTATCCCTTCAGGTCAAATCACTCCACTTTGGTATGCTCGCGGACAGAGCCCTTACTTGGGTTCCAGATATCAACTTCAGCGACAAAACTCTATCAGTATTCCAGCGGGGCGCCTTGAAAGAAACGCAAGTGAAATTGACGGATATAAATTAAACCATTTCGCCGTGCTCGATATCTACTGTATTCATAACCTTTGCTCCAAGCGAGAGTACCAGTAAGATCTCACCAACGTTCCATACCTTGGTTAAAAAAGAGGAACAAAGCTACAGAAATGGAGGTTCCCGGAAATATTCTGGAGGCGTGCAACCTTTCTACTGGACGCATGAATTTGATTCCAAGAAAGGGAAGCGCCCACCAGTCGTGCCGAACAAGAAGGAGGTCGCTGGTGGAATTTATATCACCTAGGACGTTCCTGTAAACATGGGGAACGGCGTCAAAATATACGTGGATGTCTTTCGTCCTGAGGGTGCGACAGAAAAGCTATCAGTCATTTTTACATTCAGTCCCTACGGAAAACATGGCCTGAAAACCTTTGAGATCTTCCCTGGAGCCGACGTTCCCAAAGCGTTGATTTCCAAATATGCTGTCTGGGAAAGCATTGATTTTGTGGTTTGGACTGAGATAGGATATGCCGTGATCAATGGTGATTGTCGCGGCTCATGGGGATCCGAAGGTGATCAGGAAGTTTTCAGCTTACAGGAGAGCGAAGATGGCCATGATTGCATTGAATGGGCAGGCAAACTACCTTGGTCTAACGGGAAAGTTGGTATGATTGGTGTTTCCTACTTGGCTATTGTACAATGGGGCATTACGGCGCAGAAACCGCCACATCTGGCAGCCTTTTGCCCCTGGGAGAGGTTCACCGACTTCTACCGTGATTATACCCACCATGGTGGCTTTCCGGACGGAAACCAAGTTCCCTAACTTCACGGTGTGGTCCTGCCGCTGCGGTGTAAACCTTGTCGAATATTTGATTGAGAATAACCAAGCACATTACCTTGATGACGCCTACCATCGGTCTAAGTGTGCCTATCGGAACCTGAGCAAGATTATCGCACCGGCTTATATTGTCGCGGACTGGGGTGACCATAGCATGCATACCGGAGGCACTTTGAACGGCTTCATGGGTATCAGCTCGAAGGAGAAATGGCTTGAAGTGCATGGACGCAAAAAATGGAGATACTTTTTTGAACAGGAAAGCGTTGCAAGCCAGGATGCTTTCTTTAAAAAATACCTAAAGGGCGAAGCAAGTGAGATCGATCGTCTCCCCCGTGTGCGCTTAGAGATTCGGGATCGTGCGTACGTGGGTGAGTTCGGGGCTGGAAATGAATGGCCCCTCGTACGCACAAACTACCAAAAAACATATCTCAATGGAGCATCTGGGCTTCTTGTGGACGAGTCTCAAAGATCTGAGTGTCATCAGTTACGAATCGACCGTGCAGGATGACTGTGTTCGCTTTTACCACAATTTCAACGAGGACACCGGTCTCACGGGAAACATGTGAATGCGCTTGTAGGTGTCCACTGATCTCAGCAAAATCTTGAATCTGATTAACTTATTCGAGCCATATATCCATATTAGATCTTCGCTATGCTTGAATCAATCGACCGATAAAACATATTATAATAATTTTCCATCTTGCATCATGAAATAAGAAGCCAAAGGTTTGAACAAAGAGCACAACTAGGTGGTGAGCCATTTTTCAATCCTCTTGGTAAAGGTTACGCAGCGATTATCCACGTATATGGTATAATAATGTGACGCCATGATCACAAGCGGTCCGAGAACCAATCCTGAAAGCCACCAAGTCAAGTGGAAAGCTACAGGGTCAGCACCCACTGTGCCAGGATATGGGCTCCCTTTTATTGTTAGATATATCCAGTTTCTGATCGGTTCCCTCAACAAATGATACATCGCCTGATGAACCAGATATAAGGAGAAGGATATTTTGCCCAAGTATTGGACCAACCGACTGTTCAATGGTTGCTGCAACGTTCGTGAATTGCTTATCGCCTGGACAAGTAAAGCTGCGCCGACAGACTTCCAACACCAATGGTAAACTTGCCAGTTGTCTTTCCATTTCGACGAGTTGAATACTTCCAGCCACTGGTACCCCGGAGTAAGGTGACCATCGTCTCCGAGACAGAGAAGATGAAACCCCATAATGAAAACGACCCAATTCAGAATATTAGACACGAGTCTCATTCGACTTGCTGTAGCATAATGTCGCCAATAATACTGGCCGGGAAGTCGATGCAATGGCAGTAATTTAAAAGAGTCGCCAAAGTCGTCATCTTGAGAAATGTCCACATCATGCAATGTATGCAACTCATGATCAGTTACCCTATGATCCCCAGAATCATTGCTACCAACGGTTCTCTCCGCTAACCAGAGACCCCAAAGAAACCCGAAGATATCCCAAATTCCATACCATAGAAAATAAATTGCCAAACTAGGCAGAACCCACAATCGAAGATTTCGTTTCCAGCCTGCCAGGCCGATCACGAATAGATAAATGACGCAAGATCCCCGGTATTCGACTGGCATTGTCCATAACTGCCCGTTGAATCCTCCATTGTATTCAAAGGCGATCATGTTCATGCTGTCCATCATGTAAATGATCAACCACTTTATATGGGCCCATGGAGAAGACCAAGGTTTAATCCCTCTGAGCACCCCCTCCTCAAAAGTCCAATTGTACAGATTAAAAAAGAATAGAAATTGGCTGATGATCGAAATGACCAAGACAGGAAGATAAATTCGAAAAATCCTCCGCATGACAGCAGAAGATAGCCGATTGAGAAATGATTGGCCTCTTTGAAGTGTATGGTTGTGTTGTTCTCTGGCTCTGATGAGATTGATGGAAATTGCATACCCCGAAATGACCATGAAAAGAGTGACCATTGCATGTGCTGAGAAGAGAATGCGGATAGGAGGAAGCTGGATTAATCGCCCACCGTCGTCCGGCGCATCAGCCCAAAAGGACAAAAAAGGCTGCCAAATATCGCCCATGAAAAAATGGTCAAAGGCAACGATGGCGGCTGCAATGCCGCGGAGGCCATCGAGCCATTTTGTGCGATCCATATTCTGTGTTTGTGCAGGTGACTAGTACTGAATATTGCGATGGATTGTGGTGTTTCACCAAAAACCGCATTTCATCTTCGGGAAAAGAAAAATTATCGGTCAACCAGTGCTAAAATATGCTGGTAGTAAGATAAAGGCGGTCCCGCGTACGGCTGAGACTTTGGCTTATTCAAAAAAAAATGATCTGTTCGGAGGCTGCGGGAGTCGCCCTCTTAAAGCGCTGGCTGCGTTGCCGCTGCAACTTGGGTCGCCCCTGAATTACTATGACTGCGCAGTAACTACAATAAATCGCTCTCTTATTCGGTAACATAGAAGACGATATTCTTATTCTAATTCATTTTTAGAAAATATGAAAGACTACGAATATGTCCGAGCAAAAGGCGATCTCGAACGATTTGTTCGGCTATCGAAATTCAGGTAAATGTCCCTTGCTAACAAATTTAACAGGATGCCCTGGCTACTTAGCTATTATTTTATGGTGGATATGATTGTTACGAAAGACTTTGTGTGGAATTTACGATGGACCTAATGTTCACAGGACCATTGCTCGATCCGTTTTGAAACCCAGCCACTGGTTGTCTTTAACGCTGTGAGTCTCCTTGGGTCTGTCGCCGTGTAACCTGTTCCCAAGACAACACGGTCACTCATTTTGCAGAGATCCTCGTAGAAACTCCACTGGACACACTCGGGCCACGATAGACAGGCTGCCTCGCAGTCGTCTACTGACTGCCAGCTCTTCAGCCAGGAAAGTCTGGATTTCACCGAATCAGGAATCCACATGTCCTCACCAGCTTTCGCCTCGGATGAGGTGATGGCGTGACTAGAGGATCTATTGTCCCACCATTCCATGCGTCGTCGGACGACCGGCGCAATGAACGTGTCATAAACGTCACGATACCGCATGAGGCCATTCTACATCATCACAGTAAGACAGTCGAACCCTAAACATCGGGCAGAGAAGATGAAAACATACCTTGGTAAAATTCCAAGCTTTTTCCATGTTGTAAGATCTCGAGATATCCTTTAAATGCATGTGATGCATGCTAAATATAGGTTTGCACCAGTTTGCTTGCCCATACCACATGTTCCAGTAGGACTCTGGGTTGAATCCAAATGTAAACTGCTCTGCTTCATGGGTCTCGCCAAAGGGCACTCCATAATCTTTCAGGACGTGACCAAGTACATGATCACCACATCCATGAGCTTCAGTGAAATTCTCGTATTTTTCGATAATGTCGCTGTGGGTGCCAAAGGTTTTTTCCCAAGCGCCTCTTGACAAGGCAAATCCAGCGCCCCCATGAGCAAAGATCTCACCGTGTTTGACAGCTAAGCTACCAATATACCATGCATCCTTCCAATCAAAAGTGGCAAGGTGATGCAATAAGTTGGGAAGAAATATGAACGCGTCATCTTCCATGTAGATGTACCACTTCGCATCCGGCTGACTGTGCCCGGCATGGTTGATAAGTGGTAAGAATTTGTATTTGTCTAATTTCCATCCACCGATTGGACCTGCAATGTCACCCTCAATCCATCCTTGCTTGGCGTCAAAATCTTCTTGGAGTAGGTATGGCTGGAAGTCCGGAGACTCGAGAACAGCTCGTGAGGTGGTATTGGCAAGGACATCCACCAGTTGGTGAGAGCCGATCACGTCAGGGACATCGGAGTAAATAATTGTGTTCTCTGGTGCGATGCGTTCCGGCGCAAGGCTCGTCAATAAATGGATTGGTAGGCGTTTCCATACTAATGAGGCACCTGTCTTCAATAGAAGAGCGACTTCGCTTGTTTTGAGTGCTCCTTGGGACGGGTAATCGGGAGTCGGTGGCGTATAAGGTGAGGGAGAAGTATGAGACGGAAGACGAGATGAGACCTCGGGTTTAAGTTCTGGCCCCCTCTGGTATTCTTCGATCTGGAGCTTTCGTTGTTCTTGCGACACTTGTAGCAATTCATAAGTTGCAGATGAATCGTCTGTTCTAGAGGAATGTTGTTCAGAAGGAATGTCGAAGTTGCTCACGGTCTCTTTGTGGAGACTTAAATAGTAGAAGAAGAGAGTTGTGGTCAGCAACATAAATCCCAATGGGATTTTGCGATTGTCTTTGTAGAATTTTCGAGGAAGCATTGTGTAGTTTATTGTGAATGAATGACACGAGCGAACGAAAAAAATTTGATGAAAGTGAATGTAAATGCAGCTTCGCTATCCTTTGAAACTGCCCATCTCGATGTGCCTACCACAACACATGAGGCAACTTGGCAGTCGCTGGATACCGCCAGGTAGCAGTTGTATGAACTAAATCCCACGGTAGTAGGGATTTTGTCGAATGTCGATAGGAAGAGAAACGATTGCGGCTCTGCTTCCAATCTCAACCCTTGTACGAAGTGCCTTTGTATGTACTATTAATGTACGTGCTAATTTTGTCCAAATGAGAGTAAGAAAAGACTAAAGCCCCGCTGCTGATACAAGCGCAGTACTTGTAAAACTGGATCTCGAATTTTACAGCTCAACGGCTTAGCATCCATCTATAATAATCAATTATCATACGGAAGGGTGCGCTAGTATGTACGTACTTCGCTGAATGCCTATGTTGTTCGTAATTTCAAATTTGACGAATTCCTTTCAGCCATGAGCACGGTCTAGACCAAAAACTCTGATGAATATACTATCAAACCACTCAGTTGTCAATATCTACATAGTAGAGACTCTAATCCTGAACAGCGGGCGCAGAGACAGATCCAATGTGCTCCGTACCGCTACTGGTATGCTGGTTACATCTAGCGTGACTCCAAACTTTCGTGTTTCTACGGAGCATCTGGAACTGATCCACTTGCAGGCTTTTTTCCTTGGATTAATCTTGGCGCGCTCGAATTTCCCACTTCGGATAAATATTATTCATCAGGTTCAGAACATAATGTGACAGGCTTCTTTCACCTGTGAGACATGCATGATTAATGATTACGCGAGTCAGCTGGGAGCAATCAGTCATCACACAGCGAAGCAAGTCGACGGCTCAACCCCCCCCGGCGAATGATTCCAGAAAGAATGCGGCTCTCACCGGCAAGCTTCGTATCGGTCCCACATGATTTCAGGTTAGCTCGTGTTTGTATGGAGTTATTTTATGCATAATCGCGATTTCTACAACGACGCCCAAAGGCGCCGCCACGGCTTGAGGTCAAATCTAAGTTGAGTCGATTATTCACGGGAACCAATCTGGGATTGCACGACCATGGATGTTGATGTTGGTTGTTGGTTTGTTGCGAGTGCCGAGTATGTACGTGAAAGTGTTTTCAAGCGTTGAAGAAATGTGCCAGGGAGCTAACCATATCCGAAATTACGGGTGGTCCGCGTCCTCGTGCTAAAGGCAGCAAGGCCAAGTTCACTAATTATCATACCACGAAAGTGGGCTGTGCAAAGGATGAAAGAACGAGCCTGTCTTTTTTTAGTGGTTGCTGCTGAGAAATAGGGGAAGTAAGGGGTATCACTTCCGTGATACCGACGCTTACCCCGTCGCCTACCGAATTTTCTCTACTTGGCCCCTCGGCCTAGACCGTCGGATTCGTGATTTGCTCCGTCTATAGAATACATATTATTCACATTTACTTTTTGTAATTCTTAGCATTTACTACGTAGTACCCAAGACTCACTCGCAGCAACTCACTCGCAAATTACTGCTTCAGTCGGTTTTCATAGTAAGCTTGGTCTGTCCACTTGAGCAACTGACCCATCGTCTCATATTGGCCCTTGGCAGCCTCATAAGCAAGAGCTGAACCGCTTTTGAGGGGCGTAATAAGACCGCGTAATCGGTAAAATATGCAAAAAAAGTGTGAGACATCACAGCTACTACTGCCGTCTTCTTTAATTATCATTACTATAGTCATCTTGACCACCTAATGATGGTGTTACAGCCTCAATGTCTTTCATTAGTGTCAGAGAGCATTGCACGTTCCAAGAACCGCATGAGCAATCTCACTAGTCTTTGTACTCGGATCGGTTAAGACTGGACACAGCACCTTATTTGGCTAGCCGTGTATACTAGTATGTACTTTGTATACCTAGTTTTACGCAATGGATCGATTGTATGTAATCGCCGTATTTTATACGGGGCTTTTATGGAGACTGAATCCGCAGTGGAAAGCCTAACAGGGGGGCATCTGATGAAATAATACAGCTCGCGATTTAAATCGAAAGAAATTGGTAACATTGCAGAGCTCCTAATCCGTATGCGGACAGATGTATTTATTGGTTCTGCGATCTATCTCGAGACTTTTGAAAAATTCTCTGATAGTCAAATATCTCGCTATGGCCGTTGGTCGGTAAAAGACACCAAGCCAACACTGAACATTCGTTTTCTTCGACATTGTCGGAAGTCCATTCTTTTATGAATTGTAGAGAGCCTTCAGTCAATATTCGCACATGATATTGTAGGTGATCGACACCTAAGATGATATTAGCAGACGATCCCCAGTCCCGGCTGCCTTCGTTCCATTGCCGGGGCCCTTATGTTTCTTCAATCCGACAGTTCTTCAATTTCCTTGGTTGTCTATTCATTATTCCTGTGTATTATTTTATTACAGGATGTACCAAATTTCCTTTAACCCTCGACCTTATGATCAGTATCTTCGTGGCCGAATATAACAGATGGGCAAATGAAAAACGAAGATCGAAGCTTCATGAAACACCTCCCTCAACTCCTACCGGCGATGTCGAAAAGGCACTCATGGCAATGCAAAATGGCCCCCCTGGCGAGATTACCAGGTGCATGGCTGCGATTGTTGGATATCGTGAAGATCCCGATCTCTTCTACCGCGCTTTAGAAAGCTACAAGGCGACAGAAGGCCTTGACTTCACTTTAGTGGGAGTGGATGGGGATCAAGCAGCCGATATGGATATGGTTCGCGTTTTTCAAATGGTCTGTCACTGTTATCGTTATTATTTGAAATAAGGCGCTCATGCTAACAATGTCTCTAGGTCTATCCCAAAAATTCCGCAGTAATCCACCTGGATGAGCCATTCGGTGAAATTGCCATGCGAACATACAGCAAGCTTGTTGACCCCGACATGTGCTCACCAGAAGATATTGAATATTGCAACGAGCTTACAATTGCTCATTGCTGTCAGCTTGCTCGCGAAATCTTGCGCGAGCACGATATCCAATTAGACAAGACTCAGCCAGGCGGTGGAATCACAAAACTTTGCATATACGAACCACACATGCACAAGAAAGCAATTATGTTTACGTCGTTTATCTTTTCAATTGTTATTTCCGAAGTCTTAGACGTTGAATTCATGTGGTCCTCGGATTCCGACACTATTGTCCTCCCTGATTCACTGCAAAAGACTATTGCGACGGTTGCAGGAGATGAGAATGCCGGAGGAGCCAGTTCCGGTCTGATCGTTCACAATGAGCACGACTCTTTATGGACTAAGCTTGGCAGCGCAGTGTACTGGTGTGAACTATATTTGACGAGATCTACTTCGGCTTCATCAGGGACGAGTGATTGTCAGAGTGGACCCAGTACCGTATTCAGAATATCCACATTGCCTGGAGTACTATACTGCTGGTATACACAAAAGGTCTTGGGCAAACGGATGGTCAGTGTTCATGCTTATGACTTTCCTCTTATATCAATGTACTGACACTGCTGAAAACAGATTGTGAATGAGGACCGCCATTTGACGACTAATCTTTTACTCCGTGGGTGGACTGTTACCTATGTATCAGATACCCTAACTGCAACCGATACGCCCACCACTCTAAGCCGATGGCTTCTTCAGCAGGTAATCTTTAATGTAAAATTCATCTTTGGAGAATGATACTGATGCAAGACAGGTCCGCTGGGGTCGAGCAACCCATATCGAAACTTTCCAACAACCGAAAGTCTATCTTTTGAACCATCCCGTTTTCTTTTGGGCCGCCATGAAGAGAGAAGTCGGTCCACTGATCGTCTTTTTCTCAATCTTGTACTACTTGATTACCGGCCATCCCTTTGTCTACTTTTGCTGGTGGGATTTGGTCTTCCGTGCAGGCTACACTATCATCTACAACTGGCTTCGCAATCCTGACCGTGGTCCAACAAATGGTTTTGCCTGGATCGTACCTGCCCTGTTATTCTACAACCTACCTCTACCTGCTATTCAAGTCTGGAGTATGGCCACCGTACTTGAAGGCGGATGGGGCACTACCATGCGTTCGAACGGTGAGATGTCCAAGCAGAACCAAAGCCAATTGTGGAAACGATGGCATGATCTCGGGTTTTTCGTTCTTTGGATGGGTGTAATAGGTGGGACTTGCACAAGAATTGCAGGTGGATTACTTTCTTGGAGCGATATTGCCATTTTTAGAGCCCTTTGGGTGGGAATATTAGTCCCATCAGCCATCACGTTTTACGCATTAATACTGAGTTGATAGATTAATTCTTCATTCTGAGCTTACTTTGAGCGCGCTTCATATTCAGTTCAGTTTCATTTCAGCAAGACATTTCTGTGGAAGAAAGTATGAATGGATGCAGAGTGAGAAATCCATAGAGTGGGAAAAGATCCTTCGGTTCAGGAATGGTGATAAAGCACGGTGAAGAGTCTCGCCCCCGCATCGACGTGGTGTCAGGGGCGATATTGATGTTGACAAGCTTCATCGATTTGTTTCGGGGTTTCCACACAAGGTGCGAAAGATCAAAATCTACATATCGTATCCCAGTCTTCTCAAGCGCCTTGGAATTCGACTCCGGCGCCCTTTCAAATGCCGAATACTGAAGATTTGGAAGGCATGAGCGACGGCTATTCCTTCCCTACTCATGATCAACAACTTACCAGTCGCCCTCCCGTTGTATATAAGGGTAGTGTTTCTAGAGACCTGCAAGTCCAACAGACCCACACAGACAAGGATGCATATCCCTTTTAATGGTGTGAGGCTTATATAGAGATCAAACTCGAATTGCAGCCGCTGTTTACCATGGCTTTCCGCCACCTTCACCAGGAATGAGTTACCAAAATCCTCTAGGGTGCCCCTGAGGAAATGATTGCTTTCCGACAATGTGCAAGGGTTGAAGCTCAAACTGAGGCGACTGTTAGGTGATTTGATCTACTATGTTGTCCATGAATTGCTCTCCACTAATCTCGTGGTATTCATCTCCGTGGTCACCGACGTTTGGACACACGGGGTCTAGCTTGCCTCCTCTGAGGAGGCTCTCAAGGCATCTGGACGTGCAGAAGACATTTGCGGGATAGTACCGCACAAGTTTGGCTCGACTATTTGTGCCGTGACCGCATGGCTGCGCAGGGTTTGATTCTAGCAGAGACTGCCTCATGATGTTCGTGGAATTGATCCTGCATCGATCAAGCCTCATAGCACTAGTCCACCATTCTTGAGTGGGTGTGTTGTCTAACAAGCTACTGAGTACCAATGCAGCATATTCTCCGACCACAGTGTTTCGAAATTGACTTCATTGTCACTGAGCACCTCATCTCGGGGAACTTGGTGGTGTAGCTTCAATGTATTCCAGGTTTTCTTCAAGACCTTCAGAAAGATCAGGCTGACGCCGATATCCACGATTCCACGCCGTAGCCCATAGTTAATTATTTCGGCAAAACCCGTCAGGAATGGGCTATAAATATGGCCGTGGAGAGGTAATTTGTGGTAGTCGTCCCTCTGATTATGAACACCATCGATTATTACCTCGAATGGGAGATGTTGTGTAGCAACATAGTGGACAACGAATAAGTGAATCTCCTGTCGACATATTGTTAGGAAAGCGAAGCAGCTGTGATTTTCGCGTTGCATTTTGAAGCTGATGCTAGAATTTTCGTAGCAAATCCAGTCCACCAGCTTCTCTGGGAGGCTGTCGAAAGATCCTGGCCAGAAGTTCTCATCAGACATCAACCCCTCCCCATATTCGACTCACAAAACGGTGCGCTGTCAAATGTCTGGTTGTATGGACATCCTGGGAGTTTTTCACGGGCTGGCTTTCCTCTAAAGACAAATCGCACTCCCATGACGAAGGAAAACGTTTCTGATCCCGGCGCTCACATTCGTCGGTCATTATTTCCCAAAAACTGTTGCAGACTTCTGTGAAATGCTTCCACGCCTGAATGTGTTTGGGAAAGGATATCAATTTCGTGTCTCGATCGTCGGGGTCTTTTTGGGCGGGCTCGCTGACAGGAATAGCAAGTGAGAGTCAGTGGCACTCTTTCAGCAGTCCCAAAATATCTGTTCTTGCGTATCTAGTCTCTGATTCATCACTTGTATTTGTCGTCCTGCGCTCGCAATGCGTTGGCCAGACAAACAGCGCGAACAAAGGCTCTGGCTGAGGTTTTTTTGAAGCGTGCCATGGCGAGGTGATGGGGGTTGATACTTGATGACTTGATGACTTGATAGCTTGATAGCTTGATAAATCCGAGATGGAAGACTGGTTCAAGGAAGAAAAAAGAGTTCTAAGACTTTCAAGGTCATTGTGGGTTTTGTTCGTTGTCGGTGTCAAAAGAAGGGTTACTATCAGCGTTTCCCAGCACTTCTTGTCACTGGCCAGCACAGTACCAATGACGACTAAGCAAGATGTAATAGAGATATATTCAGAGTTTTTCCATTTGTTCATTGATATCTTAAATCAAACTTTGTCAATTTGAATGTGAGAGAAAACTCTATCTTTACACTTTTATAATCGTATATGTTGAAGAATTGTCCATTTGATTATAAATAATACGCAAGATACAGGGAGTAAATTTCACATCTAAATGGCACAACAGAGGCAGAATTGATAAACGAATATATTTTAAGGAGGCAAATCATTTCCAGGTAGGTATCGATTGATCAAATCTCAACATTGAAGTCCCATACACTCGCCAAGGTGGAAAGGTCGCCTCGAAAAATATTCGTGGATGTTCCGGTGAGCGAGGGGGGTACATATTCAAGCAGTTTAGCCTTGTATCCAGTGTGGGCATTTCCACTTGCTTGCCTGTGCTAGGCATGATGAGTCCCACAACATGTATGAGTATAGCTGAGGATTATCTTCCCCTACTGAAGCTGTCACTGCGTATTGTGAGAAGAAAAGGGACCACCGTCAATATTGCAGAGGTCTAAGGGATGCTCTTACGGCCAGAGGCTGCTGCAATTATCCACTATTCCTAATCAGGACTAGAATTCAATTGAGTCGTGTCCTTATCGTTCAGGCACCTGCAGATGGAAGCCTCAGTCCGGCGGTCTGCCTGACACCTTGGCAGGAACAACATGTCTCACCACGTCCCTTTTCGAGCAACTCGTTCTTCCACCAAGAAGACAAAAAACTTCCGTTCTATGCCACACTCCCTTTCCTGCTGGAAGAGAGTGAAAAACAGATAATGATGGATCCCGCGCCCAAGGCTCAATCTTCTAGCGTAATGCTAATGCAAAGGCTCTCGTTTTGATTCGCTCCCCTACGCGAGGCGGATACCAAAATCGCTCAGCCTCCAAATCTCTGGTCGGAACTCAGATCTTGAGATTCAGGGATAAACATCATTGTATTCCATCGGAGCATGGTCATGATGAACCCGTCTCCATCTGTTCCATCTGGTACCTGCATCTTCACTCTAGTCGCGCTGCTGTCCGTCGCACCCCGGTGCGCAAAAGTCGACGAATGAACAACGGGACTTCAGCAACCGACATTATCACCTATATCGGTATTCCACTCGCGGTACTTGGCGTCCTTCCGATCCTATATTCGTTCATTCGTGCCATAGTCGTTCAACGTTCGATCCGGCGCACCCTATACCGCCATGGCTTGCTCGATTCTTCCATCACGCGCGGCAGTTTGATGGAAGGTATAGTCGAAGTCGAACTTCCGCGATGCACTATTACTCCATTAGATCGAGACGAGGATCCCGAATACTGGAAGTTGAATTCGCACCAGGTATTCTTAAAAGGCGGCAGTTGGTCCGTATTCAACTGGAATACCTTGGTTACTGGGAGACAGCTTGTGCGATGTCAATACAAAGACGAGCTCAGAGTTCCCGAAGCGGACATTGACTTTGAAGATCTGATCGCCTTTCTGCTAGACCGTGGAGCTATTCCCGACCCAAAAGGATGGCGCCTGCTCAAGTCGATAGGCTTGTGGACACCGACCGGTACTGCCTTGCTTTTACCACCCAGAGGAATGCCAGGGACTGTTCTCAAAGTCGCAACGCCAGACAACGCGGACGGTCTGTTAAGTTTACAGGTCAATTGGAAAACAGAGTGGGACACTAGAGGATCTTTCAGTTTACCCCCGTTCTGGGTGAGGTTGAAGCAACCTGGTTGCGGCAAGTTGTTGGCCGATGGAAAAGAAACAATGGGCGAACCTGAAACTTTTGAGATTCAGGACGACCTTACGGAATCCCAAGAAACTCATGAGCCTCGGACCCAGGACATAAGTCGCGACAGCACACTTGTCACCGAAACCGAAACAACGCCGGAAATATCAGCCTCTCAGCCCCTTGTCAAACTGATTGAAGAAGGGAAACTACACATCACCACAACACCTAATGATAGCTTCCGCTTCAAACTGGATGGCAACCGTGTGCAAAAAGTTCTTTTTGAAGATGAGGAATTACCTACGGGAGAGATCCGCGAAATGGCCAGTGCAGGTGACACAGCCAACATATGGTTCATTTCCGCTGCATCGTCATTGAGCCAAAGCCTGGAATGCGAACTCTGGAATTTCACCATTCCGAATCAAATAACAAGTTTTGTCAAGCGCAAGTCTGTGCCCTGTGGTGTGATGGTGCTTCTGGGCATACTTAACGACGACGACGTGCCTCCATGGTCGTCACCGCCGCCTTCCCTTCACGAAAGTGCACATGAAATGGGCGAACGAATGCGAAAAGACATGTACGAGCGACAATTAGAGAGCGCTATGCCTCCAGCACAGGCTGCTGAGGCACGCCGTGTCAGAATGATGCGGAGCGCCAATGAATTTCATAACCAGCATATCGCTCGTCAAAAGGCCTTGCAAGAATATGAGGACCGACGGCTAATCGAAGCTATTCAATCGTCACGCTTGGAGAATGGTACGGTTGCGCAAGCTACATTGGCATACCTCGTTGCTGAAAAGGTTGTTCCTGAAGAATACACCATTAAGGATCTCGCGATCGCCGTTCTATACCTCATGGTTGTCGATAACGCAAAAGCTAAGCTCATTGGAGATATTCTGGAGCGGTGGGCTCTCTGGAGCCAATTCGGAGGAATGCAGAAGGTACAATTGGAGCTTCTGATCAAGAACAAAGTTGCATTTTGTTACGCGGCGGCACTTGTCGCTGTTGTTTACCACGCAGAATCGGGAGATAGTAACCCATCAACGGATATGCTTGAATGCCTCAAATCATGGAAGAGGGTGAGGCTTGGCTGAGGATCAGTCGATCACTGCCCATCCAGTTGCCCAACGCCATACAAAGAGTTATGTATCATACGACCATTATTTTGCATTTCTCATGACTTCTACCTTCTGTATTTGTATTGACGAAAGAGTCAAGACCAAATTTCGACCACACTTTAATTGACTACGTTTTCGGAACAATGATTGTATCACACGTACTGCTTCATTTCACAAGCACATTGACCTAGCCTATTTCAGATGGATTCACTACTATGTCTGCGTGGCCTATAATCCTATTCTTCATATACAATGTAACTACAATTGAAGTGCCCCGGCAAGTATCTCGGTTAACGCCAACACTTTCTCCTCTTGAAGACGCCTGGCAACCACCTGGACACCAACGTGTGCCCCGTCATAAATTTCAGGGTCATCTGACGACCAGAAGCATTTGTCATCAGTATCAGCAGATTATATAGGGTCTATTGACTCACAGCTTTTCCAAGCAATCTCATCCAGCTTGTTCCGTGGTTCATAGTTTGCCTCAAATCGATCAAGATCTTTATCGACTGTTGTCACTGGCAGGGTACAGGCCGCATAATCCAAGAGATTAATGATGTTCGAATATCCTGCCCCATTGAGTCAGTAACCGTATAACGGATCAGCAATCGAAAAATGACAGCGGAAGCGACACTGACCGTAATAATTGTACAATTTAGGCCTAGCAGCTGCAATTGCTGCCACCGGCATGATGAATCCGTCAACTGGACGTCCGGTAGCAGTCAGCTCAGATGTACTATTCCAGTATTCCAGGTATTTCTTCTGGTAGTTTCGTTTCTCAATGTTGATCGCAGCGATATGCGAAGCTGATTTCTCAGCAAACGGCGCCTTCCCATACATGGATGCAATCTGATCAGCAACGATTTCCCCAGATAGCCCAAACGCTGCATGTACATCATGACCTCCATCCAAGACGTAGACTTCATTCTGCTCACTAGTCAGTCACCTCCACATGCGTGGAATTGAGTAGGAGGAAGAGCATACCGCCAACCGTGTCCCCTGAGTATGAGATGGAGGATTCCATTCAATCACTTTGTGGCCGGCTCTTTTGATAGCTTTGATAACCATGTCCACAGCACGCGCAACTGGAGGATGAGGTTTGACCACGCCATCATCTTTCAAGATGCCAAATGTCAGTGGAGTTCCACTCAAATCGGGCGCATTTTTCCAGGGAAGTTCGAGAACTAATGGGTCGTATAGCCACGGCTCTTGAGACAGTAAGCTTTTGACAAGCAACTTGAGAGAACCAACACTCGTCGCTAAAGGACCGACAACAGACAAAATGGAATTCTGTCCATCCATGCTATTTGCCATGCCCTCATAGGGCAAGCGTCCAGCAGACGGTCTCAAACCATATAATCCATTGAACGCGGCTGGAATCCGGATACTGCCTCCAATATCGGTGCCAAACCCTACGGGGCTTCCTTTGAGACCAATCAGTGCACCTTCACCGCCCGAACTGCCGCCTGCCGACAAGAGCCTGTTCTTAGGACTCCATGTATAACCGATGATATTGTTTACCGTCTCTCCGGCCATCAGTGTATGCGGCACTGCGGTTTTGCAATACAGAATGGCACCGAGAGAGCGTAGTTCGCGCACCAACTCTGATTCGAAGACGAGTTCTTTGCCAGTGCCTCGATGCCCCTCAAATGTGCCCATCCAACCTACATAACCCATAGTTGTTTCCACCCCCTTCACATGAAACTGGTCTTTAAGACTGACAGGCAGGCCATGAAGAGGCCCAATCGGCTTCTTGTGTGTTGCAAAGTAATCATCCTGAGCTTGAGCCTCGGCCAATGCAGCGTCAAAGAAAATCTCGTGTAGACAATTAGTCTTTTTTCATACAGTCAGTAAACAAGCACGGATTGGGAAGTCGGACGAATTTATAATTCATACAAGTTGATGTGCCAAAGCTGCTCGATGGCAAAATGCTTTTGCAACCTCATACGCTTTCCATTCACCACTTGCGGTGCGCAAGACAATACCGCAAGCATCTGTCTCTGTAATATCGAACTCTTTGCTAGTGAGAAATTGTCTAATATATCCGTCCGTTACGTCCTTTTGCTCGGTCGAAGATGGTACAGACGGAAGACGCCAGGCTTCGGGAATAAGCGCATTGACGCTGTCTCTTTTGGTTTTGGCTTCTTGTTCCCATAAAGACATATTTTCGGTTTGATCTTGAATAGTAGGATTAGAATCGTGCGGGTTTAGTACCGTGATGACTTTTGGGAATATTTCTTGTATTGTAGGTGTTACAATGGTCCTGATTCTGTCTAGGTCAAGTAGAGCGTTGTTGAGACTGACAGTTATCACGAGGTTGAAATGCTGCTATGTACTCCGTGGTTGTAATCGTCTTATGCATGACAAGTAATGATTTCTTATCTCTCACATGCACAATCATTATCAAACCCCGCACAGAAAGAGGGACTGGGCCCTCCGCCATGCCACTAAATAATCAGACGAACTACGCAGCTTGACAAGAATCCTATTTTGATTGGTAGTGACAGGCAAGTGAATTAGTCTCCAAAGTTGGACGCTGGTATGAAAGTCAATTTGATCTAAAGTACGTGGTTCGTATGACCATATATCGTTGTGCAAGCCACAAATGGCAAAAGAACGAAACTAAAAACCTATTTGTCAATCAAACATAGGACATGTCAAGCAAAACCTCTCGCTTCTCGTTTACTTGATGAAACTTGAAGTATCTCTCGCAGTTGTAACTATCATACGAGTCAGTATGCTGCGGCACGATATTTGCAACGTAACCATAGGGATCGCCACGGTATGACCGGGAACATAACATACCTCCAGTAAGCTGTGCCAATGGCAAGATCACGACAACCGACAATATATGTTTGTACGTCAGCATCGAGCTTTGCATCTCCGGTCTTGGGTACACGCTGCTCTGCAGCTGTACAGAGATCGTAGTGCTCGCGAATCAGATCCAGCATGACATCGAGCGATTCCTCAAGGGTAAGCCCTTCGTGGTACATGTAGAGAATGACCATGTTCTCGAGTTGGCCCACGCGCTATCCAACAAATGGTGATTAGACTTTTTCTTTTCTTGATGACTGAGAGCATCAGTTGGTACTTACGAATTCCTTTTGTAAGGAAAGGATATCATTAATTCTGTCATGCCCATGATTAGTCACCGCAGCTGATGCCAAAGTATTCCCGAATCACTTACAAAATAGTGAGGCGAGTAACTTCCTTGATAACTTCTTGCATGGCTTCATGTTCGTGTATCCATTGAGGCAACTCAAAGTCCATTGCATATCTGCCATGAAACCATTAGTGTGGAACTTATTGATCACCAACTCTACACTTATTGATTTGACGTACTCGTTTTGAGTGATACTAGGAATGACACCTACGTCATCGCATCGCATCTTGAAAAGCTCAGCTGGAGTCGGTAGGGTCTCTTTCTGTCGAACAAATTGCTCCCGGGAGACACCATTAATATAATCATGAAGCTCTTTGCGTAACCTCTCAATGGAAACTATTTCGCCTTCGTTAGCCAACATCCACTGTCTCGCTTCAAAAGACACGCAACGGATATAACTGACCAGCACCCATTGACTGCCGGAACTCTGCCAAAATAGGGTAAAACATCTCTACTGTAGGACGGGACCCGGGTGGAGGTGTGAAGTTGGGATTAGGACCGAGACAGTCTTCAACACATTGGTTCGTCTCTTCACAGCACTTGATTGTTCCTTGTCGATCCTGGGTGAGCTCACCGCCAGTATCGATCTCTGTGATCAAAGTCATATGTTAGAACATGTTCATGGTGTAGGAATATCCTCGGTTATGCGAAGCCGGAAATTTGACAAGGATTAAAATATTCGATACGAGGACTGAACCATACCATCATCCCAGAAGAAAATCTATCAATTATCATACATGTCTGTTAGAAAAGTCTACTTGACTGTATTATGTAGCACGTTCATGATTAGAGATACGAACCCAATAGAGGAACTGTGACAAAAGGAGTAACTTCTCCTTGGGTGCGTCCGAGTAATATGTTGCGGTGAGCCAGGTGTAATTGCCCCGAGCTCTGTGTTTGATCTTCTTAACTTCCTCGACTTTGACCCTTTGTTGTGTACCTGGATCAGTTACGGGATCTATTGATGAACAAAGGGTTATCGAAGGGTAATTACGTTTTCAGCCATTCGTCGAGCTCCTCATTCACGGAATCAACATCTGGATGCAAGCCATATCGCCATCCAGGAAGAAGTGATATCAAATCTGGAACGAGAAGTTTCTTTCCCTCAAGACGCGAAAGCAATTCCCGCTTCTCTGATTCTGAAATAGGCTCTATCTTGGGGCTCGACTTGACCGTGTAATTAGACGCAACCTTTGAGGACTGCACTGGAAGCCCTCCTGTGACTCTGTCAATATCGGGAGCCATGTCGTATAGTTTATCGGTAGATTGAGGAGTAAGATTATTAACAGGTTCAAGATCAGCAGTGGAGGTTACTTGATTTTTGAGTGAATAGCCAGATTCTAGGTCGGCTTTATGGTTTTATCTTCCAAGTTTATGATTTCTTATCATCAGCTACATTATGGCGCGTTTACGTGATCCTCGGGTCTCTTTGCAATCTAAACGATCATTCCATCCATTCACCGTTGCAATATGGCGTACCATCAGTCAGCATACGTTAGAATTTCTTAATCGGCTTGTATCAAATTCTTCGTAGCTTCACTAAAGCAATTTATACGAGTTCATTACCAATGTAACTATCCAATGATCATTGATATTACCTAGTTTGGAAAGATCAGTATATAGAAATCTGTGCCTCTTTGGTCGATATACATGTTGATCTCACATACATCAAGTCTTCGATAGTGGCAAATAGGGCTTTTAGAAATTATTCACAAACACGATTCTCATAGGTGCATTCTTTGGCTTCAGACATGATAATATATGGGGAAGATGTACGAGGACAAAACAGGGATCAGGTCTAACGAATAAGGCCCACTCCAAATGTAACCAGCAAGAAATCCTTACTGAGCCTGTAGCTATTAACTAAGATGAATAAAGTGACCAAAAGTTACTACGAAGTCATAGTGCTGTTGTTATTGCTACGTAGTCGCAATTCAAGAGAAATGGCTTTGGGGAACATTAGGTAGGCGTTGTGAACACTAACGGAGTCAAGGTGGCTTGAATTTTAGGTGCTCGCATGTTACATTAAATTTTGCTATTATGTTCGTCGTTCTAGTATTTCTTGTTAGAGTAGCGACTCAGCTCCCTTATTTTACCATGTCTGACGTGCTTGGCGTTGGTTACGTCTCGGAATCGTTGTTGGGGGAGCTTCATTGATAAGTTAGACTTTTCTACTTGTGTGGGAAATAAGTGTCGCGGACCAATGGATGTCTATGGAATCTTGTCCTAGATATTGTACAAGAGCTAACATTGGTCATTGTACATTGAAAATCACTTTCCATTCAATCGTCGAATCTCCGCCGAGGACCCCGCTGGTTAAAACCTCAATTTGATGAGGACCCTCTCGAAACGTCCGATACAAACAGGTGAAGATAAGTGGATACAAGCTCTGATGTCTTATGTTGACCAGTTTAGGAGACTTGACTAGCCGACCACGGACCCCAAAGGTGTCTTACTTGCAGAATTTGGGGCAGTGTTTGGGGCCAGGATATGGCCTAGGCTCGGAAGTCTCGTCATTACAAAGCATTTAAGAAAAATAATCATGCGTTATGCTACCATGCTTTAGTCATGCTCGTATCGACTTTCGACTTCAGCCAACACACTCACAAGGGTACGTCAATTTCACCTAGAACGACCATAGCCCTACCCGGACCGAGCGAAATGCCGTTGTAGGACGGAATCTGCCAAAGCGGAACTTAAGCTTCCAGCCCGTCAAATTTAGCATATACATAGTCATGTAACATCCTGATAGAGGAATGACAACCATATGATAAGAACGAAATCGATTACAGTGAGTAGGTGAAAAAATCTCAAGTAGTAACTAAATACTTTGGAAAAAATGCATATGCCCCTCACGGGTTCTATTATCGCTCTTGATTCTTTGATTATCAGCTGTATATTATGTAAGAGTCTATCGATTTCACCAGGCTTTTTGAATGTGGCCTTAATGACTGCGTTCCCTCGAATCGTTGGTAAACTAAACTAAATCCTTCGTTTCAACAGTAGCTTAGCCGTTGGGTCCGCTAGAACATTGACTTCGAACATAAAATTCTTTGGTCGTCCAGCCTCAGGATTCTCCAAAGCCAAATCATAGTGGAATATCAAGTGTGCAAGAATGATCTTGATTTGGTTCGTAGCAAAGAACCTTCCTGGACAGGCGTCCTTGCCGAGACCGAATTCCATAGACTCGAGAGAAATGCTAGGAAACTGATATTTGTGCGCGTCTTCAGGCTTGCTTCTAAGCTTGTAGAAGCGGAATCCATCGAATGCATGTGGATCTCCCCAATTCTCAGGGACTTCGTCAAGAACACCTGTATTGCACTGTACAATGACGCCCGCGGGAAGCTCAAGGCCATTGGATAGTTTGATAGGAGTTAAAACTTTGCGCTGGAACGTAGCTGTAATACTGTTAGAAACATTTCTTTTTGTCGGGGTTAAGGTTGTTATTAGACTGATAATACACACCTAACGATGGAGGATTGTGTCGTTGAGATTCTTTCATAAAACTATCGAGTTTTTTTAGGTGGGTAAGAGTTTGCTTTGTCAGAACACCATTTGTCTCGGCTAGAACCTCTCGTAGCTCCTCTCTGAGAGGATCTATATACTCCGGTCTCGCTGCTAAATCGAATAGGACGTGAAGGGTAGCTAGTCGGGTAGTATGTATAGCGGCGGTTGCTGTCAGTAATTGGATGTTTGCCTGCTCACGATAGTCCACCGATTTGTCGTTGTTCTTGGTAGCTCTGGCTCTGACCCATTCAAGCATGTCATTTGGCTTCTTGTGTTCATCCCCCAAGTTCTCTTCAGCCCTTTCTCTCGCTTCCAGAACAGGTCGCAGCAATTGATATGCTTCCTCATGATCTGCTTGAATTCTCCGAACTTCAGGAATGAGGTACTGCGCAATTGGACGAAGGATTGGACGCCAGGCTTTGAGCTTTTCGCCTCCGATCATGACATCTGTTGCGAATTTTTCGCTCAGATCTAACCATTCCTTATTGCGGCTTAGGGACGAACCGACAAAGATTCTTGCTGATGCCTGAGAGATGATTCGAAGGAGTAAGTCGTTCAGATTGACGGGTGTCCAGTCTTAAGAATGTGTAATTAATTAGCTGATGAATACAGAGTTTCAGGACAATAGCAGATCGCCTACCTTTGCAAGCGGGAAATGTAGCATCAATAACGTGAGCAACCTCATTTTGAACGTCAGTCACGAATTGTCCTAAGCATTCGTAACCCTTCAGCTTCGTCGCTATATATCTCTCATGTAGTCATTGGTGTGTATATACCTAATTTTTGGTTCAGATCAAGCTTGATGGCATTCAACATGTATGGACTTTCATGGTCGATAGTGGTATATTGGCCCAAATGGCGCTGACTTGCATGTGAGCCCTTCTACTCATCTACATCAATCTTCTCATTTTGTACTCACATCTGCTAGTGCTTTCATGCCACTCAGCACTTCTCGATCGTACCCCTTGAGTTCTTGCGCATATTTTCGAGGCAGAAACAATCGAACGCCATCCGGCGTATACAACTGGAAAATACCTCCTTGAAACTGTCAAGGCATATCGGTCAGCTATAAAGCTCATACTAAATTGATTTCAATTTTTGATGGATTCGATCAACGTAGTATCAACTGATTTGAATACCTTTTTATAAGCATCAACTAGAATAATGTCTGCCTGATGTTGAAATTTCTGCATCAAACTACCTGGTTTTTCATTTTCCGCGCCGTAGATGGGAAAGTCGAACTTCTTTGGGCCGGAATAAAGGAAAGACCAGATTGTTACCCCCGCCAGCAGCACTGTTGTTATTGTAATGGCACCAAAGGCTGACCCTAGGGGATTTTCAAGATCCATGTTAGAATGATATGGTTCCGTCAAGATTTGTCGATTAAATTGTGAATACTTGCGTCAAGCATTCATTGACTTTTTGTTCTAAGACTAGACTCTCGAACAAGAGATAACGAAATCTCCCTGAACGTAGAGACGGTTAATTGATTCTGTCGAAGAGCAAAACTTAGATAACATCACGATACCTAAGATCCCCGGAATTACAGAATAATTTCCGAGCACTTTGACTCCTACCTTATCGGCCACTTCTTGAAGATTGACACAGCTATATGTAACGTAACGTGGGGCTGCGAGCTAATTAAGTTCAGATAACGATGTTAAGTTGCTTACTTACTCTATATTGCGGGGATACGTGCATTGGTCGTTCAACTAGTCCAAGTACTAGGCTGAAAGAGATAATGGGACCCACGGAGGTACGGAGTTGCATCGTGAATGGAAATGTTCGAGTCAGACATTAAATATTTTGTTACGTGTTTTTTGGTGAGGATTCGATACCTTTCGCCAACGCTCAAGACAGTGAGGCTTGTGCTTAGCATTTGCGTGGCATCATGCTGCCGACGTTGCATTCTGACCCCAATGAAATTGCTTACTGTCACATTAAGTGCGAACGCGAGATGTTACACCTGAGTAGTATAACCAACCAATCGGTCCATCAGAGGGCCAATCGATCAGGTTTGCCGATCATGGTTTCAATGTTACGATTGGGATCAAATGTTTGTGATAAAATGTGTAGTAGTACGAAAGAAATTTCGACTAAGGCCAAGAATATTCTCGCCAGCCTGTGTTCGATCTACGTCTTAGTTGGCTGGGTAGTCAGGGATATTTTCGTTAGGTGAATGAAAAGCTTGAATACGAAGCTACCCGTGTTAGGTATACCTATTTGATCTCGAGGGGCTAGGATGTTGAGACTCATCTTCAAGCAATTCTCCACCCCATCATTTTGAGAAAGACAACCACTTGAAATCGTGCAAAACCCACTGGCTTTAAATATTTCTACATACTTTGACGCTCTACGTGATTTAGATACGATACAACATGTCGAATGAGGTGACAGTAGACTCTTCGCCAGGTCCCGGCCTGGTGTACATCTCAAGATCGAAGCTCGACCTACGGTCCGACGATGAAATTGCCACGCAACTTAAATCTTATAAAGAGGTGACATCCTCAGACAAAAATGTATGGGCCTTTTGGAATACTGGCTTCGATACAATGCACCCATGGACACAGCGCAATGTCATAAACTGGGTTCGACGCTTAGGACCTTCGTGGACAGTGCGCGTCTTGGACAAAGTGCCTGGGTCACCGGTGCACGTCTCAAAGTTTATACCAGCTGAACAGCTGCCAGAACCTTTCAATGCTGGTACGATGACAGGTCCAAATGTCGGACCACATTCCGGAGACATGGTGCGTTTGCCACTTTTGTATCTGTACGGGGGAGTTTGGATGGACGTGGGAATGATGCTATTTAGGCATCTGGATGATACTTGTTGGAATGCCATTGAAGATTCTTCAAACTCCTATGAGATGGCTGGAATGTCTATTGAGATCAATCCTGGAGCAACGAACATGCTCAATGGTTTCATTGCGGCGAAACGTGGCAATGGATTCATTAAACGATGGCATGATATATACATGGAAATATGGAAGGATGGCCGAACGGAGCAAACTGGACTACACAAACATCCATTACTGACTCATCTTCCTATCCTCTACGCGCCAACCAACCATCTCAATCTACCCGGTGCCTTGAAAATTGGACCCGAAGATTTCACCGACTATTTGGGCCACTTTCAGTGTTTTGAGCGTCTACGAAAGCTTGTAGACCCTGTAGATGGGTTTGATGGACCAAAGTACCATCGTGAAAATATTTTTATGCTTCCGGCCATGACCGAAACATGGAAGTTCCAACTTCTTACGGCATGGAACGGTAAAAGACAATTCGAGCTTTTGAGCACTAAGAAAAATGTCAAAGATGACTCCGACAAGACGGAGCTCTATGAGGAAGCCAATGGCTTCGTTTTTGACTTGCTTGCCAACACATCAACGATGAAACTGTCACATGGTCCCCCGGGGGCTCTTGATTCTTTTCTTGCCGATATATGGGACCACAAAGATAATCACGACAAGGATATTGAGCCTGGAACTTTCGCTGAGTTCCTTCGTTATGGCAGCGTTCACTTCGATCAGACACGTTTACTAAATCCGGCCCCAGTGCCTTTGTCTGACGAAAAAACCTTCAACATTTCTGTTTTACAGCCGTACACAGAATAACCATTATTACTTGACAAAAGATGAACGAATGAATGACGAGAAAATCTATTAAAAATCTTCGGCACCTGGGAGGTTCATATTTTGTCCGTCGCCCTTCCTTCCCAAGTAGCATGATATAATAGTCACATAACCTAGAGAGAACTTGATATGAAGATACTTGGGATCGTTTATAATCATTTGAATTTGAGACAAAGCAGAATCTTCCAAAATGAGAAGCTGCTGGCTAGGATTTGATGATGTAGTATCCAAGCAATCTGAAGCTCACACATACTCGGCTTGTATTTCGAATAAATAAAATTGAGTGTTATCGTGAAGTTCCATAGAAGACTCCGAAGGTTTCCTGCGGCGTTTGCATAAGAGCTTTTCTATCCTTACCTCCCTTCTATCAATTTAGCTCGCGCATAATATTAGTCTAGACATTCTAATTATGCATTCAACGTAAAATAAACAAATAGAAAACACTTTTGGATATCTGTTGGTCCAATTCAGGTAATCCATCACGAAAATTGCCGCTATGAGACGTTGTTAAAAAGATATGAGACGGATTCACCATTGTGTGTTCTCCGTACAGCCTGCGGTAATCGTGATTCTGGTTAGTATTGAAATTACAAACATGGAATCATTGCTCAATAGCTTGGAGAAGCATGTTTACACTCACTTCAGCCAAAACTCCAGAAACATCAATCACCTTAATTTTCGGGCATCTTGCGATTTTGTCACCGACTAAATCGAGGTCATAATTAGTGTCCAATATCGTAGTATTATGGATGAGTCTGAAATCCTTACGGGGAACGGCTGATAGCAATTCAAATGGTTAGCCTCATGCTCGAAGTATTTAAGATGCGCGAAATTTGTTTTGAGGGGAAGGATAGGACGTACTATTGGTCACCACTAAGCCCGAAAGGCATGAGTTATTAATCGTCTCAATTGCCGGTCCGCTCAAGACTCCGTGAGTGACAATGGCGTATACGTCCCTTGCACCATGCTCTTCAAGTGTTGAAGCGGCCTTCGCGAGCTATGAGGTGTGTTAGCGGATTGACGATCGTTCCTGTGTCTCTATCATAAGTACCGTGCCACATGTATCTGCCATGTCATCAATGAGGATAGCAGTTCGGTTAGAAACGTCTCCAACCAAAATCATGCGTCCGACAACATTTGGTCGTGGCCGCTCTTTGTGAATAAGGGCGAAACCAACCCCTAGTCGGTCTGCTAAGCTCGCAACTCGTTTTGCGCCGCCCGCATCTGGCGAAACAATCACACAGTTATCAGGATCGAGGTTCCCCTTCACCCAGTCCAAGACACATGGCTCAGCGAAGAGGTTATCAACAGGAACATTGAAAAATCCTTGTATCTGGGATGCGTGCAGGTCCATGGTAATCACATGGGTCTGAGGAGGAACATAGAGGTCAGGAAAGAGTGCCTCTTCTTTTTAGCAAGAGTCTACTTACAGCCCCTGCTGACTGCAACATGTTTGCCACCAACCGCGCAGAGATCGGAGCACGAGATTTGTCCTGAGTGTTGCATAAGCAACAATTGTATATAATTTCACTCGTATAAAAGCGACAATATCATTGTCATACCTTCTTATCCTGTCGTGCATAGGGATAGTTGGGAATGAGAGCAGTAATTGAGCGCGCTGATGCTGTGCGGCAGGCATGTATGAGGTTGAGCAGCTCCATGAGGCCATCATTGACGTTACCAGGAGCAGTGGATTGAAGAATATAAACTTCATTGATACATTAACCAGGGTTTAGGCAAGAGTGGCTCAGCGCTCGGCCTTGCGTCAAAGATGCGTACCGTCATCACCTCGGACCGACTCTCCGATACTGACACTAATTTCACCAATGGATGAGGGCTGGCAGAGCGTATTGGTAAGACCGATACCAAGCCTGGTAAAAAGAAGGGGGAGTCAGAAAAGGGAGCAAGATTGTGGTTTGAGCTCGAAATTGCATAATCTTTCCGATGCCATGCTGGGACGTACCGGTCTGCAACCTTTGCACTGAGATCAGGGTGGGACGTCCCAGAGATTAACCTGATTTCGTTCATGATTAGGCAGTAGAAATGTCGTATAAAAGCTACTTGTGGAATGGCGAGGATGTCTTTCCCAATTGAAAGGGCAGTTTTTTCCACTTCGTAGTGGGGTAGATGGTTGGAGAAATTGGAATACTGTTGTCATCCACGAGCGGAATAAGACGAATATATGATGCCCATACGTGTGCTAGCTGTGACTTGATCGTAGTGAAGAGCTTTTCACAGCATGACTCAGTTTCAATTGAGTCATCGAGGTTACCAGAAGAACGAAGCTGACGTCGTTCCGGAAGATCGCAAAAGTATTCTGCCGCTTTGATAAACCTTATCAGCACGTGACTTAATGACAGCATAGGCGGTGAATATTGACTCTACCAGGGTTAGGGCTGGCTTATTCTTCTTTTTTCTTGGCAGACACCGTGGCTTTGCACGTGACTTGCTGACTGCTGAACAGCCAAATGGGGTTAGCGTACTGCGGTCACGTTCCTTGACGCCGTCCAACAACTCCCATTTTTTGGCCATTGGAGAAGCTGCGTGACGGACCCAAATACGGTCTAAAAGCGCCACAGCCCCTGAATAGACACTCTAACAGCCTCATGGCCACCCAATTTCTGTCCAGATTGCTACTGTAACATCTGATGCTCATGGCTCTTGATTCAATGTTGACTTCCAGACTACGAGCATCATTTACTCGGTCAGAAATTTTCCCTTTGTAAATTGAATAATATATACAGACGAGAGTGTGAACAGGCAATCCCCGCGTTTCCGGCATCCTCAGGAAAGCCTAGCGCGATACTTGTTCATCGACGCTGAAAGAAGGCGGCCCCGGATCGGAATGCTTGCCAATTGTGAAAAGTACTAATTTTTGGACCAGCACTCATGACTTACTCGACAGAAATAGCTGCGACCAGTGCACCCATCGCCGAGCTTTGTGTTGAAGCATCAGCGGGGGTGTCAAAAGGTCCTGCCCAGTCCACACCAAGTTCACCAGTCGTGGAATCACGGTCGTTTGCCCAAATGCTGGCGGCGCAGGCTTCAATGACCTGGCTGTACAGGTCGTTTGGTGACGCTCGCTGCAGCAGTAGTAGGTTTCGCATAAAGATTCCTTTGAATTGAGTTGCATCGGGTTCGCAGCTAGGCTCACACGCGTAGTCATGGATAACATGGTTAGAGTCCGCGAGCGCGGCAATGGCTGCTTGGGCAATACTGTTGGCCGATTCGATGTATGACTCATTGGGCGAAATTCTGTTAAGCTCAGTCAACCCGCCGAGGATGACGCCTTGGTTGTAAGACCATCTATGCAGAAGCGTTAAGTTTATCTCCTTTGTAAAATTAACTCGTGACTCGAGGGACCTACACTGCCTGTCCGTTGTTGACACAGTCGGTCGTTAAGCCATCATTGATGGTGCCATTTGCATTGATCATGCCAGTGCTTGCGAACCAGTTCCATGCCTCTTCGGCCCAAGCAATATAAGTCGCTGCATTGGCAGGCACGCGGTTGGCAAGATGTGCAGCCAGTGAAATGAAAAGTTCGCTAGCAATGGCGTTCACATAGTGGTTCGTCGTCTCCCAGTAAATTCCACCGTTTCCACAATTGGTTCCCCAGCCGGCAGCCTATGGTAAGGTTAATTCAGTTAGTATTGATATTACCTCTAAAAGAATGCCACCGAGTGGCAGCAGTTAAGCTCACAATCTCATTGAAAATGCCCTCTGCCAAAGTTAAGTATGTTTCGTTTCCGGTAACATCGTACGCAGCAATCCAGGCCAACCCCCACCATTCGGCATCATCGTTTGCACCGTCCAGCCAAACTGTAGGATCTGTAGGATCCTTTGTCGCTCGTTTACTGATTGTTTCGTTAGGCCATCCAGCTGGGTATGATGTTTGAATAAGCCCATTAGTGCCTACACTCTTCTCAACGCCGTTACTAGGATTAGCTGATGGTGCAACATTAAAAGTCGTCTCAAAAATTGAGGTTGCCTCCTGCACAATGCTCGCGTCGACTGCTGCAAGTTCTGCGATGACTGTCATCGCATTGGCACCATTCCACCATCCGGCGGTATTCCACAATCCAGTCGTGGGATTATACCACTCTTGAAGTGTTGCCAATGCTGCTTCTGCATTCGCAGTTTGGGCAGAAACCCTTGCTGCAAGTAAGAGCAGGGCAGAAGCTAGAGTACCGGTCTTGAAACCCATTGTAGTCGTTGATGATCTTGCTTCTGGTTCCCCGTTCACCTACAAGATTGTGAGACCGGCAGTAAGAGGCGATTGGACCTATTTATATGTGATTCTTAACAGCAGCCCATTGGGACACCATGGACATAAAATACAGCCTTGAAAGACTGTGTTGTGATGAAAAATTGATTGCATAAACATGGCATGTTCCGCGTCACGTAGCATAATGAATGACAGTGGCGCATTCCAAGCATTGCTTCGGACGGCCCGTAAGGAGTGTGTGTTACATTCCAACACTATTTCAACTCCTTTCGCCTGACTAGAAACCAGATGAGGGCGAGTAGGAGCAGAGCATAACAACCTTGTGTTCTAGCACAGCAGACAAGGATGACACTCGTGTGCATTAGCGTCAGGTACTAACGTTCAGCCATTGGAGTTGCGGCTGGKGGCGCCCTTGCGTAACTGGAACAATGACCCTATGCCATGATCTTAATCTACTCGAACGATGGGGAAACTCAAGCGGAATCAAAACGAGAAACAAAACCAAGGGGATTGTTGGCGATGATTTCGCGGAGTGTTTCACAAATACAAATGGGGCTAATGCGCCGTATTGGATATCCAGATATAAGCCAAGCCGTGTACGTCGTGCTTGAGCATTGGTGACAGAACCATTTCATAGTCTTAACCAATTAAACATGCAATTTGAAATCGTAGAATGACAACTAGCTAATTCGATTCGCGAACGATCCTACCTACACACCTAAATAACACTAGTGAACTTGACCTTGTGGGGACTTGAAACAGGCCTGGGGACGAATCCTGTCATGGATTCAAGATTGCAGATGAATGTGATATATCATTGTCTATGCATTGTGCTGATTTTAGGCACGATGACCAACACCTATCTCTTAAGTACTTAGAGTGGCCTCTATGGACACTTGATTACATGTATTGCTGAGAAATGACATGGCGCAGTGTAACCGACGCATCCGAAAGACCATCTCCAAGCCCATTGACTACAATTCTTTAAAGAACCTTCATCACTACGGATCTAACATCCTCACATATCAAGTTTTCGGGATTTTTCATACAGATGAATATATAAATAATTTTCGAGAAAAGTTGCATGTGGTCTTAAAATGGACAGCTTCTGATTTTCATCGTTACTGAGGCGCCGGGGGGTTACATTCACGAATGTCGCGTTGGTGGCCACTGTTGGTTAAATGTTGTGGTTTGATTAGGCTCGTGTGTAGTCGAGACCATTAAGACCCGGCCTATATCTGGACGTACGAGCCTCTTGTTGGGAACTGTAAATTAGCAACGAAGATCCTTGAGCTTATTATGTATGCCCTAACCCTTGGCCACATCTCTTGGTTTATTCAAAGATTTCTTGGGGATATATTATTTTATTATGAATAGGCCCACGTAGAGAAATAGTAACTCGATAGATTGGATCATTTTCACCACGCGGTAGCTTACAACGTACTTTACAAGAAGGTATGGACTGGATAAGTTTTCAAAGACATTAACATCTGTTCATAATTCGCTACATAAACCAGTACTTGAGGCATTGCTATGGTGGTGCCAGTGGGTTACATATCGTGGTAGAATCTGACAGGTATAATTTACGAGTAGTGAGAAGTTGAAAATGTACTTGTCGATGCGCTTATACCTAGCCAGAGACTCGAGACGTAGACGCTGCTTCATTTTAGACTGTGAAGCTCGAATCGGATCATGAAGAAGATCCTTGATATGCTTTGTCTTATGTGAGGTAGCATTCAGCTATCAAAAAGAATATCTAAATTTTCAATGATGAATCGCACTGTTAGTATCAAGTTCATGACAATAGTTCATTTTATCCCAGCACATGTCTATCTTCCAAGGCTTATCGTCCCAGAATGAACCCTCGAAAAAAAAAAGGTAAAATAAAATGAAACAAAGACATTAGATCCCACCAAAGCATATCCGAGATGAAAGGTTTGGCTAAGCCCTTATTCCCCAATCCCCTAATCCGGTAATTTCGTCTCTTTGTTCATGGCACTAACAATAAGCTCCAAATGCCCCAGAGAGACGTCGAGTGAATACAAAGAATATCATACGAGCATGAGGAATTGTTATGTGAGTTTATCCTTTGTTTGGCACAGTTCAGAGAAATTAGAGTTGAGTCCCCGTACCTGGATTCAATACGTGCACTTCGAGCACAAAGGACTCGAAGCCAATAGAGGTCCGATGAGCAAGACGAAACTTGTTCAACGTAGTTAGATTTATAATCATATAAGACGATTGGTATTCAGACTTATTGTACGTACGCCTCTTTCTACTATCGCTATTTCAAGAATTACCATCTTTACAATTGTCTGGTTCTATCTGATATTCAACGCCTTTATTTCTACGTCTCACTTTCAAAAAGTCACCTTAGACTAACTTCATTTTTACTTCTTTAAACTATGGAAACATGGAGTTCCATTCTTGTGTGACCTTTTTTTTATACTTGTATATACTCTGGCACGGCAATTGCACAAGACTCGGTTCCCACCGTCAATCTTGGGAATTCGATCCACCAAGCTACTTTGAGTGTACATTTCTGACAAGTATCTGGGAGTAACCAAATTGAATCGTAAGAGCCCTTGACTAATTTCAAAACATTCGTCTGTTTAGGGAACAGCCAAAATTTACAACTTCTTAAATACTTACTTTGCGTCGGCACCTCTCTTCTCCGAGCCACGCCCAGTAAACACGGTCAATCGTACGGTCAATACAGGACAGATAGCAGGAGTATGTGCTCAAAGCAAGCCATGGTGGTTGATAGCATCTGCGCAATTTGCAGGTAACAGTAGTGATGCCGCGTTACAACTGTTAAGCAAGACGTATGGGTCAATGGAGTCTTTGTATAGCTCGGGAAGTACTTCCCTGGAGTCACTCGAGCCATATGATTCTGATCCTCGCACAGTATAGGAATGTTTAACTCCGGATGTTGCTATACCAGAGGGAATATGGGATAGGAGAAATGAATCTAGGACAAATAATGGTATGTACCTTGGATGCTATGATAGTATCTTAATCTACTCACCCGCACTAACAACCACAGATAGCGCCGGTAGTAGTTTGGATTTATGGAGGAGGTTATGTATCTGGCGACAAGAGCTCGGCTCGAAGTCCTTCCACACTGGTTGCCCAATACGTCGAAAATAACGATTGTTCTGATGGTGTCATTTTTGTTTCGATTAATTACCGATTCGGAATGTTCGGTTGCCTGTCTGGACCCAGTTTTCAGTCACAACGAGACACACCCCATCTAGGACTGCTTGATCAGCGTGCTGGATTGGACTGGGCCAGAAAGAACATCCATCATTCCGGCGGCGACCCAAACAGGATTACTATAACGGGCCATTCTGCAGGTGCTGCAAGCATGTAGTATCACCTGACATCTTTGGGGGAAGTGGAAAAGCCCTTTTGAGCAAGCGGTCATCCAGAGCCTTGCCCTTGCTCCTTATATGGTGCAAAACATTCAAGATAAAAACTTCCAACTAACCCTCAAGTGGGCGAGTATACTCAATGGCAGTGAAGTCGCTACATTGCATCAATTGAGAAACATTCCATTTGATGATTTGCTCAAAATCAACCAGCTATCAACGTCAGCATTTTGGGGAACTATGACCTGGGCTCTAGTTGTGCACGGAGTATATGTGCTAAAGCCAGCTGGTCTAATGTTGAAACACGGTCTGTTCGATCATTCGGCCAGAATAATCACTGGATACAATAGCAATGAAGGGTCTATATTCGGTCCACCAATTATTGATAGCGAAGACGAATATCTTGCTTACCTCCAACAACTGATTCCGGATGCGATAAATTCGACCATTGAACATGTGGACAATGTCCTGTATCCACCGATATTCAAAGGAAGCCAGCAGTATCTTACACAGGGCGCCCGTGAAGTTCATACTATCACCGATTCAGCATTTTTTTGCAACACACGGTACTATGATCTTGCATATGAGCACCTTGGCGCAAAAGGGTATTTTTTGATGTCGCCTTAGGTTACCATGTACAGGATCTGGACTACACGTTCTTCAATGACGGCGATATTATAATAGGGGCATATGAAGCTAAGATAACTCTAGCGCAGCAGATGCAGCGACTGTTTACCAACTTCGCCAAGACTGGAAGCCCAGATGGCGAGAGTGTTCCAACGCTTCCTCTATATGGGAAGAATTCGACATTGTGGTCGATTCAAATCGGTGCGCCAGTTTTCGACGATGCGGCCACCGAGCAATGCGAATGGTGGCAAGAAGCGCATTACCTGCCATGGTGGTGAATACGGAGCCTTCCAAGGTTGGAAACATGCTTTGATTTCATCGACCCCGCGTGTCCAAGATGCTGTAGATGTATACTAGTAAGTCCATATAGCGATTCTTCTGAGTAGAACCTAGCTATAAAAGGCAAATGAAAAACAATCAAATGGGAGTGTTGGTTGGTTGGTTGGTTGGTTGGTTGGTTGGTTGGTCGCATGAGTCAATTATAGTTTGTTGGGTCTTAGGGCTGGCTGGTTCTAGTGCCGTTATGCAGACTTGTCGCCCAGATTAGACTCCGTAACTCCTTTAGGGCCTAGATCGGTAGCTTTGCTGTTGTTGAAAGGGTCGTGCAGATCTCGCTGCTAAATATGACATGCTCGTAGCGCTTATCAGGGGTGCTGTAGGTAACGCTCGCTGTGGACAGGAAACATGTCACAGTCAGCAGGACTTCATAAATAAGATACTCCATGTTTCTAAATCTCCGGATACCGACTTAAGGGTTTTAAGGAGTATGTCTTCGTACCCAAGATTTCCGCCCTTGAAAGCGCGGAGTGGAGACAAACACTTATCGAAAGTTGGGGCTGGAAGCTTCTTGGCCATTCTTAACAACACGTGTAACGTTACAATGTTGTATGCTTACTCGTCTCTGCACTTCAATTTCTGATTAGCCTCTGGGCATTCTTTGACGATATTTATGAGTTGTTGATTTTTCATAGGCATCCAGAACAAAACATGGACTGTACTACATTACACTTTTGGCCGGGTCTATGCTTACGCATCTCCACACTGTTTCGGCTTGTGTTGGCCCCATACGGAGCATGATCCTTCTACCATCGGCCAATAATGTGATCGAATCCGAGTTCAAAAACCTTGGGAAAATGTTAATTTGGTCACAGATCGGGGAAAGAGGTCTAGCTTCTGGCTGATCGTTGATAATTGTCCTTGATAATATTGAGTTTGTCTCATTTTCTAATGGAGTAACGAAGAAGCTACGTAGGTAGTAGACACGATAGAATCATCAACATCCATCCGTCTTCCTTACTATAAATACCACCCATCTTTTCTGGTCGACGAAGCTTCATTGAATTGCCTTCCCAGCAGAACAAGTCTCCGGAATCCGACAACGCACCACATAAAAAGCCATCAAATATACACCATGAAGACGTCCATTTTATACGCTGCGTGTCTCGCGTCTCTAGGCGCTGCAACAGACATTCTGTTGCCTCTCTATATTTATCCCGTGACAGGTGCTTGGGATGCGATCTATAATGCCGCTGCGGCATACCCAGATGTGACATTTCGTCTGATCGTGGACCCTGACTCTGGACCAGGAGCCGGCCGTGAGTAGTCATTTATTGCAATTAAAAATGAGCGAAGTGGAGTTTGTATCTGACAAAAAGCCGTTACGGCGTGGACAGAGTACCCTGACAGCACGTACATCGCCGCTCTCGCGAAATTCAAATCATACCCTAACGTGCAAACAATTGGTTACGTACACACAACATATGCCACACAGGACATCAGTGTCGTTGAAACTAATGTCAGCACTTACGCTGGCTGGAAGGACTACACTGCTAGCAACATTGCGGTTGACGGTATTTTCTTCGACGAAGCGCCCTATGCCGACAATTCAACCTATACAGAGTACATGTCCAGCGTCGCTTCGTATGCCCGTGGCCTAGGATTGGACTACATTGTCTTCAACCCTGGAACCTTGACCACTGCCACCGCGTATTATGACGCTGCTGATCTGATCGTCAACGCTGAACTTTATTATTCATCATACTCCGAGTCCGGCACGGTTGATCCCATCCCGAGTCAATACAGAAGCCAATCCGCGATCATTCTGCACGATACTCCATCCAGTGCCGATATATCGTCGGTGGTGAGCACCATGGTTAGTGCCGATATTGGTGCATTCTATGCAACGGAGGATTGCTGCTATAACGCCATTACCACCTCATTGCTGGATTCTATTTCGTCTTCTCTGGAAAGCGCATAAACGTTGTCCACTTGTGGCCTCACCAAGACATTGAGCGGTATGAAGTAAGAAAAAAAAAGAGAAATAAATCTGAGTTTGACCGTCCAAATTAAGGGTAACTACTGGTCATTGTACGTACTACGCAGTTCTGGCTATCGTCGTACGTTTTGGCCAGAAATTGTTTTGGTTGTTTCATTGCTTCCGCGGAGTTAGCACGGAGCTAGTACGGAGCAGCAGCATTCCACCAATCAGACCTAGATAAAAAGATCCACTCTCAAATCCAGGACTAGCTTAATAGAGCTCAGCCAATCAATGCACATTCTTACCGGATAACAGTGGGCCCAGTCCTTAATATGCCGCAGGGTTAGCCTTCTCTTCCTCAATTTTCGCAATATATTTAGGGTAATGGTCTCGAAAACCTTGTCCATGAGACAGCGTCGAATATGTAAAATCTTGTCCTGAATAGATCAGACGGGTTTTATATACGTTATTTCTATCGACAAAAATATCACGCCCTTGCGAGCTAGCCACTATCCAAGATGCAGCACTGCTCGTCCTATAGAGATGGCAAGTAATGTACCGTTAATGCGGGGAAGCAACCACCACTTGATGGGATATCATAGAACATATCTGCACGCGCGGTCTTAATGGATTCCACGTCTCTTAGCCAGCGTATCATCATGATGGCATACGTACCACTAACTAGCGGGTGGCTGATTTAGCTTACGCGGCTGGACTTTGCCGAATTCGTTTGTGGGAAGCTTGTTGACTTGGAACTTCTATCACCGTGATAGGAGCTAGACGAACATCCTATGCCATCGTATGGAGGACTGCTTCGGCCATTGGTCTACATTAACTACCGGGCTGAAGTATTATATCTATGCTGAATAGTCGGAATTTGTAAACACACGTTACCCGTGTGAGAGGTCGATGTCTACGACGTCTGTTTCCGCATTACAAGAAGACATGAGCCGTCTTGTACCGAAGTTTCATTGATGATTTGATGACATAGCAGTTGCACTGCTAAAGTCTGAAGCACCTTAGTCCACAAGACTGATGAAGCCCACCCGGTCGACTGAAAGCTCGGAAGATCGGATCTCGAGCATGGTGAGTTTCTTGAAGCAACGTGCGAGATTGGGGCTATTCCCTTTGCCCATGCTATGAAACGTTTATGAAGGAGTATAATTGATACAGTCTGCTTTTGGAATAGCCAATCTATTCTTAAGTAAGGTAAAGGTGCTATGTATATGACTGGACTACATCCCCTTGCTCCCCCGCAAATCTCCGGGGTCGACCACAACTCGTGGAAAATTGCTTTCAATGTTGAACCAAAAGTGTCAGCTGCATAACTACCTTCATCAATCCATTTGACGTTCTTCGAAAGTGGCTTKAAGAGTATCCAATCGGCATGTCGGACGCCYGTTGCTTTATCTCGCTGATGATCTTTGAAGCAACGATGTTGGCTGTATGTCGTCTTAGATATGCAGAGACCACAACCACAGCAGTGAGTGAACAATATTTCTTGTGTCTACGTCTAAAGGCGGAATATCGGAGAGTGCTAGAACGGGGAGTCTCGCTCTGTTATAACCTCAATGAAAGGGTCGACATAATCATTTCAAGTTGTTTCATCAGAATGTGAAGTCAACTTCGAGATGGGCCACCACGAAACATGCCACAGCTCGCAGCATTCATCGCGGGATGGATTAGGGGATTGAGGAGGAGTGATATCTCCTTCTAGAGATATAAAAAGCCGTCAAAATGCCATGATCTGTTCATGATTCTTCAGCTCATCAGCAAGTACTCCGAATACGGGCATCCAATTGACTGAGATAAACACAAGCAGATAACAAGAAAGCGTGACTCAGTGATTACTCCAGAATGCTCCGAGAAGCCGTCCTTCTATTATTGTCACTGTTCCTCGCTGCGCATGCGCAGCAGGTTGGGACACTGACAACTGAGACCCATCCCTCTCTCACCTGGCAGAAATGCACCGCAGCCGGCTCTTGCACCACCGTTGAGGGTAGTGTGGTTATTGACGCCAACTGGCGATGGGTCCACTCTGTCGATGGATATACCAATTGCTATACCGGCAATACCTGGGATGCAACTCTGTGTCCGGACGACGTGACGTGCGCCGTTAACTGCGCTGTCGATGGAGCCGATTACAGCAGCACCTACGGTGTGACTACTTCTGGTAGCGAGCTAAGAATCAATTATGTCACGGAAAATTCCAATGGCCAGAACGTTGGCGCTCGTCTGTATCTGCTTGAGGACGAAAGCACATATCAGACCTTTGATCTCCTCGGAAACGAATTTACGTTTGACGTGAACGTGGCTAATCTGCCCTGCGGGTTGAATGGTGCACTTTACTTCTCCCAGATGCCAACGGACGGTGGTACCTCTACGTATACCAACAACAAGGCTGGGGCTAAATATGGTGTTGGTTACTGTGATTCTCAATGCCCTCGCGATCTGAAATTCATTGATGGACAGGTATGACTGGGCCATATAACTAAGGCTCCCATTTCCCCCCCTCCAAATCACTGACAGATAATACCATAGGGCAACGTCGAAGGATGGGTACCGTCAACCGTCGATTCAAATACCGGTATCGGAAACCATGGGTCCTGCTGTCCTGAAATGGACATCTGGGAAGCAAACAGTATCTCCTATGCAACCACCGCTCATCCATGCTCGACTCTCGGCCAAACCATGTGTGAAGCAGACGCCTGTGGTGGTACATATTCAACCGACCGATATGCCGGAGTTTGCGACCCTGATGGTTGCGATTTCAACCCATACCGCTTAGGAAACACTACATTTTACGGCCCGGGCTCGAACTTTGTTGTCAACACTGAGAGTACATTCACCGTTGTCACTCAATTTGTGACTTCCTCTGGTACCTTGTCTTCTATCAACCGTATCTTTGTGCAAAATGGCAAGGTCATTGCCCAGGCTAGCTCAGATGTCTCCGGGGTCACCGGTAATGTCATCACAGAATCGTTCTGTGAGGCACAGAAAACCGCATTTGGTGACACCGATGTGTTTGATAAGGATGGTGGTTTGTCAGGCATGAGCTCTGCACTAGCTGAAGGCATGGTTCTGGTCTTGTCACTCTGGGATGATGACTACGCCGACATGCTATGGCTCGACAGCGACTATCCTACAAACAAATCTGCCTCAACACCCGGTGTTGCTCGTGGCTCTTGCTCTACCTCGTCGGGTGTGCCATCTACCATTCGCACACAAGATGCTAGTTCATATGTTACATACTCGAACATCAAGTTTGGCCCAATTAACTCAACTTATACGGCATGATAAGTACCAAGGTGCCGATCGTTGGCTGCGAGGACTTGCAAAGTAGCATATATGAAGAGAAATTGGTTCTTGGTCAAGCTTAAGCCGTTTTATTGACCATCCGAAATGACTGACCACATTCATTCGTTATCATTTGTTTTATCTTTCCTATAATCGCAATGATAAGTTTGCAGACTTCGAAAATGACATATTTTTACGTGAGTCACGAAGGCAGAGCTTCTATTGCTTGACCGCCAGACTAGACTGTAACAAAATTACAAACTACATTGCAAACCCATTACAAAAACTCGATAAGTTTATAGTTCATACTAAGTACTCTATAAACATTAGTTGACTACCCATGTTCACGATTGTGCATATAGTACAAGATGTTACTTAATAACTGCTGGAAATTAGGTACCTACATAGGTATACTTGAATGAGCCAATATAACCCTTGCTCATAATTGACAAGGTATTGATGGCAACGTCGAAGTGCACGGAATCCAACTGCCCATCATTCAATCACCCAATCATAGCCACACAGCGTAGGTGTGCAATCAAACGATTGAGCGTAGCAATCTCTTGGGCAGGGCCTTGGCCCAGGCGCCCCAGGTCTCGTACTTGACACGAGGCTCGATGCCAACATCAAGAGCCGTGTCACGAATTCCAGTGAACACGTCGATCTCCTCAACTGATCTCCACAGCTTCCAGCCACGCTTCTCAACTTCGGGGTTTTTAGTAATGGACTGGTAAATCTTCCATCCCACGTATAGGGCGATGACAAGAGGTGCAGCAAGATAGTTCTCAAAGAAGTTCTGAACATCCAATGGCTGAACGGAGACGTAAAACTCGGCGATCAGACAGAGGATGTTAAGTCCGAGACCAAGATAGCTACCGTAAACTCCCCAAGGCGCAACGTAGGCCAATTCGTCAATACTGCGACCGTTGTGTTTCCACGCAGCGCGGAAACGAATGTGTGCAAGGCATACTGAGCCCCAGACAAAGAAGTTGGAGATACCAGATAGCGCCAAAAGCCAGGTGAAAATCTGGCCACCAGTGTCGGAGGCTTCGTTGATGAAAGCGAGGAAACCAAATGCGATCTGTAGCACGACACACCAGATAGGACGACCGTGCTTGTCGACATAGCCGAAGAATTTCGGCGCCATTCCCTTCTCTGCCATGGCCTGAATGGTACGCGTAGAGCCAAAAGTAGCAGAGTTGGCGACACTGATGACTGAGATGGTGATGACAGCATTCATTACTGACGGCAAGCCACTAATACCAGCATTCTGGATTGAAACGACGAAAGGCGAGTACGAGGTGTTGGCTCCACTAGCTTTCATCAGATAGTCAGCATTGTGCGGGACAATCAGTCCGACAATGAGGGTGCCAACGACGTAGAAAAGTGTGATACGCCAGAACACCTGTTTGCAAGCCTTGGGAATTGACTTGGCGGGGTTCGCGGTTTCGGCAGCAGCAAGACCAGACATCTCTGTACCTCCGAAGGCAAAAGCAGCAGTGGTAAAGACAGAGCAGAAACCAACAAAGTCGGTGAAAGCACCAGGGTCGAACCAGTAATGACCACCGATGTATCCGCCCACGGGAGCACCGCCGCAGTCAATCACGATTCCGAGAATGATAAATCCGATCACAGCAGTTATTTTGATGATACTGAGGACAAATTCCACTGTTTATGACAAGCAAGATTAGCGGCGGTCAATTATGTGATGAAGTTTTGGCAATAAAAGAAAACAGAGGCCTTTTCTCACCTTCACCATAACCACGCACGCCAAAGATCTGAATAGCGGATAGAACCACAAGGAAAACTGCAATCCAGATACCAACGTTTAGATCATCGCGCCAGAATCTAATGGTGATACCAGCAGCAGTGAGTTCGAAAGGCAGAATGACAAGCCAATTGATGGCATAATCCCAACCCATGGCGAATCCCCTACACCAAGCGGTCAGTTGTGTCAGTTAAATTCTGCACATCTAAAACTTACCATGACGGGTCGATGAAACGAAGACTGTAGTCGAAGTAAGCACCGTTAACCGGATACATGACAGCCAATTCTCCAAGCGCCCACATGGTTTGCAGAAGCATAATACCGACGATGCAGTAGCAAAGAAGCTAAATAATCATTAGTATTGTTGCAAATGTACCTCATCTCATGTCTAATGGTGTTGAATTCGTTTGAATTTCTTTCCAATTCGATTTATACATCGCGGTGAAGACTTACCAAAGCACCTGGACCACCAGTACGCAAAGCACCTCCAGTACTGACAAAAAAACCAGCTCCAATAGCACCACCAATGGCGATCATTTGCATGTGCCTATTTTGAAGATTCCTCTTGAGAGGGTTGATCTGACCCTCCGCCGACTCGACATCGCTATGAGGCGACTCGTTGACATCCTTAGTATCATACACCGGGGGCTTTTCGTGACCCGTTTGAACTTCCGACATCTTGAACCAGATGGGGTGGTGATTGGAGGGTGAGTAGTTCGGGAAGCAAATATCAAGACGAGAAAAGAAAATATGCAGAGGTTAGGATGCCGGGGCCTGCCCTCTTAAATAGACGCAAGGTTTTCCTCCGTTGAGCCTTGCCGACGAGATACTTAAGTTGGCCTGATAAGACTCCAGCCGCAAGGGAGTATTCACCACGAGCGCGATAAAAGAGGCGGACCAGTCAGAACGCCCAGACAGCACTGCGAACTCGTCTTAAATTGTCAATACAGCTTGTCACGCCAATGGCAAGCTAAGAAGACGCCATAGGGTGGCAATTCGAGCAGGGATAGAGAAAAGCTCCAGCTACAGATAAGGCTAATCCCATTTTCACAATCGCATGGCACTTGTCAAAGAAAGACCGCGTGCTCGAACACGACCCAAGGCCAACCTTTCCTTTTCAGGGAACCTTCCGGAAGAAATAAAACAAGCGACCACAGTAATTTGGGGCTTGATTGGCATTCCTTCAGAAACTCAGATCGGTACGATTGTGGTGTGCCAGTTAGGGTGATACATACTCCGAAATCGTATTAGCAAGGGTGTGCTCTCTGTACTACAGCCCGTGGCGGGAAAGCGCACCCATGCATGATACCGTCCTCTCGTCCAATACCATTGTGAATTGACAGAGTACGGGGTTTTGGATACGTGTTAGCCTGATTCACAACCTGATCCTCGTTATAAGCACCGTTGGAATGCGCATGTGGACGACACTCGGATCCCCCGTTGTCATCGTACTGGTACCACAACTCTGAAATGCTTAAGACGGTCAAAGTTTGACCCTGTATGTATCCAAGGTTCGACTTGATGGACTTGAAAGTTTTTTGCAGTCCATTTTCGTAAACATGAGACGCACATGGAGCCCAAGATTGCCATGCTCTTTGAGATTGCGAGATAAGGATCATGTGCTAATTGTCAAAAAGTGGTTAGTAGATGCTAGACACAAACCCGTCTTCTCCATATTTACCACAATTCGTCCTATGGTTGATCGTCCTGACTAGCAACAAAGCCAATTGTTTATGCTTCAGGGTCTTCTCCGCATAACTCATACGACATTGAATACGCCACGTTGGGGCCGTAAAAGCTGGTACCGAGGACGATAAAGAGAAACAAAACTCCGTACGAACAATGAAATTCCGGATAAATTACCGTCGGATTGCTGCAACACACGGTTAAAAAAAAAAAAACGGGACAGGAAATAGTACACGGTAATAATCAGGTACGGGATAAAAACACACCAGAAAATAAATATAGATATGTTAATCTCCTTCGGCGTTCGTAGTTGGGTGGGATCCTCGGTCAGAACAGCCCTGATAAGAAAACTCACCGTGTTTGGCTGCATCAAAGCCCGCTACTATAGCTCGCTCCATAATAGCCAGACCTCACATGATAAGGAATTAAGCAGCCATGGTACGACAGGCCCATGCACCACACATACATAGAGTAGCATCAGAATGGCACATCTGGCAGGCTCTAGTGCTACACGCTTGCTGTGCTTAACTCTCAAGATAAGGACTCAATTTATTTTCGCGCACCTCCGATAGTCCACAATGATTTCTCTTTTAGGGCAATCGCCAGATCGTCGTCTCATGGTGGTTATTATCAGGCATTGATCGGATTTCGGTGTTTATGTTATTCCACAAATTTTCTTCCGTAGGGTCTGCTGTCCACTGTGTCCAGAAGCTTTTGACCTACCCAACTTCGAAGCAAAGTTACCAGGAGACCTCACAACGATCGCGCCATTTGCAATTCATACGTGTTAACGCCTCCTGATCCTGGGGGCGTAAGCGCATTGGCACGAAAATGTTCGCAATATTGGTAACTCGACCTCCTGATCCAGTCTTATCGACAGCTAGTTATATGGCGACGCGGAGACGCCGATGCTAAGCGATCCTTTATCAGTCTCCGAAACAGATTAAAGACTACTCCGTAGTCAGCAGCGATATGTCGCGGCTGAATAAAACGATTGAATTTTCGCACTGCGTCACATTGAACGAAAAACTAGGTTGGCAGCGCCACCAGAACACAGCAAGAGTCCTTAGCAATATTAGCAATGTAATTTCCTGCTGATTTAAAAAGGCAATGTTCTCGATATAGACCCCTCGTTCGTTATATTGCCCGTTGAAATGATTGCAACTTTGTCCTGTTGGAGTGTTAGCGATCGAAATCGTACTGAAAGCTGAGAGCCGGAAACAACCTGCAAGATTGTCGCAATCTTACTTACGCACTTACGTACTAATTCACTAGTGCTAGACTCTGCACTTGTGGCTTTGTACCTAACCCGCCTGGGTAGGTGATCCGGGGTTTGATTCAAAGATGCCCGTCGAGGCTAAAGCGACGCTTCAACTGGAAAAGCTCCCAACCGGCGCAGGGCACGCGTCTCACCATTTCTATCGCATCGCATCCTATGAAATGCGTGACCGCGCGAATCCCGCGGCGGCCCGTGTCTTCTAGTGTCCTTGGACAAGCATTGAAGCGCATATCGAACCCGTAGTAAGGTAAATTCAAACGCAGTCCACGAAACAGTTCGTGCGATCGGAACGTGGTTGCAGGGCTCGCGAAATTGCATTAGCTCGTGCCGATTGCGTCCTTGGATCTAGCTGCCAAAAAGAGAGAGACCTGAGACAGTGGATACCAGTATGTAGGCGTTCAAGAGCTAGCGATTCATCATCGGAAGTCCTGGGTGCTCGAATCTTGACCGAGACAACGACAACCAGCACAGGCAATGGCCTTGTTTTTGTCGGTTCTTCCATCAGGACATTGAAATTGATGAGTGACTTCTTCCTATGGAGCAAATTCGTGCGCAGATCAGCCTGTGCGAATTTAGTCGTAATCAGATAATAATACAGAAGTACTGGCAAGTACTTCGACCCCGCCTAGGGTGTGCTTTGCTTCTCTCGACTATTTCACAGTCGTTCGGAGATACCATGACTATCCATGCTGGGGGTGGCTACAACTGTTGGTGCATGCGCCTGCGTATGATAAACCGAGTATATCATAATCTCTAAAGCGCCGTCGCCTGTAGATCTCGAAGATTGAATTGAGGCTGGATTGCAGCTCAACATGAGAATGTGTCGCTCGGCAAGATGAAAGCGTTGCCTGTACCGCAATTACTATCAAATATGTGAATCGTTTGAAAAGGATACAGTATTTCCTTAACGCTGGTGGAGGGATGGCTCTGAATTATTTAATATTGAAATTTCACGATGACTCACTCTCATAATACATGACAGTTGGTCATCTTACTATAAAGACGCCGTCGCAAAAGGTCCACTATGGCCCCACCCTGTCAAGCAAAGGGCGTGGAAAACTCGTCTAACTGGCGCCGGTGGAGATGGAAATCTGTACATATTTACACGATATTGCAGATACATTTACATCCAAGCCGACCGCGTTCTTTCGATCAAAGCCACCTTACCGGGTCAATGACTTCAAATTCCAGGACGTCTCTAGCTTTCCAGCACGATGGGAAGCTCCAACACGTTGAGGCGACCGTAATATCAGTTCGTTCTTTCAGTGCTCTTGAAGAGTTGAACCGCCAAGTATTCAAATCTGGCACTGACGAGGATCATGTGGTGGTTACCGACAAGACGATATTCCATCCGCAAGGAGGCGGCCAACCGTCTGACACTGGCACGATGACAGGAAAATCAGGCCTCACTTTTACAGTAACGTCTGTTCGTATGGATCTTGTCCGTGATGGCCAAGTCATGCATCTAGGCCGTTTTGCGAACGAAGATGCTGCCAGTGCCTTTAATAGTGGAGAGACCGTTGAACAAGCTATCGATGCAGATAAGCGGCTACTATACTCCCGACTTCATACGGCAGGGCATGTGCTAGGCGCATCTGTCAGACATCTTGTGAAGGATGAAGTGAAGGATTTTGCAGAGCTAAAAGCATCGCATTTCCCTGGCGCAGCAGCTTGCGAATTCCAAGGTCTCATCGACGGCAAATGGAAGGATGCAATTCAGAAAAAAGTGGATGAATCTATCGTTGCCAAATTGCCAGTCACAGTGGAATGGTGGGATGAGAATGACTTTCGCACGAGAGGACTGGATCACTTAATCCCAGACAGTAGTCTAGTTGCCCGGGGCGAGAAGTTTCGCATGGTCAATATTGGTGGCTTGGATGTGTACCCCTGTGGAGGAACACATGTTGAGACGACAGATTTGTGTGGCCATACCACGGTGAAAAAGATAACTCGGAAGCAAGGGCAGTCCAAGGTCAGCTATTCTATTTCTTAGGGCTTATGCTACACAGATGCAAGGTATGAATAATGAAGGCTATCTATCAATGGTTTCAATTTTCGAAAGTCTCGAGACTGGTGGGACTGGTGGTGCATTCAACCAGTGTGTGCTCCCCTTTAACAAGTTATCGGTTCCTGAAAGAAGGCTTGATCGCTGGGGAAATTTGAACATGGTGAGTTCATAGTACGCTATACTAGGCCACAAATCACTCTTATATGGTCAACTCCCAGTGTTCACCTGTCAATGCAACGCCGAATGACTCGTGTTCCTCTGACCGTATCAACTTGTATCCTTCCCTTGTGTACAATCTTCTTGCAGGTAGTAGTATGCTCTGTGTCCATAGTCCGATCCGTGAATAACCTGCCTCTCGCGCAAAAAGTGTACACTGTCTAACCAGTGCCTCCCCCAGTCCCATACCCCGAGCCCCTGGCTCGACAAACAACAGACGAAGCTTGGCGGTCTTCGAAGGATCAGCCGATTCTCGATCTTTGACGAGCATTATACTGCCCAAAAACGTTCCGTCACTTTTACTTTCCGCAATCCAGCAGCATTCCTTACTAGGTTCATAAGTTTCGAAGAAATCGGCAACAATTCGTGCTACAACAGCCTCAAAACGGGTACCCCATTGATACTGCTCGTCGTAAGAAGCCCCATGTCGATGGACGATATACCCCAAGTCTCCAGCGCGAAAAGTTCTTAGGACAAAAGAGGGTGTTTGTATGGCTCTTGATATATCGTGATTCTCTTTTATTTCCGTGGCTTCAGTGGACGTGGGTTGAGCCATCTAATAAAATCACACCGATCTGTCGATGTGTATATCTGAATTCTGCAGGAACCCAATGTCGAAAGCGATGGGCGGGAAGTAAAATCTGTAGTATTGAACAAAATGAATTGCCTGTGCCGAAAACAACTCATTTTTCATATTATATATAGACGCGGACTGGACTCTAGTAGAGTCAACACAGGCATCAGGTGCGGAGTTCGGAGATGCCATAGGGCGGATGTTAATTTCAACGCACCAACGAATGCAAATATTAGGCGAAGTTGAACTATCTGCACTATCCACTTCCGAGATCGGAATGATAATCTTTGTGTCACAATTATCGATGTTTACCATGTATGTATACATGGATAGTCAGAGAATATTTACTTGCTATTTGAAATGCAACTCATATTGGGATTTGATCTACCCTACTACTTCCCGGATTCGTGGTCATTCATCCAGCTTGCCCACAAGTGAAGCTGCTCCATAACAACAATAGGCTAATCCGACGACCCATAACGCTAGGCGAGAAATCATCCATATATGTGGCTTGCGGCTCTTCTACCTACTCGATGCCATGCTACCAAAATGAGGATGAGCCGCCAAATTAACACTCATCAGAGCATATGAAATCCCCTGAGCACATGAGGGAGAGAGAGGTTGTTGATTCCCCGGAAACGTCCGCGCCAGGGGTGAGGCAGCCGTTTGGCGCACAACCGGCTTCGCCTGCACCACCGTTCAGAGCGGTGCCAGAGCCGCACGAGTCGTCTGAAAAAAGTTTAAAGGAGTTGAAAACGCAGTTTCCACCGCATGGGGGACATTGTTGGCCGCCGTCGTCGGTTATCTCATAGCTCCCGATAGTAATCGGAGCTACTTCGCAGCTAAGTATAGTTTGAAAAGTCAGCAATTGAATCCACGATCTACCACATGTAGAATGCAGACCGACCTGTCCCAGACGGAGCCACAATCATAAGTGGTCGGTGTACCCGAACAGTCGGTCGAAGAATAAATGTTGATGGTTTGTGCGCCAACGGCCGCGATGGTCGCGAGCATAGGAATAGCGATAACCTTCGTCATTTGAATTCTATTTGTAGTCTGATCTTTGTTTGAGATAGTAATTGAATTGAATGTTTGGTTTCCTCGTCTGAAGGGTGGGAGATGAGTAGCCTTTACTTATACTTTTTTCATTTGGTGACAAGCCCGGCATCCTTTATCTTTTTTGTTGCAACTACAAGCTCGCAGCAGTCATGATCTGCCTCTTTGAGCACTCAAATGAACTTCAACAGGATACTTAGCAAGGAGAGGTAACGACGATCATGACTATCTTTCATACCAATGGCAATCATTATACTTCGTAACATGGTACTTGATCAGCATTTCGCCCCTGAATCAAGCTACCGTCGGATATTATACAGAGCCCTGCAGCGCCGCTTTTTGTAAATCATCAACACCAGAATCCAGCATGTCGACGTCATGTTGTTGGTATTTAGACCAGGATGCAGAACTGATCGTCGTATTTGCCGACCTGCGCCGCAGATTCTTTGGTAATCCCGACATTTCGACTTGTTTCTTGACGTAATGGTGGATTAGAATGTCACGTACATCGTCGCTGGTCCTTATCGCGATAGGTAAAGCTCCTCAGTGCGAAGTTACCGGAAGTTGATGATTTTAGGATCTTGGATCAATGGCCCCAATGCGAAAGATGCTGACATATTCAGTCAGTCGTTGGATATATACTTGTTATCTGGCCTCAAGCATGATCTTGTAGCTTCCATGCTGTTACTTCTGGGCTAGATAATAGACTTTATAGTATAGATAGACATGGAAGTAGTTCTTACCAAATGAAATTCTTCTTATCTTAGCATCAGCGCTTATCTGTGAGCATCAATTGGTGTGATATGTACAGTTATTGACCAAGTCATAAAAGACTAGAACTAATAAAGTAACAATTTTTATTATTCGTTTATGTTCGTGTGCATACCTAGGTTTGGCTAGTCATGTCATTGGTTGAAATATAAGGGCCAATCTATAAGCCATGACACATGATGGGTATACATGTCATAGGAAGGCCGATGTCGATGATGCAGAAAGTATTTCAGATCCTCCACGCGAAACTACTTCAAATTCGTATTTATGGACGTTGACTTTATTTTCTCCTAAGAAAGTTTCATGTTACCTAATTCATGGAATGAGCCTGTTGCGCCCTGAATGTGTCCCCTTCATCGTCTAGAATTTTGACTCGTAAAAAGCAATCAGGCGGCCTTCGGCTGTCCAAATGATCACACAGAGGGATAGTATTAATTGCATCAAAGTCGCCAAAGTTGGCAAAGTCGCCGGGTATAAATCAAGACCTTTCTGCCGAAGTATTAAGGCAAAGGGATTACGTCCTCTCACAAAAAGGCGATTGTTTAGCTACTTGCCGAATTGGGCACAGGCTTCCTAAAATAAACAAACCCTAATCTCATCACATTCGACGCACTATATTACCAGAAACTAATCATGAAACTTCCCCTTTCGTTAAAATTGTTTTCCGTGGTTGACATTTGACAGATGTCGCCAAAGTCAATATCAACGAAATGGCTGCACACAGTTGTATTGTCTGTACTCGTGTGTAGAAAGTTCCCTGAACATCGCCCTCGGAATGATCTGATTCTCAACACCTTGATATTTTCAAAAGTTGCATACAGGACTGGCATCTTCTGGGGTAATTAGCAGTGCATATAGGTAATGTCCTGAGATTCAAGGGAATATGTGCGATAAACTTATGGGAAACGTTCCTGTCCCTGCTCAGTACAGTGATAAATAAGGAATGCGATCGAAAATATTGCACCGTTCAAATCTTTCAAAGATAGTCTTCGCAGTATCTTCCATCCAACTCAATGGAGGCGTTGAATGGAGACCTCGTGTACTATGGATTTTCTGGATCGCACTGTGCGTGCAATCGAATGAAGCCCTTTCTGAATTTTGGAATTTGTAGAGCCTTTACAGCATCCGAATCTGAATACGCTGAATACGAAAACAAGATAATGCTTTAGGATCATATCTGGTATCAAATAGCGATAAATATTTTCATTAATGATTTATGAAAACCATGATTCCCAGTGCACGACACCTACAATCCGGCAGGTTTCGAGTAAATAGAGAGCAACAATTGATTGAGTAGAGCAGAAGTATAAGTTCAAAGTAACGTAAGAATGTGCACTGTGATTACTTAAGTGAATATCGTTCCTTGTCTTCATACTTTCTGACTTGTCGTATCCGTGATGCGTTGACCGCTGTCGAAAATTCCCGAGAAAACGCCGATGGCGACATCATACGATGGAAGACAAAATGTTGAAAATAATCGACGAGGAGCAAGCGGGGATTCCCTACAAGTGCAGGTGACTTGATGACTCATATCTTTTATCTTCTTATAATAAACTAATGTCAGCTGAACGAGAAGATTTCGTGTACAAGTTGTAAAGAAATACTTTTGTCGTTCCACGAGATGAGCTTGTAAGCCTCGTAGTATCCCGTGACACATTTTGTCTGGTTCAGAATTTGTAGGAGTACCAAGTGGCAATGGTGCTACCATAGTTCGTAGATGGAGTATAACATAAGCCGTCAGGGTAATGTTGATATCATATGGTTCCATATTTCTTCGGGATAATATCGGTGTACTACGATCTCAATTCCAACGTTCGAATAAATTGCTGGATGCCAACAATTCGATAGATTTTCAAAATTGCCTAGTCAGAATATCTATTTACAAGAACGCACAGTTGATACGGTCAAATTACAACCGATTCAGAACTGACCATCAACCGAATGACCATACACGATGCCATTCTTGACATACCCCGCTGCCTTAGAATTGCAGAAGGAACTCAGAGGGACAGACGCAGAAGTCATAACCCTTGCAGATGATGACTACGTGGAAAGCCTTGACCGATGGAGCGCGACCAGCGAAAAGGAGGCCGTATGTGTTTCGTCACCACACCAAAGCATTCATAGTTTACTTGCATCCATACAAGAGCATCGCTTGACGTATGCTGACACAACCATGCTGATAAAGGGAGCCATAGTAAAGGTTACTACTGTGGAGGATGTTTCTACTGTCGTGGAATTTGCTACGAAACGATACATTCCTTTTGTTGTTCTCTCTGGTGGTCATAGCACGAAGGGAGCCTCATCGACTTATGGAGGAATTGTGATCGACTTAGGGAGAATGAACCATGTAGATGTTCATACTTCTTCCAACACAGTATCGGCCGAGGGTGGTGCCAAATGGACAGATGTTGACTCGGCCGCCGCTCAGCACGGTCTTGCTGTCGTTGGACCGACAGTTAGCCAGCTTGGAGTGGGTGGTACAACACTCGGAGGCGGAATTGGCTGGCTTACTGGGAAGTACGGACTAGTCGTGGACAATCTCATAGAAGCTCAGATCGTCCTAGCGGATGGCAACATAACCACTGCATCCGAATCAGAGAACCCAGATCTGTTTTGGGCTATCCGTGGAGCTGGTCAAGACTTTGGTGTTATAACAAGATTCACTTTCAAGGCTCATCCACAAAAGAATGATGTCTTTGCCGGAACTTTTTATTTGGATCCAGATAAGCTACCACAATTGGTGAACTGTGTAAATGACCTCGACTCCAAACTTGATGAAGACCAAGGGTTGTTCTTTGGATTTACGAACTCCCGCGGTAAGACCATGATTGTGGTTATAGTGTTCTATAACGGCCCACAAGCCCAAGCAGAGAAGATTTTTGAGCCCGTGTTGTCACTGAGCACAGGCCAAGAGGAGATAGGAATGATGCCTTATTACAAGACAAATCAGCTGCTCAATAAGGTAGCAGTCAGTGGAGGACGAAAACGACTAAGTGGCACGAGTGTCACGTTACCCCTCGACACAGACTTTATTCAATCAGTGTATCAAACATTCACCCAGATTCTGAATGATTATTCTGAGGATGCTGAAGCTCTATTGTTTTTTGAGATGTTGCCCTACACCAAGGTTATTGAAGTCCCGAATGATGCCACAGCTTACGCAAATAGGGGGCCATACTACAATGTGTGCTCTATATTCAACTGGCAGGACCAGAAAGCAGACTCTAGAATTCGCATGCTACAGCAGGGGATTATGAGTAAGATACGTGATGAGCACATTATAAAGGGAGGGCTTGGTGTGGGTACTTATTCAAATTATACCGGTCAGTCACCACACTCTACAATTTTCTTGGCCTCGAATAATTTAGCTGACTGCTGAGTAGGATTTGATGCTAATGCGAGAGATTTGTTTGGGAAGAATCTTCCTCGTCTCAAAGAACTTAAGAAATATTATGATCCGAGGAATGTCTTTCGAAAATGGCATGACTTGCTACTTCAAACCGGAGCATCAGTGTGAAAATCCATTGAGGACTATCTTATTACATGGCAGGCACGATGAGAGGGAAATTTATACAAAGGATGTACTCTTTTGCTATCACGAAGACTTTTATGAATATGTTATTTTCAAGCAACGTATCTTTTTCATATTCCTCTCTGTATTTATGCGGTATTGCCTCGACCCTCCTTATACTTCGTGTCAAATTGATTGTCATTTCTCCTCTCCACAATTGGCAATGAGAATCAACATTTCCTGGGCGGAGGAGGGGGCGTCGGGAGGGGAATTATTCATTTTTATAGGGCTCATTCGTGGAAGTGTAGGAAGTTCGCGTACCTAAGTAGACCCCTGGGCAGTCGCCATGAAATTCATGCCATAGCAAGTCCAAGTCACAGTAGACTCGACGACCCGAATGCTTACTTTTATCTAATGTTTTCAACTAGTATTGGAATCGTCTGCGGTAGCCTCGATCTAAACGATTATTCGGACATGTGAATCATGACCTGATTTATAAGCCCACATTGGTACACAGATGTTGGCATGCAGATTGTATTTTCTAAGGCCCAGAAAGATTCTACTGGCTATTCGTAAAGTGGGCCTTGCCCAGATCTACTGCCGCCTATGTCCAATGGTCATGGGGCTCGATCTCATCTTGAAGTATGAAGGAAAGTATAATCCAATTGTGGACTGCTTGTACAACATATGTGTTACCTAGGTACTGAGCATCAAACCAGTTTGACAATCTTGAGGTCTGCGTAAGGGTGTGCTATTTAGTAGAACTTCCATGGATACAGGCACATATACACTTAAAACAAAGTTATCGACAATAAGAATAAATGCTACGAGAAAAACACAGTATCACAGGTCCTTGGTACAAGCAGCAAGTAATAAACCTAATACTAAACTCCAGAGTCGATATCCACCAGATGTGTAGAGTTCTGCCAGTGATCCCAAGAATTACATGTGTGGGAAAGAGTGTTATAGTCAATTAGGCCCCGAATCTCACTATACCGTTCGACAAACTGGATGGCAAGACCTCCGACTGTATGAAAGCCGATGTGGCAGTGCATCAACCAAGCCCCAGGATTATCAGTCTGGAATGCTAAAAGAAGGTAACCCCCTGCCAAAAGCATGGCGGTGTCTCGGCGCGCTGGGTTGTCGAATTTACTCACAGCTGTACTTGGGTCGTAGGTTCCGGTTCCCTGAGCAAGAACAGAAAAGTCATGGCCATGCAAGTGAATCGGATGTGGGACACTTAGGCTACTTTGTACTAGGACATAGACCCATCTGTTGGCTTCGTCGACTTCTATGACTCCTTCGGTGTTGGACCAGTTTTTTTGGTTATTGTAGACTTGCAGCAGTGTAGGGTTTTGCCAATCAACCAGCATTGACACGTCGTTAACTTGCCAAATAAACAGCCCTGCGCTGTCGGTGCCAAGAGTCACTGTTTCGTTTTCGTAGTATGCAAAGTCTTGAGAAACAGTTTTTGACACTACTGGCGTCAGACTACCTGATTGATCGGTACAGCCTGTTGTGGTATTATAACCAGTGGTCGACGGGGTGCCTTGTGCATTGCCATAGTAAACAATGCCCCGAATGTTATCGGTACTGTTGTTGCTCGAACAATCAGTCTGGGGAACTGCACGCATCCAGAATTTGTTGGCAACATGAGCTTGATCTGCCTTGACAATGACATCGTATCGTTGCGCTATATACAAATTAGCAATTTCAGCAAGTTAAGAGTGTGTCTACAGATGTTTTATCTTACCAATGCCTATGGGGAGAACATCTGTAGTATATGGCTCAACTGGAACAAGGTCTGCCGCAATTACAGTCATAGTATGGTTGTCGATAGAAAAGGAGAAGTGAGTGTCAAGGGCAGTATTGACCAGGCGAAGACGGTAGGAACTACCAGATTGGAATTTAGTGGTAAAACGTTGGCCAACCTGTTGATGACCATTGTTATAAATATTGATACCATTTATTAAACCATTCTCCAAGTACGGAGGGCCGTTCTTTTTATCGTAATAGTACAGCTCGTCTGCTGTTTTATGACTCCAGTCAGTCAAGACAATAGCGCCTACATCCTCATCGTAATTTGCACTTGCAGGCCCATCAATGACAATGGCTCCAAAAACACCTTCCCAGGCTTGCAGGGAAAAATGAGAATGATACCATGTAGTTCCGTACTGAGTGGCGCGCCATTTGTAGGTGATTGTATTTCCCGGAGCAGTCGGACATTCGGTGACAGAGACAACACCATCATTCTGGTTGGTATAATTTTGCCGAATACCGTGCCAATGGATACTGGTTCCATTGGTTGAGCTCGAAAGATCGTTTCTGACGTGGACAACCACTTCGTCACCCCAATTGGCGTGTATAGTAGGTCCTGGTATTGAACCATTGATGACCTGCACATATCGAGAGACCCCGTCAGGGGCCAAATGTTCCTCGCGGATGTCGAACCAATATTCCCTAGTAACGCCAGTGTTTGGTACCACATTGTAGTAATCCGTATTTATATCGTAGTTGCACCACTTGCTTCGATCTTTTGCGGTATTGCCAGAGCAACGTTGATTTGTAGCTGCCCCCAATACTATATGAATGCCAATCAGAAAAGAAATGTATAGAAGGAGGTCTTTCATGGCCATGGTAAAGCCTGATTAAGAGGTTTGACTTTGAGATGTAGTCTAAAAGCAGTGGAATAAGAATTATCGACGTATTTAATATATTATTGTATCATTCAAAGAAAGATATCCCAACTTGTGAATACATGCGGTGGGCTTTATATCATAGGCTTAGACCGTCCGAAATTCTCAAAATATCTGACAACTCTCGTTCGAGTAACCCTATACATGCATGGTATACGCCCTGATTCTTGTGGATCCTTTCAGATAGTCATGAGATCTCAGGCGAGAACAAGAACTATCTTACATGTATGCTGCTGGTGTAGAATACGAACCCCCTCGTTGCTTTTTCTTTCCAGTATCTTTACATGACATCTGACCTCAATGTCACCTTAGACATGATTGAAGCTGAAAACATCCCAGTCGTCCGGTGAAGCAAGTAACTAAGGCATCTGAAGCCATTGGTCTAGTTCTAAGACAGAATATACAAGCGAGTGGCTTGCTTGACAGTAAACATCCTAGCTGAAAATTGACATACTTGGCCTGGTTCTTCAAATAGACAAATCCATGTGCGACTAGCGTCGATTGTCAGATCTGAGGCCATGCGGTGTCATCATCAAGCGAAAACACCAACGAAAAGAGTCATCTATTGGGCAGCAGCACTGCATTCTTGAGTCACCTGCAGTGCCAGTACGTAAGCTCCAGATCTGCCTCCAGACTGAACCCGGCCTCCTCTTAAGAGCTGGATTTCGCACAACGGTACAAAGTACGAATTTGCTCACCCCGTCCTGAAAACCCGTGTATAGTTCCTTCTACAGCTTGAAAAGAGAGTATTCTTACTATCTAGAAATATTTCAAGCGTATATTCCCTTTACGTAGGAACATCAATTGGGACGCTCAKGGTGGCTCGTCCTTCCAGTGCAGATGTAAACCCCTGCATGTATCCACCACCAGCACACTTCAACATGGATCGAGAACAGCTTGGTAAGACATGCTTTTATTCGATCTATGCACAATCCATGGAGCGGAGCCCTTAACATAGGCTTTTAAGCTTTAAGTTGCTCCCGAGTCGCAATTTTAATCCATACGTGATTTCAGTGCAGACCGAAAGCCACATGTCAAATTCAATTTGTAACCGGGGCTGAACGAAGATGAAAGAGATTACGTACCAGCAAAAAAGATGCATTCTACGCCGAGTCTTCTGACCCATCAAGTATCTTGTGGACAACTAAAAATTTGGTTGGGGAAGCGCTAGTTGCGTTTGCAATCTACGCAACAGGTCTCGATCATCAAACTAGATCTAGAGATAATGACTGAATTATACTGTTGGCTCTCGACCATTGAATTGTTACTTTCGGCCTTCTATTCGGTCACATAGCTATCAGCTGGACTTCAGATCCGTATCTCGAATACTCGGATTCGGTCTACACTAGCAAGGGTCATCAAGTCCATGAAATTACGTATGCTTCCAAGCCACAAGGTCGAAACTAATTGTTGCGGTCCTAAAATTTCAAGAGCAATTAATCGTAGCTTTTCATAAATGAATCTTTATTTACCAAGGTTTCTGCCGAGTCAACATCTGTTCACATCGGATTCAGTAACAATCAGACTCTTCCATCCTGTCGAGGCCACATTCCAAAGCCTCCTTCAATTCTCTTCATTATGCTCTATGATAAACTATTCTTGCCTCTGCTGGCAGCTTTCACAGCCCTACCTTTGGCTCTAGCACAGAATGGCAACTTTACAATCTACGGTTATGGCACTGGTGTCCTTGGCTTGCCATTGTTCTATTCTGAAGGTAGCTGCTCTCCCAACTTGTGAGACCATTTTAGAAGACAGGCCTAACAACTTGAAATCTAGGTAGCGCTCAGCTCGGAAACGTAAGTGCTGTTTCGGGTCACAATGTGTCTAATGTCTACTGTAAGTTCCGATATCTTACAGTTTCTATATGGAACGACAAAGAACTAAATGTATCGGAAACTACCGAAGTTTCAATCGAAGGTGGCGCACTACTTGCCTATCCGAATGCTACCAGCACTCAAGCGGTGAAGCACGATGCCAACTACACCTGGTCAAGTCTTCAACTAAAAATCCCGGTGAACGGTGGGTCCGACAACAATGTCACTTTCGTTCAAGATGTGGATTCAAGTGGCGCTCCTGGAGAGTGGACGCTCTATGGGCCTTATGTTTTCCTCTACGATAGCTCAAAGCAACTAGTCTCGCACTTCTTTGCTGAGCCCACCAACGACAAAGGAGTCTTCAACCTACTGTGGAACCTATCCGAAGAGCAGCAGGCACAGAATCCAGATGCGGTCCCAGTGTCTCTTAGGACCATTGCACCTGTGGATGCAAATGAAGCAAGCGCTTGAAGCTCGACGGGATAGTCAAATGCAGTTCAATGCAGCCTGACTGTACAGGTAGCTATTTACTCTTTTGTTATGTGGTATTCTCTCTAGTTTTTGTCATGTGGCTAATCATTGATAACGTCATTGTTTGACTTATGCCAATCTCACCATGTCAATCATCAAAGTTATTTCGCATTGAGCACATGTATTTACTCAATTTAAATCAATTGTTTGACCATCTTAGACTAGACAAACCTTGATATGAACTAGMAAGCCATAACTCTCCTCATTTGGATCAGAAGGGATTCTGCTGCAGGTTCACCATATTCCTTGGACCGAGAGGATCTAGGATGTGTCATATCCTGAAATTGATTAAAATTTGTAATTCAAATTAGCCAATAAATGGGCATCGGATCTTTGACTGAATGGTAGATCCATACCAAGCGGACTTCGTGGCGCAGACTCCAAAAACCAATTGCATAGGATGTTTACTTTTCTCATCCAATGGAGATACCAGAAAAATAAACTTCCGGATATCTTCGATTGGCGCCGGGCTGTCCATCGGTTCACCAGATTTGCACAAGATCGGCGACATTATGCGGAGAGTCTCCATCCACTTAGTCCAGACCAAAAAGAATACGAACCTGTCTTATCAGTAAGGCATCAAAGATGATGCACTAGAGTGGATATTACCAATGGGCAGAGCAGATTTTCGCATCTGGTTGATTCAAAATTTGTTGCGTTGCGTTTGTGTTTGCTGTTTACCTCTCGCTCGTTTGCAAGGCTGATAACCGCTGACTCCCACCAAGTCAATAGATGGCCTGATATCAAAAGCGAATACGATGTTTTCGTCACGCGCCGAGACAAACAACATCAGCGAACCTTGATTTGCACGCGACATGTTGGGCCTTGTTCAAGGTTTGATCTAGGAACAGCCCATATGCGTGCACACTAGTMAATCCGTATCATAATTGGTTTTTATTCCCGGTTGTTATTTGATTGGGCCTTCAGGGGGACAACCTAGCTCGGTCGAGTCTTTGTATACTTCATATTAGAACGTATTATAGCTACTTACTGTTTCGAGTAGGTCAGGACCGAATTTTGGGGTCTTAATAGACATTCGTTAATATGTTGCTTATCCGATTAAATGACAAACAGCTAGACTCGTATTACTTCGGGGAACAGACAGGCACAGAAAAGAGACGTAATCAGCCTATTCTCTAATGCATTAATGCAGTCACCCAGCACAGCTAGAAGCGCTTAATTGGCCTATTCGTAAGGAAGATTGCACGCACGCCAAGAAAACCGGCCTTGATTATGTTGCTGAAATCTGCTCCTTGCTTAAGCAGACCGCAAGGAAGCTCAGAAGCGCCGTCGTGGCGGTGGCCAGATTAAATGCTGGTCTCATCCACGTGGACCAAGTAATTAGCAAGAACTTACAAAGGAGATAGTCGATTAGCATATCATAGAAGAATATTTACTCCGGATAGCTCAAAAACTTTTGCCGTTGGCCGAAAACGATCCCTCAATGGTGTATTCGTTGGCGTGAAGTCAAGGTCCCTGGTCGAATTAACCACTAGTTTCAGTACCCCCTTCAAAAAACTGAACCAGCAACCCGAAAAGTACATAAAATACACCAGGATAAGTTGATCGTTTGCCAGCAGGCCTACCTGATTTGTCATTTAAAATTAGAATGGAACAGAAGATCTGGTTTTCGGCTGTAATGAGCCAAATATCATTGTTCTTACAATTAAGATGGGGTTTCAAGGCTAGGGTCCGCTTGTAGTGGGTATAGTCTCTACCATTTCATTGAGTCTATCAAATTAGAGGACAACAAAATTTTGCCGGACAGAAGTAGTTTGTTCGTTATTCCCGCGCAGAATTTCCTAGCGGTACCCTAGTTTCATTCGACAACCTTTACAGATCAGGTTGCAGCAGCTGACATGATTCCCTGGCCTTTCCCTTCAATCAAATAGCAGAAGGGCATGTCGAGTAGTATCGGAGTTGGGCATTCTTTCCATCTATTACACAGGAAAGGCTCCCACATCCGGCCTCAGCGTCCGCTGCGACCAGTCGGCGATCATGCGATCATAGGAATGGTCCCTGGTCGTTGTTGTACTAGGTCCAACATTGGAGAGAAAAGAGCTATCTCCAATACATCACTATCTTGGGCCTGATTCTGCTTGTCTATAGCGGACTGAAGATTCTCCCAGCTGAACCAATCCCAACTCTCGCATTTGTGCGGCTCAAGCACTTGCGCGGCTTCTTTTTCGTTCTTCCTGGCGCATACCATAAATAGGGTTATGTAGTGTTTTCCATCAGCAGGCATATAATTATTCGTAGCAGTCAGAAACTTGGGTTCCGATATTTCCAGACCGGTCTCTTCTAGCACTTCCCGAGCGGCACAATCCTCTAATGTCTCCCCAAATTCGAGATGGCCCCCTGGCAGGGCGTATGTCCCTGATCCATGAGAGTTGAGGCGTTTGCCCATCAAAAAGCAGGGGTTGGTTGATGATTCTTGCAGCGAACGCAGGATAAACACTGCTACGCCAACGCGAACTTCACGCGTCATTTCTGATTTTTATAATTTCTTTTCTCTCTTATCTTTTCTTTTCCCTGCTCGCAAATAATCCTATTGATGGAATTTATTTCTGTGGTGTTTGACTCTGATTCAGTAGTCCTCTTGGCAGTCGGTGTGCAAGCATTCAACTATATGGATATCTCGCGTCCACTGGCTGTATCTGATGTGACTCCCCACAGTCCTGGTGCAGAGGAGGCGTTCTCGGGTGGGGGATATAATAGCCCTAATTAATTACGCGAGTGTGCGTTAGGCTAATCTGAGACGTGATATTCTTGATATTTCAAGTCGCCAACTTACCACGGAGAAAACGTGCAAGGCTGTGCCAAATCTCGAAAAATCTGATCTAAATCTCGATCTTGAGTACGCCACTTGTAGATCGTATATTATATACAAGGTTGACGTGGTGCTCGGGTACCGCTAATGTAACTAATTACCCCCCCCTGAAGGATGAGTCAGAACTTTGGATGACTAACTACATGTCGAAGCGAAGAGCTGCAAGATAAACCAGTGTACAGGGAAGAAAGACACACTTCTTATTGGCAACCACATGCAACAGTAACAAGTACAAATGAGGCTTCGGATCGGACGGCAACTTCATACATCCATGTCGGCATTGCTGTCTGAACATACTGACCCCATGACCTAACTCTATCGAGTGAGATTCTTAATGAGAATTGGAAGGAGGCCTCGTGAGATGTGGGCTGAATTACCCTAACCATAGTTCAATACTTTTACCTTGGCCCAGAATCGGTTCGAAGAAGATGGTTCGATAGATAGGTATGCTTAATGTATTTTTTTGGACAAGGATAAAACAAACAATGTACGTCATACGTGGATACTTGAAAGGATGTTTTTGTCGAAGGTATGCTGGCGGTCAGTATGTACCAATAATTAAAACCAAGCCTTCTAAATTTCAATTTATAGCTTGCAAATTAAATATTTTGAGTATATTGCGGATTACATTACAGAAACAGTCTTCGCCAGTCAGCGTAGAGAAAGATCTTAATATTACGGTTAGGGTGCACTTTGAGGGTAGGAATATTTGGCAGATTGTTTCCAGTATCTTGAAAGAGTCGTCTGTTCTTCCTGCAAGCGTCATCCATGTTTGATTGGCTTTATCGCTGATACGATGTAGAAAAGCTTCAGTGTCTGACAATTGTCGTCTTGGGACAATCTGCTGGAAGTCTCTCAAGCTGCACCGCATAAGTTTCGGCAAACTCTCGAGAATCGTACAGAGAGTTAGCATGTTCATCCAACCCTCAGAACTTCAATGACTCGTTGATAGATTTTTATGTGGAAGCAGCCTGTCGACAGTTTGAAAGGTCGAGCAAGCTCTAAACCCCTAAAAGAAAGAAAGAAACACACACCATTGGGGTTTAAGAATCGTGGGACCGTTGGAGCCCGAAGTTGAACATTATCTGCAAACCTCCTGCTGTATTATTTTGATCTAGTTAGTCACCGAGCATGGGTCAAAAGTTCATAATAGAAGGTGATCAAGACTTGGTCGACTGTGAGAGCCCGTGATATTAGTGATAAGTGGTACTGCTTTGGTACTTGGAGTCTTAGGCTCAATAGGATCAAACTGTGCAAGTTTTGAAACCAAGAACATCTTCTTCCAGCCGCCGTATTAAAAACACGAATAGGTGGACTGTCAGACCACCGAACTATGGCCGGCAGTCATAAGCCCATCTCGGAAAAGGATTCTTAGCAATGAAGTCACACATAAGTATAGTATTGTGAACAGGCAACTATACAGGCAATCAACTTGTCTTCACTGTTGAGACGAATATCGAATCTGGATTCTATACAAGGCAATGCATGTAACAGAACACGGATCTGGCGACTGATATCATGAAGCATGCGCTATCCTCGCGGGTGTGAGATATGATTGTGGCTGACATAAAAGTTCTGCTGCCTTGTTGGTGCGAAATATCGGGGAAAGGCCGACAACTTCGCTAGCTTTGGGGTTGTGTTGGTGCCGTTTTGGAAGATGAGCAGTGTCTAAACTCTGATCGGGAGAATATCGTTTGTACCTAGATAGATACAAATGACTCCAAGAAGATTTGAGTGGAGTGTTCAATGCCATTCATCTGACTTCATTCCTGGTCAATGAGGCGTTGTTGCAGCAATACATATGTATCATGTAACATCAAGTGAACGTCGATTGCCCGATCCGAAGAAAAATAAAAAGCAGAAAGCTCTCGCTTTATGCACAATCGTAGCATTTCCTGTGTAATTACCAATCTACCGGCATCGGGAGCGCATATCAAGGCATTGGCCACGTCTCTTTGTCCTGGTAATGAATTAGCGTAATAAGCAACTTTTACCAGTCCGGTCGCTCGAATTAGTTCAAGCGTCCCAGATATCGCAGCCATCGCAAAGGATTCCCTTTTATAGAGACGAAGGTTGACTGGGAGTTGTCCGCCGCCGGACATGGTGGTCTCGAGAATCTTTCAACCAAACATATATCATCGTAGAGCTCGGGATATAAACATGGAACTTGTCAATAAAGCAAATCAACAAAATCGGTCGTGTCAAAGGCTACCATTAAGGCGCTGTATCCCATTGCAGAACTCATACAGCGCATACCATGATTTTTCCTTTGCATTCTTCACCAAGTCTCCGTAACTCAAGAGCGTGCGTCTCATCACCAGAGAGCAATGCGCGATAGTCTGCAATCTAGACGCGTGATTGCAGACTCATATCCCGGGTATTTCAGAAATGGTACCCGAAGAAGGGAAGAAGTGCGAGAAGAGACCGTCAAAATAAACAGTAGAGTGTAAAATTATGATTTGAAAAGGCAAAGTTTATATTCTAGCGGATGTAAATGATAGGTGACACGTAAACGAAGAATATTTGCAGGATTCGGGGTCGCCGCAAGCGATAGAAGCCCTATCCAGATCGAGTATCTCTTGGCGAGGAAGACCAAAAGTCAAATGCCGTAAATCGAGATCTTCGAGAAGCGCGAGATCTAGTACGTACCAATTTGTCGCCATTCGAGCCGAAATACTATCAAAACAAGTCGAGCAAAAAAAAGGGAAAATGTTGCAAGAAACTGATGTTGGATGTTGTCAGGCAATATTAATGCGGATCCACGAATTGCTGGCGCATCGTCTAAATGTTCCGCGAGGTGTTCGGTAAATTTTCCTTATCCGAAGAGGAAGGGTATGATTTCCGTGTTAAGTAGGGCTAGATCTACAACTTTTTGGATTCAGCATTGCTAGACCAAAGATTCCGCAATCTGTTGGAGGAAGAAAGTAAATAGAGGTGAGTTCAAAAGGTCGGTCAAAGAAGCCGTAAAACAAGATATTGTACGGCGATGCTTCATTGATTTCTTTCAGGTTCGCTCTAATTATCCGCCAGGGCTGAGCGCTTACACGTCCTAGGTCTCAGACTGAGAAAGCCAACACTGAATTAGGCCTGGTCTATAGTGCATGTTGCGAATAATAATGCTTAGACTGGCCTATACGACTTCTCACTGGACAGGGAGAAAGCGCACCTTTTTAGTACAACCCAACGGTTCAGCCAGCCAGTGGAGTCCGACCCACCAAGTGTCATATATCTGGAAGAAATATGCGGTTTTACATATCAACTTCCTAAAAGATCCTAAAGGAATTTGCAAGGCTTGATATGAATAAGCAGATCTCGAATTGGCAATCTGTGTAGCTCTTGTAAGTGGTCGGTACTAATACCTTTTCTTGAGATTTTTATAGATTCACATTGCACAGTATCCACTGCACAGCTCGTACGGGTCGAGCTGTAAACAGTCATGTATACATAGTACGTACACGTCAACGGTATAGTTAGTAAATGACCACTTGTAGGTTATACGGTAAAAATAGGAGAGGGCGAAAGCATACGTACGTGCGTTGTTTTCAAATTACCATCTTTAATGTCCGTGACTGGTCGGGCTTTCTTGTTGATGTAAACTTTGACCTTTTTGCACAGCGGAAACTGGCATATTCGAGCGAGGACGTTTGCGTTACCATGTTGGATGTCATCTTGTGTGTCTATAACTAGTCCGCGCAGCTTAAATCCCCGGTGAGAATCAACACCTGGCACTATTTAAAGTACAACAAGACCACGATGCCTATCATATAGTTCTCTTCTCGACTCTGAGTTTCTCTTCCCTTCGCCTTCGGAAGTCCCCTTTGAACGAGGACCATTTCTCTTGAACACCCTCATATCCACATCAAAGTCTTTTCGTTATCACCATCACCATGCAGGAAGCAAAGTATGCAGATATGGAGGCTGTCGTTGAGGTCGACGAAGCAGTGACTTGGGAAGCTGGTCGTAAGGCGTGGTTGATCGTCCTGACCTTGGCTTTTGTCAGTTTAATCGTGGCACTTGATGCAACAATTTTAGTCACAGCTCTCCCGGTAAGGAACCGAACATCGTCTAGGTATTGACATGTTTCTGACTTTATATAGACTATATCAGAGGACTTGAACGGTAGCGGCAGTGCATCCTTCTGGGTGGGCACATCATACCTCCTTGCGAGCAGTGTCTTGATGCCTTTCATGGGATCTCTATCCGATATACTAGGACGCCGAGAGATCCTAACCACCGCCCTACTTTTCTTTACCATCGGCAGCATTATAGCTGGTGTTTCCCAGAGCATGGACATCCTACTACTTGGTCGCGTTTTACAAGGGGTAGGGGGCGCCGGAATTTTGCCCATGACCCAGATCGTTCTCTGCGACATTGTTCCTCTTCGATTTCGTCCTAAATATGCATCGGTCGCACAGTTGGCATGGGCAATAGGGTCGATAACTGGTCCGTTGATTGGAGGTCTCATGGTGCAGCATGTGACTTGGAGATGGATCTTCTACTTGAACCTACCCTTTTGTGGAGTGGGCATGATCATCGTCCCTTTCATCATCAGACTTAAAACAAAACAGTCATCTATCATGACAAAGTTGACACGCATCGACTGGATTGGGGGATTCTTGTTCATTGGGAGCATGACTGCCTTTTTGATGGCCGTTACCTGGGGTGGTGTCGACCACGCATGGGATAGTGCAGCAACTCTAGCTCCATTGATTGTCGGCGTTGTCGGAACATTTGTGTCTATCCTGTGGGAGAAATGGGGTGCCCGTGAACCGTTCATCCGGCTCGCCATCTTCTCGAACCGATCTGCCCTTGCCGGCTACTACTGTGCTATGACACAGGGACTAGTGGTAAGAATCCATTGCTTGATTAACATGGATGAGAAATGCTAATATGGAATTTCAATTGCTCTCAGCTGTTTATTCAACTATACTACCTCTCGTTGTACTTCACCTCGGTCAAAGCATTCTCGCCCGTACATACGGGCGTCGCCGTAATCCCTATGAGCAGCGTCCTCGTGCCAACCGGCGTCGTTGTCTCGCTACTCATCTCTCGGACCGGTCGTATTCGATGGGCCCTATGGTCTGGCTGGGTATTTGAAATTCTTGCATCGGGCCTATTGATCTTGATGGATAGCTCCATCTCAACTTGGCGATGGGTTCTCATTCTAATGACGGCTGGCTTCGGACACGGCTTGCTCTTACAAGCGCTCACATTTGTGCCTCAGACCATGGCTAAGGACACAGACGAATCTTATGCAGCGACAATGTACAATTTTTCACGTACATTTGGAATGGCTTTCGGAGTTGCTATAGGGGGTACAATGTTTCAAAACCGATTGAAGCAACACCTGGCATCGGCTGGTCTTGATGTTACTATAGCTAGCAACGCAGACCAGTACGTCGCTGTGCTGAACACAATGACGGATCAATCGCTCCGAGAAGATATCTTGGCGGCGTATGCAGCTAGCTTCAAGAATGTCTTTGAGCTTGCTCTTGCTCTTACAATATTGGGTGCGCTTGTTTCTTTGCTAATTCGCAAGTCCGTTTTCGATCGCAAGCATGTGACGGAGCATGTACTTGAGGAAAAACGTACAAGCAGTCTCAAGGATACTTCGAGTAGTGATGATTCTGTTTAAAACGTCAAAAGGATTTTCTTCTGCTATGATTTTCTTTGTTCTTTTTATGATATTCCTTTTCTGGTTTGATATGCGTTTTTGCGTGATGCATTGTGGGCGGCTTTCATGATTAGGACTTATTCGCTCTTGATACACGTGTCTCTTAGTTATAGAATCTGTATATATCTCACGTCTACTATAACAAAATTGATTTCTGATTCCATTTGAGGTAGTGTCGTTCCTCTGGAAAAAGCGAAATATGAAAGCAACATGTTCCCGACCGAGCAATTAGGGCTAGTCCCCCCACACCCCCTTGATAGACAAGACCGAGTACCTTGCAGTAGTAAAAATTTATGACGACTGGACATATGCTCGATTCAATCTTCCAGCTTCACTTTGCTTTGCTACAATAATTCTGTTATTCGAGCCAAAGTATAACAGGGATAAGGATAAGATCAGAGCCTAATCAGCATGGCTGGTTGCTTCCAGTGATGTTCACTTGCAAAGTGTATTGGTGTTCTAATCCCGAAGACTTAATTCCTCAACCTTCCGCTAGAGTTTTCTGCATCTTGAACGTAATAACATATCGCCTATCTGGGAGGGCAGAGTTGAAGTCACATCCACATGTGTGATCCAGATATCTTTCCGAGGTTGACGAGGTTGACGAGGTTAAATTACTAACATTGTTGTCGATTTTCACGAGCATGATATCCACCGGGGAGTGTTGCACGCACCCTAACCCTAGCCAATATCGACACCTAAGGCAGAAGCGACCTAAACTAGAATGCCAAGACGCTTTGGCGGTGCCAAGACGCAAGCGTCCGCTTTCGATTGGCCGGCCGCATCCGGCAGGCCAATGATGTCATGCGGTGACATGCACAGCCATCCGAGGGCTTGGCATCCACCAATCAGGGGAAGTGCCAAGACGAAATTAGAGACATTCCTCCCTCGGCTGTTTGGCCCTTGAGTGACTGTCTTAGTCCAGAACAACACACATCTTTGACTCGGAATATCATCAGGTACGGTGATTCTGTTGAGGAAGGCAAAGATAACAAGTAGCATGTCCGTCATCACAGTCAGTAATCCAGGGAGCGCCTTACTTGCGTCCTGCAGTCGTCGTGGAGCCGCCCTTGGAGCCGCGATTGAGCCGCTGGAGAACCCTAGCATGACACGCGCGGTGATTGGCTTGGATCTGTTGATCCTCCCTGCTAAGTCCCGCTTTCTCCATTGTAAAACATATAACCCTAAAATTATTGAATCAAGCCAAAATGTTTCATGATGAGAAGGACAGGTCGCAGGCCAGGCACGCACTGTATGAAGAAGCAATCATGCTTAGCCAGTGAATGGTCTGGTCTACTTTGTATCTTTTCATATTCAGAGGATAGGGCAGAGAGAAGGAAGTAACATGGGGTCAGCTGATCCGCGCTAGACCGTGTTCGGCCGGGTGACAGTGGAGTGGACAGTGACACTGGGCAGTTGCCAGGTGCCCCATCGATCGCTCCTTCTTTTCTGACCATCGCCGAGACTGGAAGCAGCGAACTCTCTTTCTCTCTCCGCCGTCATACATAGGACGTCCCTTCTGTCACTCTCACCACTGTTCCTCGCAACGCCAACTTTTCCAAGACTTGCCCAGAAACGGTGCTTTCGAGTAGTCGCTTGCACTGCCACTGTCTCGTCTCCCGTATTCAGTCAGAAACAGCTCATCCGGATGATCCCTCTGTCATAAGGAACACCAATCACCCGTTGACTTCGTCCGCCATCTCCACGGGCATTTTATTTCGATCCAATGCTTTGAATGTAACCATTCTTGCATTATTCACTCGTTTCTGCTCTATTCTCGACCTATCTAGCAATAAACTCGACACTGTCGCATATACTCGTTCAACAGCCATTCAGGCTCGCTCTTCCACTTCGTTGATATGCGCCCGTTTCTCGCCGCTTCAGTCTTGTTTGGGCAGCTGCTCTCGACCCTGCCTTTCGCTACCGCTATCACAGTCAACGCCAATGACGCCAATTCGTTGAAATCAGCTGCATCCACTGCTGCCGCCAGTGCCGTTAACTACTACAACAATCGTGAAAGCAAGCTCATTCCCGGAAAGTTCGACGGTACCTGGTGGGAAGGCGGTGCATTCTTCACCTTTCTCATCAACTACTGGCACTGGACTGGTGACGATCAGTATAACGACTTGGTCACAGAAGGTCTGTCCTGGCAAGGAGGAGAACAGAATGACTTCTTTCCATCGAATTACAGTAGTTATTTGGTAAGTGATTTCTGGTCTACTCAGTTATCTTCAAAAAGCATGCAACTGACTTGTCTGCTTGTCTAGGGTAACGACGATCAAGAATTTTGGGCTCTGGCGGCCCTGACCGCGATCGAACAGAAATTTCCTGATAATCCTGGACACGCCTCGTGGTTAGAATTGGCGCAGGGTGCTTTTAACGACTTTGTAGCTCGCTGGGAAGTGGATAAATCATCTTGTGGTGGTGGATTGCGCTGGCAGCTATATCCCACCTTGGCCGGCTACGATAGCAAAAACGCCATCTCGAACGGTGCATTTTTCCAAATCGCCGCACGTTTGGCTCGGTACACCAATAATGATACATACGCCACTTGGGCAGAGACCGTGTGGGATTGGAGCAGTACTGTACCTCTTTTCGATAACTCCACCTGGAAGATTTACGATATGACCCGTATCTCCCAAAATTGCAAAGACCAGGACATCATGCAATGGTCTTATAATTACGGTTCTTATGTGACCGGCGCCGCTTACATGTACAACTATGTAAGATCTCCCTTATTTTTTGCGACTAGCAACAGGTCGAAGATGAGCTAACTTTGCCAGACAAACGGTGACACGAAATGGAAAGATGGCGTTGACGGTCTTCTAAACACAACCTGGAACGAATTCTTTCCATCAGAGTACGGCGGCAATATCCTATCTGAAGCGGCCTGCGATCCTATTTTGACTTGCAACCGTGATCAAGTTTGTTTCAAGGGTCTCATGGCCAACTGGCTGTCAACTATCGCACTCATTGTGCCATATACATATTCAACCATCCTCCCTAAGCTTCAAGGCTCTGCTGTCGGTGCAGGCAAGCAATGCAGTGGACCTGACTCGGCTTGTGGGATGCAATGGTTCAACGCGACATACGACGGCACCAGCGCAATCGAGCAGGAAATGTCTGCTATGAGTATATTCGCCAATACTCTAGTTGCATTCTCTACATCCAGCTCTACAAGCAGCAGTTCTTCGTCGTATTCGGCTCCAGACACTCCCGCCCCAGTCACTGCCAATTCTGGTGGTAACAGTACCAGCAATCCCACTGGTGGCCAGAGTAACACAGGATACCAGCCACCAAAACAAATGAACATCACTGGTGGTGACCGCGCCGGTGCGGCTATTTTGACCTTGGTGTTTGCAAGTGCATGGATCGGTATGATGGTCTGGCTTGTCCTTGGCGGAGCCAACTAGCTTGGTCGTCAGGTACGAAGTTTATAGCATTTACTTGTTTGGTTCAAAATTATGTACATATCGTGTATCATTCAGGGATAGGCCGGCGTCGTCGCCTCTGGCGTTTGGTATTTGTTCAATATTGGGTTTGGGATACGGTACATGTTTGCTTGGTGAAACTAAGTTATTTAGTCTATTGATTCAAAGTAGCCGTTGACGCATACTTGTACCTATGTGATTACCTAGACTTGTACTAAATAGACGGCTTGAATGCTGCTCTAGAGCCCGTATGCCCTGTATTAGTACTATATAAGTCGATCCATGGACTCTGAGGTTCTCCGACACGCGTAACAACTTCGAGATGGGGGTCCATTTTCACTTCATAATTGTATGTCGGGAGTTGATAATGCCCGGTTGACTTCAAGTCGGGGGTTCGCCATGTCCGAAGCATTTCCTGTACAGAGGCTTCTATCATCGTGGTGGATCAATATTTAATTTTGCACAAAATTTGCAGACCTTGACAGTCCATCGAGGTGCCACAACGGAAACCAGCTAGCCAATTGACTATCACTAAGTGGGTCCTGATTCGATTCCATAGAGCGAAACATTCAAGTTTTGCGCACTAATGACCGCCGCAAATTTTTAGCTCGCTCGGTGGCTTACCTTGGCTATCTCGATCTCCTCATTAGATTTTAGTGTACGAAGACGTTGTGCAGTACGGTTGCTATCGTTCTTCACCAGCTCAAAAAGCAACGTGATGTTCTCGAGCTGCCTGCTGTGTATAAAGCCATGGCAACCGCGCTTGCTTTTCGCTCGACTACGTTTCCAAGTCAAACTGCATTTTCATTTTCTATTTGTTCCATCAAATGCCATCCTTGAAAGTACTCATTTGTGGCGGCGGTTGCGCTGGTCCAGCTCTGGCTTACTGGCTCTCCAAATGCGGACACAATGTCGTCGTGGTCGAGCGTTTTCCTTCGCTCAGAGCATCCGGCGCCCAGATTGATCTCCGTGCTCAGGGAATCGAGGTCGTCAAGCGTATGGGCCTGCTGGATGTTGTTCGCAGCAAAGTTGTTGATGAGGTTGGATTCTCCTTTGTGGATTCCAAGGGCAAGTCAAAGGCTACTGTCATGGCAAATAAGTCTGGTAAAGGCGCGCAATCTCTTACGTCGGAGTTTGAGATTATGCGGGGTGATCTAGTGAGATTGCTGTATGACGCTACCAAGGATCGTGTCCGGTACGTCTTTGGTAAACAGGTCATAAATTTCGAGCAGGATGATGAACAAGTAATGGTTCACTTTTCAGATGGGTCTTCGGATTCATTTGATCTACTTGTTGGAGCGGATGGGCAAGGGTCTAGGGTTCGGCAAGCTATACTACCGTCAACGATTACGGATCCATATAGGCATCTCGATGTACATATGGCATACTTTTTCGTACCTCGTGTGGAAGGTGACACCGACATTGGCCAAATGTACCTCAGTCCAGGCGGTCGAATGGTCATGCGACGAAGTCACAATCAGCACGAAACTCAAGTTTACTTTATGCTGCGAGACGAATCCAAGGAATTACGAAACCTCCCAAGGACGCCCCTCGAACAACAAAAGGAGTTTTGGTCAACAAGGTTCGCCGATGTTGGTTGGCAAACTTCTCGCTTTCTGGAAGGTATGAAGACTACCGAAAACTTTTATAGCCAGGAAGCGGTCCAAGTCTGCGTCGACTCCTGGCACAAAGGACGCGTTGTACTACTCGGTGACGCCGCTCACTGCGCATCTCCATTCAGTGCCATGGGGACAACGGGAAGTTTTGTCGGCGCCTACGTTCTTGCTGGTGAGATTAATCGCCATTCAGACGATCTCGCACAGGCGTTCGCCAATTACGAGAAGAAGTTGCGGCCGTTCGTTAACGAGCTTCAAAAAGTGAGTACGACTTTTTTACGGCTGTTCATGCCCAAAACGCAGTGGGCGATTTGGATTATTCATTTCTTTCTTGGTCTGCTTTGTTTCTTGCGTGTTCCGGAGTTGTTGTCGAGGTTCTCGAGCGAGGAACAAGGGGGCTGGAAGCTGCCGGATTATCCTGAGCTTTATACGCCTTGAGGTTGATTTATTTGTTTCCTAGTTATTATGCCGTTGTAATTAGGTATCTCTGCTCTTGTAAATTCTCCTCTATTAGCTTCAGATGCACATGTACTAAAATAATATTGGCCTATAATTGCATGATCGACACACTACTAAGTTTTCTGGTCTACGCATCTATTATTTTCATAGTCTTTCGTCCCAATAGTAAAGACGTCACTACATCACATGGGAGACAGCAAAAAGAGATATGTGCGGTAAGTAGTGTGGGCTTCAAAGAATCCTGGGAGAAGTGCTTAGTTACCTAATTTCCTATTCTATGCGGCGCAGGAGGTTCTGTTGAAGCTAGATAGGCCAAGTCACATAATCAGTCTGGATTTCCCTCTCTTCCCTGCCATTTATAGGAGGAGCTCATCTCATGGCCGACCAATTGCAGCAGTTCGATTTCCAGACACGCGTTAGTTCACATCCTAGTATTTAGCGACCAGCCTTGATTAGCTCTAACTTCCATAATCCTTGACAAAAATGCTGGGATGTGGGATGTCTCAGCCTCCCAATAAAGGGAACAATGAATTTCATTTGCAAGTCATTATGGATCGAATCAGTCCGGCATGGGAAAGTCCAACTCAGTAAATTAAAATATGTCACCGCTTATCACGGGGTCACAACTAGATAGACGCCCGATTTCAGCTCGGAAGGTTATCCAACCCATATTTTTAGTACGCATTTGCCTTACTGTGGTATCTATGCAGCCTTCGTGAGTATCTGTTCTCTCCATGCTTGATCGTGTCGCACCTTTTTGTCAGCTGTTACCTATCGCATCAAATTAACCGTCTAGATGGCCATTCAGAAGTACCGTTTGACTATTCTCGCGGCGTTAGTCTTACTTCCCTTTGTTATTGGTATGTATCCACTCGAAGTATTTCTCAACAGACTTGACTTATTAGTCTAAGGAGCCACCTGCGACAATACCATTTCCGACATAATTGAGATTGGGTCGCAGATCGATGCAGACGACATTGCAGGTTGTGGTGGTACTATCGATGCAAATATCGAGATCTCGAAGGATTATGCAGGTGCTCTCATCCTGAATGGGATCACGACGGCGGCTAGTTCCTTGATCTTTCAAGGAGCGACGAATCTTACTTCCTTTGCGGCTCCTGATCTTCTCGCCATCAACGGGAATCTGACGATAACTTCGTGTATCCTCCTGAGCGATCTGAATTTGGGTGAGCTCATTTTGGTCGGGGATATGATGCTTGAGGATCTACCCAATCTGCGAAGTCTAAACTTTACAAGTGGTCTCAGGACTGCTAGAGGTATTTCGATTGTTGGCACTGGTCTTGAAACTCTGGATGGTCTCGAAATCAGTTCAGCAAGTGACGGAATCAACATCTCTGCCAATGCTGCGTTGACCGATATCAACTTTTCAAGTCTCACCAATACCAGTGGTCTGTTTAGCATTCAGGCAAATAACCCGAAAATGAAAGTCAATTTGCCCAGTCTCGCCGCTGTACAGGATTTCACAATTGAAAACGTCTCCTCTTTTTCGATGCCTGGTCTATATCAAGTGTCCGGGCAGCTATTGATTGCCGGCTCATCGATTGACAGTTTCTCAACCGGTACATTACAGACCGCGGGCAGTATTATGTTTACCGACAATCCACTTTTAAACAATATATCCATGCCAGAATTGACCTTCCTCTCGGGTGATCTTGTAATCGCTGCCAATGAAGAACTCAAACAAATCACCGAATTTCCCAGCTTGACTGAAGTCCAGGGTAACATTGATGTCTCCGGAGACTACACAGAGTAAGCCTCCTCCGCTGGGAAACTATGTAGTAAATTGTGCTTATGGTCTAAAATAGATTTACTCTTCCTGCGCTGACTGCCGTCAAAGGTAGCTTTAATGCTACCAGTCAGTCAGAATTTGGTGGATGTGCTACATTTGACAAGCAGAGAGAGAGTAATGTCATTCAGGGCAACTATACATGTTCATCTCCGAGTGGTAGTCCTACGTCTACGACTAGTTCCACGTTAAGCAGCAGTACCTCACCTGAGGTCACTAGCACCCATTCAAGTGGTGGTAGCTCCTCCTTGCTTTCAATCGGGGCCAAAGTAGCGATTGGGCTCTGTGTACCGGTGGCCGTCATTTCTTTCTCGACGTTGCTGTTTTTCTGGCGGCGCCGCAGGCGAGCGAATGCAAGACTCGCCCAATTCAACGGTACACAAGTTCATGAGGACCTCACTCCCAGGCCTGAACTGGAGGGCAGCCCTGTTACGACAAGGCCTTCACAAAAGCAGGAACTCGATGCTCCAGGTACGATTAGTACGAGACATTCAACAATATTGGAACCCATTGAATTACCAAATGAGTCCGAGAGCATTGTATACCACGAGATGCTTGGTGCACCGAGAGAAATCGAGACGCATCAATAGCAGAGGATTGGACCACTGAAAAGGCAATGTATGCGGCTGCATCATGGAATCCACACATAGACACTGAGATGCTAGCTTTTAATGACACCCTCAATTTTAATAATATGATTTATAGTTTCCTTCTTATTTTGACATATGAGGTTTGTATATCTGACACTTAGCATCAGACATATAGTATGATGCTGGCCCAGTAATCTTTCGACAGAGAATAGTTATCTAGTACGCGCTCAGTCTGCATGAAGTCTTCATATTCAAGCCAAGCCCACACTCTAGCTGCTATACTTAACGAAGAATTCGAGACGAGGATTCACCTCTCAGGATTGGCCATTTTCGGCTTGAACGCCTGGACTTGATCACACGGAATATGAAATACCAAGGTCCTTGGCAATGATAGAAGCCGCCTTTTCGCCAACGGCGAGAGCGGTGGCATACGTGTTTGCAGAAACATTCAGTGGGCAGATCGACAAGTCTAATAATATCAAGTAAGATGGATATACCCTCGTAATCAGGTATGAAATTGCAACTTACCAACGATCTTGAGACCCTCGACACCGTAAACATTCAGATCACGATCCACGACTCCTCCATTTTCTCGGGGCTTCATTGCGCATGTGCCCATGCTATGCCATGTGGTGTGGACTCTCTCTCGGATAAAATTCCTGATAGCTTCGTCCTCTTCCGCGGAGTACTCAATAGGAACCAGCTCTCCTTGCACTTTCGATAATCTATCCACAACATCATATTTTGCCTTTGATCCAGCTGGGAAAGTTGGGTGACCATCCGCAAGTGGACCACGGTAATGAGTCATTCGGCGAGCAATCTCCCTTTGCAACTTGTAGCCCCAAACCAGCTTCTCCAGATCCACTGGATCCGACAGAAATCCGCAGTCAAAATCAGGCTCGTCAGTCATTGACTTCCCCGTGATATGAATCGACCCTCGTGAGTATGGGTAAGGCGTATATGGACCACATGAGAAGTATTGTCCTACATCAACAGCGGAGTGATCACCGACAAATCCGGCTATAGTTGCAATCAACATCAATGGTTTCTCCGGCTGTGGCTTKAAATCTTCCTCCCAGGCCTTTTGCAGCGTAGGATGAAGGGATGCAACTTCTGTGGGACGGAGTTTTCCTACACAATCCAACCCATTCCAACCTATGACATTGCGTGCTGGGTTTGCCTGCTTCTGTTTCAGGGCTTCCTCCAGTGTTAGTCGACCACTCACTACCCCATCAATCGTTTCTTCCGCTCCGGCAGAGGAATTGTAAGGATAGAAGACGACATTGTGGTCTTGGTAATTGCTGCCAACGCCGGGTAGATCAGATATGACTGGAATGTTCAATTTTGATAACAGGTTCTTGTCGCCAACGCCGGACCTTTCAAGAACTTGTGGAGAGCCCAAAGCACCGCTGGCAAGTACAACGAGTTTGCGTGCTTTGACCATTGTTGGGGTACTTCCACTTACCGTGTACTCTACACCGTTGGCTCTGTTGTTGTCGTCGAACCTGATTCTATTGACGCTGACATCTGTCGCGACCTGAAGTTTGGTGTTACCCTCGTCAAGTAATGGAAACAAGAGACAGTGAGCAACGTCTTGTCTGAGACCAGTCTTTTGATCTATCCACATGTTGAATTTCTATAATGGTGATTAGTACACAGAGGGACCCACAAGGATGCAGAAATAGATGAAAGCTTACGCCAACTGCATTTGCTGTACGAAAACTTTGAACGTCTGCCGTCGTATTAATCCCAACATTCGAGCAAGCTTTGAAGAAGTCTTCCTGAAATGCCGGCTGAGCATTGGTTCCTGCAGATACACTAAATTCGCCATCGTAGCCGTGAACACTGGAATCAATGGCCGGGTCTGTGTCTTGGAAGTTTTCGTACTACCAAAATAGTAAGCATACCGAGATTTGATTTCCTTAGAACAAGCTTCATGGGCTCACCTTTTTGAACATAGGTATCATGTCCTTGCCAGTCCATCCCGGTACATTCCATGCATCGAAATCAATTGCTTGCGGTCTTGAATAGACCATGAAATTTATGGAGCTTCCACCACCTAGACACCTTCCCGTCGGAACAATAGACTCTCTCCCAGCGAGCTCTTTTGATGGCTTGGATTTATAAAACGAAGCTCGTGGTGAGTTAGGGGCAATGTTCATCAGATAGAATGCTGGATTCACGACCAGGGGGTTGTCTCTTGTATTCGGTCCATGTTCAAGGACAAGTATAGACAGGTTCGGGTCTGCTTTTGCTAGGCGTGTAGCAACCAGTACACCGGTTGTTCCTCCTGTAAGTGTATGAGTCGTGGAATTATTTCCAAGTAGTGAACTGATAACATTCTCAAATCAAAATACTACTTACCGCCTGCGATTACCACATCAACCTCTTCGGGTATGTTTGAGTGCTTTGACATTGTGTAAATACAGTGCTCAATGGTAAGTGGCAAATTTGCTCAAAGTAAGAACATAAAGCTATTTCATAGGGGTTGAAGAGCAGCCGAGTTCAAAAATACCGCATCTGATAGAAAGTGAATGAGCGTCCTCAATAAAGAGCGAAACAGTTATTTATGTCCATTACAACCCTGCAGTATTCATAGACTCAAAATGCATGCTTACTCAGTTCTGGACATGTTATTACTCCCTGCCCAGAATGAAATGCATGAATCCCCCGCACTTTATCTCCGCATTTTGACCCAAAGTCTTCAAGACCGGCCACGGCGGAACCAGAACCGAGATGAAATTTACGAAGTTCCGCTCTTTTGTCGCACATTTTGCAAAGCCGGAAATAAGATAAAAGAAGAGATGGGTCAATTTGGCTTGCATTTGTGACTAGTTTGATGGATTGAGCATGATTTACCTCACTGCGGCGCAATGAAAGTTGTTTCACTCGGCATAATGAATGGTCAAATTTGTGTTTTGTTTTTATTTCCTAGACTAATAAGACGTGCAGCAAAAGCCAGGATGTACCCTGCAGTGGCTCTCCTATCATAACAGTATTCGCTAGTATGTAATGCGACAAAATTGATTTGTTGATTGGCATGTGTAAGTCCTGATTTGAGCACTGAATAAGTACCAGTCGGATTCCCGTTCCGCTACATGATCGATAAGCTTCATTGTTTCTGGAATAAATCTTATAGGTCTATTCTTTTCCTATCACATGACAATTATCCTGCAGCAAAAACTCGTCTAGACATTTCAACATCGACCATTGTCTACACAGCTACCGTCCCTCTGGTTGGGCACTCTTGCTGAGTTCGGCCGCATTTGCAAACTTTGCTTCAGGACTGACAATGACCTCTTCAGCACTAGCCGAATCAACTTCTGGCTCGTAATGCGAAGTAGTCTTTCCATTCAACTCGCCTGGCTCATGTTTGTGGACAACGATCCATGTAGGTATCACACATAGACCTACCGAAGTTAGTATCAATATTAATCAGTCACAATAGGAGAGGACCAACCTAGCAATATGGTGTTGACAGCCATCGGTACACGACCGCCATACCATTTCTTTGAATTGAGACCATAAGAAACCGCCTGACCAAAGCTCTCCTGACCCCTGAGAATACCAGTCAATCGCGTGAGTTCCGCAAGATTATCCGTCATCGAACCGACAATATAATAGAGCCAGTTCTGTGCCGTCTGCTGTGCGAATGCCCACAGCCAGACTGCAAACGCGCCCTTTACAAATCCGGAGGTCTTATAATCCAGCTTTGGAGGGTGGGCGCTAAACTCTTCTTGAATAACCCATACATAGATCCATGTGACGACATGCACCAGAACGACCCAATACCATCCATAGACAACGCGCTTTTTGGCAGATGTGAACTTAGAGTCAAGCCAATGAGACATAGCTTGAGAAGCGACGATTGTGACAACATCAGAGACAAAGGCCATCAATGCCCGGGCCCGCACTCCAAAGTAGTAGGCCTTGAAATTGCCGGTGTATTGATTGAAATATACTGCCCAGAAAATTGGAAGCAACAAGATGACCGTACGATTCTTGCATGTGCGCCACAGAGCCTTGAACTCATCCTTCCATGACTTTTCAACCGTAATGATGATCGGAGAACCATCTCCTCGTTGTACTTTGGCCGGCGATGTCAGTAATAAAGCCACGGGTACAGCGAGACATTGCAGCACAATGAAAACGAGATAGGTAGTATGGCTGACACTTCCTATGCCGGCAGCATTGATATTGAGACCCAACACGATTGAATCTCCAATAAGCGGGCCTAATGTCCTCCACCAGACCCAGATATTCAGATAGCGAGCCCTCTTGGAAGGTTCGGGATATCCAATAGCAATGGCACCTTCACTCGCCCAGAATAGGCCAGCAGAGATACCGCATGCAGCAGATCCAACTAGCACTAACCAAACAGTTCCGAATCGATTGTTCGTGTACAATCCAGCAGAGTAAATAGGATAACCGACAGCGCCGAGAAGCAAGGTCCATTTCAGTCCGATGCGATTTGCGATTGGGGCGCCGAAAAGACAAAAAAATCCCATTAAGGCGAAAACCAGTGAATTGGCAGCATTGACCAGGAATGGCTTCTCTTCACCTCCCGCGCCCAAGGAGTTCATGGCATTCCAAAGGCCGGGTGCAAGGAAGCCGACGGCTCCAATCACGCAGGCATTGAATAGTGTTGAGCGGTACCAGATCCGTTTGACTGGAATAGCCCCAGGGCCATTTTCAATGTTATGGGCCATTTTTGGTAATGAGGATCCGGCACGAGAACCACAGGGTATAAACAGCGTTTCCTGGTGTTCAATATGACGAGAACAGGTGCCTGCGTCACCCGGGATTCAACTACTCTTATATGCAGAAAAATTCACATTTCCCTGCAGTTCTTGCGGAGCATACAAACTCCAATCATGCCTCGTTCGTCACATTATCACGTAAATTAAACCAGACTTCGTCAATCTAGAACTAAGACAGAAGCCGAAATGAATATCGGCCGTCTTTTAATGACCGGATTTTGCCTCCTTTCGAAGGTTTGATGTGTTTTGTTCGCTGCTCAGACGGTGTTGCAAGATGTGCCCTCAATGACGAATCGCTTGTAGAGAAGTAGTTGCGCCAATGGTAAGCTCGGGATGTTCGTGCAAAACGGGTCGACAGACAACAACTTCCCCTTTCGGAAGGTGAAATAGAATCTTGGCGCTCTCCAAGAATTAATTGCGCGCTTTTAAGCTCCACCGTTTTACCCTGGGTGGAGTCTGAAAAAATAAAAAGTATGAAAATATGGATAACCTTTCTTTAGTTCCGGGCCACAGTGACTAGCTGGACTCTTTCTTTGATTCCTATATAGCTAGGTACCTAGTTGAGATACGTAACATATATGCCATTGTGCTGATTTAGCCAACGATGACACTTTTAACCGCCATATACTCGGCTCTTCTAATGATGGCTTCCCTCTCTACCAACACCAGACTCTTTGATACCTCAAACAGTGTTTCTGCAGCACTGATCTTGCCTGTGTTGACCCTTAGCATACCAATTTTGAGTCTTTTCGCGACTCATTTCACCCGGTCAATGTCCTTCGAGAAGAACTAGCCGGCTAATCCAAAAATCCGTGTCGTTTGCAGCCTCAATCACTTCCGTCTCGGAAGAAATGGATATAACGTCGCAAAGAGGCCGAAAGCCTCATCGGTCGTCACTACTCATGTCTTTGGTGCAATTTGTGACGATTGTGAGCTCATGGAAGAAGCCATTCCCTTGAAGTTCAACAGCTTTCCACCATATACCAATTTAGCTCCCATTGCGAGCGCGTCTTCAATGTGTCGATGCAGCTTATGCACTGCTGCTCTGTTGACCGGGGGACCGTGGGTGACGGTTAGATCGAGACCGGAACCGCATCCGAGAAGCAGCGACGTAAACTTTCCGAGAACATCCTGATGAACATAGATCCTGTTGGCGCTATGAATGGGAGAACTCATTAGCCTTAAGGCAAGTACCCAGGGTAGAGAGTTGATACCAACCACAAGACTGTCCTGTACATCAGTACTGGCAAACCAAAACACCATCGATTGCTTTCCCCAGATCGGTGTCTTCAAACACAATAAATGGAGCACTTCCTCCTAGTTCCATGGGTCATGCAACTATTTGACAACTTGATCGCCGTGTTCGAGAGGAGCAGCAACAGGACAAAGCTCCTATACCTGTGAGCAAAAAATACCTCTGCAAATCATGTAGCAGTTATTGCATGCCCGCTTGGGGCAGTGCAGCTCTAATACTTTTTTGAAACCGGCCCCGTCATAGGTAGTGCCGCTTATGAGTCTCTACAAAATCATTCTACGCTTTGGACATTATTCGAAGTTCCGCAAGATCTATTCGGTTACGGACTCACCGACATGTCCAAGCTAGGTAGTCGGCTGGACTCTCTTTGTCTTTGTACATCATGAGAAACTTGCTCGGCTATATGATAACTAAACATCCAATACTTTTGCTAGGGACGTAATATTCCAATTTTTGATTTGTCAGCATCTAACTTATGTAGTTAGTTACACAAATTACCTGAATAGTCAATCTGCTCAACCATTTATCTATTTTCATTTCTCAACCTGTATGTAGCTTCGATTTGTCGTTTGAGATTTTATTTTGTGTAATCTCTTAGAGTCAAAAGAGTTCGTGAAATGTCGGCTGGCACTTACACACTTTTCGATATTCCTACCAAGGCGCCACAAGTGTGCTGGTCAATGAACACGTGGAGGAGTAAGTCCACCTCGTCTGCATTGTATCTATCTGTACTCAGACAAGACAAAGCAAGATTACTTTTGAACTATAAGGGTCTAGACTACAAAACCGAATGGGTAATTCCAAGCCACGATGATTTGGTCAACGAGCCTAATGTTCTCAGGTCGAATATCCTAATATCGCCCCGCGACTCAATCAGCAGTAAGTACAAGATGGATGAAACCTTGAACAAAATATTGATGATATGGCGGCTCCAGTGTCCCTCCCAATGAAAACGGTGCTTCTTTTACGCTTCCTGCGATACAACTGCCCGACGGCTCTTACTTTATGGACTCCTACAAAATCGCCGATATTATTGAAGAGAAACATCCAGAGCCAAGTGTACTTTTAAACACACCAGTGCAGCTCCGGTATAGAAAAATTCTCATAGAGTTCATGAAACAACTCACGCCAATCTATGTGCCAGGAGTAGCGCAGCGCCTGCTTGGCGAAGAGAGCCTTGAATATTTCCACACCACACGCCAGAAGGATGTAGGCATGCCACTCGACGAGTATCAGAAGAAGCATGGTCCCGGCGCATTTGAAAGAGCAGAACCATTTGCACGTAAGATGACGGCGTTGTTGAATGAAAGTTCAGGTCCGTACTTTTTAGGCGATACTGTCAGCTACACTGACTTTATGTGGGCGGCCATCCTACTTTTCTGGAAGACACTCGGGGACGACACTTTTCAAGAAGTACTAAAGATCACTGGAGATGCTAAGAAGCATACAGATTTGTTGGATGCATTGAGTCCATGGACAGAACGAAATGATTAGGGTTATTGTTGTGGGCTTATCTACGGAATTCGGGCTATTTGGCATTGCTTTCAACAACTTATATTGGACACCAATTCTGGCATTATCCCATACTCTTTCTGCAGGGTTTCGTAGGACCAAAGCGAGTAGCATGTCTTCCTTTCAGCAGGAAACAACTTCAGAGCATGCATGTCATATGTAGGAATGTCAGAACAAATACACTGTCTTCGGATCATGCTTCCCTGTTACTTGATTTCACGACAATAATCAGTAGAGATATACCTTGCTAAAATCGCCTAAATAGCTGCGTACATGGTAGGAAGCTGGACGATTCGACCTCAATTCCGAATATAGCCACTACCCTCTGAATAAGACTCCTTTAACGTGGACTATTAAACTTTACAGGCTTCTAGATTTTTCCCCGCATCTGACTATAACAAAAGCTGTAGCACGTGAGAGCCAGCGAGCAACTGAACATGCGAAGTCATACATTACAGATAGCTCCCCTTCCAAGATTCACAAAATCCTTGTTCCAACTTTCCCTCTGTGATGCAAACGTCGAATCTTCGACCCTTGCTATCTAGACACTTTGTGGAAGGACAACCTGGAATTGCCAACGGAAAGGATAGTAGAGTTCTATGAAGGTTGTCTACGAACCTCGAAGCACGACACCCCAGTGGAATGCCGTTGTTCTACCGGTTTTAAGACAAAAGAATTCTTATCGCCAATCACCGTCGTTGGCCAAAATGGTCAGACAACATTGAACGCATTGGCGCTCACCGCTAGGAGCGCAGGTATACAAAGTGAAGTTTTTATCTAGTTTTCTCAACTTTGATATTGTCTTTGGACCAAATTCGCCATTGCTGCTGCTGAAATTTCTGATATAGGCATTTCGGCTTTACTCTCAAAACCACCAATCAAACACTTGAAATAGGTAGCGAGGGATAAACTTCATTTGTCTTGAAAATAGCGTTCTTCAATTGGCTAGACCAGGTTTATTGTAGGCTGAAATATCGACAAGCATCAAGCTATGACTGCATGAAACCCATTATAGATCTTTCTGACTAGCTTCCATCAATATTTCTCCAACTACAGTAAGAATATTGGAGGACTACCGAATCATATCGCAATTGGCTGTAGATAAACGAATCGAAGTCACGTCGACCTTGGTAAATACAGTAGAGAAAGTTTGAGCTATTGATCCGCTGTTTTGTTCCATCAGCTCCCCAGAGTGGCCACGATTGCTTTCCCCAGGATTGTCGGAAAGATCTCCCGAGCATCAGGAGGCCTGAAATCAGGGCAAGCGGCAATAAGCCCGTATAGCCGAGCTTCGCGGTCGCTGTGCTGGAGTCCAACCCCGCGTTTTGCGGTGTGTCAAACGAGGGAATAGATGACCCATAGCAGGGGATTGCCATGGCTAACTATCCGAAATTAGTTCTATCAGACAGTGTCGAGATCATCGCAATGTGTCACTTTTTCCGACCAAGCGACTCTTGTCTTTGCGGTCATGCAGAAGCCTGCGTGCTATGACATCTGTGCAGGCCTTAATATTCAATGTGGCTTTATATCAGTCTTCCTACACACCACTTGCCATGTACCAGCATCGGAATACTTCTTCATCGACGTCTTCTGTTTCTGGCTTCACCACAGCAACCGACAGCAGCCTGCACCGAGCCAATGAACTGTACCTTTCGAAAAAGTACCCGATATTTACTCCTTGCAAGACCACATTATTGACATTAATGAGGTGCTCGTGGTGTTGGGCTTACCCTAGCATCTGCCGTTGTGGCAGTTGAAGGTAATATTGCTACCGTCGATGCTGCTGCTGAGCCGCATGAACATTATCACAAATTGAAAGAGATAGCTTCTGGTGTTGAGTATTATAGGTCAACTTTTTCTCGGAATACGTCTAGAAAAAGAACTAGAAGACTGGAATCTGATTATCATAGATCCGACGTGACAGACCACAATATTCTCCGTCAAACTTTTGACGACATCGCCCGAGCATACATAGCTCTCAAGTCGATGACTATTTGTAAACAATATACATATTCTAATGATATTCAAATAGCATCGCAGCCGCAGCAATATGCCCTGATCAATTTTACATACAACTAAGATCACAAGATATCAAACGATATTTTGATATCAAGGTCCTTGGAACATATTTTCTGCGCAATTGACTGCAGAACGAGTAGTACGCGGCTTGTCATTCGCGCCCTTGTATCTCCCTGGTTTCAATTTTTCTCTGTTTATTGTTGTTTCGATCATTTCTGGCAGGATATAGTTATATCGTATTCCATATTTGCCAAAAGCAGTTGCAAATGACTTCGACGTGCCTAGAACGGCGGCCTATTCAGGTACATAGTGGCAAAGCTCGATGAACCTAGCTGTGACGTTATTGATGAAATGTTGATGAACTGCATCCACAACCATTCTTTGAGATGTTTTCATCGTCATGTTGGACTACCATTTATTGTTTTGCCACCTGGGTAGGTAGCCATGCTGCCGTGAAATGGACATCGGTGTGTAGCTGGAGCTTTTCGGCAGTGACATTGAGGGCGGGGGAGAATCGGCAAATTGCCAGCGTTATTGACCAGTGTGTCCAACCTGCCGAATGTGTTCACCGCATCTCAACTATTTTTTGCGCAGCACTTGATGAGGTCAGATTGAAGCCAATCGTTGTATTCTTTACAGAATGTTGTTCTGGCTTATTTCTGGTTGATGGGGAGTCTCGGATTTCTGAAAGTAGAGACTCCGCATCTAGAGACTCCGCATCTCTCTCGCTATCGCGTGCCCTAGAAAATGGATCAAACTTGATACTCCTTGGCTTGCGCATTTGAGTGCGATCGCCCGACCAATGCCGGGCGAGCTCCCAGTTATTGCTACTACTCGGTTGCGTAATAGGCTCATAGTTCTATCTATATACAAATTCGCTGAATCTACAGACTGTAGGTGACAGGTATGTCCTTTATTTGATTCCGAAAGGACAGAGTACTAGCACCTTTTCCTACTTGCAAGCTGGTAATGAATCTATAAAAACAGCTTCTGGATGGATGTGCCGTTGGAGAGCCGTTCGGCTATATTGTTCAACCCCGCCATTGATATGACCGGTCTCTAGGCCGATCCACGTACTCTGGAGGAAGAGTATAACCTTGCATGAAAGTTGCAATGATATAGTGATGAAGCTGAGTCTACTTTAGCAGAGTGTTTTCAGAGTCCAATTCTTGACTCGGGCGGAATTTGGATGGGTTCATGCTACGACGTTTTTTGTATATCCAATAGGGCTATGGTAGTGCATTGTGCAATGCATAAAACCTGATTCCCTTACCTCATGAATCCTAAATGTTTCGATTACAAATCTTTGGGAACGACTCATCACAAGATATGATATTAATACCGGAGTCCTTACACAATACAACTGGTCCTGTTTATTGCAACTAAACCTAATTACACTCTGTTTTAAACCTCAACGAATTCTACAGGAAAGTATGTGGACCTCAGTGCTCGCTATATACAAAGTAATATCTGCCATAGATAGCCTCTTGTTTTTTAACAAGAAGGTAATATATATCCTAGATATTCCCAGGTATTTCTCAACTAGTCGCTTAATCTTAATCCTTAATGCTCCAGGGGGAGGCGGCAGTACCTGAAACCACGTAGTAAGATATCCAGGGTCATGTGAATGTACACAGTATCCTGATTCAGAATAATCAATGATAGTATCCAGTGTTATATCTCATTTAGGTAAGCGCCACGCTAATCTTCAGATCTACCCAAAGTGCCGACTCCAAACGAAACAACGTTTATTCATGACCCCAGAAAATCACCGCGGAGTTGCGGAGGATCAGTTTGCACGATGCACAGAACCAAGCGCTGGTCATTTTCTGGGAATGGGCCGAATGTCAGTATTCATTGGTCAGAGCTATACCTGAATATGAAGTAATTTCCGGCATGCATACATGGCAGTAAGCTTACCAGAATCAAGTTATTCCTCAACCTGTACCCTATACTCGGCCTGAATATTGTGGGATTCCCACACAGTGTTCAAAGCACGGTTTAATTATTTAAAAGACAGTCTGACGTTACTTCGGACTGGCCTTGTGTTGAAAGCAGTTAGTAAGGTTCAAGTCTGTTGCCTGGTCATCAAGAATTGCAATTACCCAGCCCGATAATCCGCGATGATAATGTGGTGGCTCCAAGGTCGTATTTATATTCACTCAGTTTCCTCGAACTCGAGATAGAATGTTGGAATCATCGCATGCCAGACAATCAGTGAAAAAGCGACAAAGTAAAGCCATTGGATCCTTTCGCAACTATGTTGAAATATCTTTCCATCGTTGCCGCTACGGCAATCCTGACCGGAGTGGAAGCTCAGCAATCAGTCTGGGGACAATGTAAGAAAATTCTTGAGAAACTTCAGGTCTAAGTTACTGTGTAGTTATTAACATAAATTAGGCGGCGGTCAAAATTGGAGTGGCGCGACATCATGTGCCGCAGGTTCTACATGCAGCACTCTTAACCCTTGTAAGGTGCCAATTGATCCCGTACGTTGGCTTTGATTACTGACACCGATTGCTCATTCAGACTACGCACAATGCGTCCCTGCCACGGCTACTTCGACTACATTGGTGACAACAACATCTTCCAGCAGCGTCGGAACGACACCACCGCCCACAACCACGACGAAAGCTACCACCACTACTCCTACCACAACGAAAGCTACTACCACTGCCGCTGCATCTGGAAACCCTTTCTCTGGATACCAGCTCTATGCCAATCCATTCTACTCGTCAGAAGTATACACTCTTGCCATCCCATCATTGACTGGTACACTCGCCGCTGCTGCAACCAAAGCTGCCGAGATCCCATCATTCGTCTGGCTGTAAGTTTCTCCCATTGAAATCCAATTGAAGGAATAAAAAATATGTGGGGCTTTTTCTAAACCTGTATAGTGATACGGCAGCCAAAGTACCTACAATGGGTACCTACCTAGCCAACATTGAGGCTGCAAACAAGGCTGGCGCCAACCCACCTATTGCCGGTATCTTTGTTGTCTATGACCTGCCTGACCGTGACTGTGCAGCTGCTGCAAGTAACGGCGAATTCACTGTAGCAAACAACGGTGTTGCAAACTACAAGGCTTACATCGATAGCATTGTAGCACAGTTGAAAGCTTATCCTGATGTACACACCATTCTTGTTATTGGTAAGTTCTTTACTTTTGCAAATTGGTGCAATGAGATTCAAATAGTTCAAGGTTTCAAGTCTAACGAATCACGGTATATAGAGCCCGATAGCTTGGCCAACATGGTCACCAATTTGTCCACTGCTAAATGTGCCGAAGCTCAATCTGCATACTATGAGTGCGTCAACTACGCATTGATCAACCTCAACCTGGCCAACGTGGCCATGTACATTGATGCCGGCCATGCTGGTTGGCTCGGATGGCCTGCCAATCTTTCACCAGCGGCTCAACTCTTTGCAACAGTCTATAAGAATGCAAGCGCTCCTGCAGCTCTTCGTGGACTGGCCACCAACGTTGCCAATTACAACGCTTGGTCCATCAGCAGCCCGCCCTCATACACATCTGGCGACTCCAACTACGATGAACAGCTCTACGTCAACGCTTTGTCTCCTCTCCTGACATCTAACGGCTGGCCCAACGCTCACTTCATCATGGATACTTGTAAGTGTGCTGCATATGATTTGATCACTCAATTCACTAACCAAAATTGTTTTTTAGCCCGAAATGGTGTTCAGCCGACCAAGCAACAGGCATGGGGTGATTGGTGCAATGTTATCGGAACCGGCTTCGGCGTCCCTTTCACAACCAATACCGGTGACCCACTTGAGGATGCCTTCGTCTGGGTCAAACCAGGTGGTGAGTGTGATGGTACATCAAATAGTTCCGCACCTCGTTACGATTATCACTGTGCCCTCAGTGATGCACTTCAACCGGCTCCTCAGGCTGGTTCTTGGTTCCAAGCATATTTTGTCCAGCTTTTGACCAATGCCAATCCATCTTTGGTCTAAATCAGCATTGAAAGCAACATATTCCTTTTGAGGGTACTTTATTTATATTGAAATCACATTCCTTCATTCAAACATGTCTCAAGCTTCAATATATCGCAGATAATAGTATGAAATGAGCTGTATTAATTCCGGTATTTCTAGCTAAGATAGTAAATCATTCTATTTCAATATGCGTCCAGCCGAGAAGTCTAGCGGCCTTTTCAGTGCTCCAGAATGCCTGGTTTTTTGACATGTCGCCTCTAATCTCCGCCAGAGGAAAATACTTTCGAGCGAGTTCTGCCGACGGTATCTCCTGTGTTGTAGTCGGGGAAATGATATTTATTACCTCGAATCCTTTGATGCTCTCACTCTTTTCAACTGCTAAAATACAAGCTCTTGCCACTGCACGAGGACTAACCCACCCCCAAAGTTGTTGAACCCCAGATTCTTGCCATCTATCGTGGTGTCTTTCCCTAACCTCCTTCAACGGGGCAACCTCGTGTATTCTCAAACAGGCTATACTCAACCCCGGGAACCAATCAGTGAAGCACCTGGCTTGATACTCGGCTTCGGCTTTAGCCAAAGCGTAAGCATCTGTAGGCCGCTGTGGCGCATCTTCATCGATGGGAAAGTAATCGAAGTGTAGGGGCTTATTCGCGAAAGCCAAACCGATGGCATTGACTGATGATGCATAGCATACTCGCTTTATTCCCAATTCACCGGCGGCGTGGAATCCATTGAAAGCCGCGTTGACATTGTTATTATGGACATACCAATTGGTCTTCCCGATTGGATCTGGAACAGCGGCGAAGTGTATTATCGCGTCACAGCCTTTGAAGGCTTCAAGTGTAGCGTCATAATTGTTGGCAATGTCTGCAGTCCTCATCTCCGAATTCAGTGTTCCATCGTGTTCGGTATGAGTGCGATTGATCTGCACTGTATGATGACCTGCTTCGGAGCAGAGTTTCACCAAGGTTTTTCCAACAGATCCACGAGCCCCGGTAATTGCGATCTTCATGATAGTATTGCGTGTTCTGTGCAGTAGTTGCTACCTTATGCAATACGATGTGTGTGATGATGATTCAGCAACCTAACCGCCACTGCATAAGACATTCGATCTCGAGAGACGATGGCCGAGAGCGTTAGAAAAGGTCGGAAAAGTAGTCTCGGTCGGAACACCACACTATGTCCTCCTTGCTCAATCTTTTTAGTTGTGGAAAATTGTCTTGTGGCGGGTTTTGTTAAACATGGCTGCTTTCTATCAGTTTGTCGTCATAAGCACGGCAATGTTGGCCGGGCTTCCGGCCAGCAGCGATGTCGTACATCTTGAAGCAACACCGTATATTGAGAAAGCTTGAAGCATGTCTGTACTTGCGGTATATATTACTATTGTTCTTAGTATATAATACATGCATCTGCTGCGATAACGAGCAACTTGGTCTCTTTCTTTTCCTTCGAATCTAGACGTTGTTGCTTCTTACTCTGTTCGGAAGGTATGGGAAAACGTGAACACACAAGCTCCTTATTCGATCGGACAGCTGCCAATAAAGAGCCAATTAGTAGACTGTGGTCGAAAGAATATGCGAATATAAAGTCGACCGGGACTGTCAATATCGTATTACTGCCTAAGGTGAGTAATCCCCAATAATAGTCCACTCAGTCAAACTTTCGTGTAGCCCTAATTTTGAATTCACCCTACGGATGAGCATAAAGGAAGAAATTCCCGCGTCGACAGGTCCCATGTTGAAAGAATTGTTTCATGCTAGAACCCTGAAATTTATGTTAAATTGAGAATAGCCTGAATGCATGACACACCCTCCCCGCATCGAATCTAAATGGTGGAAGAACTTTAAATTTCAAGAAATCTCTTTCAAAGATCAACAACTTTATTTATTCGGTAAAACTCTGAAGAAGCCTTGCGAGCGGGGTGTACGGCATCATTGTATGGTTGTTTCCTCTGCCTGGATATGCTCGGTATAGTGATTGTCCGGAAGGTATATCAAACATCTCAGCTTAAAGCAACTGGCATTAACACTGTCTTTCCCCTCTTCATGATTTAGCGTATACCCCCACAATAATCTCGGGATGGTCCATCGACACGCTGATTTCATTGGAACAGCCGAATGAAATGTTATCCTAGTTGGCGATATCCCCGACAATACGGTTTACAATTGAATCATGTAGTATATGCAGTCAAGTAATTTCCACTAGCGATTTTTTTTCTGGGCTCAGGTGGGTGACTACCAGACAATATCGTTTCGTTTTATATCTACTCGCCATGATCTATCCACCAGTGAGCTTTCAGTATATGCGAGATAACATGCTCTATTCGACGATTTAGGTGCTGTCGCCTATAAGACAAAAAGCTAAAGCATGGAAGGACAACTTATTTATTTGTGGGGTGCGATTCATGATCCTCCAGGTCTTGGTACTTTGTGGCAAGATACAGCTTTCAAACCCCAGTCTACTTTCTTCGTCCAAAAATCTTAAGGCACAAGACGCCAAACATCTTGGCAACATGTGGCTTTCAGCAGCACTTGCTACCATCTTCTTTTACCTTGCTTCTGCACAAAATGCATTTTCCGGGGCAGTTGGTTTCGGAGCAATCGCAACTGGAGGTAACAGTGGCACGACTGTCTATGTCACAAACCTCAACGACTCAGGCACAGGCTCGTTTCGTGATGCAGTAAGCGAGTCAAACCGTAATATAGAATTTCAGGTCAGCGGCTATATCGAATTGTCATCGGCAATTTCTTTGTCGAGTGATATAACTATCAATGGTCAGACAGCGCCAGGCAGTGGCATCGGGATCATGGGAGGCGAAGTGTCGGCATCTGGGAAGACCAATATCATCATTCGCAATTTCCGGATGAGACAGGGGACTCTTGACTCGGATACTGGAAAGAGTGCATTCAACATGGGCGATGCATCCAACATCATCCTAGATCATTGCTCTGTGGAGTACGGTCAGTGGGATTCCGTCGATGCTGTCGGTGCCGTGAATATTACTGTCTCAAACTCCATTATAGCGTTACCTATCGGCCAACAGTTCGGAGCTCATGTTGAGACCGGACCGGCCACGTTCTATGGCAATCTCTGGGTGAGCGCACACAATCGGCAACCTCTTGCCAAGAGCAACACGCAGTACATCAACAATGTCATATACAATTATCAAGCAGCGTACACAGTTGCTGATACCAGCGGAGACTTTTACCATGACATTATCAACAATTACTTTATTGTCGGGCCTAGTACCACAAGTTCCCACAATGCGTTTTATCAGATCAATTCTGGACAGACGGTCTACGCCACTGGAAACTATCTTGACACTAACAAGGATGGCGTCTTAAACGGAGCATCCTACAACACGGTGGGAAGTGCAACTGTAGCCAGTACTCCGTTTGCAGATACGTCGCTCAGTATGGCCAGCCTCACTGCCGCTCAAGCATATACTTCTGTTTTGGAGAGTGCCGGTGCCAAACCTCGAGATGAAGTAGATACGTATGTCGTTTCTCTTGTGCAAAGTCTCGGGACAGAGGGAAAGATTATTACCAACCAGGATGACACAGGTCTATCAAATGGAGGTTACGGAACATTGTAATTTGACCATATGTAAGGCCTAAGCTGAGCAAGTTTGCATATTTGAAATCGTTTCCAGTTCTACTCCGTTATTATTAGCACTTCTGCCCGTAGTCTTACTCACGCTTTCATTCACAATTTCTGATAAATCTCAACATCCTAATCTTGGCAACAAAGTAGGCATTAGGTCGTGTCGTCGATCACCATAGTTGCGGGGTATAAGATTGTAGATATTTTCCACCTATGAACAGCAGTTTTCTGATACTTTTGTTTGCTTTGATGTATGAATTAATATTAGATGAGCTCGACTTATCTGCGCAGTCCTCACTATCGTAATATTTAGTCCATATGCTGATGTTGAAATATTGAGACCCCTAATTGAACGCTATTAAGGTCAGAAATATACTATCAAATTATGAAAATGCATTCGATTCAACTCCTGCTAGCTATCTTATGGATCAATACATGTATAGTTTTCGCCGAGCAGAAACTTTACTCGACGTGGATGGTGGACTCCATGATCGCCATTGGTATAACCCCAACCCGATATTACACCCAAGCCACATTCTATCGAGGGGTTGAATTCGTGTACAACAAAACTCAAGATTCTAAATACTCCTCTTTCCTGACCTCACAGCTAGATGCTGTTCTAACCTCAAATGGTACATTTGTTGACTGGGATTACACGAGCCATCAGCTGGACAATATACGTGTCGGCGAGACTCTCCTATTCTTGTACGGTGCCACTGGCGATGTGAAGTACAAGAATGCCGCTGATTTCCTTCGAGATCAAATCAATCAGCAGAAGCGCACCGTGTCCGGCGGGTTTTGGCACAAGGATCCCAATTATCCAAACCAGATGTGGCTGGATGGGCTTTTCATGGCTGAGCCTTTCTATGCACAGTACACATCAATGTTCGAGCCAGACAATGCGACTGCTTGGGATGATATCGTGCATCAATTTGATCTTATAGAATTTCACTGCCCAAATCAACAGACAGGTCTGCGTTATCATGGGTATGATGAGAGCTTCGTGGCCGTTTGGGCAAACAATGTCACCGGAGCCTCGCCTCATGTATGGGATAGGGCAGTGGGATGGTACTTCATGGCGCTCGTCGATGTACTAGACTGGTTACCAAAATCACATCCGGGGCACTCTAGATTGTTGGGTTACTTCACAAAGCTCGCTATGGGGTTGAAAAGGAATTGGGACTCACAGGGCGGGTGGTGGCTGGTAATGGACGCACCATATCCCGGTATGGTTGGAAATTATATTGAGAGCAGTGGTACAGCCATGTTCATTTATGGGTTCCTTAAGGGCATTCGAGAGGGATATTTGGACAAGAGCTCTTACAATCAAATAGCAACACGAGCTTATGATGCCATGGTTAAAAGGTTTGTGGGAAGAAATGAGACTACTGCCATGTTGACTTGGGAAGGGACGGTGAATGTAGGGAGCTTAAGTGGAAATGCTTCATATGAAGTAAGTCACTTCTCATATGTCTTTCCGCTTCTATGTCGCAGTAAAAGCTAACAAGCGTAGTACTACATTTCACAGCCAGTTGTTGAGAATCATCTGAATGGGGCAGGGCCGTTTGTATATGCGAGTACTGAGTTTGAAGCCTTGCAGGGGTCATAGGTGTGCTTTTTAGAACCAGTGACATTTGACAGTGCTCATGGTAGCAGTTTGAAACAAGCACTGATCCGATTTCTACACGATCTTTTGATTATAGTTGCCTCTTTTTTGCTGTGAGGGCATCGAACAAAGCCTGCCTGAATTCTCTCAAACATGATTGGACTCCTGCAAGATATTGATCTAAGAGATATTAATGGTCGTCACATTAAGACCTACGTGGGCCTTCCTTCTATAATAGCGATGGGTGTTGATAAGCGAGMAAGCCACAAAAAGCTACCTGGTCGCCAGTAATCCGTCTCGACATTCCGACGAGATTTTTTATTCCCCCACAAGTGCGTCGGCATAGACAAGGGCTCATACGTACAGGTATGTCCATTCATCATCAAGTGGCGACTTGACACCGAAACTTGCTTGCAAAACTTGTCATCAGTTCACCGATGCAGCTACGTCAATATTCCCCGTGCAGTAGTCTCTAGACCGATGTACATCTCAAGCCGAGGTATCCGGGGCTTGTAATGAACTCTGGTTCATGTGAGTCCTTTCTCCGTAGATAGGAACGGATAAGACACTTCCGCTGAGGAGTTGCGTTTGGGTCGCAGCTCTGACCTAACGTACAATGAGTCCTGTGTTTACTTAGAGTAACGTTGTATCGGCCAAAGTCAATATCATCGTGATCGTAGATGGGTTCATTGCCTGAGGCAGACAAGGATGAACCGGATATCATTTCCGTGCAGCCGATTCAGCCCAACAACACCAGTCCTTGCCTTAAACAGCCAGAGTGGTTATCCTCGTTGCTTCTTTCAGACCGTTAGTAGTTACGCCTGTCCACTTCAGTGTTTATAATTATCCCTCTGAGGAAGGTCAATGCCTGCGGTTCTTAATGGCAACCTGGCATGTACAGGTGGCGGCCCGAATAGGTTTCCTATTTTCCAGATTTGCATCTCGTATTCGGGCGAAGTGAACTTAACGTTGGATCTTGCCAACTCGAGCTGAGTCTGGAATGCCACCGTCCATAAACCAGAGTTTGAAGGCGCCGTTAGTTGTCAACCATTCCGGTTTGTGTTCAGCGCCACGGCGGCAGCGAAGGCGTCATCTTTTATGCTTGAAACGAGTCAGTAATTGCATACAGACTACGTATACAAGAGTGATTCACGGTACGTACGATACCATGTAACCATGAAGATCAAACATCGTCTTGCAGGTATTTTACCCGAACAATCAAGAAAATTCCCGAATTGGGGCAACCTAATTCGTCAACCTACGAAGAAATGGAATAATGACGGGACGTGAGTGGACCAGAACTACAGGCGCAGTTCATCTCAAGTCCAATCATATGTGGTCTTGAGATCTCATCATGGTGGCATGGCCGAAACACCTAGAGCATGTATTCTCCATACGGAGCACGGAGTATGGCTTTATTTACATGCGGGCCGCTCGGTGGCCCGCTATAAACTCAGAAATCCTTAAATTTGAGACTTTTGAATCGGACAATGTACATCTGGCACAGATATGGTGGGTCTTTTGGTGACAGAATACCGGTACGTATTTACTTGGTGCTTCCATTTCCATGGTTCATCAAGTCAGGCAACTTGATACATGTCATATTTCTTTCCGTGGACTGATAAGCGGGTAGTTGCGTTCCGACGTGCTATCGAAGTTTTTATCTGTGACCTATCATTCGTTGTTTGATAGTCTCCAAAGACGATTGCTGATAGAAGTGGTTGATTATTACTTTCTGCAGGAACGAGATATCGTCAGTCGTGACCAGTATGTGCTTTGTATGCAAGCCCATATCATCGGCCGGATTATTTCCATGTAACATACCCTCCAAAGTTGAAACAGCCGAGGCCAAATAGAAAAGTGGACACGGTTCATGAGCGTATCGGCATACTTTGAACATAGTCAATGATAGTGATAATCTAGCAATATTAGGAATCTACTCTGTTTATGTGAGCCTTGGGATGGAGAATAGATGACATCATTTGGATATGTCTGTGCTCTAGACTATTGAATGTCTCTTGTTGCCAGAACGACATCACTGCCGCTGTCATTGCCATCCCAGAATCCAATTTTTAGAATGCAAGCAGATCAATAGCGATTCCGCTGTCAGTGTCAAGCTGTCAACGCTAGTTTCATTCCAGAGGCGACGGTTGACGTACGCAAGAGCAGTGCGAAGAAGGGCCAACGGTTGAGAAAGCTAGTTTGAATGTGAACTAAGTTATGCAGTGCAGCTCTGGCCGATTCCCTAAGGGAAGGGATGATCTGTTGGAATGAAGAGTGCAATACGAGGAGCCTAGATTGTAAACGAGCCGACGTACATGCTACTACATAGGAGGTACTTGACACTACGTACCCGGTACATGCCTTTACTACAGTACTGAACACTAAGCAGGGAGGGTGAGATAGAGTTTGCGAATCTCAGATATGTACTAATCCTATTACATAACTAGCGCCAAATGAGTATTTCAAATAATCATGGCCAATCAGATACCCAAGCTAGTCCCCGAGTGGAGCCCGAAGATCCCAAGATGGTCGCCGAAGACTAGCGCGGGCCCAAAGCGGGCTAGCATCCCTGATCAGTATACACGTAGGGCTAAGTGCGTACCCAACAAGTCACAACGGTGGTGTGGGTGGGGGGATCAGGTGTCCTAACACAGTAAATGGTGGCGCCCGGGATGGCTTGTGTCATTAATGGTATTGTCGTATGAACTACCAGCGACTACGTTAGCACCCTCGCGTACTTGTAAGCAGTAACAGTAACTACGGACAACCGTTTATGCGCCGTGGGTTGTCACAAGTCATACGGTACTTACCCCGTCCTACCTCTTGCTTTTTAGTATCTTACCAGTGAGTCGGTAGTGCGGCATATCTCGAACGGTTCATTATGTAACTATGCATGATCGCGAGAAATGCTGTCGTGTTTCAAAGATCAAGGTTCAGTATGTTGATAGATTACCGGTCGGGAGGACGGCGTCGTCCGTATGTGCTGAATTGCCTCCTAACCTCAACGGCCACTTTATTGGCTTTCAGGTACAATGGCTTCATTTGCCGTAACAGCAAATCAGGTCTATCTATCTATTCCAAAACCGAGACCGAGGACGAGCGAGACACCGGGCGCCGGCGGACGGACAATAGGATCGCCATCGCATCTATGGTCCTCAGGTCTTGAGCTTGGAAAGCACAGAACAAAATTAACCCATATCCAATCATTCCCACGATGGGCCTGTCGTAGGCGCATTGGGCGGGGAGCGATTTTCTAGCTACGAACAGACCATTGAGAAGCTAGAATACGTAACTGTCTGGGCTGGCTGAACTATGAACAAATGTCCGAGTCGACTCGATAGCTTCATGTGTGGATTTCCGGATTCGGGGGCATGCTGAATGATCAGCGAAGCCTTTCAACGAGTCAATGCAGTCTCGGAAAATTTTCATGTCTGTGTCTGTGTCCGTGTGTACACTTGACTGTGGATAGACCGACTAGTTTGTCCAGAGCGAGTTAGGGTTATCTCGAATCCGCCCGTTCACTCAACGAGGTGGCTTGTGCACGAAAACGATGCTGGGGGTCCCGTCTCCAACTGCACACCATTGAGATGTACATCTTGATAGTCCTGACTAGATTTCATGGAAGAATCCTGTACTTACAGTCATATAGGTACTCATTTCTGTACATTGTGAATATTTATTTCCCTTACTCACATAGCCCTCCTGAGTATTTTCAGGCGATTTCAACGGCGGCAATTAGCGTTCAGGGGCTTGCTCGAATGGTCAGTTCATCCAATCAGCAGCTTACAGTGCCTGGCTGCGCCCCGCCTGTCCGGGACGTACCAAGGAAAATCATAACGGCGAACCACGAATCGTCTGTAATTACCTCGTATTGTCCGTCGTACTTCTTGCCCATTTAGTCACGTGTGCTCTTCTACCCTAGGACGATCCTCGCGTTGTTACACAAGAGTCTTCAGACATCTTTGACGCTGATGAGAAAACGCTCGAGTTGAAGACATGCATCGACATCGGTATGCTCATGACTTGACCAGCMCCAGCCACACAGTCCCACGAGCCCGGTGCCGACCTTTCATGTCGATTTTCTCGTTCAGCTGGTGACTGACCAGGTCCGTTTCGCATCTCGGGAACGCCGTACGAGGAACAGGCCGGAAATAGATTCATCAATCAGTCAACGTAAACGACCTACAGTGCAAGCTATAATGAGATTTGATATAAGTCTCATTGCCTGCTTCTAGGGATGTATTTGAAATTTTGAGTTGCATCGACCAGATCCCCTATAGAGAAGTTGATGGGAAAATCGTAGACGACCCGAGCAAAACCGGCGCTATGGCGTACCCGTGAATGTGGCACGAACGGCTCGGTTGAAGAGCTAAACACGGGCTGTGACAGGGCCTTGATTGAGTGGTGGGTCACACGTTTTAGGTCCAGAGGAGGATCCTCTATGCTCCATGACGGAATGTGAACGAAAAGAGTAATCATGGTACGTGACTAATTTATTTTGGGAAAAGGCTGGCTGAAGAGCTTCCTCTGTTCATCTGACTGCGTTTCGATTCGGGAATAGTCTCGATCGATCCGGACCGTATACATCGTACGTACTATTACGACGGGGTCTTATTAGGTGGTAAGTTGTATTTGTAACAGACGCTTGTACTGAAAAGACGCACTATGTACTACGTACAGCCATTAAGCGAGCAGAAATCCGATCGATATGGCCCCATTGTGGAGTCCTGGGTGACTCAATTAGTCGGCGTATCTCCAAGAGAAAGATACGTCTTGAGTAGCACCTTGACCTACTCCGTACATGGCAACAATTCAACAACACCAGTGCGCTGGGTCTCAATATACATAATATGGGCCGTCCTAAACACCAAGTCAGTGATTGGAAGATGACGCGGGATCATCGACCCCTGCGGTGCTATCCTTGAATCCTTGGAGCGCGGATCCACAGTGAACATTGCTCTTCAGTGTCAGGCTTAGTAGAGTATGTCAGTACTATGTATGTAGTACGTACTTACAAACTCGGTACAAGTATCCAGAGCGAGGATGTATTTAGCGATCTATGCTCACGCGCTGGATCCACCCTCCTAGCAACCTAGCAAGCATCCTACCGAAACTAACAGGGAAAACAAACAAAAATCCACCAGAACAAGGCCCATCAACATCTCCACGATCTGTTTTACCACAGTTGCATAGTGCAGCTGCCACACACAGATGATTTGCTGTGCTCGGGGGAAAAATGAAATGAATAAGCTCCACTTACTCGTACATAGTACGTATGTTTATTTACACAAGTTGGTACTCCGTACGGGGCTTACTTTCGAAGCAGTCAGATCCTGGATAGTGTGTATCCGTATTATTCAATCGGGCGATCTGAGTTATTCCTTTTCCAGTTCTTACTTGGTGCTAGTACTACCACGTACCATGAAATCCCCTGTAAGAAGGTCCCCGTATCTACGATATGTGTAATAGCCGGTACGAGAGAAAGTGATTGTGATGGGGAATATGAAGATGCATAAATCCTGATCGTACCAGATTGATGATAATACACGACTTGCCCCTCCTCCTTCTCATTCTATTATCTACATATTTCATGCCTAGGGCTCATATCCAAGCAGATTCGATGCGACATTCTATACTAGGCTCTGATATCTCCAAGGATCAAAATTTCCCAGACAGACCCCCGTCTAGACTGATTCATTTGGTCTTCAGGGCGCCCGTCGCCTAGCCCAAAGTGTCTCCTCCCCCCCTGTCATTCCTGTCATCCACGCTTGTGCTTTTAAGTTAGTTCGTTAGCTGCTATCCTCAACCATACCCACTCTGTTGGTTTATTCCCATCTAGGTTCCTACGGAGCAGAACCTTTCTTTTTAGCCGTCTTTTAGAACCTTTTTGTGTTTTTTAGTTCCGAAGATCTCAGATCTGGTTGTGGGCTACTTTTCTCGTACGTACTTACCACTTCGAAGTTGGTGCTTGCCCCATCGGCCGTGGCGTCCCTGCTTTTTCCCTGGTGGGCTCTGGTTGGATTTCCGAGTACATACTTAACCACTTGGCCGCCGCCGTCCTCTTCTCTTCGTCATCTATCAATCACGACACCAACAGGGTTTCTTATACATCAACACTGAATCAACATCATATAGATAAACAGCAGGCAACATTAAAGAACAGTTGTTTGACACAAAGGTCAAAAAATTCAATTCAAGTAAGTGCGAGTTCCGCTGTTGGGCGGCTAATAACCCCTCCTTCGATATTTCGTGAAAGAAGAGGCAAAAGACACCATGTCTTACTTTTTTCGATCATTGTGTGTCTGGTACAATTCGAAGGCTAACATTCTGGTCAGACTATTTAACTCATCTTTAATCTATTCGGCATTGCTTTGCCATGGCGCCAACTCACCGGCGTGGTCCCTGGGTCCAGGAAGAGGACAATACTCTACTTCAACTAGTACACGAGCAAGGGCCTAACAATTGGGTTCGCATTTCACAGCAGATGCACTTTCGTTCTCCCAAACAATGTAGAGAGCGATTCCATCAGAACCTCAAGCCCTCTTTGAATCACACTCCAATCTCAGCTGAAGAAGGACTTATGATCGAGCGCATGGTCAACGAGATGGGTAAGCGCTGGGCAGAGATTGCACGTCGACTAGGCAACCGCAGTGATAATGCAGTCAAGAACTGGTGGAATGGCAATTTGAATCGCAAACGAAGAGGTCTTGTGGTGCAGACGACAAGTCAACACTCTTCACGCACCTACAACGGCCGCATCGAGGCTCCATMCCCGCGAGCCAGTGAACATCGACATCATAATGACCTTCGACGTCCATCAACTTCATCAACCAAGGCTTCTTTCAACCACAGCCCTGTCATGGTCTCCCAACTGATTCTTCGTGAGCGACCAGTCTCACCAAGCCACCAAGACGATATTTCACGGCGCCTTGCACCTATTCTCACTTCTACCACTAGTAGAATAGAGCCATCAATGACATCTCCAGCATTCTCGGAGATTTCCACCCTTGAGCCGCCATCAATGATGTCAGATCACAATTCAGTTTCTTCTGCTTCACCGAGGACATTACCATCTCCTCAGATGTTGCCGCTACCCATTGATTCCCGCCAGCCTTCCTGGTGCTCAGAGCAGCATCGACGAGGAAGCATGCCCACCTACTCAACTTATCTCACCTCTTCCGCCAAGGAGGAGATCTACTTCTCGCACAATCCTGACCAAGAAACTAGCTACGCTAGACATTGGAGTGTCGACCACAACTACAGCAAGTCTGTTGCTGAGCCAGCTTCATCTTCAGAACGCCGTGATTCTCGCATGGGTCTACAATCATTGCTCAACTAAAGCCATACATTAATACCCTCACTAATTCCCTTTGTTCGACTACAATTTTTTTTCTGGCATTTTACGGGCTTTGGCGGATACGTTTACTGATTTTGGAGCGGAGGCTTGGTCTGGTCGGGATACTGGAATACCTTAATTTTATCGTTACTGGATGCTTGGGAAACCGGGGTTCAAAAAAGCATATTAGGCGCAGGTTCTATCATTATACCACTTTTGACTGTTTTTGTTATACCACCACATTGTTTTCTTGTGTGATAGTGTGCTATTATTAATTGTTGAACTCTCTGTATGATTAATTACCAACTACTTGCTTACATCAATGGCAACACAAAATCCATAGTGTATCAACGAATTGCCTGTCCTAGCACGATAATCGAGATCTAATTCCTGTACATCTAGCAAAATCAGCCCCTTGATTGAGAACAGAGTTCGCCCTTGTCAAGGTCAAGACCCAAACTCCGACGTGACGGGGCTGGCTGTGGTTGACTGAACATGGAACACCCTCGTGACGTGTACATATAATGTTCCTTGGTATATTCTATGGAAATCTCCGTATGTCAGTACGTACCCTGATGAGAAAAAGCAATACGCCAAGCAAGGGGGATGGGTTACATTTCATCTACGATTTACTCGGTCGAGGCTGACGGGCGTTGTTGATTGGATGCACCTGTACATACTTGCCTACCGGATATAAACCTGGCTAATTATTTTCTTTTTTCTGATATCCATTCGCAAGTCACTATGGAGTACTGACTATGTGCAGGTATACAGAAAAAGGAACGTGAGTAGATCAACTGTTTAATGACAGGCGGTGGTATCCACTCACTACCACGTAGATACCCAAGCTAAATTCTGCATTTCCAGTGTCTAGACGTCAAGAATCACTTTCAATCAAATTCAAACAAGGTAAGCGAGCGGCCAATTGTTGACCTTTGCATAGAAGCGAAATCCTTCCCGGTCCCGGCGGTGTCACAGTGATGATGTTGAACCAGGTATATCCTTGTTACTCGCCAACTCAGCGACTTAATTGGCCACTGGGCCGCTCATCAAGCCCTGTCAATCTAATTTTACTAGCTGCCACTACGAGGCTAAATAGAAAAAGAGGTCACAAATGAAAAGAGGGGCCGCGCCGTTATTTTAGCGGCAAGCCCTAACCAGCTTAAGGCAGCCGTTGGCGCAGGCACTGGCACTTTGGGGGAATTCGTTCTTAATTTTGAGTGTGAAATGACAATGTGTCAGAATTGAATGATATTGACCTTAGTTTAATTGGACAGGGATGTTAATCCCGGGAAAAAATAGATACTGAGAAGGCTCTTATTACCAAGCCGTGCACCCTTGGCTTCATATATATGTGTTGGGTTAATTAATATACACCCTACAATCTGAGCTTCCCGATTCAGCTCATCTTTGAGATGAGGTATAATTGATGATGATATTGTTGAAATATGAATCGAACCCCTGTTCAGTCTTGAATTTTGGGAACGAATGAGCGTACTGCGATGACCATCTCGGAGAATCACGGTCTGTTGAGGAGAAAGGATTTTGCAAGATCGTCAAGTGCAATATGGTATGCCGTCAATGAATGAGTCTAATGTCTGGGTACCCGATTACTACCGTATTTCAGATAGTACGAATCATGAAGGCTGATTCAGCTAAGTCTTTGTTGAATCTAACGTGGGAAGTGACGCTCTGCTCGTCCCTGGTGGCTGAGAGTCTTTCTGTTACAGGAAATTCTAGGGTTATTTGGTCGGCGACTGGAGATGAGAGATCCCTGCTATGGTTTCCCTTGTTTGCAGCGTTCATTACTTTTCGAATGCATGTGCCGCTCTGCACGATTCTTCAGTCAAAACCCGAGCGAAGCTTAAGGTACATGTTGACTATGCACATACCCATGGTCACCGAGTCGCCGATATCCTTGTCAATCTTTCTTTCAATTTAGGAATATACTTGAGTCCCTTTTTAGGATATACCATCATGAACTCCCATACTCAACGGCGATGCTCGGTAGGGAGAATGAAGGAGCATTTTTTTGTAGCAGTGGTAACGATATTAGTAGAAGAAAAAAGGAGATCAGCTGTGGAGCAAAGTAATTCCAAATCATTGTCCTTAGCGCAATCCATTCAGCGGCCCACTGGCACCGGGTGGGGATCCCTGTCAAAACACCTTCCAGCCTGTCAAAGCTCGATGCTCCAAGGATGCATTCCAGATCGAATCGCGGCACTATTGCACTAAGGTTACGGATTACATATTTCATCTACATGAACATAGATTAGCGGAGGTTAAATATCTCAATTTCCAAGGCAAAATCTACTAGTTTCATTGGTTGCAAGGCACAAGAAAGAAGAAGAGATGAATTGATCGACAGCCGTGCGTAACGGTCCTTGCCTGTCAGTGTGCATTGCAGAGCAGGGCAGCGAGTTCAGTGCTTAAGCGATGGTGCCGGTGTTATGGAACCGCGATGTGGCTTGCCTGGTTTTCTGTGATCTGCGACGGGAATATGCAATAATTGAAGGTGCAACGAATGACAAGGGTCAATCACCCTTTTGCTCTCTCGTGTGATCTGTACTTAATACCACGCATACAGCACGGAGTGCGTAGTGCGTACGTAGGATCAATAGCCGGATCGGGAAAATGTGACTCGTCAATCCTTTTGCCGCGTGGGATTCTGTTGGGAAAGATCTCGGGTTGTTACGTAGGCTTAAAGATCGTGATATAGGGGCTTAGATAGTAATGGTGAAGCAATATGATGATCATCAGCAGTAGTGATTCTATGTTGAAGAGTACTAGTAGTATTCCTTGTTAGTGTTTGTTACGTACTTTGAGCTGTTTCGCTGGTAACATGCTATGTAACATGCTCGGCTAGAATCCGATCGCGCTATTCCCTTTGTGAGCTAGTCGGAGCCAGGCCGAGATCAAGCGATACTGTAATTATCAGTATTTCTGTTACTGCCCTAGTACCGAAGGATTCTGGCTAAGGTTCGCCGTTGAGCAACATCAGCACAGACGCTCTGCTGCAGATCCACTTTTCTCCATTCCCCGACCCAAGGAAAATAGATTTCGTCGAACGGTACGACGTCGTACAATAAGCACAATACGTCTGGAATAGCCCATCCCATTCAAGCGATGCGTAACAGAAACAATCTACCCCACATATCTCGTACGGGCATGGCACGCGCACCACTCCGGACATACCTACCTAAGCTCTACTTCTGAGCATGCAGCTCGCGCCTTCGCACTCCTTTGGGATACTCGAGTCATCCCATCTGTCCCTTTTGGGTCGCATGGCGAGTGGCACGAGCGATGAATCAAGAAGCTGTTTTGCGACCGGTATTGTTCGCGTCCAGGCTTGCGCTACCCCGTAGGCGTGCTGGACATTTCATCGTGGGAAAATCAATTGGTACTTACTACTCTGGCTCATGGTAGATCGTGACATCAATGTGTAAAAAGTAAAAGTACGTAAAAGCAAAAGCACTTCTAAGTATGTAGGTACATAACTAGCCCGTCGCTAACAACCTAGATAGAAATTTATATTTCCAGGCCATGTGATAGGCTCATGGAACGGAAATGGCCCGTTCCGCGCCGTTATTGGCCCAAGGTCCAGCAATCTACTTCCCGTCCAAGATAATGCTGTTATTGGTTATTCATGCATTAATAGGTTGAATACTTACTTTAACAAGTTCAACGATTCAACGTTACGAGATATGTCGTTTAATTGGATTCTACTACGGTTCGGGAAATAATTAGACATTTAGAGAAATGGTCTATAATTTCCCATTTGCCGTGGAGAATATATCCAGGGATATCCATGGAAGTCCCAACTAATGTTGTAGAGAGGGAATATATATTTTAATGGGTGGATGCATTTTGCAAACGCAGAATCGGGACTTTAAATTCGAACCAGGACTTCCTTAAATCAATTCGCAGAGCAGCAATACTGGTAGCCTCACATGACATGTACAGCGTAAGTTATCATCATGTCATCATTGGAAGGAGATTCGTACCCAGGTCCACGGGCACAAATTCCGAACATAACAGGGTATCGACCTATGCATATGTTGCACAGGCTTCACGTAGAAAGAGATCATCCATTTACGCTCATATCAATTTTGATTTATATACAGATTCTCACTCGTGTGACACCGTTGGTCTCAAATGTCATCAATGTGTAATCGGCGAACTGACCAACCTCGGGATTTCACTGTTGGGTCGTGTAGCCTCATCGCAACGGAGAGTTCGTTATTTGAACCAGGCCACGTCCACCCTCTTGGTAGCATAGGCAGGGAATAACTGGATAGATGCAGGTAGCCTCAACGGCGATATTTGCGACTGTCGGGTATAGTCGACATCTGTTGGTATTCCTGGGTCAACGTACGGGTTCGGGTGAATATAGAGCATCACGCAGGTTCGCTGAAGTCTACTTCAACATGACACAGGAAGCTTGTTATGTTTGTTTATAATCTTTCATGCTCTGGATAGGTGCATATCAGTAAGATAAGGGCTGATCTAATATCATTTAGGTGGTGGCATCGATCAAGCTCAAAACCTGGCATTTCAGCGGTGACGAGAATTACAACACTGGGACCTGGAACTCACCCTTCTCTTGATACAACTTGAATCTTACACCTGATAGGATTCGTTGTTTGTACGACTACGTAGAAAGCTATCTATGTCGTATGAAGGTATCAAGTAATGGCCTGGTAGTACTACGGGTACCAACCGCAAAGTCTTCAGGTGAGACCGTTCTCTACCGGATACACACATGATCTCCGATGCTATATATCTGTTGCTATGCGTTAGAAATTAGATCACTACCGAATAAGTCATGCAGACTCAGAGGAAGCAATTGAAATCCGTTGGAATTTTCATTATGTAGCTAGATATCTCTTATCGTCCAAGTCGTAAATAGAAGTTCAAGTTCGTCATCTTGTATGCTTTTGTCTTATCCAAAATAGAACGCCGTTTCAAATGTTCATTGAGTCGAGTTTGCTAAGATTGTATATAGTGTGCAAAATGTCCTTGAGGACATCCATTGCTTCTTCTCCGGTTTCTCCATGTCTGCAGAACTCTTCCACATGGGAAAGAAGCGCATTCATTGAAACATATCCTCTGCCCGACGTCTTCTACCACCACGTCCTTCCAATTTGTTCGAGAATAGCTCCTTGCCGGCATTGGCGTTGTATTTATCTGGGAATAATTCCTTGACAGCTTGAGTGTTCCCCTTTGCATGACCACGGAGAGCCATGCCTATGTCATTAGAAGCTCCTTTGATGTAAATCTGATCCTGAGCTCCATCAACAAGAGGCACACTGATTCTCTTCGCGAACAGATCAGCAGTCTCATCTGCAGCGTCAAATGCATCCGTGCGTCTATGGTTGCTGTTCGTCTTGGCCGGGAAAAGTTCTTTCTTGAGAAAACTTGCAGCAGTCCGGTTTGGAAACAGCTCCCTGGTGTCTTGGCTATCGCCTGCAGGGAATAATTCTTTGGTAGTGTTGGCGTGACTGCCACTAGCGAGCCTAGGAGAACGTTCACGGAAGCGTCTTCGGCTCTGTTGTTTTTCATCATCGCTTCTGCGCATTGCATCTAAATCATCTCGTCCGGGAGAAGCGCTGCGATCACGAAGTCGACCAGAGCCACCGCGGCTACCACTTCCACCACGTTCTGGGAAAAGTTCTTGTGGTTGGCGCCTTCCCCGTCTAGGCCGACGTTGTGTTTCGGATTCCGAGAAGTAATCGCTCGATGTGCCTCGTCGATCGGGAGCTGCGCCATCGTCATCATACATGCTCGCGGTGAATCCATCGTCGTTCCTATTCCGACGTCGACGGTGCTCGCGATCATCGAATCGAAGGCGCCGGTAGTCGCCATCGCTCTCGTCACGTCTGCCTCCTTGACGGCGCTTTTCTGCGAGTTCGCGGCGCAAGCGCTCCCGTGGGTCGTGTTCCGGATGCATCAAATAAAACCGACTAGATTCATGAGCGCGTGGTTTCTTGCGATCTGTCTTCACTGCCGATCGCACCTGCAGGACCGACTCTGGATGCGACAAACACGTTTTGGCCGTTCGTAAACGTAGCGCGGGGAGCGCGGATATATCCTCTTCACCAAGCTGAGTGAGAGCGGTAAGAGCCCGCAAGCCAAGCTCATCGGAGGAGTAGACAATATTTGCAGACGTGTCATCAATCCATTCAATACGACTGGCCTCTTCGTCGGGGAAATAGCTTAAAGCGAATTGCTTGATGTGATCTGTAGTCATTTCGTCGACGCCGCGGATATGAACCTTTTCGTAGTGTGCCTCGGCTGTCTGGGGATCGACGACGCCATTATCTGCTGTGAAAGCTTGTTGTTCGACAAAGTCCTAATTATCCTCCAGGTTAGTGAAATGAAGTCGACCGCAGACGAGTCCGAGCAAGCTCACCGTCTCGATGGCGTCTGCCTCCGGCAAAGGACCTAAGTCAATGTCCATATCAATGTCCATCGAGTTCTCCATGGTGCTGGTGATGAGCTCTGTCGGTGTTGGCTGCTGAAGAGCTGCCACCTCCATTATGAACTGTGGCGAGGAGCAAGCTCTGATGACATGCGATTGAGGTTCGAAGTAGTGGTATCGTGCGGGTGAAAGAAGACAAGGTACAATTGAGAATGTAATAGTTGTAAGCAGCTGTGGCACCGATTGAGTCCAGGATTCAAAGAACAAGAGAGAGTTGTATCAGAAAAAGAGAGAGCTTTTTGCTGAAGTTGTGAAATCCCGAGACGTCGGATTGCCGCGTCTTGGCAAATGCGGAGAGCTCAACGGTCTGATGACTAAGCAGTCTATCACTTCGTCAGAGAATGAGTTGACACTGAGACTTACAGTCATAGAAGTCATAAGTGTTTGTTTCGTTCATTTCAGAGTTGATAGTCTAGCCCATTATAAGGTGATCTTATATGTTTTTATTGATTCTATTGAAGGGTCTTTTGTATGATAAATAACCCTCAGCCAGCCAATCACAGAGGTCCTCTCTCTGTTTCTCTTTTGGCACGTGAGTGACTATAATAGTTCAACTCCTGTTTGTCCAAGAACAGAAAGATGTCATCAAAGTTGGATCCATCATCCGCAGATCATACAGCATCCGAAAGCTTGCTAGCAAGTATCCTCGTGGCTCGGTTTTTACGGTCGAATAACTATCATGAGACTCTAGAGACGTTCATTCGTGAGGCGGGTCTGCCATCAGATGCTGGGTTTGTCAACCGGAAAAGTTCAGATGAAGCCGACGGCGTGGATAAGTGGACATTAGAAAGCATTATTCAGGAAAAGAAGAAGTTCGACCGGACCTTGTCATTTGAGCGCTATGGTGACTCGCAAGCCAAGGACGAATGGAGTGTGCCGGGTAAGTTAGGTTGATATGAGCGAATGCTGCAAGAGAGTCTGGCTTACAAAGAACCATTCTAGCTCCATCGTTACCCAGATTGATAGACACCCCCGCATCGTCTAATCTACTAGCAGCATCAGTCGAGTCATGGCAGCTAGAAGATGGCGACCAAGACAGGACTCAAAAAGATTCATATCTTGTCGCTACCGGCGCTGATAGGCGTCTAAACCTCTTTCATCTAGATGCTGACAACACTGTAGCTGAATCAGTTGTCGGGCTGACGGACTCGCCCATTCTGTCTTATACTAGTATTCGAGGACAATACCAGCTATTAACGACCATGTCCGGCCAGCTGCTTCTCGTCAGTGGCAAGGAAGTTATAGACCGAAGGAAAGACCACACAAAATATGTGGTCAAAGTTCTTGCATATGAGGATAATGACGAGCACATCTGGATAGCCACAGCGGGGTGGGATATGCAAGTTCTGATATATCGTTTGGATACAGCTTCATCCTCGAACACAAGGCTCAAAATCGGCGAGCCAGTGGGTTTTATTAAAGTACCATCGAATCCTGAGTCGATTCTTCTTGTGAAACATCCGGAAACTCAGGACTTGATGCTCATTCTCTCACGGCGGGATTCAACATATCTTTATTATTACAATATTGAGCCATTACGGTTAGCCGACACTCAGCAGACATGCGAAGAGACCGGCAAACAAAATCTGGCGCCCAGCTCCAACGCATGGATAGCATTCTCACCGTCCTGTATTGCCCAAAATCCTCGCGATCCTGGTGTGGTTGCAGTGGCGCTATCAACGTTGCCGCATATGAAAGTGATGGTTGTCCGTTTGTTGTTTCCAGCCAACACCAAAGTTGAAGATGGCGATAGTATCACAGTAACGCAACTCAGCCAGTCAATAGCTGCACTGTCACTTCAAAACCGCGAAGATGCCGCCATTATAATTCAAGCAAATACATTTGCGCCGCAGACTGCATATTCGACTCCGCAGGTTGTATGGCGGCCGGATGGATCTGGCGTCTGGGTTAATGGAGATGATGGCGTTATCCGGGGGATTGAAAGCAAAACAGGAAAACTGGTGACAATGCTGAAAAATGGACATGAGGCTGGTAGCAAAGTGAGAAGTATATGGGCAGGTTGGGTTGAGGGGAAGAGTTCAACTGAAGAGTGGGTTGTTAGTGGAGGGKTTGATAAGAGGTTGATTGTTTGGAAGTGTGAGAATTCAGAAGATTAGTTCTTCATGAAAATATGCATAATAGAGTACAAATGGAATGCCATTGAGAAGGAAACCTTCGACTAATCGAATATAATTCTACATGTTTTGAAAAAGACTGAAGCGTAGACAGATATTTACATCACGACGTCTATTTCACGTGCAACTGGAGGGTCTCAAGAACCTGCAGGAGAAATGAGTTAGACACATGGTAGAAGCGCACAAGTACAGATTGAGCGAAAGACATACCTCGAGTTCGACCTTGGCCTCAGCAATATCCGACTCGCTGCCGCTGCCGTTGGCGATCTTTTGAGCCTCGGCAATCTGGGCACGAATAGCCTGTAATATGTATTAGCCTCTGTAAATTTGACGAAATCTGGTTTTAGTGACTGACATCAGCGGAGAAATCTTCAAGAGGGTATCCCTCGACGGCGTTGATGCTAAGGCGGGAGTCGGGCTGGACAACGGCGAAACCTCCAGAAACTGAAAATGTATCAAATTAGCGAGTCCGATCAATTGAAAGGTTAAAGTGGTTGCGAGTTGTTCTTGCAACCACAAATCGAGGGTCTCCGCGGCGACGTACGGAAGAATTGCTTGGTGCTACCGCTCTCCTCAATGATCTCAACGAGACCGGGCTTCAATTGTTCGATAGAGGGAACGTGGTTGGCGAGAATACCCATCTCACCAGACTCGGCGGGAATGTTGACCTGGACACTATATCAAGGAATTGTAATCAGTCAATGCCGAGTAAAGGATATGTTGTTGAATCCGCGGAGGATCGGAACATACACGTCGGTGGACTTGAAAAGGTTCTGTAACCATAAGTAGGGACGATATTAGCGATTGACTCATTCCAGCGAAAGCAAACGTGTTCCAATTCAACAAATTGAAGATGGACTAATCGTACCTGGTGAGGCATAGCCAAGGAGAGCTTGATCTTGTCGGCGACAGCGTCGGCGTAGGTCCTGCGACCGGCAGGAACGCGAATGGCGGTAGGACGCACCCGGAGGGCAGCCCGTGCAAATCGAAGAGAGCTCATTGTGTATGGGATGTGAACGACGGTGAGGACTGGAGGCGTTCTTCTCTTCAAACTTCGAAGGGCTGAGGTGGTTCGAGAGACGGTCAAAGTCGGAACAAACTTATCTAACCGGATGTAGGGTCTTGGCATTAAAATCACGTGATATATTATCGACTCGGACGTTTCTCATATACAGTTTCTTTCAAGTTATTTGGTATCGGGATGATACTTGTCAATGTGACTTGAAGAGTGAAAAATGGCATTTGAGGTCTAAATTAGTTTTCAGGATATACAATTTGCATCGACGCTGCTCATATTAGCTTCATCCAACTCCGTTTGCTGGGCTCTAAAGCAATATTCTAGGGGCAAAGAAAATCATTTGATCTCAGGATCCCATATAAGTTTATTACTTGATACCAAATAATTGATACTAACAGGATCGTAGATTTGGAGACGTCGATTGGACAAAAATCCAAGCATGATGTTGATGTCGGAGAGGTAAAGCCACAGMCCCGCACTAGCCACACCCGACTAAGCGAGACCGCCCACACAACCCGCGCCTAACAAATCATTCGGTTTGGTGATACTACTTCGTTCAACCTTCAGTTCAGCCCTTACCACGACAACCTCCTCATCGCGACAGAACCGTCAAGATGGCCAGTACGTTATGTGATGCCGTCTAATAGCTTGATTGACTGACTGACTTCTTTGTGCAGAGTCCAAGAACTCGTCCCAGCACAACCAGAGCAAGAAGGCTCACCGTAACGGGTTCGTTTATTCCTCAACCGTCGCATTTTTCTCTTTCGCACAAGATCCAGACCTTCGCCGGATATCACCATTTCTACACCAATTGTCGACAGAATACTAATATACTCTTCTCGCAATAGTATCAAGAAGCCCAAGACCTACCGTTACCCTTCCTTGAAGGGAACCGACCCCAAGTTCAGACGCAACCACAGACATGCTCTCCACGGCACCATGAAGGCTTTGGTACGTTGACGATCCTTTCATACAAACGGCACCTTTCGCACAATGGACTCCACGAAACATGACGCATACTGACAAAATTTACAGAAGGAGCGCAAGGAAGGAAAGCGTGAGGTCGCCTAAATGGAGAATTAGAGGAGGAAAATCAAACAAACATACAATAAAAACAACAATTCCATGAACTTATTCGGCGAAAAACTCTTCTTGTGTGATAATGATCCATCATGATTTGTCAGATAGACACGACAATTCTATTTGAGCGGAGATGACGAGACTCGACCATCTTTCTACCGCTTTTCTTTTCCAGGTAGACAAGGTTTCATTCGGAGATGGGGAGATTGATGTTTATCATGGTCGTAGGAGCGGAGAAACATACGAGAGGGCGAACAACCCATGATTCCATTGTTTCATCTGAAACAGGCATATGTGTGTACAGCTACGTGGCTTATCCCATGCCCGACTGCTGAAGGATTATTTTTTTAACGTGCCGAGATTGATTTGCTTCCCAATTACCAAACACCCTACTCCTTGTTCTCCGTGGCGGAAGGGTGCATGGACGGAGAGCTACATGCATTTCGTAGATGTTCGTAGAATGGGATTTGACTGGTCATATTCGTTACAAGCACAGGGTTAATCTATCATCTATTGACATGACTTTAGCAACAACAATGCCCTACCCATATGTAGACACAATGCAACTATGCTCTATTCCGCCCATGCTTGCGCCTTGAACATGCTTGTCGGATTGCGCAGGTAATCCGCATGCCGAATCACCCTCACCTCCGCGGCCTTTGTTCGCCGCAGATGCTCTCGGACTTGAAATTGCTCCTCTGTCAGACCAGTGGGATCAATTGTGTTGGCCGTTGCAGCAAGCTCTACTTCTCGAGCTTCCATGGTCTTTAATAAAATTGCGTGCATGCTAGAAAGCACTTTTTCAGTAGATTTCGCCAGGGGTAGCTCTGTTGGGGATACATCGTCCGGTGATACCCAGGACTTTGTATTTCTGAGGGTTGGCCCAGTGGCGTAGACTGCTTCGCGGAGACGTGCCACTGTCAAAGCGGCAAACATGTCGCCTGTGCCGTTGAAATTACATTCAAGAGCTGGAATGTCCACACGGAATAGTCGCGGAGAACCGTCCGAGCGAACCGTGGAGCCAATGACGGTCATTAAACCTGATGGTGTTGATGATCCCAGACTTGAGAGCTGTACTGATGTGACGATAATGTGAGGAACACCATATGTCTTGTGAATTGAGGTTATGGCGTTGGCAAGATCGGTGGTGTTGGATATCTTGATTCCAGATAATATTCTGGCATTGTCAGCTATAGTCGAACGGACCTAAAAGCTAGTACTCACTCGGTTTCGAACTGGTTTGGTAATATCAGATCAGCATGATGTATAGCCTTCTTATATGCTGGGACAACATCCTCCGCCACGTACAAGCGGCCCAGATCACCCATAACGGGATCAAGAACTATGCATTGTTCTCATCTCAGCATTCTTTCTCCACGAGTTGGTGAGTTACTTACTCCAGAAAAAGGACCCGGGCTTTCCTTCTGCTCTGCGTTTCAAATCTTGAGCAATATCACCCACTGCCTCGACAACTGCTGCAGTCGGAGCGTAGCCGGAGAGCAGTACATCGAAATCAGTGAGATAGCTCTGAGTCAATCCATCGTAGAGTGTGCGGACCTCCTCTGCAGTAGTTTTTGTTCCTTTTACTTGACGATATCCGGTATGGTTACCTGCGGAAATTGTTAGCCATGAAGTACTGATTGTTGGATATCCTTACTGTAATGCACTGTATTAATGCCCGCTACTTCGCAGCCCAGGGACTGCATGACGAATGTGGCCATTGTATTTCCCACAAATCTAATGACAAAGAGCAAGTCAGCTGACAGTTCCAAGATGTCATATACGACAGGACTGACCCGTAGGACACCTACTTGCATAGATTAGTACTTCTGCAAGGATAATTTGGCCATGCGGAATCATAGAGATGTCCAATGAATAGGACAAACTTACATGACTGGCTACTGCAAGTACTTTGGTCTCTGGAACCGGATTCTCCTCCTGGGCGGATGCCATTCTTGCTGTAATTGGCCAACGCCTGACAATTATATTTTGATACTCCGTCGAGTTCTGCGCATGCGACAATGAAAGCCTTTTATCTGATGATCCACGTGGTTGTAGATGCAAATCCGATGGAATGTAATAACTGCGAATAAGAATTAAGTCGAAAATGACAGACCAAACGACACTACAGACACTGAAATGCTGGTTTAAAATAAGTATGAGTCATGGAATTGAGGATATTCTGAAAATTGTTCTATGGTTATCTGCGGCATTGATAAAGCGTAGTGGGGTCGTTGCAGATTCTAGAAGGTGGCATGAATGCCTGAAATACAAGGCAACATAAAAAGTCTCTATTGTGGGTACATACACATTTCAATTTCCCGGAATGCTCAATGTAAGTGATTAGTTCGGTGTCATTCGGGATTTTTGTCTATTTCTTGATACCCTGATGCTCACGTCACCGACAAACCCATCCCAATACAGCCTCTTTCGCCGTCCTCTGGACACACTTTGATCGGATGGAGGGTCAATTGAGGAGCAGTCTTTCGAACATCGAGAATGTAGCAAAACCGCCGGTGAGCATATCTATTTGCCGGTGCTGCCGAAGCCTCCTGCGCCGCGGACGCTCTCTTCCAATTGCTCGACAACAACGACATCGGGGGTATATATCTAAGGTCGTGTTAGCATGGATAATCCTAACAGAAAGCTGAGTCCGTACTCTCTCCAAAACAAGCTGAGCAATTCTATCTCCTTCCTTCACTGTTTCATGAATGTTTCGTTAGCCAATGCACCGGGAAGGAAAGACAAAATTCGGTGCTGTGATCATACCGGTGAAGTCAACATCTGAAAAGTTGAAGAGCAACACTTTGACTTCGCCTCGGTAATCCGCATCGATGACGCCAGCACCTGTGTCGATAAAGTTCTTAGAGGCGAGTCCACTGCGTGGTGCAACACGGCCGTCTCTTAAGCGTCAGCATGTTTCCAAGCTCCAAGGAAGAAAGACAAGCATACATGTGCCCTCAGGAACCGCAATAGCCAATCCAGTATCAACCATTCCCTTTCCCTTTGCGGGAATGACAGTCTCCTTTGCGCTGTAGAGGTCATATCCTGCAGCGAAAGCGGAGCCACGAGTAGGAGCCTTGGCTGATTCGACCAATTTCTTCACCAGAAGAGGAGGTTGAGGCTGGGAGAGGGAGGTGACTGCAACACCGTTTCCGTCGGTAGAACCCATGATGGCTGCAATGCTATTATTTTCTGCTGTAGCAGTCTTTGTTCGTTTGGGAAGGGGTGAAGCGGGGAGCGATGGAGGTTCGTGGATGGCAGTAGCAGTGGTGGAAGCGGTCTCTTGAGGAGGTGTGGTGTCTCTGGTCATGGTATACTTTGAGCACGCAGTGAAAAATTTGTGGGAAGAATATAGATGTCCAATGGGTTTAGATGAAAAGCATCCCTTGAATGCAAGTCGCAGCATCCCATCGCCAATGATCTCTTTGTTTGGGACGCGTTTCTTTCAGGCGGTGAGCGACGCGCCCGCGTTTCTCATCTTGCCCGAACGGGGAAAGCGATTAGGGTATACCCTAGTCACATATTCTGCTCTATTTTACATCAGTCAACGTCAAGTTACCAACTACATCATTTCTTTTAATGCATAGAGATGGCAACAGCTCTATCATTCTCTGACATCTCTACCCCCTGCATCACACCGTTGGGATTTTCATCCAGCATAGATGGCGGGGATTTGACAGTCTAACCTCTTTGAGATTCCGCGGTTATCTAGGGGCTGCGTCTAGAGAAGCCGCCAAATTGCCTCGGTTGCCGGCGATAACAAGCATCCTGGGGTAACATCCGCCAGGATGAAGACTTACACACCACGCATTTTACCATCCTTTCTGGTTTCAATTGTTTCATATGAGAGAGACAGTCAATCTTCAGCTTCACCAGAATTACCTACAAGCTCAGAGTGATAAGCAGCAATGGCTGGTCCCGTGCGGCAACCCATCGACATTCAGTCTTTAGAGAGGTATATTGACAACAATGTGCCTTTGATCAAGACACCGCTTGATGTGAAGCAGGTATGTGCGACTGGTTTCCTTATAGAAATGAGAGCTACTTGCTAATGCCAGTACTTAGTTCGGATTCGGCCAGTCAAACCCGACATATCAGCTCACCGATGCCCGCGGCACGAAGTACGTTATGCGCAAAAAGCCCCCCGGCAAGCTGCTCTCCAAAACGGCGCATCAAGTTGAGCGAGAATATCGGATTTTGCATGCGCTGCAACCGACTGATGTCCCCGTGCCGAAAGTGTATACGTTGTGCGAGGACAGCAATGTGGTTGGCACTGCATTTTACATTATGGAGTTTCTGGATGGGAGGATGATCACCGATCCTGCTATTCCGGGTGTGAGTGCTGAGGAACGAAGAGAGATGTACGCTTCCATATCTTTGTTGCTGAATATGGAATCCCTCTGGCTAATCCGATGTTTTTAACAGATGGCGCGACGCAGCTCGGACTCTCGGCAAGTTGCACCGTGTGGACCCCAAATCAGTCGGGATGGAAAAATTCGGCAAACATACGGGCTTCTACGATCGTCAGATTTCGACTCTTGGACGAGTATCTCAAGCGCAGGCACAAGCCGTCGATGTCGACACCAAAGAGCCCGTTGGAGAACTCCCGTACTTCCAGGAGAACGTGCGCTTCTTCTCAAACAAGAGCTCACAGCCACGAGATCGGACGACGTTCGTTCATGGTGATTTTAAGATAGACAATCTCGTGTTTCACAAGACCGAACCGCGAGTCATTGGTATACTGGACTGGGAAATGGCGACGATTGGTCATCCACTTTCAGATATCGCAAACCTGACCAGTCCATATTTTCTCGACTCGGCCGAGCACAAAGCCGAGCACTTTCATCAGTCTCCCGGTATGCCAGCTAGGCAACAGACTTTACAATGGTATGCTGAAGTGACGGGATACGATCCGACCCCAGACATGGACTGGGGCGATGCTTTCTTCGCCTTCCGTGGCTCCGTTATTATGCAGGGAATTGCGGCGCGATATGCGTTGCGCCAGGCCAGTAGTGCTCGAGCACGGGATTATATCAAGAATATGAAGCCGTTTGCTGAAGAGACTCACCGGCTAGTGAAAGCGGTCGAAGCAAAGACAACAAAAGGCCGCTTGTAGGTGGCAGATGCATGTATAGTATATCCGTATGTTTCATCGGATGGGCTAGTTTACATACGGACTGGAACTTTTCGCGATGACTTAATGGGGCTGCGTTGATCTAGTCGTTTTTCATTGGTGGTTTGGCGCCGGTCATTGCAGTTTTTACTAGTCCGGTTGTAATCTACTATTAGCGACTACAAATATACTAGCAGCCATAACTTGGAAATATAGCAATTATATATTACCTAGGTAGGTACTCAACAGCAGAAACAACGGCATTCTTGATGATGTCTCTTCGGCCCAGGAGAAATCTATCTAATATTTGGCACTATACTAGAGCATAGACTTCTCAACGAAACAAGCCTTCAACAAGGTTACGTATAATACACACGATAAGAAGCTGCTGGCTTTATTCTAAATAGCATGAATGTGGCTTACTGGTGTCGATGATCGACCGACATGAGCACAAACGAGTTGGAAGATTAGACATCCGCGTTGAACAGAATTCATTGATACACAGATGAGATACAAAATAGAGTCTAGATTCACGCCTTTGACCTTTTAATGACAAGATATATATATGCCCGCCGATATTAATTTAATGAAGAGGCTGGAATTGAAGGATCCTAGGCCGTTATCCATGCAGGTTACTCCGAATTCACATCACATTGATAGCTGGTGAAACACATTATCGAAAATAGTAGCCTACTCATAAGTCAAAAGGAAACTAGGTTCAAAGCCCTCGCACAAATTGAATTCTCTTCCTGCATCTAATTTGATCGGTTGTATGAGATGAGGCAGATATCTCCCGATCAACAAATTAGAGAAGGCGGCTCAAACATCAGACATGATCGACAAGGAATTGTTTTGGAACTTGGCAGACAGGTTGTCTGCATCCGGTTTACATGGTAATGGTGGCATGGATGCCCGAATAATTGGATGCGCTCAACGGTGCGTGCAGGGAATGCTACACCATGACTGGCAATTACAGACCAACAATGAAATCGGAGGGTGCAGCAAGTCGCGCATAGATAGGCGGGATTGTCAAGTCCAACTCCGGTTCCACTGGAAAATCACATTTTTACAAACTACGTACTTGAACTTCACTCGGCTATGGACTGCAATGATATTTGCGCCTCCATCGCTCTACGCGGGCGCACAGATGTAGTACACGGCAGCCATTCTGATTCTAGAAATTCCATCTACGGATCTCAATTAAATCATGACTCGAGAAACAAAGAAAAAAAAAAAGCAAGCAAAAAGGATCGGAGTAAAAGATCAAACGAGAGACAAGTACATAATACGAGGAGACGACAAAAAAGGTAAGCCGGACGACTCGAATCATTTATTTTAGTTCAGTCTTTCAGGTGCGGCTCATGCATATGGCTTATGAAGGCATAATATGTAAGCTTGGACCAATTTTCTCAATTCATTCGCGTATTATTTTCGATGGCGACATTGGTTGTGGCTGCTATTCGTCCGTATTGCTTCAAAAGGAATTAATGGAATGCAATGCCATGCATGGATTTGATGATGTTCCTACGAATCCGATGTGATCCACTGCTGTTGGTGTTGGTTCGCTGACAGTCGACGCTTATGTGTAGGCTGCTATATTATTGAGTGCCAATGATACCGACGTATTCGTGTACATACTACTACTACGGCGTAGTTAGTGCTTAGGGGCTTACTCAGTATTTAGTACATACCGGCGGAGCCTAGGTAGTCCCTACTTGTCGCCCAGGTACTTAGCCCTCGCAAATAAAACTAAAAGAGGTCTGGTTGTGATTCGCCTCAGTTTCCGATCACGGAATACATCTCCAAATTTGGTGGAGAACCAACCGTGGTGAGGCTGGATACAACTTAGTACAGTGCGATTGAGAACTGTCATTCGGATCTGCAGTCCGTTGCTATCGACCAGTCGTGTCACCAGCCAATGTTTTTAACTTTGATAACATTGGGTTGAGGGTTGGAGCCGCATGATGGGTTGAGTTGCGTTGTACAGACGTCGCATACCAAATACGACAGTAGCGGAGTTACGAAAGCCCGCATAGAATGGATCATGAGGCTGACTGCTGGCATGTGGGGGGGGGGAATTGGAAGAATCCGGGCTGGATCTACTGACAAGCAGTCTGCTTACCTGCATACCCGCCTTGCTTCCAACATTCGAGAGCTGACAGTTCGGAACTTGGGATGATTCTGAACTGGCAACGATTCTCTGCGGTGAGAGGAGAGAGAGAGTGTGTGTCTTATCTCACTCGGATATCACGGAAATACGCAGTGCATTAAATGTAGATGAGGCTAACAGACCAGCCAATTACAGTCGTGAAATCCCGCTGTTGCCGTGTGGGGCGCGCATTAGAGACTGTTATTGGTAAGTATGCGGCCAAGTGGGGGACTGGGGCTCTTTTGGTCTCTACGACTGGCCAGTGCCCCAAAGGCTGCGTAATCACCAAACCTAATCAGAAGAGCCGCACAAAAACGGGTTGCACAGCTGCCGTTGTCGAGGTGGCCCGTTCTCGCCTTCTTGGACGGTTTGACCTTGTCCGCAGACCAGCCTCGCAGATCGCTATTTACCACTACGTACAAAGTTTGTATGTAGTGTTTCCTATTTATTCTGCCGGTGCTTTGTGCTCGCTGCGAATCCGGAGATTGTCCGTCTGTCTGTCATTAATTTCATTTTGTCCGCGAAGGTAAGCCAAGATCACTAGAATGGACTGGGCTAGGCGCTCGAAGGGACCGCTGAAACAGTGAGACTACGTAAAGCATTGGCATGTGCATCAGTCTCAGTGTGCTACGTAAGTCAGTGGAGCGCGCACTAAGAGGCTATCCCCACCCGAGTGACCGTCGTTTTGTGGCGCAAGCAAGGCCTCGTCAGCATTTGTGTTTGATTCGATCGAATCCCGTCCGGCCTCTGGCTCCGCTCCACGACCAGGCCTGAGAACTCAGACAGCCAAGTCAAACATTATCATCATCGTCGTCGTCATGTCCGTTGGTCTGGTAGCCCCTATCGACGGTCATCCTCAGCCATCTCAGATGAAACGTTCCTGCACACCGAATTGTATGGTGTCAGACCGTCAGTAGATACACCATAGTCGCGATCGCACAATCCAGCGTCTGTATTTTGTAGGCATACGTAAGTCTACCCCAAGGTGGCTTGCCAATACGCGAGCGGCTCGATTTAGTTCACGCTGCCTCGTACCCTTTGTCATGCGCTTGTACTCCTACGTGGTCCTATGCAGTCTAGCAGGATCAATCATCACACGCTCTGCTGGGCTCTTCTAATTTGTCGTTCATGCCTGGCAAAATTCCCAACAACCTAGGAATTTCCCCTCTGAAGATAATGAGAGATGGTCTGATTCCAAAGCAAGGGCAGTAACAGAGTACAATCATGAAGAAAAAGCATACGTACCAAGTCTAAATCCATAGTTCCCGAACTCCACCTGGTGACATTCAATTTTCCATCGTTCCAAAGCGGGGATCGACTCTGGTCTTATCGTCCACTGTCCAGTCCGATCGTCTATTCCGGCATAGTGAGGCTCGTGCCACCATTTTTTCGAAAGTGTCTTTCAAAGCAAGCCATTTCTTCTGTTGAGGAAACTATCAGCGACGGTAATTGCGATTTTCTTTGGTCGCTTTCTGTGCGAATCCAAACCTAAAAGGAGCCTCAAGGGGTTTTCCGATTTCCTTGGGATTCTTTCATATGATCGCAACTCAACTTTCCACTCTTTCATTTACTCCCATTCAACTTGCAAGGTTCATGGTCGTGGCTTTGAACTCCATTTCAAAATTTGGACTCCCAGAGTTTCGAGGTTGACACGCAAGGACTTCCTCTTTTTCTCAGTTTTTTTCCTGATTCTCCCTTTTTCTACCCATAAATAAATATTTTTTTCAGCCTCCTAGTGGCCGCAGCGTCGCTGACCGTCTGCGCTCCACCAGCTCCCGGGTCTTACGCAGCCAGCGGCTCTCCCGTCCTTAGCACAAGGCCCATACCACATCAAGTGACTACTCGCAAACAAGTACCGGAGAATTGACATTTGACACAGGGTGGATGACCGTTGCAAGTCACCGTCGACTTGGCACTGTCTGTCGATTGTCCTCTCACGGGAAAACTGATCACTTGTTAACCTGTTATCGTGCTGGGGGCTCTTCGATTAGCGTTGCCACTGGTCTTGCCGCCGTCGCAGCGTAGAAAGCACTTTGTGGTGGTGATTGCGTGGCGCGAGTTCCAGCTAGTCTCGACAGTGACTCCCCGCACCCTGTGATTGGCTAGACCCAAAAAGCATTCGTCAGCTCAATCAAATTACATTCGAGGTGAAGCAAGCGTGGGCTCGCTCTCTCAAAGAACATTACGTTGCTGCTTGCGACGTGCCAGAGAGATAAAACAAAAGAATAAGGAGGAAGGAAACACTGCAGCCAACCACTTGACAAGGTAATAAAACAAAAATTGTTTCGGCGTGCGGCTCTGCTCGTGACCAAAGGCAGGCACACCACAGGGAAGGAACAACCGACATACGTACCACATACATACGACGTACTAAGAGGGTCAGAAGGCAGGCACGAGGCACGTCCTCAATCCGGTATATCTCCAACGGTAAGTCGCTCCTTCCTCTTTCATACATCTTCAACCTCCATCCTCATCCCACTCTGGTGTTTATTGTCTGTCCTTACATTGTACAACTACAACGTCATGCCACACTACACCAAACATCATACATCACTCGCTCTCTGTCTATAAGCTGCTCCCTTCATGAGTGTCGCAATCGCTTCCTTCTCCTCCAATCACATGGGAGAACCATGGAGAGCTGCTGCGAGCCAGCGTGTACTTCCCCAGTCAGTTCTACTGCCTGATCAGACAAAGCCTTGCTATCACTGCGCAATTGTTATTCGTTCATGATTTCATGCATCACATGTCTCTCTCTATCTCCATACCTTACCTCATCTCGACTCATTCTAGCAGAGTGCAGTGATTCCGACTAACTTCGTGCAGGTACTTTCCTTTGCCAGCTGGATACTCTTCTGCTCAGCGCAGTCGTCCTCTAGCCAACCCAGCTTCTACAGCCGCTGGCTACTCTCAGAGCACCCCTCGTTTCATCAATAGAAGCCATTCATCGCGAACCGTGCTCCATGGTTGGCACCAAGTCGCCTACATGTTCTCCGACGTGTACGATTCAGATGATGCGTTGAATCGCTCACCGCGTTTGCAGCCCTCAGTTGTCAACTATGGACCCGATCAAACTGTCCCGCCATTCTTGCAGGAGAAGCAGCGACGAGCGTCGGCAAACGGCAAAAGAGACAGCTCTTCAAGTCCCACCAGCTCCGAAGGCCGCTCGCCCAAGCGTCGTCAGAAAAGGAGACTCAAACCATCATTAGCTGATGTCGTCCTACTAAATAATCTAGCACCTAATAATCCAGAACTTGCTCGACAAATTGGCGAGGGTTCGCCTCCGGTAGACACAGACTCCGAAGATGACAGTCGAACGCGTGCGGCACATATCTCCTCCAGACCAAATGACACTCAAGTTGTGGCTGCTAAAGATGCTTTAAACCTGATGACTGAGGAGCCAAAGCCCTCTTTGCCTTCGTTCCAAGAATCGTTCCAAGGACTAGTATCGCAAGATCCGATTTTGGCAGAATCTCCTTTTCCAGTCAGGCAGACTTCCCCACCACGACCCTTGCAGCGCATGGGAAGACCAAGACAAGATAGTCTAGCAGCTTCCAATGTAGGAAGATATACTATTCCTCCGCCAAACAACCTTGATTTTCCCGCCCTACAAGCACCAACACCCTCAGCAGCAGGCTCTCCGGAAAATTCGCAGAGTTTGCCATCTATAGGGCAAGCATTAGCAAGTCTAGATGGCGGTGCTACACCTACCCCTTTTGGTGCTCCGACGCCAACTCCACAACTTTCACGAGGGCCAAGCACCTTGAGCACCATATCGACAGGGCCAACTCCTGAATCGTCTTATGCACCATCGCAGATGACCACTCCTTATTCTCATCCGTCCCCAATGAGTTTGAAAGATCTGTCAGCTACTTCGCCCCTTTCACAACCTCAATATGCTATGCAGCCACCTAGTCTTACCCACGATACGTCCAACATGACAGCTTATAGCGAAGTATCATTACGAGGAGCACCAGTCGGTAGGAGCCCTACACATAGTTACCCAACGCCTACGGAGCTACGAGCAGCGGTTGAGGAACATCCAGATGGAATCGCGGGTCCCAACATATATAAATGCCCGTATCCTGGCTGTACTGCTGGCGCCTTCCAGACACAGTATCTTCTAAAGTATGTCTCTCCTTATTACAAACTGAATTCGTATGTTTCAGCCGACTAACTCGCCAACAGCTCTCACGCCAACGTTCACTCCCAAGATCGCCCACATTTTTGTCCCGTCGCGGGTTGTCCTCGCGGAATAGGAGGCAAAGGATTCAAGAGGAAGAATGAGATGATTCGTCATGGGCTTGTGCACGATTCACCAGGATATGTGTGTCCGTTCTGCATTGATCAACAACATAAATACCCTCGCCCCGATAATTTGCAAAGGTATGTTACTGAATGAACCTAAGCCCAACGCAATTCGTATGTGAAATTTATCTAATTGGTCGCGATTCAGACATGTGCGTGTCCACCATGTTGATAAGGACAAAGACGATCCATTGCTACGAGACGTTCTTGCTCAAAGGCCAAAAGGTAGCGGGCGGGGACGTCGACGTCGTGGACATATATTATAGGACTCGTCATTGAGAACCTCACGATGGTAAACTCTTACGTGCAGCGGTCTATATTGCCATTGGACGCAACATGACCGTCTTGGGGCAGAGGATGGACTCAAGCCTTGGCTTGTGTTCGCAAGGGACCCCAAGCCTCGATACAACGATCGTACCCGATCATCACATGTTTGATGTAGCGTGACATTTATCACGATCTCGATAACATCGACGAGTCAAGCATCAAACTGCGCTGAAATACAAATCAAGGGTGAAATGTATCGCCAGTCCGTCAAATGGAAAGCAGCACCCGATGATTTACTTAATCCGCGACATCCTGATTTATGTGGCGACACAAATTGAGTTGTGTGCCTATCAAGATCATATTGATGATCTTTGACGAAGTGACGAAACATACTACCAATAACTTTGCAATTGCAGAGTAACCTTACCTCTTCCGCAGCTATTCGCAATAAACCATTCTCTGCTACGAGAGCATGGATCTTGATATACCCTATCTGCAAAATCCCACCAACAATCTTTCAACATACTATTTATAGCACGCAGTGTACATAGATAAGCGTTCGTTTCGACTTCTCTTGTTATACCCTTCTTGTATCCTTTTTTGGCGTGCTACAATTGTAGCATCATCGACAGACTTGATACATTCATATACATACTTTGGGCTTTCGTGCTCTTACTCTTTGATTACCTCTTTCTAAGTTTATACCTTCGCTAGACTCCTGTATTAATAATGACCGTGCTTTACCCCTGAGTCAGTTAAGGTTTCAAGGTTTATTAACACGATGCTCATCGTAACATTGAACATTTGCCGTACGGGACCCTCCTGTATGGTCATGGTGATACGTGCCATGCTCAGTAGAGGTACTCGCACACGACATCAAGTATCCCATAGCTCTTAGAATAAAAAGAAAATATAACTCCCGTTTCTCATTTCTCGTGCCTGTTTCCGAGGTGTGGTGGCTGAAATTTAGAGTAAGCATTGTCAAGTCAGCTATCCGAGTCGCCGAGAGCGACAAACCAAAGGGACCCCTTACGCACGTCCTACAGGACAAAGTTCAGCACAGATCATGACATACTTATTGTGTTGTTTATTATAGTTTGCAGAACCCCGGGGAATATCATGAGACTATGAGATTGTCAGGACTCAGGATGATTCAGCACAGCTGAACTAAGACCCTTTTTCGCTGGAAGAATGACTGGCTACCGGCACTTTGAAACAAGTCCCGAAAAAAGGCAAAAGTCATCGAACGATTTGACAAAGGGCGTGAAATTTAACAAAAAGTAGTCACCACTAGCTATTTCTAGTTGGTACTCAATCGGTCATGGCTGACGAACACCGAGGCTCAGGKATTTTTTGTTTGAGAAGGGCTCATCTTGTATAACCAACCCTACGGCATCATCATGTCCAGTCAGAGTCCCTGAAACGTGGATGCCCTAAAAAAAGAAACCGTTAGATCGGGAAGGCCCCTTGCCCCAATCACGATTAATTACTAGCAGTCCGATCTGATCATCATGAATAGATCTTATTAAGGCAGAATCGTGAATTATCCAAACAAAAGTGACAGACGGAAGTTTCGACGAGTTGTTGGGACTTGGTTGGCTGAGAACGCGCCCTGAATGGGCTGCTGCACAGCCAATGTCCCTAAAAGGAAATTTTCGTTGATGATACTTACTTGGCCCCATAATCTATGAAAACAGAAATCCATGTAATTATTCAGCGTTCAATGTTCAATAATGTTTAGGCAAAGAACTTCTAGAATGCCGATTCTGTATCGAACGAAATGTTAGTCATATTGGGGTTCGGGATCTGATTCGCCTTTTGCAACGGTTTTAGCGCCAGGGCTATACCGACTTGCAGGATATGGGATGCATGCTTTACAGTTCATTACCGGGGGGCCGGACACTATATTTTTCTTTTGGTAAGTATAGTAAGTTTTAGGTAACGTGCATCCATCCGAAAAGCTGCGCCGCCTGTGCATCGCTGTATATTCGGCCGGTAATTCCCATCTCGGCTCAGAGCGCGTTTTCTTTTTTTATAGACTACCATCTATAGTCGTTATTTCCAAGATTCTTATTGGGTTGACATCTTCATCATGGGGATCGTCGTGCATACGCCCCAGTGGCTACCGCGCGGGCGTTTGGATCATTGTTGGTTTGAGCGTATACTCGGTTCACGTATGGTGTAGGGTACACTCAGCTTGATAATGTGTACATATGATTCGACACCTGAAAATTCCAGACTCTTCTGGATACTAGAAGCTGGATGAGGTTTCCCGGAAATGCAAAGTCACTTGCCCGAGTTGGATGTATACAGCGCCGCTTGCAAAGGCTTATCTTGTATTCTTGTCGTCGTCTTTTCTGCCCCCGCGCAGCAGAATGTGCCAGTATGCATTTGAATCGCATCCGGCAAAGATCAGATCATGACTTGCCTAGCTCTCCTGCAAGTTGGATTTGTCCTATATACTCAGGCAGAGTCTCAGGTGGGCTTTTCAGTAGATTCCTAATACATCATAGAGTCATGTCTGAGACTGAAGATTCCTGGTCTGCTAACGAACTACTGTAGGCCCGTAGTCATCAGCTCATGTGTCTTGCATTCTTGGCTGGTACATACATCATTCGAGTTGCCATCTAGCTGTTATTATTAGATTCGTTTCTTGTGGATTTGGTTGGTGATTCGAATTGCCCGATGACACGTCCTTAGATACACACCATGTCAACAGTGTTTTGAGACATATCGGGTCTTTTCACTTACATGGCTAGCCTTTATACAGAATCGTCAAGCGAGCCTCGTTTTGGGATGATATAAAGCTGGAACGATATCTCAGATCTTGATGCGAATATCTTCACAGGGCTCAACAAATCACCTCAGCCTTCCTACGATAGCATAATAACCACCAACGTCTTAATCTCTGTCGAAAATGTCAGGCTTCTACCCTGATCAAAGCCAACGGGCTTTGGACGAGGACATGGAAGACGAGATGGCTCGTCAATACTACTCTAGCATGGGATATCAAATGGGATCTCCCACCATGATGACTCAGTATGCAACAGTCATGCCCGGTACGACTGGCTATGTGCCAGCCAGCCCTGTCCCTTCACCTGGCTATCATACCCCACAGTCCGGGAGACAGTATCATAACCCCTATACACTGTCTTCTCACTCAACGGCAACAATGCAAGATTACAACCCTCAGTTGACAACCTCTTCACCTCCATCTTACCCTGGATACATGCCTGAATCGGCATATCAACCATCCATGGCATATCCACATACTCCTCACCACGACGAGTACATACGGCAAGACCACGCCTTGCAACGCCAGCTATCGCTCTCCGACGCCCAAGACCTCGAAGAATATGGCATTCAGGACCCATCAACCGGCGCCTGGCGGTGCCGCTACCACGGCTGCACATCCAAATCCGTCTTCACGCGTGCCTGTGACTTGCGCAAGCATTTCAATCGACACAGGAAACATCTCTTTTGCCGCTTTGAGGGTTGCCCGCAGGCTACCGAGGGCGGGTTCTCGAGTAAGAAGGATCTTGCTCGGCATGAGGCGAAGCATAATCCGCAGATTCCGTGTGAGTGTGCGGGGTGTGATCGGGTATTTAGTCGGATGGATAATATGAAGGATCATGTTAGGAGGATTCATGGTAGGAGGTGATTAGCTTCATTCCTTCATGTACAACATGTCCTCTTTTTCTTTTTTTTTCCCCGCCTGTCTTGGTTTATTTTAACTGCATGTTTTTCAAGATGGTTGTTACAGCATTACGTGGAGTCTGTTCTCTTGATGCATCATGATCAGGGTATACTATCAGCAAGCATTTGTCTCCTCCTTGAAATTTCTGTTTCTCTTGAATCATGAATCTGAGTTTATGTGTTTATTGATGCAGATCTGACCTTATAATAATCAGAAAGTAATAATGTCAAAGTATGTGCCCTACAGAATAACCCACGTGCGAATATTTTCTAGGCTCGCGTCTATCGAGGTAGGCCATCTTCCTCAGATAGTAGTGGTGACCGGACATCAGGAGCCTTGTTGTCATCATCTTCCTCTGGCTCTGTGCGAGACTTGTAAAGCACATAATGCTGATACACGAACAGCACATCAAAGACAACTGTCACATTACCCAGCAAGAACTTGATAGGGTTGCCAGTGACGCCGCTCCAATCAGCCTCAAAACTCGAATCCAAAACCAGTTGTGCTAGCGATAAGACTCCGCCCGTCAAGTCCAACAATATCTGTCTGATATCCCAGCCTGTGGTGGATTTGCGCTTATAATTGAGCCACGCCTGTGGGACGTATTTGACCACCGTAATGACCACTTTGATATAGGACATGGCGTACAGCTTCAAATACGTGAGTCAAAACACCTTCATAGTGAGAGGTAGTACGTACAAGATCAATCCAAGCCCAAGACAATGGGTCCGAGCCACCATCGGGACTTTGACCCAGAATGATAAATATCAGCAAGACAATTGTCAGCAGCGAGCCCCAGAACAGCCCGGCGACTGGCTTGCTGACACGTTGATACGGCGCAACCTTGAAGCCCCAGATGAAAGGGAAGAATTGCGAGTAGACAATACTGCTGAGGACGACAGCATGCGCTGCGAATGCGAGATCGTTGAATTGAACAGATGGGACTGGAGAGGCAGGGTTACGGGCCGCATATTGTTTCCGGATCAGTGGCGAATACAGAAACCCAAGGCAATAAATAGTGTAGCAAAAGAACCCAAGGGTGTTGATGGTGGGAAAATCGATTGCTAGGCCGTAGGTCGAACGGCGACGGATGTTGTTCAACGGTTGTGGATAGAAAGAAAGCGACCAGCACACGGTACTGTTCAAGTAAGTAACCGACACGATACCGGAATGACAAGCAGATACTTACTATATCCAACCCAGAAGCCTAGACAGAAACAAGAAAGCTTGTTAGTTGACGATTTCTGCGCGACGCAACTCCAGATAAGGACGTACCTCGAAAGGGCCTTGACGAAGACCTCGACATTATGCGACGCCATGGTGGATGACAGCTTGCGATTCGACAAAATGACTCCAGGAATGTACTGTGTTGAGTCCGATGTATACCGCTGCTCAGGGCGACATCACCAACAGCTTGAATGGTAGTGTAAAGAGGGGGAGTCGAGAAGGAGAGATGACATTAGATGGCATGGCGTGCTCCGCGATAAGGATGATAACAGAGATACGGTGATTAAATGACCAGATCGGCTGTTGATGCCTTAGTTCTCAGGCGGCAAGATGGTTGTCCGCGACAACGCATCAGCCCCACCTATAACTCAATGCGCTAAGCCTAAAAGAGCATACTGTTGTCTTCAGCCGTTCTCTGTCGTCTGTCTAGTCCTGCCCGACCTATCTATCCACTCCATCAACTACTCCATTTTTATAACCATCTTGAAGCTGTACAGATCTGTTCTCTGTGTGGAGTATTCGATAGATACAATATTGTTCCTTCCGAACTCTCGACGACTGGCATACCATCGCTTAATCAACCCGAACATTGATTGACATCTCGACTACGTGTCGAACTATCGAACAGCGCTATCATTTCCATCAGACCCAGCAATATCAGCCCTTCTCAACCGTTATTGACACGCATGGTGTATACCACCGGGTGGGGGATCTCACCAGATCTCCTCTATTGAGTCGCGCAACATTCCTCAACTTGACGGATCGATCGAACGTGTGGATACTCCCTAGAAGGATTTCACATTCTTATCGCCACGATGCCGGACACACTCTCCCCAGCGGGGAGCAGTACGTATGCATCGGATACAATGTACGTTGGAGATGGAACGTGGGATAGTACGAGGAATACGTTCTTGTTGCCGAACTTGATGGGCCTCAATTTCGATACTATGCGATACAATGGTAGGATCCAATTCACTCGAAGGAAGTAAGAAAAAGTTGCTGACAAACAGTACAATAGGTATGGGTAATCGATTCCGAGACATGGACGGATACCATTCGATGATAGTTGCGCACGGCGTAATTGCGACAATTGTTTTCCTCGGTTTCGTACCGGCTGCGATTATGATAGTACGATATTATTCGTTTTACGATCGCTACTGGGCCTACAAATATCATGTATGGCTCCAGGTGTTGACCCTGCTATTGTCAACAGTCGTGTTTGTATTGGGATGGTTCGCAGTAGGACCGCAAAGAAGTCTTACCAATCCGCATCATGGAATTGGCCTAGCACTATATGTTATGGTGATCTTTCAGGCGCTCTGGGGTTGGCTCTCACGAAAGATTGAGCGAGGTAGAAGACATTACCGTTCGCCGTTGATATTAGTGGTATGTTACCCTAATCTGAACATCCGAATTTACTAGTGCTGACTTGTTCTCCAGCTCCACCGTTGGATTGGCTGGGCTACAGTACTTCTTGGCTTTGCCCAGATTCCTTTGGGATTGACTCTATATGGGTCTCCGAAATCCTTATTCATTCTCTTTGCAGTTGGAGCTTTCTTCTGGCTTGCAATGTTCTTCATCTGCTCTTACATCTACGATGAAGATGGAGTGTACTATGGCCCTGATACAGACAGCCGCGGAAGCTACGTATCTGGACCGCCACCCAAGGAAGAGAGGCGTCATAGTGATTTTGGGCGCATGGCAGGAGCCGCCGCTGCAGGCGCTGGGTTAGCAGCCCTCTTTTCGCGCCGAAACCGCCATCATGAGGAAAGCGATGTCCATAGTTCTCAATACGATGATAAATACTCAGATGAAGGACGCCGTCCCAATTGGACCAAGCGGGTCCTCGAGATTGGTGCTATTGGCGGTGGGCTTGCATTAGCAAGATCAATGTTTAACAGAAGACGAGAAAGAGAAAGTGATAACGAGTCTGGCCGATATCGTCCGACACATGGCCATAGTGATAGCATGACCGAGGACACAGTGAGCAGGGTGGAAGAAGGCCGTGCGCCTTCTGCGACGCAAGGGCCTTATATGCATCCTGCTAGACGCCAGAGTTATAGCTCCATGGACTACAGCTATTACACACAAACGGACGAAGGACACGGTGAACAAACCGGCCAGGGGCATGGTGTGCGCAATGCTATTCTAGGAGCCGGTGCATTTGCCGCTGTTCGAAATTTGTTCAGACGACGAAAGGACGATGACGAACAACGGCGCATTGACGAGATCAAGCGTCGAGATATGGAAGAAGAAAGGCTGGCCCGAGCGAATAGCAAGAAAAAGTATACAGGCGATGGTTTTTTCCCACGAAGACAACGGCCGTCGCAATCAGTGCTATCCAGCGAGATGACCTCGGACGTAACGCCACGTCCGCCGCGTACACCCCATCCCGAAGATGAAACTGTTATGACTGGTGGCATTGTCGATGGTACAGAAAGTGTAATACCTCCGGCTGCCCCGTCACACCGTATTGTCTCTGGAAGTGCTACTGGCACAGATATTGAAACCGCCGCCGCCGCCGGGGCTGTTGCAGGGGCCGCTGCAGGATCAGCAAGCCGGCACCGCCGCCGCAGTGGCAGCGGTAGTGGCAGTCGATCAAGGAGGAGTGATCGCCGCAATGAAGTGTCATCACCGCCAGTATCGGTCAAAGTCAAGATGCACAATGATGGGCGGCATGTCACTCTTCGGAAGTTGACGGAAGAAGAGGCAGCCGCCAGCAGAGAATCGAAACGTCGATCAAGAGAGCGTCGGGATCCACGCAGACGAGGTAGCGCAAGTTCTCTCTCGGGAGGTGAAGGGGCTGGCTCAGACAGGTGGCGACGTGTTGAGGAGATGGAGCGCCAGCAAGCTGAGCATGTACGGCGAGAACAAGCGGCGGCTCTGGCTGCTGAGTCTGGAGCAGCAGCAGCAACTATGCCTCATCCTCCACCACCCGTACCACTTGCGCCGCCTGTACCGCCTGCAGCATCCTTCCACTCTGGTGCACCGCCGACAGCATCATATGCTGCCACCAGTCAAATATCTGTTCCTCCACCTCCTCTAGCCCCCCCTCCACCTCAACATCTAACCTCCCAAGCCTCACACGCAGCGACTAGCCAAATGTCCATGTCACAGCGTCCTCCATCAAACATGCAGCACTATCCCCCTACCGCAAGTCAACAATACCCGCCAACCGCTAGCATCACATCTCCTACTTGGACAGGCACTGAAGCAAGCGCAGATTACGCCAGTAACAGAAGAAGACGTCGAGCAGAGCGAGCTCAGACACGAGCAAGACAACAAGCGCAGCACAGCGTTGAATTTACTTGATCAACTGTCGATAAAACGTTTGCAATTCTTTTTTACGACTTCATTCATGCCTGTATCAATGACCCCTTTACATACTCCCAATTAGTTCCCCATTTTGAATCTTTAAATTTTTTGGACAGATCATACCGAAAGAGGGAGGCATATTCGAGCGAGCTCAAAAATGTTTTTTTTCTTTTTATTTTCGTATGTATGTTGGTACGATTTTCCGGATTGATGACTTTCGCCACCTTCCAATTATCTCCCCTAGCTTTGAAGCATTGTACATAACCAATCACCTTTTCCCTTATGGGCTATCATCGTCAGATGAATCGTCAGATGAACTTAAACTTTCTATGATTGTAATTGAATTCAATTGATGAGATTTTCTCGGACTAAATGTCTATTTAATAATACTCGACAAATCCATCTCCAACAGTGACATGAGATTAACATTGCCATTAAACCAATTCTCCAACGACATTGCATCACCACTACCAAGACTCGCTTCGAGGTTATCAGCTGTGTAATCCGTTGGAGCCGTCATTTGCGGCGCTAATCCAGTTTGCTGTTGTGACGACGGCGGCGGTGGGGGTGGTGGTTGTGGTTGTTGTTGGCCTATATTCAAGAATCCAGCCGCATTCGGGAATCCGAGGGCGCTGAGGTATGGCTCAAAATCATCTATGGGAAATTGTGATGACGGTGGTAGGTTGGTGTATTTGAATGTGTTGTTTGTTGGGTCGTTGGTGGTGTTGGGTTGAGGAGTTGGTGGGATGTTGAGGGGTGTTGTTGATGATGATGGTGATGTTAGGGATTGTTGTTGTTGCTGCTGGGTGTGGTATTGCATATTCTCCAATTGGCTCTGATCGAGACCACGGCCACCATCGTACTGGTAATGATTCTGGTGCTTAATCTTGGTCTGAATATACAACTCCGCCACACGATGAAACACATGACACAGTCGGCGGAGTTTTTCGGCTGCTTCTACTGTCTCGCCGGATGTTTGTAGAGACGATACAAAATCTCCAAGGCATTTCAAATCGGATAGATTGGCGGTAGCGATTGCGTGGCAGAAGAGAACCATGAAGGGGGTGAAGGGGCAGTTGATGAGGACCCTATGATACAACGTGAGTGGATTCCTTCAGTGCAAGTGAAAGACAGATACGTACCAAGAAATGTATCCATGCCAAATGTAGCTATTCGTATGTTTATATCGCTCCGTATTACGCTGATGAGCCCTCAATGCCTCTCTTGCCATACCGATACACTCATTACTGAAAATAGTGGAACTATCCAACGGCCCCGGCGGCACAGCTCGATACGCCAGCGTCGAAAGACCGTAGTACATAATCTCCGACGACGACGCGGCAGCCGCATAATAAAGTGGGTTATATGCTCGGGAAGGATCAAGTTGGTTCTGCGATTCTTGATACCATAGCTGCATGTCAGCGGTGAGCTGTTTTGCTCGTTGAGTTCTATCGGCTGCTGGTTCGGATAGTGCACGCGGAGAATACAAATCTTCGTAGATGCGACCCTGGAAGTAGCCGATTTTGATCCATTGGTGGTACATGACGTCCCACATGTTCATTTGTGAGTCAGCTGATAGATCAGAAAGAGGCAGAGTGATGTCAAAGTCCTGCATGATGGAGGAGTGACCCATGCGGAGCGAGAGGCACTTGTCGAGGATGTAGGTGAACCAGAACATGCGTTTCTTGAGGTTGGTATCGAGCTGGTTTTCGCCTGGTGATCCGACGGATCTGTGATAGCCTAGTGTCTGGCAGAGACGGGCTGCTGTTGAGACGAGGGCCCAGCAGAGAGATGGTTGCGATATGTCGATTGCATAAGAGGCCTATGATGTTAGTTTGAGCTTTCAATGAGTGGATAAATCACTCACCCCAATAAGGATTGCTTGCAAGTTCTCGCTATTAGGCGCCATAAAGACACTGAACCGACTAATGGCGTATTCAAGATTGGATCGACATAGAGCTGCATTCTCGGCTGCATCGGGCACGTTCTTTCCTTCTAGATAGGCCACGTGCTGGAAGAGATAAAAGAGTCCTCCATTGACTAGGGCGAATGTACCAAGAGAGTAGTCCTCTGTCGCGAAGTACACTTTTTTGCACAATTCGTTAAACTGTCCAAAGTCGATAAAAGGATGTTGCAGGAAATTCTGAGATTCTATACAGGGATAAGCACTTGCGCCTATTGAGCATGGGGTGTTGCAGTAACCAACCTTTACAAAGCCTCAAAAGTGACACCACAGATTCCAGAGGTGGAATTTTCGCAGACGAGAAGTCAATACAAGAAGATGCATCGACCTGCTGATTCGGAAAGCGGTAGTCGTGGTTCACCGGCGGCGAATGCTGTTTGTCGATGAGATGACGGAGTGCGAAGAGCGCCTCCTGCATCTCAGGATCACGGGTGAACGCTGTATAGTCATTGCTCATGGCATTTTCGATGATGCGGCTTGCATGTACAGAATGTGCGCTTAGGGATGAAGCGCCTTCGAAGGCGGCGTTGGTAGTATTGCTGTTGCCTGTTTTGAGATTGTGGTCCCCGGCGATTGATGGTGTTGGGGGTTGTGCCGGCAGCGACGGCGGTGATTGTACAGGTAGTTTTTCTTTTTTGAGTGTTTCTTGTGTAGGTCTTGTTGCAGCGATTGTTGGATTCAATGCTGGTGCTAGATGTTGAAAGGTGGCTGATAGCGAGGTCAGGTTTTCGAGTAAGCCCTCGATACGAGCCAGTCGCTCTTCGATGATTTCAATCTTCCTCTCACTAAACTTCTCAGTATCGCATATGGTAGATAATGCTAACAGCTGGTGACATACTATTGATCAGATATCAAGATCCTTTGCCGCTGTTCTCTGGGCCTATTGGCTGTCCGGCATGCGAGATTCGACGCTCTGCAGTTGGAGCACGGTGATCTTTTGTCACATTTGATCTATCACCCTATATGAGCTTCCCATCAACACCGTCTTGGACCACTTAGTGATACCTTTCTGTTTCGGCAATTGTCGCACTGCGAAGATGTTAGCGGCTTTATGCATCGAATCCGTGGAGAAGAATGGTCTTACCGCCCGCCAGGTCGGCACGTTATCACTCCTACTTGGCTCGTGGTCTTCTTCCATGATGAGGACACGATTGGTCGTTGAAATTACACAGAATATTTATGAAGGAAAGTTGACAATGGCTGTGTTTGTTGAAGAGGATGAAATGAGTCGCTGGACTGCCGGAGCCCACGGAACCCGGGGGGTGGATACTGTGCATTGCTTCTGATTGGGCGTCACTATGTATATCGCAAAAGTGTACAATTTGATTAGATACGATGTGATATGATCTAGTAGTATTATCAACTAAACATTCAGATTAAATACAAATAGTAATGTCGCTTGCTGAATATCGTTCATGAGAAACGTGCAAAGTCAAAATAATCCGCTCTACAAGGCAGACAGACACCCTGAAGTGACAAACGCCATGAGTTGCTGGTATTACATTAAATAGACGATTTCCTCGAGGAGAAAAAGCATCAAGGAGGGAATGAAGGATATGTACTGCGCGGTTGGAAATCAAGGAGCGAGGAGTGAAGATTGTGGGTAGCTCGTTCAAACTGAAGCGAATACCATGACAGTTGCGAGTAAGAGCCCTATAAACGTCATAGGCGGCGGCGTTACAGTCAGACTGCTAGCGGAAGTTTTAGACGGCGATCCAGAGTTCTGAGTGCCGACATTGACCGTAGCATTGACAAAGTTCGGCCCGCAGCCAATATTGATTGTTTGCGCTGCCGGGATATATGTTTGCACGAGCGGGTTCCCCTTGACCACAGCGGAGTCCTTGAATACCGCCATCGTGGCTTGCGTGCATTGGTTACACTCTGGTCGACTGCCGCCAGGTAACGAGTTTCCCAAGGGCAAAAGATAGAGGGCATACCCCGAAATATTGGTGCTGTTAGTGGCTGCCTCGGTGAAGCAATATTCGTGGGTGGATGGATCTTCGAGACAAGCCGCCTTGGCAATCGGTTCGTACGAGACCATTCCATCGTAAGCCTGGGTTACGGTTGGATTCCCCAGTTTGTAGTCGGCGCCGCAGTTGTCGTTGCTTGTGAGATTGGCGGCGAGGTTGGTCATGAACGTCGCGCATGCTGTGGTATTAGCGGAGCAAGATGTTTCGAGTACTTGGTCTAAAGTCACTGCCGAAGCTAGGTCTTTGAAGAAGGTGTTTGAGTTTTGGAGAAGGATTGATATTGCATGGCAGGATTTGTAGGTTTCATTGGCAAGGAAGTAATCGAAGAATTCAGGGCAGCTTGTTGCTGTGAAATTATTTCCTATCGTGTCGAAAGCCGTCGGAAAGCTGATGTTGCTGCTACTCGAGGTAGATCTTTCCGTTAATAAGGGAGGTCTGGCTTCTGACGATGCCTCTGATGTTTGAACATCTTCGGATTCCTCTGGTAAAGGCGAACCGTGGCTGTTCGTTATTAAGAATAATATTAATGTGAGATATGACAAGACTCCCACGAGTCGATGGGTGGTTATTGACGGCGACATGGTTGAATGCGTATAAGCGAATGACGTGGGCGAGTGCGTTCGCCGAGTATAAAACGAGCGTGAATTGGCAGCGACAATTGTCGATGTCAGTGTATAAAGAACGAGCGTGATTCGATGAGCATGGCCTCTAGATACGATTCAGGCCCTTTGTTCGTGGGGCATTGCGTGTGGTATCAGGATGCGGCCGAGGTTCGCTCGCGGGCATATCTTGCATACCGCCAATATCTCGACAGTAAAGACAAATACTTGAAAAGGAACAAAGACAACAGAATCAGTCGAAAAACAGTACTCAACAGTTCGTCACTTGTTGTGTACCTGTAGCGTCCTCAGATGGCCCCCTCACGGCTCGAAGATGAATGAGTTCGTGGGAGCGAACACAATGGGGTCCGAACGCTTATTAGAAAGAAACCCGGGCAGAAGGTGCATAATAAATACGCATTCAACTTGGGCGGTGGAAAGGCTATACTTGTGCTAAGTGGGCAAAGCCATTGAGCCAATGTCAACGGCGTGAAAGAAAAGAGCAAAAGCCGTGATCTAGACTGAGCGGAGTCAGGACGCCATGACTCAAAAGGGACTAAAGGGACTAAGAGGGCAGACTATTGCAGCCTGGTCTGGTCGGAGCGAGGCCACTAGCCCTGATACAGCGGTGGTTCAAGGATGGCGGATGCTGAAAAGAATCAAAAGCAGGTTTAGTTTGTGCCATGTTTTCTGGACTAGGAGATTAGCCGACTTTTTCTGTCTTGGACTGCTGGCTGAGGCCTTAGGCACTTGGCACCTGGCACCTGGCACTTGGCATTTGGCATTTGGCATTTGGCATTTGGCATTGGCACACACTCGTATTACGCACTGATTAGTACGACAGGAAAGTAAATAAGTTCATGCAAAGACCAGAGTACAAAGTACGCAAACGATAACTTTAAAGACGTGTTCCTGACTAAAAGACAAAGTGGGGATCCTCAGGCACACACATACTTCAGACTCAAAACGCCCCATGAGACATTCTGCAACACTCCAAGGTACACAACAAGGATTCTTCTAGTAGTTGTAACTGACACGTCAAAATAAAAATTCCGCACGACTCCGCGATGAAGTCGGAGAATTGACGGAGAAGAACGACGTGTCGAGCGTCACTGCTTCAGGGCCAACTTCTCCGCCCTAAAAGCGCCACGGTACGTACGCACGTACATATGTCTAAATGAGGAATAGCGACCGAGCAGACAAAGCAGAAGAACACGAGGCTTACCCCTGACTCCCTGATTCAACTTAGCAGGTGGAGAACATGAAAAGATAAGACGATAATTTGCACGCTTTACTCGATTCGGACGCTGGCTTATTAATGGGTTTAACCCTAAGCGGAAAGCTGAGTGGCAGTTCGCAAGTCATGTGCAGCCACTCAGCCCTAAGAGGCCCGAATTGTACGAACATTGAATTATGCAAACGTTGATAGACTTCTCTAAGAATAGAAATTAGTGTGTTTAATAAACCTACGTATTGCACGCGCTATGTAGACACTGTGTCTAAAATCTAGAATGTTATGGTATGATAAATGTGTATGATATTAGATCAGCTCCTCCGGTTCGTGGCACTCGTGCCCTCCAGAGCAATACCGACCAAGCTCCGTTGCTGCCGGAGCGGCCCGCCAAAAGGATCACCTTGGCTCGCCGTTGACAAGGCTGGGCTGATGAGACTATCATGGTCTCGTTTGATCCTAAAATACGCCAGCTTCGTGAAGCGTCCAACCTGGTTCCAGAAATGGCGGCCTGCTTCATGACTGGCTATGCGGTCGAGCAGTTCCACTGTGGCATCGCGGACTGCGACGTCTGGATGGAAGAGGCCAAGACTGACGTAGAACAATCCTGCCTGACTTTCTGGTGTCACAGTCAGTAGCTGGCATACACCTGCATAATTGCGTATCGCGTGCGAGAAAGCAAGATAGATGCTAGCCGCTTCCTCAGGAGGGAGCTTCAGCGAACGTAGCCGATCATGATGGTGCTGCAAGTCCATCTGCTTTATAGGACCCGTAGCATTGTACGAGGTAGCAACATCCTGGATAAATGCGTAGTAGGACCGAGTATTGCGCCACCCTTCGATTCGATAGACACATGCTGCAAGCTCGCGTTGCTTGCTAACCTCATCAGACCATACATAGCCATGCCCCCGCAGCGATGCCGGATCTGACGGATCCGCTTTGGCACCACTAGGACTCGATGTAGCGTCCTCTCCAGGTCCCATGATGTAAAGAGCTGAAGCGCCATATACGGTCTCTTCGAAAGCTGCAGCTACTCTAGTGAACTTGTAAATGTACGCGCGCCACTTGGCACGAATCACGCCTTCTCCGTATCGTTGATTGATACTTTGGAGAATGTCATTCATAAATGCTACATCTCCCGTAGGATCAGCACTCTGATTTGATGCGTTGCTGCTAGTGGAATGCTGGAAGAACTTGAGTCCTTCTGTCAATGGTGCCTGCTCAATCCGACTACTGATTTTCATCCTGCCGGTGGGGAGATCGCATAGCAAGTCCCACCATTCTGGGTGATTTGCAAACGTGGGGTTGGTCACTCCAGCAACGAATCCTGGCACTTTCAGGAGATCGTCGATTTTGGAGAGATCAGTGTACGGGAAAGCATGACGGGTAAACCCGCGAAGGATACCGCCAGATACCAAAGCACAGGCAGCTAATACAGCTTCTGCCACTTCCCCTGATGGTCGGTTATGCCCCAAGAAGATGACTCGTTTCTGGGTAAGCATGGCATTGACTAACACAACAATAGGATGGGTATAAGCTCCGTTGGTCGTGAGATGCGGATGAAGCGCAAAAGGTTGTGGGGTGGTAGAGTGTGGTGTCGCGAATATTTGAATGAGTTTGATGAGTGAAAAGTCTCCTACTGTCTCCGGCCAAATAATTGTAGGAACCTTTACTGGAATAGGTATATCGTTGTATACGACTTTAGACTCAAACTCATGCGTGTCTCGTGGTAGTACGTAGCGTGATTTGCCGGTTGGTGACTCTGGGGAGGCATCCGGATCACGTTCCGACTCTTCATCTGCAACTCGTTGTTCAATCATGCGCTCAAACTTTTCAATGAACATGTCTTTCGAGTCACTCGCTTGTAGAATGCTGCGTTCAAGGAGGTTGAAGCGAGGTAGCAAAGATAGATCCATCGCATTGACTGCGTTATATAGAGATGCCAGAGTCTCTGGGTAAGGAGCTTTGAAATAGTCTTCTAGGGCTAACAGAAGCAATGGCTACCAAAGTCAGCATGCTCTTAAAAGAAAGATGGCAAGACGTACTTTGTATATATGGAGGAAAGAATGACGTGTACAAATAGCCATTGCTTTAACCACAGCACCACTGCTCTAGTTAGCCGATGTTATACGCTCTCGAAAAGAAGTGACGTACCGTCTTACTGTATTGTCTTGCTTGGTATTGACCAAGTTTAACACATACATAAGTGGTGGCCCTTCTCCGCTATCTTCCTCGTCATCAGTGCTATCAGGCTCATCTGACTGATCGTCTTCGTCGTTGGTCAAGTCCTCATCGCTTCCCTGCTCGGTTTCGGTCTGCTGCCTCCTCCGTTTTCTCCGCCGTTCCTTTTTATTTTCCCCCGCATCTTCTTCATCTGACTCGGTATCCTTGTGTAAAAAAAAGATAGTCCAATCTTGACTTCGTACGTGCGTTTGATCCGGAAGCATAAGCTCTGCAAGCATACTCTCGTCACCACTAATCGAAGCAGGGTATTGATGTTCCATTATCGGGCCGCGGTCGATGTGGAAAGAGGCCACAAGTATATATTCGACATGGCGCTCGGAAGAGTCAAGAGGATATTGAGACTTGGATCGTCGCGAGCTGCGGAGGACATCTGGATGCTGAACGGATTCGCGCCGGACATGTTGCGCATTACTTGGGGTGCGTCTGAGGAATGAGGCGGCAGGCGACAGTTTCGTCTTTCCATTGAGACTGAGTTGTGAGGAGGACGGAAACGATGATGGAATCGAGAATTTCTCGATTTGAGCATCACCGGTTGGTGTTTTAGCGGGGAAAGGATTAGCCATATTATATTATAGTTTTAGAATCGACGGTTTTAGTAGTCATACTCCGGCGGTCTCCCCTCGTTGGCCTGTAACGTATGCATTGTCAGTATGATTTGCAAAGCGCTGAATGTCCATTTTACTGCAAGGTCTTATATGCGCCAAACGTACAGTGAACGATAATGAAGCTGCGATTGTTCTGGCTAGCCAGGACTATGTGCCTCCGACTCGATCACATGTGACTGGTAGCCATCGAGACTTGTCGCATGGTGGGAAACTGGTCGTGTTGCTTGAACTAGGGCTTCGTAAAATCGCAATTGACCCAGTGGAGCCTACTACTGTGCGAAAGTATCGTCAAGGATAGAACATGGTCGACAGTTGGAATAGTCGCAAAATGGAAGCAGATCGGTGGTTGTACTTTTGGGGATGCTCTTTCCCCCCCTGAGTGGGCTGTGGATGGGCCAATCACTGCTCACCGCCCGGGCATGGCAACCGCCCGCTTTCTTTGTTTACCCGGCGATTATCGACCGCTGTTACTGACCGCATTGCGCGACATTCATCATTCAACCTCCCCATTTCGTCCAATTTACGAGTCCGATCGAAGATAGAAAGCGGCGACAGAATCATAAGTGTTCAAATTTAAGATTCTGCAGACTGCATACGAGTACCTCTCATTTACCGGTCTACGTTCGGAAAACAACAAGTAAACAAAGCTCCTGCACGGCGTTCATAACGACAGTGAGCCTCGATTAAACACAACACTCAAGATTGTATACGAGATCTTCAACATGAACTCAAATCTACCCTACAAACCGTCTCCTTTATCATTTAATTCTCCCCGAGCATCGCCGTTCCGCCGACCATCTTCACCCGGCTCACCCACAACAGCAATCCGCGCCAACACACCAGCCAGCTCGCCTGGCCGAGGCCATACACCAGTTACATCACCAAGCAAATTAAATCAAACATACACCGTGGGTGAAAGCGAGGAAGCCGTTACAGAAGACGAGCAACCAGTGGTCTCCACACCAAAGTCTCCCCGATGGAGAGAACCGCCTGTGTCGCCTACCAAAGGCGCACCGGGCAGGAATAGCGTCTCGTCGCCAATGAGCGCTCGATCGGTCCGTACAAATGTTGTGGGTAGTGATACGTTGTCAAAGTTGCCTGCTTCTCAAGTGAGGGATATGCGGGAGGCGTTTCAGGTGCTTGATCGCGATAATGATGGTAGCGTCAATCGGGATGATGTTGCCGACGTGCTGTCGAATTTAGGTATAAGCACTTGAAAATTTTCATCAAATAACAATCAAACTAACTTTACGAAATAGGCCAGGATCCATCCTCAAGTGCAACCGCTCAATACTTTCCAGCCGGAGCAACGCAGACCATGAACCTACCAACCTTTCTCGGTACCCTGTCTAATCTACTAGCCCCTCTATCCTCTCAAAAAGAGCTCCTCAACGCATTTGCCGCTTTTGATGACGATGATAGTGGACAGGTAGACGTGGCCGAGCTTCGGGACGCTCTTTTGCATACAAACCCGGATATCGGCGAAAGTCCCCTGACAGAAAGAGAGGTCGACGAAGTCCTGAATGGGTTTACGGGACGGAGAGCGTTTGGTGGTAGAGGGAAGCAAGCAGCTTTTGGCGGTCAAAAAAGAGGCGACGTATTTTACTACCAGGACTTTGTGGGCGGTATTATGGGCAGTTCGGATAATGGGAATGGGTCGAATAGTGCTGCCAAATCTCCGCCGGCTACCTGATCAAATTTCTTTATGGTATAAGTTATGTATGTTATGAGTACTTGGAGTTATCTCGGTAGGTTAAAGGATATATATGAAATAATGAAATGCTTCTAAGCTGTGTATATGGTATCAATAATTTTGTGCGAACAACTAAACTCGCCATTACATCTGCCTCCGCCCTAGACCCTGGACATTAACATTATACCCGTCCTTAGATCATCATATACCATGCACTATGTGGCAGCTTCTAAGAGGTAAAGTGGGGGGCATTAATGAACAGTCCCATCAGAATACCGCCAAGGGTTCCAGCAATAGGAATAGTGAGAATCCATGCAGCGAGTAAGAGGCTGACTCGTTGCCAGTTGACGGCCTTGATGGTGCCGTTGCAGAGACCGACACCGACGGTGGCACCAGTAATGCACATAGAGGTTGAGACGGGGAGGGAGTATTGAGAGAAGATGAGGACGGTAAGAGCGGCGCCCATTTCCATAGAGCTTCCTCGACTGGGGGAGTGGTAGGTGATTTTGTTACCCATGACTATGAATAATTAGCAAGAATTCACTTAAATTCAAGTGAGCGGTAGATGGCTTACCCTTCATGATGTTGTAACCGTAGGTGATAAGACCAATGGAGATACAACCAGACAAAACAGCGAGTTGCCAGACAGGAACAGGAGCCTTGGAAGCAGCGGCATTGCCAGTGTTCCAGGCAGAGTAGATGACAGCCCAGGGACCGACAGAGTTGCCAATATCGTTGGCACCATGGGCGAAAGAGGCGGTACAAGCGGTGATGACCTGGATGAAGGAGTAGGTATGCTCGACTTCGTTGGGGTACTTCTTGGCATGGGCATAGACACTTTGCATTCGTTTACCGTCGGGGGTACCGGCGATACCGGTCTGGGCGGAGTGGATATCGTAGTGAATACCATAAAGAAGACCACAGACAATGATGGCGGGGATACGCTTGGCGAGGATCTTCATGTTGTGGAATTCGTAGATTTGACCGGCGCCCATGGGGTTGTCGCGGAGAGTGCGCATAGCCCAGCCGAGAGGGCCACGCTTCTGGAGGAGTTTGGCGCGGTGTTTGGCATCACCCTGAGCCATGAGCTCTTTGTAGCTGGCCTGGGTGGCTTCAGCAGTGACAAGGTTCTTCTCGTCCTTCTCGGAGGTGTTGGTGGTCGATACATCTCCTTCGGTGGACTTTTCAACGTCCTGTGCGTTGATCTCGGGGGAACCGACGACGGTCTTGTCATCGTCGTCCTGGACGACAGCGTAGTTGGGAACGTTGGCTTCGTACTCCTCAGCAGGGGCAGGGCGCTTGAAGAGGAGAGGTCCCATGATGAACATCCACCATTTGATGGAGGGATCCTTCTTGATGACCTTTGCGTGGAGCCAAGGGAGAAAGAAAATCGCAGACAAAAGGCAGACACCACCACCGGTACCCATGGTGACGGCAGCGATATACCAAGCAGGCTTCTTGCTCAAGCCCAAGCTAGGAGATCCCTTGTACACAATGGACAAAGTACAAAGAGTGGCGGCGAGGAGGAAAAAGAATGGAGAGCTCCAGACGGCCCATTGAACGGGCTTCTTGCGGATGAGAACAACGAGCTTGATCAACATGAAGATAATAGAGGCAAAGGCAGCCGAGATGGCAGGGGCCATTCCGAGACCAGCAAAGATCGCACCGAGACCCTTGCCATCGTTCCAGCCCCATTGGACCTTGGAGGCACCGACGGTTGCGACACCGACACCAGCCACGGCAGAGATGAGCGAGTATGTGGAAGAGACGTGAGCGGAGTGGCGAGTACACCACATGACCCAGGAGGAAGCGGCGGCAAGAGCGCAGGTGAAGGCGAGCATCTGGACGCCGGCATCACCTCGAAAAGCCGTGACAGGGATGATACCGTTCTTGATGGTATCGGCAGTACGGGCACCGACGGTGATGGCTCCAAGCATCTCGAAGACGGTTCCGAGAACCATGGCCTGTCGGTAGCTAACCGATCGGGACGACACACTGGTGGCCCAAGAGTTGGCAACATCGTCTATCGAAATTAGCAGCGCACAAGTTAGGATACAACGACTGAGTTGTACGTACTGGCACCGTTGTTGTAGGCATCTAGCATGGCAAACAAAGTGCCAATGGCAAAGATGTAGTCATACCGGTGAAGTCTCATCTTGGCGGCAAAGATTGATTGTCCGACTCGGTGATGGAGAGAGTGTCTGTCTGACCCAAAGCACCCAGAGAAGGCAGGAGGGCGATACCGACCCTTTTAAGTTCTTTAGAGACAGGGTTTCAGCTTGACAAGGCAGTCTCCGATATAGCCACGATATGCAGGGTATCCAATTGTCTTGCAGCTGTTACATCCTCGTAAAGACTGCGTACGAGATTCCATGCGCACTATTGCCTATTTGGGCCGAATCTGTAGCACATTCTCTCGAGCGGCATTGTGATTGAACGTAGCGCAGTATTGCCATCCGGCGCAAGGAAGTCTTAGAGTTCTCCATTTTGCACTTGGCATTAAAAATCGAACAGTCGGATGATGAGCATGAACAGTGTCCAACGTTGGTTTTTGCGGTGGCACAGCTAAGTAGAGTAGCCAAGAGGTTTATAGAGTTCTGGGCTTCTAAAGAAGATCAATAGAAGGAAGTAACAGAGCCCACTTTTAATCACGACATCAGAGACCTATGGCATCGGCGTTGGCATTTATCTGATTGTGGCTGTCGTATTCGTGAGTGGTGCGTCAAGGTCAGATTCGAGATGGAAGTCATGGAAGTCATAGAGCCAGGTCTTGGCGCCACGGAGCGGACCCTTCCAAGGCGCTTGGCACTATCGCGCGCGCTTGGCGGAGCAAGGAGCTGCCCCAGTCCAATGGCGATCATTGAATGCCACACGTGGGAGGCATTTGTTGATGGCCGGAGATTTGCATCTGTCAGATTGCTCGATTCAATGTCAACGGCGACTGCTGGTAGCTGTACACACGTGCTCCCTGTCCGTTCTTGGCTCGAGGACTTGCTTCTGTTTTTGGCTGGATTAGCCGAGACACGTCTTATTGGAGTCTGGGCGTGTGTACCACGTTTTCGTCTCATGGGATGCCATCTGACAGTACCTGCAGTCAAAGGAGTTCTCTGTATACTATGGAGTCACGGAATTATGTACGGTACGAAGACTCCACCTCAGGGCCTGGATAGCCAGGCTATGGCGGCTGCAAGTTTACTAGGGTTAGCACTGTAGGCTCGTTAGGGCTATGTCCTTTCAAACCTTCTTGATACCCAAGAATCTCAACGTTGTATCTTTTCCTGCTTGAATTGGCGCTGATCTGATATCTGATAGTCAGAGTCGATAGATTGCGAGAAGTACTTGCTACATAAGTTATCAAAATGACTCGACTCATGTCAGCCTCTATACCTAGCTGTCGGTCTTGGCGCTGATTCGTCCAGCCGCCTTTTCCATTAACGCGTCAATCGCGAGCTCCCCCGCATATTCTGCCAGCTTCACTTCACTCAAATTATCCAGATTATTTTCACCTGATTAGCAGCGTCGCAGTAGCATCATGTCCGCTAACAGCAAACCGTCGCTGGCCAACACGAAATTGCCGACATTTGCTGTTCCTCCAGCTTCACCGCAATCTCCTCGCAAGCTCCGCAAATTTCAATCGCATCAGTCCTTAACTTCGACGGCATTCTCGAGCTTCGGACAGCCTTTACCGACGACTACGACAGCGATAGCAAGCAACGGGAATGGCAATCGGCAGCGCGATGTCGCCGGCAATGGCGCCACCACAGACATTCAGTCAGACACGAATGTACGGCCTCGCACCCGCGGAAGATCGAATAGTGAATCAGGCTCGAGCAATCCCACGCAATTGACGACAGGCACGGTACGAACAAAGCGACCAGCCAGAAAGACGGATTCGTCGGGGTATTTCATCAAGAGATCAGGATTGGATGCGCTGTTACGCGACGGACCAGCGGATGGGAGGTTGTTGGAAACGTTACAAGAGTTGAGGTTGATGGTTTTGTCGAGTAGAGTCGATGCGGATTCAGATGGCATGGTATGTTATATTCTCTGTCAGCAGTATGAAAACGCTAATTGAGGCGAAGTCTACATATCGAATATACCTCTGGTTAGCCCTCCTAGGCGTCCCTCCACTACCAACAGATGAATACCTCAACCTCGTCCACCGCGGCCGATCGCCGGCATACACCAAAATTAGGAATGACACCTTTCGCACACTGGCAACTGATCCACTGTTTAAGCGACGAGTTACCGAAGCAAGTTTGATACGATTGCTGAATGCAGTTGCTTGGAAATTGCACGATGCGCAACAACCGCCCAAACCGTCTTCGCGACCATCGTCAAGAAGGAAAGAGTTACTAGAGCTCGCTATAGACAGTCCGCCAACGATCACGGAAGAACCAGAGGGTGACTCGGTACAACCGCTAGACAATCCAACTACAAAACCGGCTATTTACGTACAAGGCATGAACGTCTTGTGTGCACCGTTTCTCTACGCAGCTCGTAGCGAAGTCGAGGCGTTCGCACTATTTCATTACTTTGTCACAAAGGAGTGTCCTGGGTACGTGCGGGGAGCCATGGACGGAGTTCATAAGGGTCTCCGCCTTGTTGATCGGTGTTTGGAAATTGTTGATCCGAAACTCGCGGCTTATCTGTTCTCCAAGGGAATGTATGCAGAATTATACGCATTTCCATCAGTTCTGACATTATGTGCCTGCACACCCCCGTTGCCGGAAGTGCTACATTTATGGGACTTTTTATTCGCGTATGGACCACATTTGAATGTTTTGTGCATTGTTGCGCAGCTTAATCGAATGAGGGATGCGATTCTTCAGAGCGAGAGGTACGTCAAGCATCTTCCAGTTGATGATATACTTTCACTGATTATGACTAGTCCTAATAAACTCCTACGATCATTCCCACCCCTCGAGGCAGACAAAGTGATTAGTCTGACGGTATCGTTCGTTCGAAAGATACCTGATGACCTGTACGGGGAATTGGTTGACCACGCAAAATGATTTCAACGAACACGATACCATGGCATTTTTGGAAGGGCGTACATGCAATTTATTCATTTGATGATTTAGGCTAGGCATTGGGGCTTGATTTCTATATGTTTTGCATAATATGAGCTGTATTATGTTTCCATCTCGCTGATGATTACGAGTTAAAATAGACCATGATTATGAATAGCTTTTAAAAAAACTTCGTCTAATCTTCCGCAGCCTCCCATTGACATCTCGCACAACGACATAACCCCCCCAGCGCACCAGCAGCCCACTCCCTCCTCTCCCGAACATCGATCCCAATATCACAATAATGATTCAGAATCTCTTCGCCTTTCCGAATCATAACCTTCTCATCCACTGCCACCGTCGTCTTCTCTTCCTTCACACCATCAATCTCTCGTCTCCAAACAGCCTTCTCATCTTTCGTTCGAACCATGAAGCAAATCTCCCCACCCCATTCCCATCGCACGTTCGGATCACAGGAATGATTCGCCAGACACCATAGCGGATGTACAGCACATACCTCCGGGCCTCCGTCCCAGGTCGACAGTCGACCCGACGCCGTGCCTCTAAATTTTGCATAAAGCGTATTCAGAATCCAGGTATCGTATCGATCCAGAGTCGTAAATGGGTCTAGACCCATCTCTTCGAGCAGGCGTGTTGGTTGTAAGATGTTTAGCTGGAATGAGAACGGGAGTGAATACTCGTCTTTCAACACTTCTTCCTTTGTAGTGTCATCTGGTGTGTACTCGTGGAAATCCCCCCATATATATTTGATCTCCGGCAAGTCTAGCGGATGCAAATCCTGCGTCGCGGCCATCGCGATTGCTCTGCCCAGCAAAAGAAAATATAGGTAATCAGCCTTGTCCTTTGGATCAGCGACATCTTTGCCGATTGAGTCGAGCCCTTCCTGCCCGCATATGGCGCCGTGGTAGGTTCCTTGCGCTTCGTCGTGGCATTTTTGACTGCAGAAGATTGTGTCGTCGCATTCTTCGCATGCTACCGCTCCTGCATCTTGGTCTGATAGGTCTGGTAGCGGACCGTTGCAGGCATCGCACAGGTCGTCGTGTAGGCGGTTCGTGGCCGTTAAGAGCGACGATTCGCGTAAGACGATTTCGGCGGCTTGAAGATCTCGTTTGGCGAAGAGACCTAGTTGAACCGACACTTCTCCTTCCTTTTCATTGCTGGCATCCCCATGTAAAGCCGGTAATGCGACGGCTTTGACTTCTAGATTCGGTGCAACTGTTTCGAGGCGTTTGTTGAGCAGGTTCAGTGTCTCGGGCGCCTTACGGTCTGGTTCGTGCTCATTCCATGAATAGAGGACTCTGCGTGCGTATCCCTGGCCTGGGAGCGTAGCCAATTTTTCCGCGGGAATATCCAGTCTTTTGTCCACGTTTTGCAGATGGCATATGATCTCCTGAAACCCTGCGTCCAAGGATAACAAATGCTCAATAGCTCTACTTCGAAACTCAAACGCATCTCTCAAACATCCACATTTGACAAGACTTTGGACAAGCAGGAGATATGTCTCGCCAATCATCGACTCGTACTCTGATTCAGTGATATCGACGAACTCTGCCTCCCCCTCCTCGTCTTCCCCTTCATTCTGGTTGTCTACTCGCCTCCGAGCAACATATTCGGCTGAATCAGGCTCAGTCACGCATTCCAGTAGCGTCAATGCCCTGTAAGCGTCCGCTGCAGAGAGGTCATGGAAACCCAATGTTGTGTGGAGTTTTGCTCGGTCGAGGTATATTTGTGGATTGTGGGGATCGTAGTTATTGCAGACCTTTGCTGACAGATCAGACAATTGAGCCAGATTGCCTGTATTTGTCGTCATGATTGTGATTGAGAGTATATCGTCATATCATACTCTGTACTGTATGGGTTGTTGGCGGGGGTGAAGAGAAAATCTTTATCGGCTCTTATCTTATCAGATCTCTATCGAGTATCTGCCCGCGATTGGCTGATGGTTCAACCCCACGATTACTACTTATTCTTGATCTCGTATTTATCAATTTGTTGTTTCATTCTATCTGCTGAATTGGTTCGATCAATTAAACCAAACCGAAGGGTATCCTATCCTATTATTCGGGACCGATTAAATCCAAAACTCTGTTTTAGGCCGAATCAGACATGCCAATCTGTAGTTTTACATATTGCCTCCCCCCCTCAAATGAATTAGTTTATACACTGCGGAAGTAAATCATCGTAAAATTTGTGACCTGAATCTGTTGATCTTATTCTGTCGTAAAATGGAGTCATGGACGTACTCTGAGAAGTTTCGAAGGGCTGGTATTATGAATGATGTAGGTGGCGGAATACTCACATAACCTAAAATGTGCTATAAGTAGCCGTCGGGTAAATCGACCAGAGGAACTTACTGTGCAATTTTCGTCGACTACCAAAGTAGCACCTTCGCCCACATCTACTGTGGTTGCAGCATTGCCAGCTCCAAGCGTATGGCGCTGCCCAAGTGTCGTGGCAAGTCGAGCCAACATACTTCTCTGTGATGATTTAGTAAAGCTAACAAAAGCAGAAAATACTAAACGTACAGTGATATAAGCATCGCTGAGTCCACCCTGTCTTTGAATGTCGTTCTGACTCATGATCTGATAGCTGTTCTTGACTCGCTTGCAACTTCGAAGACCAAAGACTTGAGAGCTGCCGTCTGTACTGCGCGGACGAACCCCAAACATATTTGCCGGATGCTCTGGATTGAGTATATTGACTCCGTGCCGGGCATCGTGCTGTGCCCGTCTATCGGAAGAGAAGATCTTGATCGTATTGTCAAGTCCGGAGACAGCCAAAGTCGGCTCGTATGGATGACCTGACATATTATTAGATGTGTGTTCAGATGAGGCCATCTTAAATTGAAAGGGATAACAACCTTGTACGATATTCACCGTCTCTCCGTCACCCTCCAGAATGTTGACTAGTTTTGCCGTTTTCCGATCCCACATGAAAACATGACCAGAGTCGCATCCGCTAACAACATACTCGTCGTCCAGTCCGTAATAATTGACATCCTTGACAGTCTTGATATTGCAATGCCCGCTATAGATCATCTCATGACTTCCACAGGGAACGTCCAGGTCAACTTCTTCCCTGTCCCGACGGTTGTTCGAGAGACCGCCGTGATTCAAAAATCCGAAAATATCGTCATCGGCATCCTGTTCGCCCTCATCGAAGTCGTCATTGTCGTCGCCGTCGTTCACATCATTATCTTCGTCATCAGTGTAACCAAATTCAAAACTCGCTCTTTCGTCTTCAAACATATCAAAGTCATCAGACTCGTCTGGGGAAACATCGATAACGCCATTGGTATGGCTCSGGGCTGTGGCTGTGGCTGCGCGAATCCCGTCCAAATTTGCGGTATGCCCATTGACTCGGTTAGCAACAAGCCGAACTTCTTCGATTTCGTCCGAATTGTCTTCCAAGTCAATGTCCTCTTGTAAGCGTTCGCACTCGTCGTCTTCATTATCTTCCTTTAAGAACGTTCGCAGACCTCCAAATGCACGGTTGACGAATTCAAAAGCGATGCCTTCGCCAACATTCATTAACAAACCACGCCCCACCCTGAGTCCCCAGAATTTTGTCGCAGCACGTCTGTTCAAAGCACGAACCATTTGTTCGGGTGAATCGTCGCTATCTTCTACTGCTGCTGCATCCTCTAACTCTTCCAACGGAAGCTGGGCAGCCTTTTCAAAAGCAGCGAGTGCAGCGTGCTGTGTTGGGAAAATGATCCGTGACTCGTCATGTTCAAAACGGGAAGCATCTACATCAACGACAGGTACGACAGGAATTGAGTCGAGTAATGCCCGCAGGTAGGGGATAAGATAACGTTCGATCCCTTGATCACCCTCATGCTCCGGAATGGGAAAACGAGAACGATTCCGAGAGGAATTTCGACCGAGCTTGAATCCTTCGAGGACTGCCTGACGACCGCCATCTAGCCACAGCAGAATTGCCTTTATAAAGTCATAACCAAACTGAGATTCCGTATCGATTATACCGTTTTCTGAAGGGGCTGGAACTATGTGCCGAAAGAACGCTATCCGACTATCCTCTACTCCAGGAGAATCATTCACACAAGCCCCGAGAGACACAGCCAAAGTTCCACAGGCCTGAACAAAACGTCGAGCAGCCTCACGGTTCCTTCTGAGGGTTTGCTGCATGATAACGACATCCTCAGATGGGTTTATTGGGTATCTCCACGACCTATTGACTTCGTCCATTTGGTTCAGGCAAACAGACGCATGGCTTAGAACGGTAGCAAAAGCTGGTTGATATGAATCAAGATCATAATGCCGCTGAGCCTGTGATATCTCTCGTACGGATGCCTCAAGAGAAAACAAAGCTTTGCGCATTTTGACAAGGCACTTTGCGATTTCCAAACTCAACTTTTGCGCTTCAGTCAGCACGGAAGATCGCGCTCTTTCTATGACATCTTCGGCCGTGTCACTGTTGTGCTCAGTCGTCATCGAGATTGGAATATTCTCTGATTCTCCATTACCATAGCGCACCTGAAACGACATCTCAAGACCTTCGGCGGGAGTATCATCTGATCGCAGATAAGACCGGGGTCTCGCGTTGCCACTTGACAGTGATGTAGCGGACGCAATTTTCTCACGCTTGCGCTTCTTGGTCGAGCTGATACTCTTGACTTCGTCGCTCCTCTCTCCCTCTCGCGCATCCGGACTACGAATAAGATCGAAACTATAAACATGGTTTCCGGACCAGCTCACTACCATCTCATTCGGCCGCGCGTCACTGATCTTGCAAGCAGTGATGCCGTCAGTGTCGTGAGGCTTCATTTTAGACTGACCTTTCGGTGCGAATCTCCGGACACATCTAGTTGCTTTGCTCATAATTTCGTCTTCGACGGAGCCTGCCAAGGGAGTCAATCCATTCAATTGACCTTTCTCCGCCAGTAGATCGCGTCCAGTCATCCGGCGGTCGTGGAGAAAACAATGCAGATGAGCACCACCCAATGCGATATACTGAGGTTGAGACGCAGAACATGATATCGTGTTGAGGTCGAGGTGATACTGCTTATACGATATCAAAGGAGCTGGGATGTTGGAGTCATCATGGTGCACGCCGGGTCGATAGGCCATGAATCCTTGTCCACCACGTGGGGCGGGATATGTCGACGACGGTTGACGCAAGTCCCACTGTCGCACTTCGCCATCTTCTGAACAGGTCAAAAACAGATACGGGGACGACTCGGTCACGATTCTTTTGACGCGATCGGAATGAGAGCGATAGACGCGGTTATTTGTGTTGTGATGACTGAGATAACGAACGCCAGTGAAGAAGTCGGTCATTCGCCGGCTTCTTGTTGCGGAGAATGTATCGGCGGCGGCAGCAGCGTTGGAAGCATTTTTAAACGAATATTCTACATCAAATACTCTGACTTCGGAGTCTCCGGCGCAGGTAAGGAGGGTCTGATCGTTGGAATGGGGCATAAACTTGACGGAGAAAATATTTGCTGTGTGACCTGTGCTTATCGAAGTGGTCAGAGCAAACGGAGATGTCGATGAATCGGGTTGATATGAGTAAATATTGAGGTAAGTGTCATCGGACCCGGATGCTAACAGCCGTCCAGAGTTTGACCAGCTGTCTGTGTCAGTATGTCCGGAAAAAACATGATGCTCGCCGGTAAACATCAAATGCGTACCTCAGAGCATTGACACATCCCGTGTGCCCTCCAAGCTCATTGACAATATCCAAGTCATCGATCCACTCCGAGGCGCCATAGAGGCCTTCGAGGCTGACATTGTGGGGCCGATAGCCTAATTCTCTCTCAAAGACCCTGTCGTACAGAGACGACTTCATCTCGGGTTATGTAGCTATACGTAGCTCTGAATGAGCAACGAGACAGAAGCGGGGGATCGTCAGGAGACGCGTTATTAGGAAGCTTGATTGTAATGCAAGGTGTTGTTGTTTAAAAAATCAGATTGTTGATTAATCATCCTTGTCAAACAGGTGAATGAATAATGGCATGCAAAATCTTGGAAATGGACATCTCGCGGCGATTCTTCTTGCCTGCGTTTTTGCTGCCGATGACTAAAGGGCAGATATCCTCGCCACCAGATACGGAATTGTGAGGATAAAAATAGGTGACTGCACGTCTAGAACGGATCGAAAAACACTGAGTGACCGCACAGACGCGACGAGGCAAGCTGAAAAGTCGTTGATGGTGCAGCCGCTTGTAGATCCAACCGCTGGAGAAACCAGGTTTGTGCTGTTGCAGGTCAGACTGTGGCATCCGTCAATCAAGCAGCCAAGCTAAAAGTTCTAGTCGAGTGATCGGCTGGACTCGTCGAAATGCGGGCAAAGAAAATGGAGTGGGAAAGCTCAATGTCACGTGTATAGACAATGAGGCGATCCGAAGGCGAAAGGAAGAGTGAAAGGTGAAATATCCTGAATAGAGGACGAAAATCAAGGAATGAAAGAAAGGAAGGGAAGGCGAAAAAGGAAACCAGAAATAGATGGCTCGGCCAAGGATGGGGACGCAGCCAGACCGGGACAATCGCCAGCAATCAGATGGACGTGGGTGAATGGAGGAGCAGCAGGAGGAAGAGGAGAGGGGGAGAGTGGTTGGTTGGCGACAGGAAAACGGAATCTCTCTCCAGAGGTCAGGTTGGCGGTTGGCGGTTCGCAGCAGATGGAGAAGGCGCGACTGACGGAACAGACACAGAAGAAGGAAGGAGCTGGGGTCCACCCAATGACATCAAGAGGGCCGGTTAGCCAGTGTCATGGAAGCGCTAGACCTGATTGAGGCTTAGCGCGTCGGCCAGACCGCGGTCTAGAACACCACCGGCTCGAAAACGTCGCACTGGACAGCGGCCTGAGGCAGATATTCATCTGTTAGAGCAGCGGATGTTGGCACAGGCGACCAGAAGTTGGAAGTTTTGTCTTTCACTACTACGTATAATATGTATGCAGTATTGTTCTGGCCATTTTGCTATCGAGTAGTATCTGCTATGTATATTACCGGTCATATACCTCCTCAGTTCTCGGCCTGGCCGCGATACATACAATGTAAAAATTCAACAATTCCATCCCGTGACATCATTAAATTTAATCCCAAGGTTCTGCCCCGGCGGCCAATCAGCGCTACCAAAAAGCTAGCTATATCCCATACGGGAATAGCGCAGCATGCACGCTTATTCCACTCTATTCTATTTGAAGCCTAGCGTACGGGTGGAGCTCGGCAACAGTTAGAACTTACGATGTAATTTGGACTTTTGTACTCCATTAAATCCAGTCTATCCACTGAAGTGCGATGTTGAAACACTCGTAAATAATCAATATTACAATTCGAGGATGAGTATTGCATAAGGCAAAACACTACGTCGAAACAAGGGAACGATTGAATAAAGGAAGTATGCGCTGTCATGGACTGCTGTTTCCAAGCGACAACCTGCATGATGTGAGCGGGAACTCCAATTGGCACGTGAAATCCGTTGCCTGCACTATAGCACTTCTCAAGTGTCCTATCAATCTGCCGAATCATGAATGAAAGGTATGAAACATGGATCAAATCTACGATCGATTAAGGTAAGCAAGCCCACCGCCGATGAAGGCTTATCTGATGGGTCTTCTATTTACCTACTCCGCAGACTATGGAGATCGACCACAAGATGAAACTAATGAGAGCCAACCTGGAGGTAAGTTGATGAATGGAAGTTCTTTTTCCGACCAGTTGTGATACTGGATCGGCGATCTGGTTGTGGCGCTGCGGTAGCGGCGGCCGATATTCATCTACATATCAGCTGTCCCTGTATGTACTTCTTTATTTTTTTATGGTGCATGAATGCGACTCATCTTTAATAACAATGTGTCGTCAGGATCTATTCACTGTACTACAGAGTAAGTGTGGCCAATGTGATTTGTTTGAGGTCTTCATTCCCGAGTGTCGAATGAGTCTACATACGGGCTGTACGAGCCATGCATCATTACCACCTCTGATATCACATCGACGCTATTACAAATCATCAAGTCATTGAGCGCCATATACCTGCTCGAATCATCCCCTGATCTGCCTCGACATCGACCTGATCTGCCGCGCGCGCAATCCACGCTTGCTCCAGGTTAACCGTCTCCGCCTCCAGGGCGCGCATTGATTTCAGCTCGTCGATCATGCAAATCAAAACATCTCGGTGTTTTTCTGCAATCTGCACAAGCGCTGAGCTGCGATGTTTCTCGCAGAACTCACTTTCATCAATCACGAATATCGTCATTTTGGATAGTTCGCGCAAGCACAATTCTGCTTTGATGGTGAGGTCCTCGACTTCGTTCCTCCATACTGATCCTAGGCTATCGATATACTGCGGTTCCGCGTCACTACTTGCGTCGTGCTCATTTTCTCGGCTTCGTTGGATATATTCAACTCTGTCCAGCCAATGCTCAAACACCTGAACAGCCAGGGCGTACCGCCCAGCGCCGTCGGCGGTCATACCCGCAACTTCCTGCGTGACGCGGGAGAAACTCTGAATCTCTTCATCAAAGCTGATGCCATGATTATGCTCGGCTAGGCTCGCTGACTCCACTGACCAGGCATCAAGAGTTTCTAGATTCAATTGCTCTTGTATGCGTCTTTCGTCGTCTAGTATCGTTCTATAGGACGCCGCTACCTCATTGTATTTTTCGCGTAACTGGCGCTCCGCTGCGACATTCAATTCTGCACTTTGTTGTAACGAGGACGAATGGAGGAGATATAGTTGTAGAAATTCCGTTTGTAGAGCGATAGTCTCCGGTGGTAACTCGTTACCTGTGGCAGATTTTCCGGTATTTTTCCGATCGCCCACAGTAGCTGCCCGAGGTGCTTCTTTCTTGGGACTAAAGTGTTGTTGATATGTCGTAAACTGTGGACGCGGCTTGACGGCGGTCGTTGCTGCGGCCTTCTCCCGCGAAGGTGCTGTCAAAACTGGGGCTGTGCCAGTGGCATGATTACCGAGTACCTGACTCCTATGCCTAGCATGTCCCCTTGGTTCTCCGACACCACTTATCTTCGGAGCGGATGGTTGGCGTAGAGACGCAGACCTTGTCGGTCGTGCCGGCGGCGGCATGGACGGTTTCTTTGAAGTGGTGGGTTTGGTATCATTTTGCAGCGACTTAACGGGGGATTTAGATCGTGTCCGTATGCGTTCTGTTCGTGGTTCGATTCGAGGCTGCGAGGGAGGTCGGTTCGTAGTTGTTGAAGTCGTTGTGACGGGTTGTGAAGGAGGTGATATTGTGACATTTTGGGGCTCTGGCCGAATGGGTTCTGGAGGTGGTGGAGACTCTGACGGAGTAAAAGCTACCGGCTGAGGTTCTACCGCTGGTTGTTCCGGTTGTTGCTCTTGAACCGGCTCTGTAATGTTCGTCGGCTGTGTCTGAATTGTATTTATATTCTTCGTGGGCTGCGTCTGTATTTGTGGTTTCCTCAAGCCGGGCAGCCGGCTTGGAACTAGGGTGCGTTGCGGAAGCAAGCTCTTCCTGCTGGAGACATTCTCTGTGATCGTAGAGGTCGACGGCACCGGGATCGAAGAGCTGACTGCACTAGACTGCGGCCTTTGGGGCAGTCTGAGAACTCCGGGAGGTTTTCCGGACGCATTGCGCGTGGCGGTGTATGTGGTTGGCATCGGTCAGTGTTTGTTTACTCGAGAGAAGTGGGATCGCAAGTTTGTAGGTCCAGACATCTGGATGTTGTAAAATTCTAGTTGACTGATCGTCAGTGGACTTGCGAGTCGCGCATCTTGCTTCATCTATTTCATGCTAGTTAGTTGCAATAATTGAGCTTAGCAGGGGTTGAGTATTCTGTCTTGAGGAAGGTCGATCAACAGTCGGTTCAGTCTCCACCTTGTCCGGTGGTCAGTGCTTCTTTATCTAACAATTACAAGAAAGACCCAAGTACATTTTAAGGGACAATCCCATTGTTTATTTCTATATACCAACATTCAAAAGAAGTTTCGACGGAATCAAAAACTAAATCTTTTTCTAATCTGTCAATCTACAAACTGGCCCGCTTGGGAAACGCAACCCCCTCCGTAGCCGCATTATCCGAAAACCAAGAGACCTTATGTCCGGCCTGGACATTAACCAATCCACTCGGCAGACTATGACTCTCATCGGTATCGAAAATTCTCTTTAGGATGTCCTTCTTTCCACCACCGGTAGCGACAAAGGCGATGCTCACGGCGTGCGTGACGACAGGCAGTGTAAGCGTAATACGTTTTGGGGGTGGCTTGGGCGAGTCGCTCACGCCGACAACCCAGGCATCTTCTTCGCGGAGTTGGGGGTGACCGGGGAACAAACTGCAGGTGTGTCCGTCGGGGCCAACTCCCAATAGAATCAGGTCAAAGACGGGTAGTCTGACGCTGTCTTTGGCGGCGAATGAGCGCTTGAGTTCTTCAGTGTAGAGGTCGGCTAGCTCGGTTGGGTCGTCGTCGTGGACGTGCTTTTCGTCAATGGGGATGACTTTGGGTGCGCCGAGCTGCGCGGGGATCTTGTCGAGCAATTCTTCCTTGATTAGACGATAGTTGCTGTCTGGGTGGTCGAGGGGAACAGCGCGCTCGTCTGCAAAGAAAATCTCCCACTTAGAGAATTGGGCTGTATCTTCAGCGGAGCCATTGCCGGGTGCGAGCAAGGCTTTTGCGAGGGTGTTGGGGAGAGAACCACCTGAGACGGCGACTCGAAAGATGTCGTGTTTGCGAAGAGCAGCATGTTGGTTGTTCAGGACATATTTGCGCAATTGTGTTGCGAGTGAGTCAATGTTGGAGAAACTGTAGAGGTTCGGTGAGCCTGACATGGTTGTTCAATTGCCGATGCTGGTTACGAGGGTAGCTGGAGTGGTAATGATTGAAATATGCTCGCTTCTTGAATTAACAAGTTGAAGAAATTGGGGGTCGGGAAACAGAAAAGCGGATGAAGAGGGATGAATGAGGTGGGGTAGCCGGTGACGTCGTATCTACATATCTGACCTTTTTTATCGACACCCATTCAAACATTCAAAAATATTCATAATATTCATGGTATGAGCCTAAACTACAGATGACAACGCTATTGTCGGATCGTTATTTCGGACAAAAACAGCAGCAGCTTCAACAACTTCCTCCTGCTCTTTCTTCCATCCTGCAACATGCCCCCCACCATAAATATCATGCGGCACGTCCGGAGTTTCCAAATACTCGATCCTACTTCCAGCTTGTTGCATCACATCTGCAAAAACTCGTATACTGTCAACCATCACCTCAGCACCACCAGCTTGAATGAATATAGGGACAGGAGTCGCGAATGGATGCAACTTCGGTGAAATATACGGGCTGTCTAATCGCGCTTTGGCCGCAAATGCGCTAGTACCCCATGCTGCCATTTTCCCTTCACAGAGGTCTGTAGAAGCGTTCCGGTGTTGATTCATGGCTTGCGCGTCGCCTTCGATAGTGTAATCGATCGATGGTGAGAATAACAGACATGCCCTCGGCGGGGTTGTGGTGCTGAAATGTTCTTGAACGCTTTCGTTGTGGTCGTGGTTGATGATAGCGAGATATCGCAATAGAGCTACTGCCATGGTAGCCCCCGACGAATCTCCGGCAAGCACTATCCTCCGTGGAGAGATTTTCAATTCATTGATCAGATACGAATACGCCGTAATTGCATCTTGCATGGCGCCTGGATAAGTCGTCGGGGTACGACCACCCGCGAGGCGATACTGGATCCATAAAGAGTGTGTATTAGGCCCCAGTTTTCGATTGACTAGGTCCGCGGTGACGCCCGAGTCAATCGGTCGACCTGTTATCCAGAGGAAGCTTCCGGAATGAAACGACAAAACAACAAGACTGTCGTCGTCGGCCCCTTTGGAAGGCGCTTCAGGATACCATGTCCCACCTATCCTTTCCGGCTTGACACTGACATCTCTAAACGGGCCGTAATATCCGTCGTCGGCCGATTTAATAGGTTCTATAACAACCCATTTATCACCAAGATTGCCAGGCTTCAGATTTAGGGACTGCGAGTACCCCAATTCCGTAACGATATGAAAGGAAAACCTGATGACCCAGCTCATAAAAGCTTGACGGTAGGTCCATTGTGGATGTTGGCGTAGAGGTCTAGGGATAAAGTAGAGGGCGTAGAAAAGAGTCAGTAGTAAAATGCGCGGGATGGCGATGAGTATCCAGATTGTGAAGCCTGGTTGTCGGGTTCGCCAGTCGTCGGGGATCGCGTTTGGATCTGCGTAAGAGCGAGCCATGCCAGTTCCTCTGAAGTGTTTGAGGAAGTTTTCAATGTTTTGGATCATTCAAAGGGGATCATTTAAGCATTCTTGGCCCCACCGGAGAGTAAAACTACGTAGTCGTTACGAGCAGGGCCGCTGTACCCTTTCATTGGCTCGATCTAGGTGAGCCAGATCTCCAAAGTACTCCGCAACCCAAAATCGGCTGGATTAGCCCTAAGGGCCTCATCTCCGATCTAGGTACAGAGCTTGAATTCAAGTGCAAAGGCTACAAATTCAATATGCAATGAATGATAAGAGGCTGAGCAGAAACATGATTTTAAATATGTCTTTCACAGTGTGATTTTCAACAATTCACGCCGATATTTCCAAATGTGACACCGAGTAGAGATTGTAGAATAATCTCTCAAAGCCAAAACATTCAGCTGCAACAGCATGAAGGGCGCGGTTGTTCCACGTCCCTAGGGTTGGAATTCGATTCTGGGCTCTCAGCTACATCTTCCGCATGAGACCAATGGGCCTTTGGCTCTGCGTAGCGATTTGCTGAAAATTGTTTGAGATCTTGGTCGCTTTCTGCTGTAATGGAATCTCGTGTGTATGTTCCTGGCGGGTCTTCTAGCGAAGGAGGCTCCCCTAATTGTGAGGAATTGAGATTGCTAGATATTATAATATGATGATTATGACTCGCCTCGAGGAAAGATTTGATCACAGCTTCTTTCCCGTCTTCTTTTGCCCGTGATACGGGCGTGTAGATATGGTATGCAAAGTTCTCAAAGACCTTGTATTCACGATGTATGTTCGCACCAGCTCTTACAAGCTGCTCCGCCACGGTCCAACGGAGTTCCTCGACTGCCCATGCAAGCGGCGTCCAACCCGATTCGTCTACACAGTCAACATCAGCTTTACCTGTCTCAATGAGAAGATTAACCATTGCTAAATCCCCTAGTTCTGCCGCTCGTGATAGAGGAGTACGTCGATAAATTCGTGCCTCATAACTAGCGTGCGCATGACTTTGATACTTTTTTGCCTCCATTCCATGAACGTTATATTGATAGTGCACTGTCGCTCCGGCCGTGAGAAGAAGCTTGACCACGTCGTGAAAACGACCTTCCACCGCCCAAGATAGCGCTGTCCAACCTTTTTCGTCCTTCCCTTCAATATCAGCTTTTCCAGTCTCGAGAAGCAGCTCGATCACAACTGCATGTCCTTTTTCTGCCGCTCGTAATAGAGGCGTAGTAAATTCAAACTTCAAATAAGCCTCATAAGGAACATCATATTGGTAATTTACTTTCGCTCCTGCTTGTAGAAGAAGCTTCACAATGCCGCAATGCCCTGCTTCAATTGCCCATGAAAGTGGCGTCCAAGTCCTCTGATCCCTCCAGTCAATGTCAACTTTGCCGGTCTCCAGAAGGAGTTTGACCGCTCCTTCGTGCCCTTTCTCTGCTGCCCGCGATAGAGGTGTACGTTCACGTTGTCCAATAAAGCGATCCGCTCCAGTACCATCAAAAATACAAAGACGTCCTTCATCATCATGGTAGTAGCGGCCATTTCCGCGGCTGAGACCATGTGCCTCCTCGTAAAAGACGTGGTACTTGCAATCTAGCGTCGCTCCAGCTATAACAAGTAGCTCAAATACGACCCAATTTCTTTCCTCTGCCGCCCAAGAGAGTGCAGTCCGGCCCATCGTATCCTTTCGATCGATCTCTGCACCACTTCTGAGAAGTGCCTTAACAATCCCATGATGGCCAAAGTATGACGCTACCATGAGATCTGTAAGATTTTCGGGACGTTCGGGACTTTTCGTACTGGTAGTCAGTCCTGTCCTCCAGTAGAAACTAGACCATGCTGCGTAACTCTTTGAGCCCGTATCACATATTTTCATAACGAACTGCACGATAGCAGCATCATCATCATCAATACTGGCTTCTCGAAAGTGAAAGCCCCAGGTTTCAGCCGAGTAAGGTAAGAACCTATAGTACCTGATGTTCTTGACAAAATCATTGGTTCCATTTACCGAATCTGTTGGGAACCTGGCGTCAGAGTTATAAAGGTTTATGTAGAGCACGCAACACTCCGCAAGAACAGTATGTGCCTTGCGGGCTGAAATGGAGTGATGCCAGCGGAGATTCACAGGAGTAGCAGTAGGCTTTGCTAAATCTATAAGAAGAAACTCGCGAGCAGTCTGATGAAGAAAGTAAATCTTTCCATGATGGATTGAAACAAACAATCCACACCAACCACGGAGCCTTGATTTGAAATCATCTTCATCTTCTAAGTCAAGATCGCGAACAGACTGTGAGTCGAAATCAACATTAACGGCAATGTTCATTTCGGAAAGTGTCAGTGGTCGACTAGCCGCCAAGATGATACTTAAAACCTTTTGGACCATCGGATCTTCTTTAGACTTGCTAAGAATTTGCTCATAGGCTTCATTGATACTATTGGGAAGTGTGACAACAGTGGACTCAATCCCCTTCATCGTCTTCTTAAAGTTCTCTTGCTCCAAGTAATCAAACACGAGGTATACCCAGAGATAAGTGCGATGAGTTGTCTGTCGAAGTCGCTGCTCCAAATGATTCTTGAGTTCGGTCGAAAGGCGCTTTCTTTTTGACAGCTGATTGATACGATAGGTGATGACGCGATTTACCTCTTGACTAATGATTTCCGAGTCCTCTTCTCCTGGTATACGGATTTCTGGGAAGTCGTCTAAGAGACGGTTGAATTTGGACACAATCTGCTCATATGGACGGCTCGTTAAAAGATATTTCAACTTGCCATGACCAAGCTTGTTGTTGTAGACTTGTCTCTCCACATTTTGGATCAAGTCCGAGAATTCGGATTCGTTACATTCATCCAAAGCATCGAGGACAATGATAACCTGGCCTGCTTGGGGGTCGTTTACGGCGTTTCTCAAAATATCCCAAAGGGATCCTGTCGAGTTTATCAGACCTTTTCCATCCCTGCGTAATTGTGACGTGGCATGTTTCACCAAGGGTGGTTTCTGAGAAAAGAGCTGATGAAGTAGTGCGCAAAGAGCTTGGCGGACAGTGTTTTGGTCTTGATCTTTGAAGAAAAAGTAGCAGATGGTACTTGATCGCGGTAGAGCATGCTCAATAAGATACTTTGCCAGCACCGACTTCCCACAGCCAGGGTCTGCTGTAACTAACAGAGGGCCAGAATCCTGTTCCAACCATCTCTGGAAGTGCTCGTGTCTGAGAAACCACAGACATGTATCCTCCACCCTTTCTTCCACCCGCTCTTTATACCACTCGTACGTGGCATCTGTGCTATCGGTTGTGAGACGGAAGAGCTGATGACATTCTTGCTCTTCTTTGGACAGCATTTGTTCCATGTTGTMTTTCTGAATTTGAAGCTGCTCCTTTGCAATCTTGAGCTGCTCTCCTGCAACTTCGTGGAGGCCGGATAGAATATTCCCAATTTTCCTCTCTGTTTCAATTCTTTTTGGGGCTATCTGCTGGAGAAGATCTTTCGCATAAGCCGCGGCCGTCATCGCCGCGTAGCCTTGCCATTCCTTGTTCTTGTGAGAATCCGAGTAGTCGCAAATACCGCGAATGACTATGCAAGGAAAGTGGTTCATCAGCCCTGCTGCTTCCATTTCGAAGCACAAGATGTCCTCTTCCGCGGCGAGTCTATCCCTGACCAAGGCATCTTTCATCAATTGGTTTGCAGAGGCAATAACACCATAGTGGATTGCCGGATCATCTTCATACTGGGTCCGTTCGGCTCGAGCTATGAGTAGTGATGGATCGATACCACAGGCGATCTCACAGCTTGAGTCACCATGTACCGAATGTACAACCGCGGACTGATACAATCTATCGGCGCTTGGGTCTGGCCGGCTGTACTTCCTCTGCAGTCGTGGGTGCTTCTGTAGAATCAAGTTTATATTCTTTTCGATATTATGACCATGGATTTCGTACTGGCCGCGAATAGCCGTCACAGCTGTAAGTAAGGAAGTGGGGGGCTGATTTAAAAACCCGGTTTGCCTAAATTTCTGGTCCTGAATAGTTTTACCAAAGTCGTACTGAAACACACCACCTTTCCCATCACCGGGAACGCTGACCACGACATCGCCTAGGCGGATATCATGATTCTGACTTGGAGCACCGCCACCAATGCCAACCATCATACCAATCCTGATATCGGGAAAGCTATGCATCATATCTCTGGCGACGCTTGCGGCAGATGATATGCCATACTCCCCGTTTGGTAGCACAGCAATGACGACATTGTGATCTCCTATTCTGCCTAGAGTATAAGCATTATTGTCGTTTGGCAGCACGGATTCTGATTGTTCGTATTGCTCATCGAGAAAAGTTCTTGCCGCGACATATTCCGTTGTTAACGCGCATATCCAGCCGACCGTGAAGCTGGTGATTGACATGTTCGTGCCGCGGATCTATGCCCTACGTCGTGTGTGACAGGCTGTAACGCATAACGCACAACTGCGTCCGTATGAAAGTAGGCTCGAGAATATAATTGAAATTCAATAATGACCTTAAAAGGCCGCAGGTCAACTGGTGGCTGTGTAAGAATGGGTGCGAGCAAGGCAGGAGAGGTTAGACGCCGTCCTCGATCTTACGATTCCATTGGCTGCTTGATGCCGCAAACACACTGGTTTTGGCCAGTAAGAATCTCAAGTATTCACTACAGATCATCTGTGTTTCTCCAAACCTAGATACAGTTCGCGTCTCTTCACATCCATCCACCATGGATGTATTTGCTGATGCCGCATTTCAGTAGCCGGTGCTGTCCTCCCCACATTCGGAGGGTCGCCAGTGTACTGTATTGTATCTGAAGTAAACGAGCTAAGCTGATCTCAATGAAATTTTTGGAACGATCTTCGTAAAATAAATAAAAGATTTGCTAGACGTAGAAGAACTGATCCTCCAGATCTTAATGGCAGGKGCGATGTATGGAAACGTAGCGCAAACAAAACAAACATGGCAACTTTCTCAACTGTGGATCAGATAACACGATATCATTGGCTGAGAAGGCAACATGCAACTAGATACAACTTTTTTCCATTTGGGGAAATGTATAGATGAAGCCCCACTTTCCTCCATGATATCTCTACTACCTACGTAGTGGAAACGGCTGAGATAGACAAAAACATCTACCATTACTTTCCAAGTCTTACAGAAACGAAAATTATTTAAGGGGCCTGAATTCCCAGCTCAGATTTTTGATTTTGAATTCCATTCTCGTTCTCGTTTTGCAACGAAATTCCTATCGAGAATTCGACCTTCTTGCCTAGTTTACGAACATGGACACGCTCTCCCTCGCTGGCAAAGTAGCCATCATCACCGGATCGGGTCGTGAGACTGGTATCGGTGCCGGAATTGCAACTGCTCTGGCACGCAACGGTGCCTGGGTGGTCATCAACCATGTCTCGGAGGCGACTGCCCCTCGAGCTGCAATAGTTGCTGAAACGCTGAACCAGAATACTGCCGGAAAAGCGGTTGTTGTGCAGGCGGACGTGGGTTCGCCAGAGGGTGCGAAGAAGCTTGTTGACGAGGGGTTGAGGTTATTTGGAGTGGATCATGTTGATATTCTGGGTATGGTCATACAGAGCCAGGGTCAAAGTGCTGACTAACATTAGACAGTGAACAACGCAGCAAGTGGCAATGTCGAGCCGTGGCTCAGCGTATCCCCCTCTTTCATGGAGAGTATGTTTCGAACAGTTGTCTTCGCGCCAGTATACATGATTCAAGCCGTTATCCCTCACATGCCCCGCGGCGGACGTATAATCAACACGGGAAGTGTCGCATCGAAGGTCTGCCCGCCCCCAATACCGATCTATTCAGGCGCAAAAGCTGCAGTTGATGCAATGACGTTCAGCATGTCGATGGATTTGGGGCGTGGACATGGAGTGACTATTAACACTGTGATGCCGGGTGGTGTTGCAACGGATGTGTTACCTAAGGAGGTTCTGGCGAAGATCCATGAGCCCTTGATCGCTATGACGAGGGCTGAGGAGAGGATTGGAACAATAGAGGATATCGGCGATGCAGTGCTGTTGCTTTGCAGCGAGAAGAGTAGATGGATCACGGGGCAAGTTATTAGTGTTAGCGGTGGAATCACTGGTGGTTGATCTCTGAAAACCGTTGATAGGATAATAAATCAGGGCGTTGGCGTTGCGTTATCGATTTCCTTCACAAGTGATTCATTTTCTGAGTCTGTGCCGCCAACAACATCGATCCAAGCAATGTCGTGGGATAGTTGAAAAGCATTGGTTGCAGACTTGATGTCCAGATACTTCATGCATTTACGAATTTCAGTCACGTAGAGTGTACGATCCGTGAATGGCTGTAGAGCAGCGACAGTAAGCATAGCCCAGAGCTGAAGATGATTCGAATGATCTTCACGTTGACCTAACGAGAGGGTCTGCCGGTATTTCAAAAGAACAGAAGAAAACTTTGCTGTTAAAGTGGTTAATTCGATTTCGTTCAGGAAAAACGAGTACATCCGTTTCAGGGCTGCTAGGAGAATCAGTATGGCTAGACGCGCTATCTCGCAGACCAAACCCATCACACTAACATTGTCTTTCGGATTGACTCGTGGGACGGAGAGTAATGTATGCGTGATAGGGCCGATCATATGAAGAGGGCTGAGATCGTCTTCCCGTCTCCAAAATTCGGGTTCTTTCTGGCTGGTATTGACGGTTTCGGCAATGTATCTAATCCCATCTAATGCATCTATTATGAACTCCATTGCAACGCAGTCGCTCTCTCCGAGTCGGAATATAATTTGCTCAAGTAATGGTGTTCGCCTGTGCGGAAAAGGTGGCGAGAGATCCCACATGTATTCTGGAAATTGCGGGTATATGTCATGCGTAGCAGAGCCCACAGTATCGTACCTGTAATGACCAATTCAGCATTTAATCAAAAAGACGGGAAATCTTGCCTACCAAGAGGCCCACAACGTTAGATTGCTGTTGATATTCTTGTATCCTCCGCGAAGTTGAATAATTCGATGTAGACCTCTGATATGAGTCTTCCAACGAGACCACAATCCAATATATATCTTTTAAGCATTATTAGTTTGTCATTATCAAGTGGTGAAGTGATTCGTACATCATGACAAATAAGCCCAAGAATAGTCACGATTACCCCATCGCTGGTACAATCATCACGACACTCAAGTCGTTTAGTGATTTGTCCAAGACACTTTCCATAATAATCCAACACCTCCGAGCATTTTTCATACTCGAAAGTATCTGGCTGCTTCCGCTGTGCCATGAACATGGCTGCATTGGCCATACATAGTTGAAATGCAGTGGCATCTGTCAGGGCCATTGAAAACCAGACGGTGCGAAATGGTCGGAAGACATAATCTGACTCCGCATTCACTTGACCATATTAGTTAGGCATCATCAATGAAGGTGATAGAGTGCTCACTAAAGTAGATGAGCTCCTGAGCTCTGGGTTGCAATTCACAAGGAAAGGGCCACAAACCCAACGACTTTGGAATTGGACAACGTTCGCACAAGATCCGATCTTGGAATATGCCAGTATCTGCCGTTATATAGACTTCCTTAAGAGCATATGTTATTGCTTGTGGTCTCTCTTTACGAGTTGGCCGGCTTCGCAGGGCGGCGTTTCGGATGGAGTGACTCCGAATCGAGCGCTGGATGCCTTTTTTCTTGACATCGTCCGGATGGCTAGAATTGACGAAGAAGAGGCCTCTGCCGGTGTGTCTTCGTTGTCGCGATGCTGATTCAGCGACCATCTCAGCTTGTGCAAGCCATTAACAAAAAAGTCCGAGAGAAGATCGGCTTATCCAGAAGGAGGGCGGCACCCGACTAGCGGTGCTAGCGTAGCGCTACTGCGGGGCGCCGTACCCTTAGGGTTATGTTTTGGTTCACTCCCATGTTTCAGTCGTTACTTGAACCGATTGACTCCAGAGCTTGGATTGTCTATTTCAAGATATACAGAAAAAGATAGAAACATTTTGACGCGTAAATGCAAGTTCCCGTCATCAGACAGGTCACTGAACTGTTCGAACTATCTACTCAAATGATTCCACTTTCGGTATAGCGTCATGACAAAGAACAAACCTCTTAAACCCTTTTCCGTTTAAAATGATAAATTCAATCCATATCTAATTTAATCCTGGGTCAATTCTGAGTCTCGATTCACTTTTTTCTACACCAATTGCTCCACAAATTCAGTCCAAATGACGCGCAATCATTATCCGGCAGAAACAGAAGACCCCGACCACCCACACACCAAAGCCACATCATGGCGATATGGCAGAAGATTTGATCCGCAAGAAATCTATGGCGACGACATCGATCTTGACATTGTGGAATGCCGCAGCGACAGCGGCAGATGGGTGTACGTTGCCTGCGACGCCTCCGAAATATGTCCGCAATGCGGCAATCTACCAGGCCATATAGGATGTATCGTCATTGCGGTGGATGGTGCATGTCGACGCAATGGTACAGATGGTGCTCAGGCTGCTATCGGTGTTTACTTTGGTAAAGACAACCCTCTGAATCGCCTTTATCAAATAAGCATTGAGCATCCCACGAACCAAATCGCCGAGTTAACGGCAGGGATTGATGCGCTTCGGCAAGCTCTGGTTATTCAGCGCCGAGGATTTCAGGCAAATAGGAAAGGGCAGAGGGATTTACGCATGGTGGTGATCAAGTCAGATTCAGAATATTTGGTCAAGGGCATGACGGAATGGATTTCGAAGTGGAAGATGACTGGGTATAAAACTGCAGAGGGTGCTGAGGTGGTAAATGCGGAGCTGTTTCGGAAGCTGGAGGTGCTGTATCTGGAGCTGGTGCAAAGAGGGGTTAGCGTTACGTTTTGGCACGTGACAAGGGATCGGAATAAACAGGCCAACCGGTTGGCTAATAGAGCGTTTGAGACGAGGATGCGGCGGTAGCTTTGTATGTTATAACAAATCTGGTGTTCAATTGATGGAAATCAACACGAGGCAGGTTGTGCGGTGCCACACACGTCAAAGTGTAAACATACAAAACCTTCAGCTCCAAATGCAACCATTCCATTTGAGGCGATGATCAACCTTTGAAACCACCAATCAACGGAGCCGAGTACGTAGGATACGTGACGCTACCACGTCAGGATGTATAATATGAGCATTATTACGACAATTCATCAGGAATACCTATGTATGGAGTAACTCGTATGGCGAGATAAATTTGGAATTTCTCGGAGTTGTTGCAGATTGTGGATGTTGCAACGGAGAAGCGCGGAGTTTACACACAGTACTTATCCACATGCTCAAAAGGGTTGGCTGAAACATGGCTGAAGCCTGAAAGTTTTGCCTGATGGACCGGTTCGCGCGGCCCGGATAGGAGATTCGATTGGCCAATAGGACTCACGGCGTCAACGATTCATGTTTGAGTCGTGATATGTGCCAAGTTGACGAAAGAAGATAAAGAGAGGAGAAAGAGAGGAGTGTTTCGTCAATTGGGTTTGTGGATAGAATACAGAAAACCGAGAAAAGAGACAAGGGGACAAAGTCGATCGAGCGTTCCTACTGGCGGACGTCACAGTGGCAGTGCGGACTATTAGAGAAAGCAACACACTAGTATCTGCTCTCCACTGATCTCCGAACGAGTGTCTCATTGGGATTGTGAAGAAAAGAACCGAGTATTTAAAGAAACGTATGTGATAATACTCTCATAAAGACAGCATATACAATGCATTGTGATTTCGGGATGATGAAATAACGCTGCAGATGCAGTGATTGCGAAGATGACGAAGATAAGGACCGTTGGAGTATGTATGATGACGCCATGGACGTTGCGCGTACATACTATGTTGTAGTAGTAGTATATTCTAGTGTTTGCTAGCCATTCCTAGCTGTATGACTCTGTCTTATTACGAAGTATGTATGGTAAGTCTCTGTGGAAAGCGGTCCGTTGTGGGGAAAAACCCCCCCAGCGTTTACCAGACAATACGTACCTCCCAAGGCCACCCGGTATGTCCGTCCCGCAGCCATCATTCGGAGGTAGTCTATTCATTACATGTTTGGAAGAGAATTTTCGATGGTATGAATCACTAGACTCAGGAGAGATGGAGATCTATATAAGCACGGACAAAGTCGAGATCTGTCAAACTAACTCAAATTGTATCATTCTATTGAAATTTAATAGACAGAGCGATTGCTCGATTCGTGCCGTACTCGTACGGTATCGTACTGCCACCGTATCATTACATCTGTCATCTCCACTTTCCTCCCTCCTTCCCTCACTAAGGGCTAACTGCTCCATCATAAATTATCTCGGCCCTCTCTCGACCTACTCAAGCTCTGTTTCTGAATATCTTCAACGACTTACGCACTCGAGTTACTGACTCCGCGATTATTAAGCCGAGATATCACTACGCCGACGCCCGACTCGACACGATCCCAATCACCGCGCTATTAGTCAATAATCTCCCTAGCTCATCCGTTTTCTTTCTGCCTAACCAAGAGCACTGCCCTCCACGCCCTTGCTGGCGGCAGATTTTTCTCATACATTAGTATGACTTGATAGATATTTTTATCATCATTCTTGCATTCGCACTCGATACTCTTCACTCAACACACGATCGCTGCAATTATTATCACTACCACCGTATTGAAGTTCACCATGAGCTCTCCCTCGATCCAGCTCCAGCCGTCCGAGCCATCAGTTCGACTTAACACTCCTCGCTCGTCGTCTGACTCTCAATCCTCGACATTCCTAGATATCGTGCGGTGCTCTCGCTGTCAACGATCGCTCAGCATCAATGGTTCCTCTTCGCCCGCCGCGGGAGTCGTCCAATTCGGCATGAACTCATACTATTGCAGTCGATGTGCATCGATGGTGGGCTTCAACGACCGCTGAGCAACCACTCACAATATTGAACACCAAAAACAAAATAGGAGGAAAATCTCGAACACCATATTATTATCGGTTTCTTCGCTTACAGTCTGTCTATGAACGGACCGATCTCGGGCATCAAATGTGCCGTAATGATCGGGCGGAAAACTCTACGGGAAATACACACATTGCACGATTACAGTGCAGACGACGTCCTGAATGGTTACATCCCAAGCGAACACGAACACGAAGGTTTCGCACGAGAATTGATTTCGAATATATCTTATCGAGTTGTCGTTCATGACAACGACACGAGTGACGCACAGTCAGGTTGCCTGACTACTTGACAACGCCTCTCGACTCACATTTATCATTATGTATGATCAGGATGCATCTGGAATGCACCAGGATTATCTGAAGATCATGGAAAGGAGTTATTATTTCACTTTGAACGATGGATCAGTTGATCTATCGTTTATTATCATCGCTGTTACTGTTCTACTTTGATTATGGTTACGATATCCGACTAGCGCGTCACTCTTTTTGTTATTCATGTATTTAGCTAGCAATTCAAAAAGAACAACGAAGTTGATCTTGATGAAATTATTCCCACACGGCAGGCGTTCTTCTTTTTGCCCTCTTGGCCATTGATACCCGGATGATTCCCTTTGAGTACGAGCGTTCTTTTATCGATATCCCAGTCGACTTGACTCAACTCTATAATTCTATATCCCGTTGGGGATAATACCACATGCCAAATAAAACTACCGGACTACGTATAAAGTATTTAGTGAATTCCGCCGGAAGTTGATGTGTTCGTCGTCATTTTTAGCACTGTCTAGTCATCACGGGTCTATGTGTCACGCACATTCAATCATTACCTACTGAAATATGAAGGTACCTCAACTCTGGAACCATTGGGGCTAGAGCTAGTGCTTCCCAGATCCGTACCATGTATCGGAAATGACTCCCGCTTCGAACCAGATTGTGTGTTGAGATACAAGTCTAATTTCGTCAATCAGGGTTCATGTTGCAGATGGATGCGTATCCATTGAATGTTATTCGGCGCGTTAGACTTTGTACTTGACGATGGACCAAGGGTGAGGGTGCGGATGACATGATTTTTCGCGATTGCTTAGGTATGATTGACGATGTAGCTTTGGAGTCAGATTAGGGGTATAGAATAGTAGACACCGCAACGAAACAGGTATTTCTCATCTTCCTTCATTGTTTTGCAGCGCCTCTAGAAAGGGAGATTCACGTCCATTCTATCGATTAGTGTCACTTTGATCAAGGCAATATCAAACTGGCCTCCGCAGCATCCAGCTTTTGCGCAATGCGCACATCCTCCATTTCCGACACCGTCAAGCACGACCACGTCGCCCTGCTTAACGGCTACAACAAGATCCTGCGCACTACTGACTTCGAGTCAAGCAGCAGCACAATGGATCCATCTCTGACGATAATCTCTCTTATAATGATGGACTCTGTTTCTGACTCTCTCACTGCAATAAGACCGGGATAAACCAATAGCATCTATGTCAACCCCCTTTTCTTTGTTGAGCACTATGATGTCTCTTTTCGGGTTTGCTTATTCATATTACCTATTTTTAAGGCTTGTTGTTCCCCTTTGTTGCGTGTTTTTCGTCCAAAAATTGAACCTGGTGGAGACCAAAAAATTTTTACGCTTATGTGTCCATTCCTCCGTTTTTGATCGTCCTGTATTCCTCCGAAATCGTCTCTGATGGAGGGTCCTGTTTTGTTCATATTTTTCTCTCGGATGTGTCAGGTCTGCGGACAGCCATTTTCATTTTAGAAGGGAGTATCCGACCAGTGGGATATGTGCTGGTCAAGCAACTTGGACACGGTAGAATATCATCATCTTCATCCACTTAAAGTCTTCCATTTTAGAATAGTACCATTCTTCACGGCGTCAAACCTGGGAGGAAGACAATTTGTATGGAAACTGTTTTCTTTCACTCAATTCGTCCAGAAATTGACAAAGGGGAACGTCGTTCCTGTATAATACTGTACGATTTACCTCGGATGGACGTGTGAATAACCTATCCTCACTCCAAATCACCCGATACCCCGTCCAATAGTCGATCAATTGGACGTACGGACGTAGCAGACGAGCTTCCAGATCGCTCCCTACAACTATACAGTTTCCTGACGCTAACGGACGAAGGACGTCCACGCAGAATGCCGCAAGCCGCCTGAAGGATGGTACTTTTTAGGTGTTGATATCCGTACAGCTATTCAACTATTTGTACAACACTAAAATTTCTTACAAAGTCGTACACACGTATCCTATCAGTAAAACAGTTATCTATTTTAGAATGGTTGGTTGCCATTACGTACTTAAATGACATTGATGCGGGATGCGATCTAGCTTGTTATGGGAGACCGGAATAAGTATAATGCTTGTATTTGCTAAGGTCTAAATTGCTCGCTCGGCTAAGACATATAGTGTTTCATTATATTAACTAATTAAGCTTGTAAGATCAGGTGAGATGTCCGTTCAATCAAGGACATCAGACGTGGAAAGGAATCAGATATAGAGAGAGACTGTATATCGAAATGGATGGGATATGGAAAGATGGAGCTGGTGAGATATGGAAAGTGGCGAAATGTGGAAACGGATGAGATATGAAGAGTAACAAGACATGGAATCGGACGAGACTGGAGAGAGACGAGACCGGACATGCATGAGATATGAAGAGTAACAAGACGTAGAAATGGACAAGACTGGAGAGAGATAAGACAGGAAAATGGACAAGATATGCAACGAAACAAGACGTGGAAACAGACTAGACTGGAGAGAGACAAGACAGGAAATGGACGAGATATGAAGAGTATAAGATGTGGAAAGGAACGAGACAGGAAAGGGACGAGGCGGTGCGACGAGTGATTGAGGAGAAATGCAAATAGAATCTCGTCATTAACGTGAAGTATTCTTCCGATGTTTAGCGGTTTTTTCGTGGATTTTGAACCTGTGTAGTTTACAGGTGGAGTACTTGCAAGCATCGCACTTGTATGTCATGTCTTCAAACTTAGCCGCTGGGTTAGTCCGCTTAATATGCCCAGCGCTCTTCTCGTGTGTTGCCAATCGAGACGGAAGAGTAAAGGACTTTCCGCAGGGTCCACATTTGAATACTGCCATTTTCTCGCGAGCCTGGATGCGAGACTCCACATCTCCAAGATGAGGCGTGTTCTTGATGTGCTTAATGCTCTTCTCGTGTACCATCAGATCATTCAGATGAGTAAAGGACTTTCCGCAGGGTTCACATTTGAACGCCGTTTCGTTGCGAGCCTGGATGCGAGACTCCACGTCTCCAAGATGAGGAGTGTTCTTGATATGTTTTGTGCTCTTCTCATGATACGCCAAACTAGATGGATAAGGAAAGGTCATTCCACAGGGTTCACATTTGAACTCCGTTTCGTTGTGAGCCTGGATACGAGACTCCACGTCTCCAAGATGAGTAGTGTTCTTGATATGCTTTGTGCTCTTCTTGTGTGCTGCCAATTTAGACGGAGAAACGAATGATTTCCCACAGGGTTCACACCATTGAATTGTTCTCCGACGGTAATCTCTGTTATACTGACGCAATCTGTCTCTGTTTTTCAGATAGTATTCTCTCTCATAACGACGGCATCTGTCTTTGTTTTTCCGACGGTGATCTCTATGGTAACGAACCAATCTGTCTCTGTTTTTCTGGTGGTATTCTTTCATATAATGACGGGTTCTGTCTTTTCTTATGACTGCGATGGTTTCGAGCTCTTCAGGTGAAAATTCAAGGCTGTATTCGTTAGGCCCAAATCCTTCATATAGAGGACTATGGGAGCCCAACCCAATCCATTCAAATAAGTCTCGAGACCATGGACAAATGGAATCTAAGCCATATGACTTATCAGGACGATGAAAAGCCCAAAAGATAGAGGTGAACACTGCCTCTAGAATAATGACAGCAGTACGGAATCTTGGGACTTGTCCTAGAGATGGCATTGGACACCAAGCAAGTAGACGGTGATGGACGATGGAGTACCCATTCTGACGATATTTACCAACGTAGTAGGGATATATCGTTGAAGGGTAATAGTATGACTTGATTCGACGTATAATTCCTCCACTAGATCGAGTTCCTGATCCAATATATAGACATGGACGATAGCCATTTTTCCGAAGGATGAGAGCATAGATACCCCAATGTTTTCTTGGAACACTGTCTGGAAGTGTCTCGAACCATGTCATAGGAGGCGGGTTGATAGCCTGTACGATATCGAGTAGTCCATGACAGAATGCGAAGCCCATAGAATAAAAGAGAGACGAAAAATCATATTTTGTAGGCGCCACAACCTGAAATCGGGGATTGATTGAAGCCCATGAAGACTCGATGCATTGCCAACTGACGTTAAGCATATACTCCGCGATAGTGTCAACTGCTGACATAGGGACCGACATTTCGGATAGAGAGACGATAGATAACGGACGACAGACAGCAGACAACGGACGATGGAAGACGGACAATAGACGACAAATGACGGAGAACAGAAGACGGACAATGGATGACGGAGAACAGACGACAGCAAGAGAAAACGGACAACAGACAACGACCGATAGCCGAGAGACGAGAGACGAGAAATAGCCAGAGGTGATGAGAGAGACATGAGTGAGAGACATGTTGTGTATTGCTAGACTTTGTATCCATAGGAAAGAGCGACCAAGTGGGAAGGAACGACCAGAAGGGACGGAATGACCAAAGGGGAAGGAGCAACCAAATGGGAAGGAGCAACCAAAATGGAAGAAATGACCAAAATGGAAGAAATGACCAGAAAGGAAAGAGCCATCGAGCATGATGCCATTGTGTAGAGCATGCCGAGTCCCTTTCAATATATCATGACCGCAGGAGACACGGTGTACGACATGGAAGTACTTTTCAATCCTGTAGAGATGGGGACAGCGACAGAGATGACAGTGGCGGAGTCCCTGCCTGAGCAAAGAGAACGCTCGAAAGGAGAGCAGAAGTGAGGTTTTTGAGACGCCGAAGTGAAGTGTAGTAGAGGTCAACGGAAGTGTAAAAGTGCTGTTAAGTGAGATAAAAGTAAGGTAAAAGTGAGGTAAAAGAGGACTAAATTGCTCATTCTGGGGTAGCTTTTGAGTCTTCCTAGTCTCACTTGATTGTTCACTTGAATCTCTCGACGTGAGATGTAGTAGAGTTTGAGGTATATATAAAAACGCTGTCAGGCGAGGTGAAAGTAAGATAAAAGAGGGCCAAATCGCTCGCTCTATGGTGGCCTTTGTGTCTTTCTCGTTTCAGTTGATTGTTCACTTGAGCATGTCAGCATATCATTTTGTGAAACATATGCCTCTCCGATAGCCCATTCATGGAGTTCAGACTTACGTAGAAGATACTGCCAACCCACGCGTACTGGTTTCCCACCAGATGCAGGTCTTGACGTAGCTCGTAAAGAGCAGCCGTTCCATTGCTGACCTTGTCCATGGCCGGCAACAACACATTGAACCACAGGATAGGGATCAATCGAAGATCGAGCTTCCAGCGAAGCCGCATGACCTCTTTGCGAGTATATCCCTCTCCACCCTCGAACATCTCCGCCAGCCCTGCAGCGACATCGACATCGACGTTGCGGATGCTGGCCCCATGTTGTTTGCTTCTGTCACCGACATCGTAGACTTCACCTACTTTGTTGCTGTCGGTAGGCTCAATGGAGGCCATAGGGTCCTGTGTCTTGTCGTCCATTGTTATGTCTGGGTGATGTGTACCGACTCAGCCTGCTGATTATACTGGGATCCCTTATATGCAAATCACATTGTGTATGCACAGGGTATTCCTATATTGTCTGGCGGTACAGGTCGATTGACTGATATCGAGACGAGCTTGTCAGTGGTGAGATTCATCGGACTGTCAAAGTCCGATGGGAAGCTAGTTCTCCACTGATAACGCTCAGATGTTTCCCAGCTGGATCCGGCAATATAAAGACTGCCGATACAGTGATAGGACTGTGAGACTAAAGCTAAGCGCGTGTTGCAATCAAGCTATTGCATTGATAATTGGCCCAGCGGGTTGGGGTATTGGTCTAGGCGTCATGGGATGCCCGAGTCAATTTGAGCCATGTCGGCGGCGGCCCAGGCGAAGATAAAGCTCAGGTTCTTTGTTCGACCATTGCTTAGTGCAAGTAATGGAATGAAGCAGATCAATGAGAAGTTGCCACCAAGCAACGAATCGTTGCTACTCGAAATGAAATGAACAGTGGACGTGAAGAGGAGAAGGCGTCGGCCCTGTTCGCCTCAGGCACCGAGGCCGCCAAAGCTCATCAGCCTAGCTTATCTTATCGGCTATCCCCGCTCTTTCCGTTTTGGTCCAGCCGCGTGGGTTCCTTCCTCGCCTGGTGCGTGGCTCAGTGGCTCCTTCCTCGTGCGGAGTGCTCCTGCCAACTCTCTGCCTTCCACGTAACGACAATGAGACTAATTTCGATGGATTCCAACTTCCGCCGTCTCTCTTCCTGCTGCTTCTTCCCACGAGCCACATCGGTCATTGGATTCCGAGCCGGTTGTCGCTAATGCTATCTCTCAGACAATGACGATGACTATGAATTACAGTTCTACTGACCAAACCAACCAAGCGTTGAAATCCTTGAGTCGAGACTTGCAGCCAGCCACGCGATCCGGTCACTCGGGTGATTCTGAAGACAGAAATGCACATCCTGCTAAGAGACAAAGAATCCTAGCATGCAAGAGATGTCGTCACCGAAAACAAAAAGTAGGTGCTCAACCGATATAGATTTATTGTAGGGTCTGTTATTGAATCTGACATTGATTCAAAAGTGTGATGGGGATGGCGAGGCACCATGTTCCAACTGCAGAAGGGCAAGTGAAGGTGCGTTCGTAGTCAAACCACGAAACATGCAAGATAGCTAGTTGCCAGAGATAAGAGATTAACTCGATCTTTGAATGGAAATGCAGAGTGCGAGCCTACTGAGCCCGCACTTGGCCGTGCGCATTATAAGACAGAGTGAATCTCAATCCCTATCGCAGAGGGTTTAGTTGTGGCTAACATCGAGCAGATACGTACGATCATTAGAGCAACGACTAGCTCAAGCTGAGCGTTTAATTCCTCACAATGCTCTATCTGTTCTCGAAACTACTAATATGGACCGTGATACCGAGACAAACCAACCAGTTCAGGATATATCAGACAATGCTTTGTCGCCAGCTGCATTGGCGGATGTGACCAGCCAAAACCATTTCTCCCTAAATACCGTCATTCCTGACATCGGGACTTCATATACAGGGCTTATATTGCGCGACCATGATGGCATATCATCAATTGGCGATGCATCGGCAAATCCAAATTCCTACGGTCACAGTTCACCAGCTCAAACCAACAAGTCCCACAGTTCTCACGCATCCGTCGCCATGGACTTGCGGTCTTCGGGGATTCGTCGTGTCAGTCTAGAAGACTCGCCCAATGTGTTGATAGTGCCTGATAGCAACATCAGAAATGTCATGGCCGCACTGCCCTCTGCGCAAGCTTTACCGCACAGCAATCATCAGGACGACAACTTCCTCCCCCCTCCCTCGGTGGAACGTTATCTAAGCCAATTAGCGGTATGGCCCGACGCCATACCACCGTCCGTTGAGGATCACCTTATTTACATATATTTCGATAATGCCAACTCACGATTTCCCTTTCTCCTCAGAGAATGTTTCAACACTTGGCACGCGACCTGGAAGCAACGATCGAATGATCCTAGTCATGTTGATATGTGGCAAGGCTTTTTTGTCAACATGGTATTGTACTTCCTCCTTTCCTACTCGCAATTTCATGTAATGGCTAATTCAGGGTAGCTTTTTGCAGTTGGCTTGTTGCTTGATCCGAAAAATCCCACAAGTGTGTCACATACTTCTCAGGTAAGTCATCAAAAGTGCTTCTTCTATTGATTCAACGCCTTTGACTAAGTCCTATAGAACTTTTATGACCAAGCTGTCAGCCGCTATCTACCTTTAGTACTCAAACATCCAAGCCGCCTATTACATGTCCAAGCCTATCTCATGATGTCTCTACATGCCATTTTTTCACCCTCGACGGAACAGATCGCCCTTATGATTTCGTCGACAATAAGACATTGTATTGTAGCCCAGTTTCATCTAGCCGAGGCTGAACCAGCACCCATAGATGAGGCAACACGAATTGAAATTCAAATGCGTCGCAGGGCGTTTTGGGTAGCCTATGGACTGGATCGACTGGCTTGTGGCGTCTTGCGAATTCCTCTCTCGATAGCAGATGACAACATCACTGTACCTGTAAGTCCCTTTCACTCAACATAGCGAATATAGCGAATGTAGTTAACAATATAGCTTTTTGACAACATCGACGATTCGGAATTGTTGAAAGGTTCTTCAATTCCAATGAGCCCCTCGACCTTTACATCAGTTTCGGCAGCATTACATCAAGAACGCTGTCGCACTATACAATCCGAAATCCTCAACGTTACTATGCGCTCAGACTTTTCGGCAAATTTTGACTCCCTCTCAGATTGGAGATCATATGTTCTATCGAAGCTAGAACGTTGGCGGTCTCAGCTCCAAGACGCAGCAGAAAACAATTCCAGAAGACCCACAGACTGGCGTTGGATTCTGATTGTATACAATCACTGCTTGCTTTTCCTTCACATACCCACCAAGTTGAATGTGCGCGGTCCAGCTGGAGACTGGTCGTTGCGTGCAAGCATACAGACTATTATGATTTTTCGTAAATTCCAGAGTTACAAAACGATTCCTCATCCATGGCTAGGAGTAAGCCGGCAACTAACCTTGATTCAGATCTATGCTAAGTACTGTGTTACAGCTTATCAGCCAATTCTCTGTGCTAAGACCCTGTGAAAGCCTTCCATGGATACCTTTCCCAAGGGTCACTCATAGCTATATGATCTAAATAAGATTAGAAAGTACTTTAGAGGAAATAAATATGTGTTAAAAAATAATGAATAAAATAGCGGATTTAGAGTTCCTTATAAACTATGTATAATATATGGTTTCCTTTTTTAAGTTATATTTTCCATTTTACATGTATAGTGTAACAATCTAAGAAATAAAAAGGCATATAAGACCAGGTGGTATGCCTGTCAATTACCCAGACATGAAAAACAACTAGATATAGCAGATAATTATATAAACAGGTAATATATAGAAAGATGGAAAGTAACAAAAAAGGCAGTGCAATGGATGATTGAGTAGAAATGTAAATGGAGTCTCGCTACTGACGTGAAGTGTTCTTCTGGTGCTTATTAGTTTTCTCGTGTTGTCTGAAGTCGTATAGTTTGCGGGTGAAGTACGAGCAAGCATAGCACTTGTATGGCATATCTTCAAGCTCAGCCACTGACGTAGTAAGCTTAATATGCTTTGCACTTCTTTTGTGTTGCTCTAGATGATATAATGTGATAAAGGACTTCCCACAGGGTTCACATTTGAATGCCGCCGTCTTGTCGCGAGCCTTAATGCGAGACTCCACGTCCCCAAGATGAGGTGTGTTCATGATATGCGCAATGCTCTTCTCATGTTCTACCAATCTAGATGGACGAGTGAAGGACTTTCCACAGGGTTCACATCTGGAGCCCGTCTCGTCGCGAGCCTTAATACGAGACTCCACGTCTCCAAGACACGATGTGTTCTTGATATGCCCAGTGCTCTTCTCATGCATTGTCAATTTAGATGGACAATCAAAGGACTTTCCGCATGGTCCGCATTTAAACACCGCCGTTTCGTCACGAGCCTTAATACGAGACTCCACGTCTCCAAGATGAGGAGTATTCCTAATATGCTTTGTGCTCCTCTCGTGCTCTGCCAATTTAGACAGGGAAACGAATGATTTCCCGCAAGGTTCACACACAATGCCTCGATATTGAATTTTTCTCTGGCGGTATTCTCTGTGACACTGACGTAATCTGTCTCCGTTTTTCCGACGGTAATCTCTTTCGTACTGGCGCATTCTGTCTCCGTTTTTCCGACGGTATTCTCTATGGTAATAACGCAATCTGTTTCCGTTGTTCCGACGGTATACACCTTGATAGTAACGCAAGTTGTCTCCGTTTTTTCGATAGTATTCTCTCCCGTAAAGTCGGAATCTGTCTTTGTTTCTCCGACGGTATTCTCTCCCATAAAGTCGGAATCTGTCTTTGTTTCTCCGACGCCGTATAATCGCAATCTTTTGGAGTTCCTCGGGGGGAAGTCCAAAACCGTGCTCGGTGGCCCGAACCGCCTCATTTAAAGGATTGTGACTGCATAAACCATCCCATTCAAACAAGTCTCGAGGCCATGGACAAGTGATCCCTAAGCCATATGACTTGTCACGACGACGTAAAGCCCAAAAAATGGAGGTAAATGCTGCCTCCAGAATAAGAACAGCAGCACGGAATCTAGGGACTTGTTCTGCATGTGGTACTAGACACCAAGCAAGTAGACTATGATGGATAATCGAGTATCCATTCTGAAGATATTGTCTGACATAGAAAGGAGTTGCGGTTGAAGGCCAATAGTATGATTTAACACGATGTGCAACTCCATCTGTTGCATTAGTTCCTGATCCGATATAAAAACCCGGACGACAGCCATCTTTCCGAAGGATGAGAACATAGATTCCCCAATGTTTTTTAGAAACGTCGTCTGGAAGCGTCTCGAACCACATTATCGGGGGCGGGTTGGTCGCCTGTACGATATCATATAGTCCATCACAGAATTTGAAGCCTAAAGAATGAAAAAGAGATGAGAAGTCAAGCTTTGTAGGTGCTAAGACTTGAAATTGAGGATTGATCGAAGCCCATGAAGTTTCAATGCATTGCCAGCTGACATTAAGCATATACTCCGCGATAGCATCGACTGTAAACGTAGGGACGGACATTTTGGATGAAGAGATGATAGATAACAGACGACAGACAATGAACAATGAACGAGAGACGAGATATGAGAGCGACCGACGACCAACAAGAAACAGCCAGAGGTGATGAGAGAAAAATGAGAGACAGACATTGTTGTGCGTTGCTAGACTCTGTCTCCCAAGGAAAGAGCAACCACAAGGAAAGAGCAACCACAAGAAAAGAGCAACCACAAGGAAAGGGCAGCCAAAAGGGAAAGAATGACCAAAATGGAAGAACCATCGATCATGATGACATTGTGCAGAGCATATCGAGTCCCTTTTAATATATCACAGTCGCAGGAGACAAGGTGGACGAAAGAGATATGGAAGTACCTTTTAATCCTGTAGAGATGTTTACAGCAATAGACATAATAGTGGTGGAGACCCTACCTGCAAGAAGTTATTTCTAATGAGTCTTATCTTCATCCACCTACAACTATCTATTATAGAATAGTAGCAGTATTCTAGGACTCAAGCTAGTGACGATGGTAATCTACACAGGACTTAGTTTTCTTTCCATTAATTTGTCCAAAATTGGCGATAGGAACCAGACGCCATCACAAGGCTTATTTAGAGAGGAGATTCTGAAAGTTATAGTTTCTTATTTAAGTCTAGAATTCAATGCCTAAAGCTCTACTCACTCATAGACTAATATTTCTCTAAAAAGGAGATGATCATTAGGGTTAGGGTTATCCCTTATTTTTAACACTTATTCCCCTAAACTATTTTCTAATCTTATTTAGTTCATATAGCTAGCTATGAGTGACCCTTGGGAAAGGTATCCATGGAAGGCTTTCTCAAGGGTCACTCATAGCTATATGCCTTGTTGAATGATTATGATTATGCTCAACACATAATATGTCAAAGCTCGCTCAAGGATGTTTCGAACGATGTGACATCAAGAATGGGAAGTTCCCTCGTGTTCTAACATCTTCTAGTATCGGTACGAGCAGTTCCTTGGCTTGGAGACTGAGGAAGGCTTTGCGTCTTTGGGAGCTAGCATTGATAAAATCAGCCAAGCCACGAATTTAGGAAGTATGTTAGAAAATATCGATATAAGGCTTGCTACGGCCTTGGGGATTGTATCCAAACTCGAACTACTACTACGGTTACTCCAAAACGGTAATGTTGAGGTATCGTAGGTCCTCGATCTGAACGACAGTATAAAATCTTATATGGAAGATGAGCATTATATAGACTACCTTGGAGAGGATGAAACACTCGACGACAACTTGAATAATGGCGATGATGAAACAGCCTTTAGAATTGGCAACGCGGGCGACTGGATGTGTTCATTACATAATTGATGCTGGATGAGGAAGCAGGTATACGGGCGAAGGCAAAGGCCAATCTAATATCAAGACGAGTGCTATTGACACGTCGGGAATCMCCGCTCCTGGTMCCTGCCACTCTTTATCACACAAACGACTAAGGTCACGCTTCGTTAGAACTGGTATAAGCAACATAACCAACCAACCTGGGTGTCATAGCTAGCACCCTTGGGAATAGCTTCCGAACCTTGTTCTCCATCTCACCGCCTACTCGAACCTCTGGAGGGCACTAGTGCTTTTTGACCACCTGCGACTCATCTTGGAATAACTTCACCTTTTCCCCTCCACACTACCATCTCTCATTCTTATCCTTCTCGGTATTTTATCGCACAACCAGAAAATCATATCAATTTTGGGTGTATCTACTAGTCAAGCCCGTTGAAAGATAAGGTATGTGTTTTATTTGATGAATTTCAGGTGATTTGGTGATGAAATCGGTGGTGAGATCTTTTGAAGCTGTCTGGGAGCTGTCCTGCGACCGAGTGGGTCGATACTGCGGCTCAACCATGGATGGCTTTCCCAAGGCTCGACTAGCGTGCCAAGCGGCATGGCTTTTTGCAAACCTAACCAAGCTAACTATATATGTATTAGTGGGACTCCATGGCCAGAGCCAAGCGGGGCAAACCCGGCAAGGGTAACCCCAAGTCGCGGGAAACGAGGTCCGTCTCCGAGGAGTCCGAGTCTCCGCCAACCACACCTACTCCAGCCCCAAAACCCGCCGCCAAACATGCACTATCCGATAGAGAAACATCCCCTCAACCGAAGCGCACCAAGCTACCAGATGGGAGTGACCGGGCGAGTGCAACAAAGCCCGGTTCTAGTTCTGTTGATGCCCTCTTGGCGGGCAAGGCAGATGAATCGGCAAGTGACTTTGACACGGAGGATGACAGCGATGATGGAGAGCAGACGGAGGAACAGGTCAAGGCAGTCAACGACAAAATCAAAAAAGTTACTAAGAGTGTCAAAAACTTGGCTGAATTGCGGGGTTTACTACTCCAGCTACCTCCCAACCGCCTTCTAGGCCAACTCAAGTCTTGGACCGCAATCGTCGCAGCCACGCCAAATGTGGGCAGTTTGGATACTCTGAAAATATGGCTGCAGAGCGAACTATTCAAACCTCATGTTCTGTACCTGTTGAAAGGATATATCCTGCCACAGGAGGTAGACCCCAAACCCCGGACTCGTGGCGATGATTTCGATACTGTTATGTTCGTTATTAAGCAAACAGGACGCCACAAGAACCGAAGTTTGCACAAGGCTACCGTTGACCGATCTACCTGGGAGTACTGTGACTGGGCGGCGTCAGCCTTAGCTCGCGTTTTCGAAGCGAATGAATCTGACTGCGATGGGCTTTTCGAAGGATCAAATGTGTCGGAACCACGAAAATACGTCATCTATTTTGCAGCCATCCGTCAGGCATTGAACGACGCGTCCAAGTCTCGCCGATCTCGCTTCTGGAGCATAATGGCAATCACATCTGAAGAGAAGAGAGAATTATTGACTATAAAGCCAGCATTAGCCAGTACAGTTGATGAGGTGAGTACATAGACCCTGGGAATGCCTTCCATGGATACTATTCCCAGGGGTCCCCTTTTCTTTACCTTAATATTACAGACAACTGACTTCGCTGTTTAGCATTATGAGGCCCGTGCTGAGGAGCGGACATTGGTGGTGGATGCGAAAGACAAGCTCACGAAAATGAGCCCTATGGAGAAACAGGAGATGGCGAAGAAGGCCAAGGCTGATCGCAAGTCTATGGCTAAGTCAAGTATCGTGAAAGAAGCTCCCAATTCTACTGAATTGGAGGACAAGACAGACGATGCACAACAGATCGAGAATCTTCTACTCGTTGCCAGTGATCAATGGAAAGAGGAATTAAGGCAGACAAGCTTGGCTTGGAAAGAGTTGAAGCGGACTGCCAATGACTTCGACCTCAAAGATCCCTACTGGGCCGACCTCTTCCTCAAGAAAGCTCTTGATGAGTTAGATGGTGTCGTGCCTGATGATGACGTAGAGGTTCCCTACACACCCGATCGCAGTTTGACCTTGGCTCCGACCATGGGCCCGCAGGTGCTAGGTATTTCACTGGAGGAACCCTTGGACCCCAAGACATTGCTTCTGCCACAAACCCCCCAAAAGTCTCACAGGGATCTGTTTCTGGGAACACGAGCGAACGCGACTCCGGTGAAACGTCTTAATGAAGTGACGGACGATGGAGCGGGCATGTACAACAATTTGGCTACTTTCCTTGATGAGCGAAAGTTGTGGAATGCCGAATTGAAGGCCGCAGACTTCAATGGGGACAACAAACCGGTCAATACGGCAGCGGTATTGATCGAGCCCAATGAAAAGATGCTTGAGGACCTGGCCCAAGTCGATAAAGCCCTTGACAACCAGAAACTCCAGCGTGAGGACTTAGCAAAGGCCAAGAAAACCTTTCACATTGACGAGAATGCAGACAAATTCAATGTGTCAGGCATGAAAATCAGTAAAGCGCCAACCGACTGGCAGCTATTGGCTGCTAACGCGATGTACGACACCTACAAGGATCCGAAACTAACTGGAATGCTGATCGCAGATGACGTGGGCCTTGGGAAAACCTGGGTTACTATGACCTTTCTACTCAAGGTAAGACCCCGTGGAAGGTATCCCCAAGGCTTCTTCTCTATGCTGATATTCTCTAGATTTTCAAGAAGATAGAAGGCCCTATACTGGTTGTGGTACCACCGCATCTCATTGACCAATGGGCCGACGAGCTCTATGATACTACGTCCGTCTTCAAAATATTCGTATACTATGGTGATGGACGGGAAAAGACTAGCAAGGCAGACATTCAGCTGGTTGAAAAATTGACCCGCACGCATGATATTTTCTCCAGCAAGATTCCCGGCAGTAACATTGTCATCACATCATACCAAACGTTAGTCCAACGTAATGGTCTCAAATTGCAACGCGCTTGGATGGTTGGGAAGGGTTATCCGGTAGATCCGCGGGAACATATTCTGCCTGCACCTGATCTCCGCTGGAATCGTTGTCTAACGGGCAAGTTCGGGGTTATGGTTCTCGACGAGGTGCATCAGATAAGGAATACTGATACGCAGACTTTTAAAACCCTGGAGTCTATGCGAGGTGATTACAATGTCCTCCTGTCTGCCACGCCATCGTTTAATCACCTGGATGATGTCAAAGGCATGCTGTCCTTCCTCCTCAACCCAGAGAACGACAACTTGTGGGACGAGTTGGCCCCTCCAGAAGACTATGATCCGTTTGCAGGTGATGCAGACCCAAAGTTTCAGCCTCTTTTGTTCACCAAGCGTGGGTTGAACCAGTGGGTGTGGAAGAAAAGGAGTTTAGAAGCCGCAGTCGCTCTCCTGCCAATCTGGTTCAAGACCGTCATCAGGCGCACCGTCAATTCTCAAATTCCATTTGATGGTGGCAAGCGCGTCGGTGAAAACATCCCACCTGCCATCCGCCGAGTGGTGACATGCCGGTTCACTGCCCAAGAGCAGCGCCAATACAATCTTTTCGCTGCACCTCCCTTGGCCAATTTGGTCGAACGCACCAAGGGCGGAGGTTGTGTTTGGCGTATGGATCAGTACCGTATGCTTACTTTGCTTAACATTTGGCTCGGCACGCAGTATATCCACCAGAGTTTGGTCGCCAAGAAAGCCGCTAACCTGGCGGTTAGGCTCGATAATGATGCATCTCTCGGAAAATTGCTTGCCCACCGAGTCTTGCAAGGGTCAGTAGAAGTTTTTGAAGAACGGATCGAAGCGGCGAAGACCAAGGGAGAAGACACTATGGACCTTGAGGAAGGCATCCCCAAGGTCCCTAAACATGCTAAGGGTCTGGATCGCTTTGCTGCCTTGACCACCATACTCCATGGCGCTCCGAAACTCCGGGAGTTGATGAAGCGCATTCGTCTGGAAGTGTTTCACCTACAGGAGAAGTCCATCGTGTGGTGTTCAAACCCGGGTCAACAGTTCCTAGCCGCCGCGGTCCTGAATTTGGCCAATGTTTCCTGTAAGGTCTACCATGCCGATTTGACTAGTTCCCAGCGTCGCGACCTGCTTACAGCCTTCAATACTACGGACGAGCCAATGGTCTTGGTCTGCTCTTATTACGTTAATAGTGCGGGCTCTAATATGCAACACAAGTGTCGAAATGTTCATTTGTTATGTACTCCGATGGGAATGCCCATCGCAGCACAAGCGATTGGCCGTGTACGTCGACTTGGACAGAAGGAGACCGTGAAAGTCTATGAGTACCATCTTGAAAAGTCGTTCGACCAGCACATGATATGCAATAACATTTCGAAGGCGATGCCTGCCCTCGCCCTATCGCTCAACGATACCAACTGGAAACTTCACTTGGATCCGAAGACCGGTGGTGGTGTGACAATGGAACCCCGTCTGCTGAATCGGGACGGTACTATCTCTGAGTTGGATAAAGTGTGGTTCCCATACCTTCATAGCCACGATTACGTTACACCAGAGACATTCCTCACGTTGCTACTATGTGCCCAGTCAGACTCGAAGGCATTCATTCGTCCTATCGATCAGGTTCCTGATGCCATTGGCCAATTTGTCGACCAGTTCAGAGCGGATCAATTCCCGGAACCTTGTAAGACAGTGTCTGACGTCTATGCACTTCCTCGGGATGAACTAGCAGCCTGGTTGCAGACCGTCGCAACTCCTGTTGCAGACAATATCCTAGAGGAACCAGCAAAAAATCTCGATGATCTGGTGTGATTTCGTTCATTCGTTTCGTCAGTAAGATATCTTGTGGATACCTTCCACAGGGTTACATTTCTCACTTCTTTTGTGCGACAGTCTCATTCCATTTCTCTTCGCAGCCAAGACCCTAAGTGCTAAAATTAGATAGGATGGCTAGAATAGACATAATGCATTAGAGATTTTACAGACATAATACACGTGTAAATCGGTTCGATTTAATTGCATCGAACTATTCCACCAGGTAGAAAGAAACAACAAATTGATACAATTCCCTTTCAGTCCACTTATATTTAGCGGTTTAGGATACTCATCCCAGAAATCCTCGGTCATCACCAACCCGTCAATAGCGGAAATATATGGATATTTGTAAGGGCCTAGTAAGGCATGGTGACAGCTCTGTGATATTATAGTGGGCTGTCATCTCGCGAAAAAGTTAGTACATGTGTGATCATTACGAGATTTAACATATGATAGATCTCTATAATATAATGATGAAACTACATGTAACGCTACAGTTAAGCCTCTAATAGATGACAGTGTTATTACGAGGATTTTTTATATTTCTAGTAATAATGCAACGTATCTTACGTGTAAATATAAATATGGATTATAGCTATGAGACGCGTTGACACTCCTAAATGTACCCAACACTCAACACTACATCCAACACCACCATGTCTAACACCATGTCCACCACTAATCTCGTACGTATGTAGGCTTTGTAGGCTCAATGTAGATTGTAGGCCTATATTCATACGTGAGCGCGTGTCAACTGGATTGGGAGGGTAGGGGGATTCGCGCGCACCAAATTCGACACTAGAATGAGGCCTCGTACGTGAGCACGCGCGGAGATTCACGCACCTGGTTCAACCCCTAAAGGCCTCGTACGTGGGCTTAGATTTATAGATAAGTGCATATCAATAAAAAGTAGAATTCGTACACCAAATTTGAACACCAAATTTTGAACACCAAATCGAGGTCTTGTACGTGAGGTTTGTGTAGTGCGCAGGTGCGCGCTTGTTTAGCAAATAGACGCGCATTGTTTGTGGGCCACTCCACCTAAGTACCGAAGCGATACATACAATTCCAAACGGGTATTAGAGGCAATCCGCGCTTGTTCCAACAATATCCTGATAATGGCTGAGCGGTGGGAGCGGGCTCAGGATCTTTTGGATGTATTCGAGGTTCTAGCAACAGAGGTACCTCTAGTAGAGACATTGGACAGTCACGGCGGACGTGCAATTAACCGTATCAGCAGCGACGCAGCAGATGATATACGTGGAAAACTGATCAACGTCAAGTCCATGGTACTCAACCGCGAAATTATTCGCATGATACAGGAGATAATTACGGAGGATCTTCCTGAGGCTGGCGACAATACAACGATTGAAACGTTCGCAAGCCTCGGTGACAAGGTCAATCTCGACCAACCTTTCTCGAACAACAGCAATACCCCTTCATATCAATTCCCGAGTTTATATTTTTCGAGTAATCCGTCGTCTAGCGAGATAGGGACGCTTTTGATGGGACAGACCCTTGACTTTTCGGGCACCATTCCTGATTACGATGTTTATTAGACAGCATACTGGTATAAATTTCCAGTAGAGATTGACGACGGATCTTGCACGCCTTATCGCGAGGCTCGCGAGATCTCAAGATTCATATATACAGCAGCAGCTAACTCGCATGATATTTCAACTTGACATTACATTGTATCTTCGAGAATAAATCTCGAAAACAAACGCCCAACAAGCAAACCATCGTGCTCCAAGGAGGCCCTCGTGATGGATTCTTCATACAATTTCTGGCCAAAAAGACCATTTGTTTGTTTTGACACCAGAATTTCGCGAATCACCTCTTCATTGAATTCAGGGTGCCCTTGGAAGGAGATGAAATTACCACGTTGGTACATGCCTTGTACGGCACAACGAGGCGTAGACCCCAGATTCTCAACACCCGGTGGACACAAAGCAACGATATCTTGGTGTGAGAATTGGAGGTTCTATACAAGTACCGTAAAAATTAGCGTATAGATACGGTTTCGGATGGGAATGAATCCGTACTAATTGATCCTTCCCAAGCAGAGCTTTTCCGGCAGGAGTCAGCTCAACGGCCAACACCGCCGTCTCCCAGCCCATATCATTCAATTGAACAGGCACATTTAGCGCGCGACCAATGATCTGATGCCCAAAACAGACTCCTATCACCTTTATATGCGGCGTTTGTAGTGCAGAAGTTATGACGGAAACAAGTTTATTAATCCATGGGACATCCAAATATGCCGAGTGCTCTTGTCACCACATCATTAACACGGCCCTAACCATTAGACGGATGAACAGAAAACTTACTTGACCCCGTAATCAGAATAACATCTACCTCATTCAATTCAGGATACTCGGCCTCTTCATGATCAACCTGATATTTTGTGAATGTAATCCTCTTTTCCGTAGCAGAGATTTTGGGGGTCTGTTGTGCAGAGAATAGAGCTTCAAACATTCCGCCGTAAGTGCCGTAGCGCTCTTTCGCGAGGGGAAGTGGTGTGCCGCATTCGAAGATTGCGAGGCGGACTGTTAAGGGATAGTCTGATGGATCGATGGAGCCCATTCTATTTCTCAGGTTGGTTTTTATGGTGTATATGAGATGGTCAAGTTGCACGACTTTCAAAGTAGATGTTGCTCTTCAACCCTGGAGAGTTATAGCTGTCTATCTTCCGGATGACTCAACGCACGACAATTATGAGTTAATTGGATTCAACTATGTTTTAGATAAGTATATTTAGTCTATATCTACCCTAGCTAGCTGCCAAATTCTTGCAGGCGTCCTCCCAGATCCCCGCCGATGATGATAAGCTTCTCGGACTATAGACTCCGATGGACGTCCGCCGAAACAATCGATCGATAACGACTGGACTTTTGATATTGCGATAATAATTGAGGTCATGAATGGCTCCCAATATCTATACAGATAGCAGGTGTTTTCACATGATGGTTGTAATTCAACAACCAGGATACAATGGATTGACTGACTTTGAGAACCTAGATAGGTAGGTCCATGCGGTGGTGTAGGGTCATAAAAGGTTCCCATGACCATGACTGGAGCGACGGTTCATGCCAATAGAAAAGCTTATTTACATGTCTGAAAATTTAAAACAAGAATATTATTGTCGACTTGACTCTTTTGTACCTATCATACGTAGGAAGAATATCCGTGTTCTACTCATATATAGCCCTACATGTTCTATTCTAGCACAGCCATTGCTGTTTAAAAAAAACACTAAACTATTGTGAATATACCATTTCTTCTGACGAAAGATTGCATTATTTCTAAGCCTCTTCTAGCATTACCTATTTATCTGTTAAATTAGAAGACTATAAACCTTCAAACCTCGAAAACTTCATTCCTCACAAATCATCACCGACCACAGGACAACTGGAGTCGTGAGTCCAAGCCTCATTTTGGATCCTAGCGTAGGGTATGAGGAGTAGTTGGACGGGCTCTCTACTGGAACTCTATTATGAATTCATAGTACTTTGTTAAGCGTTGTACAGCTCTGCATTAACCACCCAGTACCATTGGGAGGGCTAGAAGAGCTCGTATTCTCTTCTGATGTAGGGAGTATTGCCTCTATAAAAGCCTATCTTAAAATTAAGTCTATTCCGCTAATATCTATTGAAAGTTGTCTCTTATATTTGTGTTTTATAGTAAGATTATCCTTCTTACGTCATCACTTTAAGAACGTAATGATATTTAATGGAGTTTCTTCCCTGCTGACAGTCTCTTTGGATAAGGGCATTGTGATGGAGTGCTACAGTTTTATTTTCGTCAATGTGTATTTCGTATAATCAGCACTCCAAATACATCAAACTTTGAATCTTATTCACAAATTGAGAAGTATAGAAAGAAAAGAAAAGATAGCTACTAGACCACTCCCATTTGTATAAATTTCTCTAAGCTAGAAATCGTGATACGGATTTGGCCTCCGATTCCGATGACCCCGCAACGATAGCTCAAGTACGACATTCTATGTATTCCAGTATATGTCTATAGGTATTGTTTCATCCACTGGTACGTGGATGGACTCTCACGAGTCCTAAGAACTATCAGCATAGGGTATGCGGGGTCACGGGAAACGTCACTCGCCTTATCAGAAAGCTTCTCCTCACGCTGTCGGACTTCGGACGCGCTAGGAGTCTTGACAGTCCGATATATCCACCATCGGATGGTCAGTCATTCTTATCGTCTGGAATGATATTGGTCAATGTTGATCGCATGTTGATACGATGGACATTTTGAAACAATGGATTCAACATAGCGATACGGACCATGGCCCCGATGATTGCGTCGAAGGGGCGTGGTACTATCCGGAAAAATGAAACAATAGGTCGGAAATCAAAAACGTCTTGAATAATAGTCTTAACATGAAGTTGATAGGAATCATCAAGAATAACAACAATAAAATCGAAATGGCAATTGAAGAAACAGGTCCTCAACCGCACATCAACCTCCAAAGAGGCTGGCCGTCTCCTCGTCTTCTACCGGCCAAAGCACTCCTCGCAGCTGCAGAGGGAGTCTTGTCATTCCCCTCTCGAGCAACAGATGCCTTGCTTTATGGCCCTAACATTGGAGATCCAGCTCTCCGAAAAGGCGTCGCAGAATGGCTCTCACGATTGTATTGCTTACGCTCACCACCAAGCACAAATCCAGAAGCTTCACAGCCGGAACCAATCACCTCAGAGCGTATTTGCATTACAAACGGTGCATCGGGAAATCTTGCTGCCATTTTGTCTGCTTTCACGGATCCGGTGTATACCCGTCGTATATGGATGGTTGAGCCGACGTACTTTCTAGCTTGCACAATCTTTGACGACGCTGGCTTCCAGGGACGCTTGACCGGCGTGCCAGAGGATGATGACGGTGTGGACGTAGAGTTTCTGAGAGCACGAATCAGTGAGGTCGATCAAAAAGCTGATAAACCGGGCGCGACTGCGGAAGAGGTCACTTTCAAGAACTCACCTCAATACACCAAGCTGTACCGACATGTCATCTACCTCGTTCCCACATTCAGCAATCCGAGTGCGAAGACGTACACGAGCGCGCGACGAGAGGCTCTGGTTAGATTGGCACGAGAGGTGGATGCACTGATCGTTACGGATGATTGCTATGATTTCTTATCATGGACAGTCCAGGAGCAGGAAAGCAAAGGTGTCAACGGAAACTCAAAATCCTCTTCTGTGCCAACCCCTCCACCACCCAGATTGGTTGATGTTGACAATTCACTGCCCGGAGGAGATCTAAAATGGGGGAACGCCGTAAGCAATGGCTCATTTTCAAAAGTGCTTGGACCCGGAATGCGATGTGGTTGGGCTGAGGCGACGCCGGAATTTATCAAGCGTTTGAATCAAGTGCAAGTCATATCAAATCAGAACCAAAAAAGAAAAATATACTGATATTGTGTTTGTGAACAGTGGAGCAACTCTTTCCGGTGGTGCACCAGGTCAATTCTCGTCGACACTGATCGAACATGTTCTGCGGACAGGCAAAATGGAAGAGCATATACGAGAAGTGCTAGTACCAACATACAAAGCTCGCTGTGCAATCATTCAACAGGCAATTAAAAATTACCTCGGTCCATTAGGCGTGAAAATTGATATTGGACGAGCTTATAATCTGCCAAATGATACAGAGCAGGTCATGGGAGGTTTTTTTATCTATATCACGTTTCCCGAGGGTGTAGCCGCGGACAATATTGCTGCCGTTGCGTTAAAAGATTATAATGTTAGATTTCTTGCTTCAGGAGCTATGCGGGTCAGGGGTAGTAAGAAGAGCCGCAATGAGGTACTGTTGAGTAGAGGTGCGAGGCTTTGTTGGGCATGGGAGGAAGAAGACATGCTTGTTGAAGGTGTGAAAAGGATAGCTAGTGTGTTAAAAGAGAGGTTCTCTCTTGTCTAAGTTTGGTTTGGTAGTGTCAAACCCTTAACTAGGTAGTCAGAATACTACATGTTCAGACTTCTGTCTCCTGTACGTCAAAACTAATAAAATAGTTGACTCAGTTCTCTTGTAAAATATTACCTCGACAAGAATATTGGTAACATCTAAGGCCCAACCAACTGGATGTTTGAAGGATGACCACTAATATCAAGCAACAATCAACGACTGCATCAACCGTTGCCGATAGTTCCCGATAAACATCATCAAAATTTGCTACCCAGGCAACAAATGCAAATCAAGCACATCATCTTGTCCACTCGAATGCATGTACATCTGCCCATCACCAGAGTGCATGCCCGCAATGTCAACCTCAAAGGGAGCGGTGAGAACATCCACGATGAATCAGCCGGTATCCGGTGACGAGGCTACATTTGTCGTTTCTATCTGGCCATGGTCATACACTCATTTTCTTGTTGATTTGCGTCTCTGTTTGGCTGTATGAAGATTGCACAACATGAAGCATGTTTCTAGTAGAGTCACGGGTGCCCACAAGATGCTACATTATCAAGTAAAAGATATAGCTGTCCAATGCTGTCGTCCTGTCAGGTATGACAGGAATTAATTCATAGTGGAGATACGGGGGCATTGCGTCTGAGGATCCGCTCCATGAGTCAGTCGAGGTCTTAGTTTGTGCGTTGCTATGGGCCAGAGGTTCGATCAGATTTTCTGATCAACCTCCCCAACACGGCAGTCAAATTAATGACTCTAGTTTCAATACACCTTGAAAATCGAGGTTATGGAATATTCTAGATGAAGTGGTTCCATGTTGCTGATCTGAAGACGGCCTCTCCCTCCCATTGTGCTTTATCATAATCCCATATGACGGTTTTGACTACAATGTACAGTAAGAACATAGACAATGGAGTTCTTATCTAAAGTCTCCAAGAATAAATATCATTGCTATGATGGTCATTTGGTGTTCTCTGTACGTTCGAGGCCATCGAGGTTAGGGTTGAGTAACAGATTATAAAAGCGCACAGACTTTCTACATTCCCTAGCTACGCCTCATCTCTATCTTCAACCTAGGATTCCTAGTTCATCTGCTACATAATCAATTTTATTTCCATGTGTCTACAAATGATACGCTGTTGAGCTCGCGGACACTTGTAAAGTAAATATGCATACCCTTACACCGACTTTGTATACCAAAGTTCTAAATCTGCATGGCCAAGCGCACCAGACGAAATAGGAATACTATCAAAATTATCTAGCGTTGGTGATGAACACAATGGTGCAGAAAGTTGAACTAATCTATAAATATATTAGAGATTCTGCGTTGTAAACCGGCGCTGGCAAAATGGACAACAGCCACATTACCTGATTCGGTATCCTATGTATATATGGATGATATAAGTCTAACATTTATCAGAATTCTCCAGGATGATCTTACGCTTCTTCAAATCAAGCAACATTCCCAGTAATCGACTAGCCTCTGTGCTGCCGTTTAGCCGTAGACAGTTAGTCCTAATATCAACTTGGTTTGAAATCTTGAACCTGGGCTTGGAAGAAAAGGAGCAGATGGCATGCCAGGCCGCTATAGACCCTGCCTAGTACACGCCTTAGCGTGATCAATTGTCGAAAACCGATCGTTGCTTTGATGTTGCGTGGCCAATGCAGGGCCCTTAACTAGTCCTGACTAGTAGTAGGTGGTGGGAATGAAAGAGACAGGTCATAAACGCTACTGAAAACATGCTGCAGCACCTGTCGCACTTTTCGGATTTCTCCATTTCTGCTTGTCTGTAGACGAATGGCTGCTGAGAGAATTATCTAATCCAGCTTAATTGTGAAATTTTTTTGTTATGAGCGGTTCTTTTTGGAGAAAATTTTCCGAGAAGAGTGTCTTCTTGGTCGCGTATTCTTTACGCGATATCAACAAAGTACATGGCAGGTCTTGTGTAACTGTTTCGAGAGGACGCGCAGATAATTAACTTATATTGGCAGTCTACAAGGTTAATGCCAATCTATACAAGTCCCGAATCCCTGTCGCTCAGTTCACTAACCGACTAGGGTATCCCTGTATGCTTCTCGAGTTAGTTAGCCCGGGAGAGATATGCGATCTACCGACTTTTTGGCGTGTTGGTCTGAATGTTGGTTTGCTGGTTAGTTCTGCATTAAACGATTGTCCTTTGCTAACGCTTCTTCTGACAGATCGGCCGAGACTCTTTCAGTTCGCAGACATGGTCCCATCTAGAAGATGGTGGGAAGATTAAATGGAATCCCAGATTTCTCTTCCATTAGCAAGCAAGATCCTGTTCATGCATTGCTTCTTAGGAGGATACGGTCCGCATGATGATTTCGTCTTGGAGAAAGAACTAGAAACGAACTAGGACGAACAGATTGGAGCTGATAGGGGGCAAAAGACATGTCAAATGCATTCGAATATGTTTGTCTCTTTATCCACTATGTCTATTTTCCTACTGTCAATACAAACGGTGTGTAAACAGCGCCAACAGCTAAATGATACCCAGAGTTGTAAAAATATCTAGGCATGTGAAGATCTCAATTCTGACCAGGACGCCTTGTCTTACTTGCTTGAACGTAGAATACAGCAGAAATTTATCTCCGTACAAACATCGCAACAAACAAGAGAAATCCCCGGAGTCAGAGTCCACGTGGTCTGGTTTCACAATCACATTCTCGAATACGATGGAGTAACAATAATTGGAAGTTATTGCTCCGACAGGCCAGTGAGAACCATCTACGAACCCCAAAGTCCTACGTATCATGTGGCATAGGCACATCGCCAAGTTCGCAAAAGAAAAGAAATACTCCAAGAAAGGTGACAAATATGAAACGGTACCTGCGTATACATCAACACGGGAGCGAATATCCAATGTTCATCATCAGATATGTCAAACAGGTGGCTTCACCCAGAGAATGACTAGCGTCGATGGTCATGTAATACTACGTTGGTGTATTATCTTCACAGATCGGTTGACTAAGATCTATGTACCAGAACCCGGGAGAAAGGGAAAAAGCAACGTAAGAAAAAGCAATATGTCAAACAGACGGTACGGTACGTACCTACGCCGTGCAGGGTTTAATGGGGATTTAGGAAGCCATTCCGAATCACCCCGGCTGAAACCGCCCCTCTTCGGGGCTCCAAACAGGAAAGATACCCTGTTCGAACAAAAGCAATCAAATGATTAGGGACAATTCTTTTCAGCTCTAGAGAGCGAATACTCCGATTCCTATAAAGATATCATGGCTGTACATCTTCCCCAGAAAGGGCCACTGTACGCTCACCGGTCGCTCGCTGTCTGCGTTGGAGTTCTACTTAGGGCTAACACAGGCAACGAATGGGGGTCGATTAGGGTGACCACCTGGACCAACATCTCAATCACTATTAGGGGAAAAAGCAAAAGAGACCAATGACAAAGCAGTTATGAAGCCGCCAAGAAATCTCATCCTCACCGTTTAGATGTCTATAACTGTACGAGGCTGCAGCTGCAGATTGAGGCCCAGCGAAATGGATGGATGATTGGCGAGTTACAGGCCTCTTGTTTTGATCCCATCTATGCGCTCTTGCATTTTTCTTTTCTTTTTTCTTTCTACCAGGAATTAAAATTCATCTTTACTTTTTTCCTGCTAGTCCCACTATCCCTCGGGCCTTTCAGCACGGAAATGGTCCTATTTGACCATGACAACGGCCGGTGAATGTCAACCCGCTTTACTTGCAGTAAGAAAAAGTGGCGGATGCGCGACAAATTGAAGTATATGCAGAAATCACGCCTGTTTTGTGGGACCATTGCTTCTCTGTCAAGTTCTGTAACATGGTTATAGTTCCTTTGACTTGATTTTTGACAAGGTTTATATATTTGTTTCTAGTACCGGATTATCTGGAGTGCATGATTCAGAAAATAGCATCTACCTTAAGCCACAATATCTGCGCTAGGATTTTAACGCATGGAACTGGTCTGCCTCTAGTTCTAAGGTTCTTTTGGGATCATCTGCTTGAATCTTTGTGATCTGAATGACATCACTGCTCGAGTCAAGAGGTCAGTTGTCTTGATATATAGAAGGTGGATAAACTCGCATATCAAAGGCTGATATCTCCAAGGATCCTGAAAGGCTCATGCACCATTGATTGATACTTCATTTCTCAGTGTGAAATACCTTTTGAATTTGACTGAGAAAGCGCTCACTTCAACCTTGTCTACTATACATGCCACTTAATGATCTCAAAAATGCACACGACCACTTCCCCTCCCCACGAAAGAGGTCGTCGGGGACATCGATCGGGCGAAGAGGAGTTCGTGCTCTATTTACAGGGGGTGAGCATATCGCAGAGTTTATGGCCGGTGGTTTATGCTAACTCAAGGGCTCGAAGATACCTCCACATTGTAGATGGCAAGAACTGAAAGACTTTGTCCGCCAGACTGCGCTTCATATCAGACAAGCAGTTGTTTACGATGATCAACACGGATATCCCACGGGACTGGGTCAGATTATAGTCAAGAATGAAGAAGAGGCATGGCGAACATATCGTGAGTCCTTAACCCAAAGTCCTACTACCACCCTACCAGCTACTGATAAGTGGATAGGAAAGCTTTCGGCAACGGGATGGGATGGGCATCCCCTGACTGTGACTCTGGCCAGAGCTAGTTCCCCGACGAGACCGATTGCTGGTCCTACGAAAAGTCCTCCGTCCTCGGGCCATACAGTGGCGTATGGAGGAAAATTTGCAAGGCACTCAGTTGCAGGAACTCCAACGCCGGAATCGCCAGTTACCACAGAGTAAGTTATGCCTCATCGTGCCTTTTTGATGTCCGGTCTAATATGTCAAAGACCCATCAGATCGCATTCAATAGCATCAGGCACCTTATACCCGCAGTACATACCGCCATGCACGCCAACGGGTCACAGCGATGGAACCATTCAGGGATTCTCGCCATTGGTAGAGTCTCCAGGGGGATACGGACATCATCACCATCAACATGCACCAACTGGATGGAATATGCAGCCCGATGGATTGGGAATGCTCACTTTCTCGCCGCCGGGAATGAGCATGTTTCCTCCGCCATTTGAACAGCAACAGATCGAGTATTCATATTACGTCCCATACTCACATCCGATGCAGATCCCGGTGCGTGGTCAGCCGATGTATGCAGAGACAGGATACCATGAATTTCAGCAGCAGCAGCAAGCGCCGTCGGTCTTTTTCGGTCAGTATCCACCAACGGGAAATCAGTACTACCAGCACCAACAACACCAGGGTTATCACGTCTACGCGGGGTATGAATCACGAAAACACAGCCTGCATTCTAGCAGTACATCTGATGTATACCCGAACACGGCCGTAACAGCATCATATAACAATAATGGAGGCATGCTTCCGCACCAAACACTACCCCAAGGCATCCGCCACATAATAATCGACAATATCTGCCCCGGCGTCGACGTCCAAATCCTCCAAGACCATTTCCGTGACGCTGGAAAAATGCTCGATTGCAAGATCATTCGATATAATAACCACGAGAATGGGAACGAAGCTAGATATAACGAGCTCAGTTACCCAGGCCAGTGCTACGCAACAGCCACCTTCTCAACGGTCGAGGAAGCCGAGAGAGCGGTTGGTATGTATAATGGTTCTGATCTGGGCGGAAGTAGGGTTGTGGTTCGGTTGGATACAGAGTGGGATCCCTCAAATAGTATGAACGAGGATGGGAATGGGAATGGGAATGGTGATGGAGGAGGTGAAAGTGATTGGTCGAGATCGCAGTCGTATTCGTTGTCGTTTACGACTTCGTCGAATGCGCTGTTGGCATCGTCCGTGTCATCGTCGACGGCGACGTCTTTGGGAACCTTTTCCGGTATGTCCAACCCGCAACGTTCGCAACATGTCATTGAGCGAAGGATCGTTACTGATCAATGTCTTTCATCAGAATCCGCAACCTCCCAACTATCAAACATTCCCACGACGAACAAGGCTTATTACCGGCACCACCAGCACCGCGATAGAAGAGACTCCGGAAAAGAGATATTCAAACCCAATACCCGCCCATTCCTTCCTTCTCGAAGTGGTAGTCATTCAGATTGCGTGGATGACTCATCTTCAAGATCCGTATCACCAACATCCGGAGAACGGGATGGAGGGAGTAAAGAAGAAGAAAAGCCCCGGACAGAGACAATAATGCAGCCATTGGTAGTCAATGGGTCTGGTCCAGTAGGCAGAGCGAAGATGTGATATGGTCTTCCCTCCTTTTGCATGTTAATCTCGCTCATTTGCAAAGTGTGTGTGTTCCATTTGTTATCTGCTGTTACCTAGCGAGAATCTTAGCTTTCAGTCCTATTAATTGTTCTCTTCTTGAATGTGAATTATTTTTCGATCATGAATACAATTTGATTTGATTCGTTTTGATAGTAGCTAACCCGTTTTCCCCTGGATATAAACGTTGCTAATTTGATACATAATAGGACGAAAGGCGGCTGATTATCAATAGAAAAAGGAAAAGGAGGAAGACGAAACACCATTATCCAAAGAAATCCCTGTGCATGTGCAAATATCCTACAGAGTCGATAAGACTAACGCCGGCTGGTTCGTGGTGGTGGTGGTGTTGCAGAGTACGATCGAGATCGGGTGCGAGACCGCGATGGGGAACGGCTGTATGAACGCCGGCGAGGAGCGGCTCGGTCACCGCCGCGACGGGGAGGTGGGGAGCGAGACACGGAGCTTGTGTTTGATCGTGCTCGTCTGTCGCGTGCGCGTGGAGGAGGGGATGGTGATCTAGAGTGCGATACAGAGCGCGATCGAGACCTGGAAGATGTATTGGCTCGACGTCGGTTGCGTGCCCTGTCGTTACGGACAGGTGACCGAGTGAGAGACCGACTGCGAGACCTGGATCGTGAATATGATGGCGACCGTGAGTACGATCTTGATCGAGATCTGGATCTTGTATATGACCGTCCTCGGCTGGCTGCACGATCACCTCGGGGTCGCGGCGAACGAGACCGTGAGTATGACCGAGATGATCCCGTATATGAGGAATAGCTGGAATAGCTGGAGTATGAGCTAACCGATTCCTTGTCGGACTCGTCTCGCGGTGCAGCTGGCAAAGCGGGAATGGCTGGCTTTGGGAGATTCTTGAGATGTTCACGCATCTCTTCTGTGAGCGCACCCATACCGACACTGGTGAAGTAGTTGATAGAGAATCGGGTGTTTCGCGGGTTGTCCAATGGGAAAAGCCCGTTAAAGCTGGGTCGAAGTACAGGATCAGTCAAGCGCTCTTTTAGTTTGGCCATTCCCATATGCTCAGCAAGATCTTGGAAAAGAATCTTGATGAAGATACGGCTGCTAGAGGTGGTCTCTTCTTCATTCAAGTGGATCAGAGAAAGTACATGCCAGCCAATAGCGTCGTTGCTGAAAAGATGGCCAAAGAAGCGAGCGATGTTGCGCAGTCTGTTTGTTTCGTAGCGATGGATGGTCTCGTAGTATTTGGCAAACGACTCTTCAAATAGGTCTGACCATAACCGGTTCAACTTGGCAAATCGTTCTCCAATCAATCCGTAAAATTTCGAGTATGTGCGCTCTTGAGAACAGCACTCGATGATCATCGATGGCAATTCGGGCTCCTTGCCGGGAGGCAGAGAAATCTTCATCAATTTGTGACAACATTCTTCAAAATCCACACTGGACATGATAGTCAAGTAGATTGTACGTCGTAAATTGACTAAATCAGCATTGCTCTGGTCTTGAATCTCCATCTGGTTCTCCGCTTCTGCCTCTTCGTCCTCGGAACTGTCATCTGACTCGTCGCCACTTTCATAGTCGCTTCCTTCACCCAAAATCTCCGCCTTCAATTTTTTATAAGCATCCTCATGCTCTTGCCACTCGGCGTCGAATTTGAAAATATTCAGTCCATCTTGTGTGTCGATCTCATCATCCAATCCTACTCGATGGGTAATCTGATCTTCTTCTTCAACTAAGTCGAGTTCCTCTCGGACAGCTGGGTTGTCCTTGAAACGATCTTTCCTGACCTGGAAAAGAACTTCAATCATATATTGTACACGCTTATCGATATCGGCTTCGTGTAAGATATTTCTGAATTGGTCGAATACCGCCAAGGCAATAGGCCCGCTCATCTCTTCCAAATGCTGTCCGACCTCCCGAGTCAAGCCGACCGCAATCTCAACGCTGTCATCTGTGGGCTTATGGAGGAGAAGCAGGAGTATCTGTGCTGCAACCATTTCGTGCACTACTTGCTGGTTGCACAGATGCGCAATGAAGGTAGTGGAAGAGATACAGACAGCTTTGTCGTTTCTCTTGAATGCTTTGCGGAATTGGACAACAAGTCTTCCGAGCAGCAGTTCTCCAACCTGAGGCAGTTTGGTATTGACAATAGCTGCCATAGCTGCGTAGATGGGAGTGAAAGGTAACGAGGCAGCCTGAGCTTTCATGATGCTTCGACAAAATAGTCCTCGTCCGCGAATCAGATTTTCACCAAACAACTCGGGAACGATATATTTGATATTCGACACGTTGACTTTGTTGATTAGACCGTTGATTGACTTTTTCAAAGCTTCCCACGCCATCCTTTGATATTCCTTGCTAGACTTGTCCGTGATCTGAGCCTGCAAGGCGCGTAATCGAGCCGGCGGGATATATGTTCCTCCTGATCGCATGTTGAGGAGCTTGTCGTATTCCGCTTTGGCTGCTGCTTGCTTTTCTTCTTCGGTCATCGGTTTGCGCGCTGCGTCTCGAGTTTCTCGTGATTGCAATCTCTCCGCAAGGTGTCGCTCTCGTTCTTTTGCACGATCGGGATCGACATGAGGCAATTCCGTTGCATCTCTGGGGCGGCCTCCCGGAGGCGATCTGCGCCGGTTGGGTGACGGCGAACGAGATGGGGGAGAACGTTTTCGCACGCTGGATGGCTGCGGCGAGTACGATACTCCTGGAGGGGGAGTCGGTACTCGCACCGCAGACTGTAAAACCACCGGATCGGACATTTAGAGTCTGCAAATAGACCCTCAGATCTAAGTGAGCGTGAGAGAATACTGAGAGAATATGGCCGTGCCGTTGACACGGGCTTTGGTGGCTGGGTTTTGGGTAAACTGCTCTGACGGGAAGAGGGAAATTTAAAGATCAACCTGAGCCACAGCTAGTCTTAGCGCTAACATGCGCCACTGGCGGTACTATCACGTGATCTCAAATCAATCTGGCCAGATTAAGGGGAGCTTCCATGAAGTCCATCCAACAACACTTGCGTACCTCTTTAATAACAGGAATACCGGGCAGAAATTGATCATTATGGTACATTAACCACTTTATTGTTCCGCCTACAGATGTCGAAGCTAACATGATTATTTCTACAGCTCGGTCCACTTGTTGGTTCTGCAATGCTCCTGGTCGCAACAGCGATCTTTCTATACTACACGGCATGGACTCTGTTGATGGTATGTGAAGAACTCAGGTCGAAATTATCATGGCTTACTGACCGAATGTTCTACTAGCCCTTTGTTGACCAAGGACATCCTCTCCATGACCTCTTCCCTCCCCGTGTTTGGGCGATTCGAATTCCCGTCATTCTCACTCTCCTGGGCTCGACAGTGGTCGGATCATTCCTCGGAATTATGATGATTCGCAGCAGCAGAAAGAAGGCTGCGAAGGCCAAGGTGGCGGCCAGCAAGAAGAAAACATAAGCTACCGAACTCGGGCATGGTCTACACCTTGTATCCTGCCGGGCGGTAGGGTTATATTCGGACAATCGAATTAAAGGTTCAGTCCTGTTGAAAAACTGCCTTCTGTGATGTATGATCGGGAGTGGTTCTGGGTTATACTGTTCAGTTGCCTATATTAGTCAGCTTGGCGACCGCAAATACGCATCACGTCTGTATAAATATCTAATCAACACTATGCTACCAACATCTTAGTGACGGTTCTGTTATGCAGGGCGGATGCAAGACATATCCCGACTATACACAACCTTGAGTCAGCTCCTATAACTAGTCCAATCAGATGGACGTAGCGATGATTGCTTTGACAGTAGTATATGACAGGACAAGGTATGGTAAAGAACCCGTGATCGAGTCCATCTCATCACCTGACGCTAGCTGCAATGGTTTGCGTCGGGTTCCAGCATACTTGACCATGGCTCGGACGACCAAGATCGATGGCTCACTCGACCTGTTCTCGCGGTGTTCTACCATGGCGCTGTCATCGTGGCAGTGACTTCACCGACAGGTCGTCCATTCGTCGCGTCATGTGTCGGGGATGGCTCGTACTACGTAGTGGAAAGGAATGCTGCCAACACGTGCACAGAGCATACCCCACGCTATCCCATACTATGTAGCTAGGACGTAGTCTGCTGGTAGTAGTGCTAGTAGAAAGCAAGGATAACAGAGGGGAGAGGGTTACGGCATCCGCACTTAGCTCCTTCCCCTTGGGACCTGACTATCATGCACCTTCCCCCTCCCCCACCTGATATGCTCCTCCCTCCAGAGTGCTGCCACTCCCGTATCGCTGCTGCTAGTACCGCCGCTATCCGCGTCTTCTCCTCAACATCTCCCCAACTCAACCTCTTTGCAACATCCCCATACCAGACAAACTGTTACTCGTACGCATAGCTATCCAAACTCGTCTTTCACTCTCAAGCTTCGTCTTCCACGGTGCAACGTGTATTGGTATTGCGTCATTCCTGCGCCAAGGAGCTCTTTACATCCAATCAGCTCGGTATATGATCTATCCTGGACCGTCCTCGTTCGCTTGAGATACAAACACGACAGCATAATTCCGTACAGTGTTCTGGAAACACTATATGATCTCTCGTTGCGCGTGTCTGTGACCGCTCAACTTATTGCCCACATCGTGATTATCTAGGCCAAATTCCGATAACGCTTCAAACGTGTCGCCGACTGTTTACCCCGAAAGGTTGTCTTCCGTCTCATCTCCTCACCGACCTCACTTGGGACGCATCATCCCCTCATCGCAAGGAACAGTCCGATAATCCACACCCAGAAGGAGCCTGGTCGCTCCGAGTGTGTAATACAACATTTTAAACACGCCTAACGCCAGACCCTGGCGTTCACCGTCCAAACAAGCTTCGTGGATGCCCCCCGCAGAGTCAGAGGGTTTCTTCCGTCCCGATAACCAACTCCTCTTCAACGAAAGCCCTCCAACTAACAACCCCATCCCCGTGCCAGAACCAACCGGAAAAAAGAAGAAGAAGGGAAAGGATAAGAATGGATCTAAAGGAAAAGATACACCAGCCAAATCCATACCGCCCATGGAGTCAAACGAGTACGTGTGCTTCCTTGTTCTTTGAAGCTCACAGCGGCAACCCCCGGCTAATTTGTATATCGTCATAGTATCCAATTCTCACCACCGTCCCAATCAGACCCATCCTCATACCCCGGAAATGTCTTCACCCCGGCTGTCACCAACCCTGCTTTGTCATCGGTCTCGCCGGTGTTAGACGCGTTAGGCTCCATCAACCATGTCGAAAGTGATACCGCCACACGGACAGGAGCATGGGCAAAATCAGTTCCGTTCGGGAAGAGTCCTCCGACTGATCTACCTGATCCTGGATTTAGCAGCGATTCACCACTAGGTATTCCGCTCCCCTTTGAACGTCCAGGATTCGGTAGTCTCATATCCTCTTCGGCGTCCCCTCCACCAGCTAGGGCAAGGCCTACAAGTACAAGCTACGGTCACTACGGCATTACGCCGTCACCTCATCGTTCGGTAGACCGACAGAAGCGCCATTCTATGGGCAGCCATCTCCAAACGCAGCCCCCATTACCTCACCTCCCCCAGGCTCATTTCTATGGCGCCCCGGAAGTTGACATTCCGACGCCAAATCGACTTGGTACGGATAGTCAATACTCATTCTGCGGCTGGGATATTATATCCGAACAGTCCCTCAAGTCAAGCAAGATGGGAGGACGAGTACTTGTAGTAGGGACTGATGGGGGGCTGGATGTTTTGGCGGTCGAGGACCAGAGAGCTCGCACCGTGGGGAGTCTGACTGGGTTGAATGGCCGTGTCTTGGAAGCCAAGATTCTGTCAAATACATCCAGATACGATCCATACGCGTCTTCACGTCCCCATGTAGCCGTTATTCTTCACGGTCCCATGGCTCACAAAGAAGAAGCTGCAGAGATTTCTTCTGTGGGATCCGAACAGAATGAGATCCTTCCGGGCTTGCCAGTGAAACCGGCATCCAGTGAGCAAAGACCCCAAAGCAAAGAGGAAACGGTATATCAAACCAGCGTGGAGATCTACTCTATCAAGACCGGAGAGCACATCACAAGCCTTTTTCAGAGCAAACCTGCTCCTTGTTTTGACAATTATCCAAATTTGTCGTTGTTGGCGCCACCCCCTGTTGGAAATTTGAAACTACACGCTACTCACAATTACCTTGTTGTTGCTTGTGGTGTAAGTGGCGAAGTATTTATCTATGGGGTTGTACCGTCTGCTGCTGGATATCAGTGTCTTGGGAAAACGTGGACCAGTATTCAAACAAGAGAGTCCAGGCGCTACTCCACTTCATCAAGCTCTACAGATCCCGATGGATCTCAGATTGATGGACAGCATGGGACGGTTGTGGAAAGTCCTATTATGTCTGTGCATGGGCGGTGGCTAGCTGTTGTTCCACCCGCATCTACAGCAAGAGCTCCTCCTTCAGGAAAAGTACCTGTGCACCTTATCCAGAAGAGGTTACCTGGACTTGATACTCACATACCCCCATCAAAGCCTGCTGTCAACTGCGCCACAGACCTAGGAGAGGGCGAAAGCTTATTTGATAAAGTTGCTCGAGGTGTGGCCCAAGAACTCGTCAAAGGTGCTCGATGGATGGGAGATCAAGGACTTCAGGCATGGAATAACTACTGGAACAAAGATCAGCAAGCGCAGAATGGCATCTCTCGTCGCTCTCCGCAGTTCGAATCACAACAGGGAGCGCATGGCTTGTTCCCTCCTACTCACGGACAGGAGACTGCGGGAACACCGCCATCAGAGCCGGACTTGATTTCGATCTTTGACTTGAAGAGGATGGAGGAGGGGCACGATTCGAAAGGACCCGCATCCGCGATTATAGCTACTTTTCAACCTCCAAATGGGTGCAGCTTTCTGTCATTTGGGCCCAACGGACATATGCTGCTCAGCGCCAGCCGGAAAGGCGATGTGCAATATGTGTGGGATCTTATGCAAGCCAAGAATTGCAGATCTGCTGTCTTCTTGTCTGATGAGTTGGCAAGCAACAGTGCTGCTACAGCTCATGTGCGATTGGTGGCACGCTATTCACGTCTGACTACGTCGAATATTGTTGATGTAGTTTGGACGCACCCAATCGGAGAGAGATTTGCCGTGGTTACACGCAAAGGGACAGTACACGTTTTTGACGTTCCTCGACCCGCCTTTCAATGGCCACCCCTACGACGAGTGCAGTCCAAGTCCAAGCGCAACAAGCCTGAAGAAAAGCCATCAGCAACGCCTAATCTAGAGGAATCGGGATCTTCAAGCCCATTTGCTGCCGCGATGAAACTCGTCGGAGGCTCGACGCAGCCCATCCTTGCGGCAGTGAGAGGCCGCGCTCCTAGTGTTGGGGCCAACTTTTCTGCAACGTCTAGCTTTGGCACTGCGGCTGGAATTGGCGGTAAAGCGGTAGCAGCAGGATTAAGCAAATCGATGGGCGCTGCGACTGGTACTGTCAATACACTACGTCATGTGGGAGAGAATCGACTGCATCTGGCCGGCTTCTCTAGAGACCCTGTACCATTTCGTGTAGTTTGGATACCTACTCGCAATGAGTGTTTATTAGGTGTTGTGGACTATGGCATATTCAAATTGTATAAGATCAAATGCCACACGGACAGACAAAAAGGAAGACGACAACAGCCCGTGATTGGGGCAAAGGTTCTTGAGCTCAAGCTTCCATCTTACTTGCGGAACCCATGCGGGCCACTGCAGATTGGTCTACCTGCCGATGGACATATCAACGGAAGCTGGACATTGCCGTCTCACGTACCGCATTCTTCCTCGGCGTCAAAAATGAAGTTTCAACCATTATCGCAAGCAGAGATTGAAACCAATACTCCTTATCAGCCTTTCCATACTGACCGAAGGGTAAATTTGCATGTTTTTACTGATGCGGCCCCTATTTCCGGCCACGCCCAGGGGCCTTGGGTATTCGGAAATGACATTGCTACTCAGAGGCTTCACGTGCGACCAATCAACCAGAGTGATGAAGAGGAAGAGGAAGTCATGGATCGATTGAGTGGTGCACCGGAGATGGAAAATCTGATCAGACTTGGAAACAGCACAGATCAAGTTGAAGAAGTAGTCATCACGACGAGGAGAAAGAAGAGACATGCAGATGTGCCATCTGTTGCGTCACCAGCAGACGACGACGGAGGATTTTTCGAGAATGACTGCGATATATTGGATTTTGCACGAGATCGAGTCTGATGAATCGTTTGCTCTTCTAATATGAATCATCTGCTTGGAAACATCAGGATTTGGAGTTTAGGTTGCATTTGTTTTACATTTTTGGGGTTTGGATATTTCGATGTTGGCTATTAATTCAGGTGTTTTGGCGTCTTGCTCTCTTCTGCACAGGTGTTCAACACATGTTGATATCGATTGTCACCGTCTTTGATGCTCAACGACTTGAAGACGAGTTGATGACGCACATTGCATTCATACCCTCTCCACGCAGCCATTGAGTTTATGCAGTCCTTTACGAACTCATCGAAATCCCCCCAAAAAAAGAAGCATAACATAGAAAACCAAGAAAAAGGTTTTTGCTTTTTACTCGATATAGACGCTTGCTTTGCTTAGTTTGAATATATGCATAACATACCTAGGTACTTCTTCTCTCCCTAAACCCCTAAGAAGCAAAAGGAGCAGTCTCATCAACCCACCACTCCTTGAAAACTTTGAGTCGTCTCGTCCTCTCCCTCGCAATTTCTTTGCCTGTATTCGTCTTCATCATCCCCTCTAATTTTTCCAGCTTCTCTCCAAAATGCTCAATCGACTCCTCCAGCTCCCACGGTTTTTGGTCTGCCTTTTCTTTCCGTTTCTCACCCTGAGAACCGAGATATGTAAACGTGCGCGCAATCCCCACTGCGCCAATGGCATCTAATCTATCCGCGTCCTGCACAATCGCTAATTCATGGTAGCCCGGCGTCGAGATCAGTGATTTCACGTGTTCCGGATTGCGGGTTTCGTTTGTGTAGGAGACGTTATTGACTATGGTTTGGACGCGAGAGGCGAGTTCGGTGTCTGCGCCGTGGGATGTTAGGGCGTTGTAGACGAGTTGTTTTGGATCTGTGGCAGCTGGATTGTTGGTGTCTTTAGGTAGGTATTTGTGGTCGCCTATGTCGTGCAGAAGAGCGGAGAGGGTTATGACAGTTTTGTTGTATTTGTTGCTTGCAGTTTCCGGATGGAGAGCGAGTTCGCTGGCGTAGATGCGGTGCGCGAGAGAGACTACGCGGTGAACGTGCGTTGGGTTATGTGAGGGGTCGTGGCCGGACATGCAGGTTTCCATGTATGTTGTCATGGAGGCGATGAGTTCTTCATCTTGTGGAGGAATTGAAGTCGCCATGTTTCGCGTTGCCATGAAGGAATACGTAGAAGTTCAATTTCAGTTGGGAATTTAAGATCTGTAGGCGGGGCAGTGGGGAGCGGAGGCTCATCTTTCCAGGCTCCATTTGGGGCTAGACTTTCCGTGCGATGGTTATTTTTAAGGCAGTGTTCGGCCTATATTACAGAGTCCCCAGTAGGTAACAATGTACGCTCTTAGTCCTGGTACATCATTTTGGCAGACACGGCTTTTACCTTGACTGGTCATCGTATCGCCTATTATTACGGTTGTAGTATTTTGAGCGTTAATTTGGTCCGCGTACTCAACAACCCATCTTTAATCTGAGATCACTTAACAATCACGATGAACCCAGAAGAATATGTCTTGTCTGATCAATAAAAAAATTTCAATAATTTCGATGTGATCGCATAGCAAGAATCATATCTCAATACGATCCGTCATGTAATAGGTAATATCATTTTGCTAGTTCCGTGAGTTGTACCGGTAAAATTCTTCCCGTTGAACGAGACACTGCAAATACTCTAGGTATAACTCGCCGTCATGATACTACCTCGTGTGCTTGAACTCAAAAACTGAAATACCTAGAAAATATTCGGAGTCGTACGAGAACTGTTCAACGTCTAGTGAAAGAAAGCCTCGTATAAAATGACGCGAAGGATTGACCCCTCATTATTCAGCGACTCCAACCGCTTAGTACCTGACAACCTCATCAACCTCTTCCGTGTGGATGACAGGACGGTAGTCAAACTCTGTGAGCCAAATCGTCTTGCAGAAGCTGAGGCTCTTCGGTATGTTCGAAGTCATACGAAAGTCCCAGTTCCGGAGGTCTATGATTCCTATGTGGACGAGTCCATAAACCGCGGGGTAATTGTTATGGAATATGCTGAAGGAGACGTCCTTCGCGATGTTTGGGAAGATATGGATGATGAGCACCGCGAAAATATCATAACGCAACTGAAAGGATACATGGATGAGCTACATCAAATCAAAGGTGACTTTATCGGCTCTGTTGACGGAAGTGCTTGTGAAGACCCGGTTTTTTGCGTCGAACTTGGTGGATTTGGGCCATACGATACCGAGGACGAGTTTCATGAGGGCTTGATTCGGGCTATGAAATTATCACAAGAGAATTCTTGGGCGGACCACATCGCCAAATTCATCAAGGCTTTACCCAGCCACGACATCGTTCTTACACATTCGGACATTTCTCCACGAAACATCATCGTGCGAGACGGACAGGTTGTTGCCATTATCGACTGGGAGATGGCCGGCTTTTACCCTTCGTATTGGGAATATGTGAAGGCCCTGTACTATCCAGACTGGGAGAGCCGTTGGATAGCAGAGGGCACGGTCGACAAGATATTGAAACCTTACTATCTAGAGCACGCTGCACTCATGCATCTTCAAGAGCTTCTTTTCTGATGAAAACAATAGATGAATGAATATTCGAGTACATACATCGACCAAAGCAACCAGTGCCAGAGGCAAACAAAATAATGAATAATGATAAAACCATGCACAGCACAGCTTCAGAAACAACACGAAATACAATAAAGCTATCAACAAGAATCCATGAACAAAAAAAAGCAACCAATGAACCAGAAAATGTTCTATACATGTAAGCCAAGAGGAATAAGAATCCAGAGCAGACACAGTGAAACGATAATTCAGAATGCGGCAAAGCATCTCAGCGATATTGTGATGTAAGGCGACTGCCCTGAGATCTACTACTGAAGACACTACTTCCTCCATGACTTCCACTGCTACTTCCATTCCCGATGGAGCTGCCGCTTCTACTTCCACCAGAAGACCCCCGACTGCCGGACTGCTCGAAACGCGAAGGCTCTATTTGTCTCTCAAAGTCGGCCATTGTTCCTGGCGGCACCAGGTGCTTTATTTCTAGCTGCCCAAGAACTGCTGTCGTCCAGCGTTGGCACCTTTGCAAAGGCACCGATTGAGCTGCAGCTTTAACTTTGTTGATTTCACTCGCCGGGATGGTACTGATGAATCTCTTGCCGGAAAGCCCGAAACTGTTGAGCCTTTTGTTGGCTTGGATTTGAAGAGTGTAGCCTCGGGTCTGGGTTGGTCCACCAGTGACATGGTACCAGGTACATCTGTCTGTGCCGGGGATTGCAAGCATGAGGATCCAATGCAAGGTATCATTACCTCGACGATTACCAAAACCAACATATATATCGAGTGTGGAAGACATTGGAGTTCCTGACAGGCTAAGAGGTATTTGACAATATGAAAGGCTGAGGGAAGATTTGAGCGGTTGGGTTATCGGTATCAGAATTGGAAAAGAGGGAGGATGATAACAGTGACCTTTTACGACCTCGGAAAGAAGTATACAGGATCGCCTTGTTTTATACAAGTTTGTTTATCATCTATGACAGTAGATTTCATATCTTTCAATGACCTTTTACGCTGATACCTTCCATGTTTCAAAATCGATGTTCTATATTTATTATGAACTCCAGCGCCTATGCAACATGAGTCTACATCCCCCTATCACGTTAGATCTATCGCCTGTGCCAGCAGTTATTGAAAACGAATGTAGTCTAGCAATTGGCTGACCAGAATACATTCATTGTTCTGAGCTCGAAGACTTTTGCGACGGTACCAAACTGTCGGTAACAGCGAGAACAACTAATTGGCTTGAGATATAGCCAAGGACGACTGTCATCTTCGTGCTGCCTGCCTTTCATAACTAGAAACCATTAGGGCTACGCGAATCGCTCAGCTCCAAGTCGTTGAAGGCTGGCCTATCGATCGAAAATTCGCCACATTCAGTAACGAATAACAGTCAAGGCTTAGTCATTCCATATATAATTAAATACTAATAATAGCAGATGGTAGGGTTCAAACCTTGTTGTTTTCAACATGTTAGTGGCGGCAAGACGAAAAACTGGCGCCAGATGAAACAGTGTCTATCCCTTGACCTGGGGTGGGCGGCTAACTGTTGCTCTTGTACATGTATCTTTGGCAGCACATACCTATTCTAGTGTCGTGATCAGATCGAAGTAACTGCTTTCCAAAAAAAGAAGAAAAGAAAAACTGCACTTCTGGGACATTCAGTGTACTATTCTCCCGTTTTTACATAGATCTTTGAGTATCTATAACCTCAAGTTGGTAACAACGCTGGACTGCACTTCTAGCAACTACGGAAAGAAAGTTACTTAGATTGGGGTTCCGAGCTAAATTATTGCCAAAATGAACGGAAAGAAAAAGCCTTATTTTATCCCCCTTACCGTCGAGCCATCAAGTTCCCAGCATACACATACATTCATCATCCTTCACGGCAGAGGTAGTAATGGCGAGCGATTTGGCCGCGAGCTTCTAGACTCTGCCAATCTACCCGCTCGTCTACCTACGGTCAAGTTCGTCTTTCCCACTGCTTCAAAGCGCCGATCGACCGTTTTGAAGAAGATTCCGATCAATCAATGGTTTGACAACTATAGCTTGGATGATCCGAATCAAAGAACGGATCTACAAGTCGATGGCTTGATGGAGACGGCAGCTTTCTTGAGAGAATTGATTAATTCCGAAGCACAAATTTTGAGCGATGACTCTACCCAGACAGGGTATCGAAGGATTGTCCTTGGGGGACTGAGCCAGGGATGTGCAGCTGGCATTTTCACTCTGCTTGGTGGTGGAATTGGCGAAAGTGGGAATGAGAGGCTGGGAGCTTTCTTTGGGATGAGCGGGTGGTTGCCGTTTGAAAGACAGCTGAATAGCATGACGAATGATAAAGAAGGGGAGGAGGAAGATGCAGAGGAAGAGAATGACCAGAATCATAAAGAGAGCGTTTCCGATGAAGAAGATGAATCTGATGATAGTGAAAGTAGTGATGATGACGAAGACGAGGAAGATGACAATCACTCAGAAAGCGAGACCGATATTGTTGTTTCGTTCGGTGATGCAGAAAGTGATGCATTTTCGGCCAATATAGAAGATGAACTCGCAGCTTTTGACCCATTTCAATCTGAAGCTCACGAGGATTTTGAAAGGGCCCCTCGCTCTGGTATCGTAGATACCATCAATCACGTCCGCGATTTACTGGACTTGACTTCAATATCTAGTACAGAATCTTTGCCAGCTTTAAAAACCCCAGTCTTTCTTGGCCATGGATCCGCCGATCCGAAGGTTTCTGTCCATCTGGGCGAGAAGATGGCACGGCTACTGTCGAAGAAGTTGAAAATGAATGTCACATGGAAGGCTTATGAGGGATTTGGCCATTGGTACAAAGTTCCTGATGAGATTGACGATGTTTTGGATTTTCTGAGCGAGAAAATTGGATTGCCGATTGTGGATGCCAGCTCTTGATCAGAAAGGCTCACAATTTACGATGAATGCATGGATAGCTACAAGAACAGTTTTGTGCTTAGAAGTCTAGATACTAGCGTTCCAAGCGTTTAAATTAGGGAATCTGAAGTGAAGTTGAAGCAAATAGCTATGTTTCTAATTCAAAGAAAGTCCTGGCTCCTCTTGCCGAAAGTCCCGGAGAATCTGTGGGATCAAATATAATTGACTAGAGAAAGAAAGCAGCCATCATGGCGCCGAGGACACCTGCAACACCAAACTGGACTCCAATCTGGCTTGCAGAGCCAGATTCAGTGGTGAGACTGCCAGTGGAAGTGGCAGAGCTATCAGAGCTCTGAGACGAGCCGGTTCGCTCGGCATTGTTGGTGTTAGAGTCAGCAACTATATGGCGATGTATTAGTAAATTTGTTGTGGAATTTGAAGGAGACAGGGATAGTGGGTAAACACGTACTTCCAGTGCCAGTGCTAGTGGCGGTGGCCGTAGCAGACACATCACCAACGAATTTAGAACCAGAGGCAGTAGCCTTGGTCGCAGCAGTTCCGGTGAAGAACAAAGAGCTAAAGCAAGCCTGCTGACAGCTGGCATAGGCCGCGGTTTCGTCGGCGGTACCATTTCCCTGAGGACAGGCAGCTGCGCATTCGGTGGTCTCGTTTGCCATAGAGTTATCGGGGCAAGGGACCTGGTAGCATGCAGCGTTACAGCATACATCAGTAGGGTCGCCTGTAGTTATGCAGATATGGTCAGCTGCGTCTTGATGTGTCTCCTTGGAAGGTGCACAACGTACACTTTGTTGCGCATGACTGCTGAGGTGTCAACGAAGTGGTTGTCGAAGAGGCATCCTGTGAGGCAACCAGAGCAACCAAGCCAGTAAGGGCGACGATATTGAGCTTCATCTTTGCGCGTTGTTTTTGAATGCACTGGAAACACAGTAAATTGAAAGGCTAGTGACAGGTACCAGGGGATATATTCGTGGAAAAGAAAGCGATTGGCACACGACAACAGTTGATTTCGATCTGAGTAACGGATATAGACAATCAAACACAATGAATCGAAAGAGCTTGAGGGAAATAAATGAGAACCATGGTCAACCCTGACATGCCTATGAACCCTTGGCAACTGTAAACATACAGACGTATCCTTGCTTCTCACATTCCATCAACGAACGTGGCCAAGCCGGTCGTCCTGCCTAACCAAGAAATTCCAGATAGGCTTGACTGTGGCATTTGACATCACTGGAATTCTTCGGGTGGATACACAGACAAAATTCTTCTAGACCGTACAGTCTGTACGATGAGTTGGTGTGGCCAGCAGCCTACCCTGTTTACAACATGCTTGAGCCAGAGCCACCCTTGGCCTTACCTACGTGTATCAACTTAGATTCAAAAAGAATCCCGAACTAACAGAAATTCTGAGCTTCTTCGATTTTCCACCATGCCCGTAAATATCCTTGCACTCCGGGCAGAGGGGACTTTCAGTCATCGAAATCCATGAAAATTTCGTGGTCTCAAGTAATACGTTTATTCATCCATCAAAAATATGCAAAAACCGAACAATGATGCAGAATAGCTTCGAACTAACCGCCGAGATAAATTGAAGAGGTTAAAGAGGTTGAAGATGTTGGACGGGAATTAACACTTAAACACCGCTATTCCTTTTTGGGAATGACAGTTATTAAAGTCACGTGCTCTCGCGACGGATGACGCGCCTCCTCTACAGTCGTTGACGCCAAATCTCAACAATGAAATCACAAACCACACCACAAGGCCAGCAGGCCGCTTTTGAGCCAGCACACTGAAAGAAATGCCGACCGATTTCAGTGACTCGGAGCTGGGCGACTTCATTGTAACAAGCCAGGATACTGTTTCTGACTCTCCGAGGAAATATGCGGATTCCACGCGTCCCTCGAAAAGAAGGCGGTTGAACGATGACGCTATAGCGCGAAAAGCAGCAGATGGAGCGGACGGAAGTCAATCAAGCGAATATGGATCTGACGACTGGGACGATGATCTACCAACTCCTCGGCATCCGCTTCGAAAATCTGGATTTGATGAAAGCGAAGAAGAGCAGACTTCGAAATATAAAATCTACGTGCCGAAGAAGACAATAAGTGTTCAAGAGAATACATTCGTGTCGCAAACACAGCCACATTCGAGTCCATCGCATATTCGAGGTCCTCGTTGGAAAAAACCAGATATACCCGCCCACGCCGTTCAACAGGTGATCACTACGCAAAAAAGTGCCGGCAATGCCACCGGAGACGATGATGACGATCTGCGAGCGGCGATAGAAGCCTCGCTACATTCTTTTGAAGAAGAGAGTATAATTCGATCCCCCATTGGTCAATCTGATGACCCTGTGCAAAGGGTGTCGAACACAACACAAACGGCGGCTGGTGTACAGCCAGAGACGAGCTTTGATCTTGATGATATCCCAGAAGATGCTTTCGATTCGTCTCCTTCTTTGTCACCTCAAGCCGGACCTCCGACATCAAAATTCTCGAATCGGCCGATCCAATCACAACGAACTAATCTCCGACAGACAACACTCTTCCAACTAGCTACACGAGACTCGACTMAAGCAATTCGTAACGTGTCTCCGCCGCCGAGAGATGAGCCACCAACACATCATAAATTAGTGGAAAATGAATTGGATACGTGGGTATATCCGATTAACATCGGCACGGTCAGAGACTATCAGTTCAACATCTCGCAGAAGGGATTGTTTCACAATCTTTTGGTGGCTTTGCCTACTGGTTTGGGAAAGACATTCATCGCTGCCACGGTCATGTTGAACTGGTTCAGATGGACAAAAGATGCGCAGATAGTTTTCACCGCCCCGACAAAACCCTTGGTCTCACAACAAGTCGCCGCTTGTTTGGGTATTGCCGGTATTCCTCGCTCTCACACAACTCTTCTGACCGGCAATGTTCCCCCTGGAACTCGTGCGGAGGAATGGCAGACGAAGAGAGTATTTTTCATGACACCGCAGACTTTGATCAATGATCTCAAGACAGGTATCGCCGATCCAAAGCGCATTGTCTTGTTAGTCGTCGACGAAGCTCATCGGGCTACTGGTGGTTACGCTTATGTTGAAGTTGTCAAATTTTTACGACGTTTCAACCAAAGTTTCAGAGTACTGGCACTTACTGCTACTCCTGGTTCTACTGTCGAGGCAGTTCAAGCCGTTATTGACGGTTTGGACATAGCCAGAGTGGAGATTCGTACGGAGCAGTCTTTGGATATTAGAGAGTATGTACACGCACGTAATGTCGACGTACAGACTTTCACAAATTCGGAAGAGATGAGTCTTTGCATGGATCTTATGTCGCAGGCCTTGCAATCGAGTGTCGACCAGCTTCGGAACATGAACGCTTACTGGGGACGCGACCCGATGATGCTGACTGCTTTTGGTCTGACCAAGGCACGACAGCAGTGGATGGCATCTGATGCAGGTAGAAACGCAAACTTTGGGCTGAAAGGCAAAGTCACTGCTCTTTTCACCGTGCTTGCGAGTCTAGCACATTCCATCGACTTGCTGAAATATCATGGCATTGTCCCGTTTTACAATCACCTAGTGTCATTCAAGTCGAATACAGATGGCCAGAAGGGCGGCAAAACTCAGCGCGCTATAGTCCAGGACGACAATTTCAAAAAGCTTATGGATCACCTTCAACCCTGGTGTCGAGATACGGAATTCATCGGACACCCAAAGCTGGGCTATCTGAGAGAATTGGTGCTTAATTATTTCATGGACAATGGAGAAGGAACCAATGGAACTGGAACATCAAACACGAGGGTTATGATTTTCGCTCACTTCCGTGACAGTGCCGAGGAAATTACGAGAGTTTTGAGGCGACAGGAACCCATAATACGTCCACATGTCTTTGTAGGACAAGCCAGTGCCAAGGGCTCTGAAGGTATGGACCAGAAGACACAACTAAGCGTCATTGAAAAGTTCAAGAATGGTACCTACAACACGATTGTCGCGACGTCAATTGGTGAGGAGGGTCTGGATATTGGTGAAGTGGACCTTATTGTGTGTTACGATTCTTCTGCCAGTCCGATCCGAATGTTGCAAAGAATGGGCCGTACTGGACGAAAGCGTGCTGGCAATATCAAATTGCTGCTAATGCAAGGAAAGGAGGAAGAATCATACATCAAAGCGAAAGATAACTACGAAAAGATGCAAGAACTCATCGCTAGCGGCACTCGGTTTGAGTTTCATGACGATAAGTCAGCACGCATCTTGCCAAAGGATATGAAGCCTACAGTGGACAAGCGAGTAGTTGAAATTCCACTCGAGAACTCGCAGGCAGATCTGCCTGAGCCGAAGAAGAAGGGGCGTGCGCCGAAAAGGCCTCCTAAGAAGTTTCATATGCCCGACGGAGTCGAGACTGGGTTTACCAAGGCTTCTCGATTTGGTGAGGAGGGTGGTGATATCCGCAGTATGCTACAAGGAGGAAAGACGAAGACACCGGAGCCGAAGAAGCGAAAACCTCAGCCGAAGATTGTTGAAGTTGTCAAGGTTCCAACCTTCGGGGAAGTAACCTTGACGCCAGACGAAGAGCGCGAATTAGACGTTAGATACCGCAATATTGGGGGCACAACACCTCAATTCATCTGTCGACCACGTAATGACGCTTTTCCAAGTCTGCAACGAATCCATCGACCCACGAAATCGGTACCACACGGATCTTCGACACGACGAATGGTTGGGGCTTTGCAAAAGATGGAAGCAACACTACCCGACTGCGATGAGAAATATAACTCGATTCTTGAGGGCATCCGACGAAAGGCCAGTACATTACCGACAAAAAAAGTTTCAACTGTTTCCAACAAGAAGTCAAGTAAATCTATAACATCTGACACTCCAAAAACCACGAAAAGCAATGCAAATCGACGAGTTAAAAGCCCGTCACCTCCGCGCCAAATGAAGCCCCCGCTGCCTGAATCCCCCTTGATGTGTACACCATATGCTAATGAAAATGACGAGGATAACCACAACCCTTTTTTTGTCTCTCAAATCAGTGGCATGGATGCGTCAGATGTTGATTTTCCAGACATCGAAACACTCGCCCAGCAAGTTGAATCTAGAAAGTCCAAATCCAGACCGACAGTGTTTGATAGTGATGACAATGACGACGATGATGGTTTCGATTTCTTCAGTTAATGATCACACTCTATTTATGTTTCTTTGGCACGATTTCTTGGTATCTACAACCTATCTTGGGCTGGGTCAGAGGCATGTAAATATCTTAACTACAACAGCCTTAGAAGCTCAACATGCTGCTCAATTAAACATGTTCACTAATGCTGTAGTAAATATACAAGATAATTCAATAACACAAAATAATTAAAAAATGCAAATAAATACTTCAGGTCTTGTTTCCATAACCCTGACGTTTCTATCTTCTCATTTATATAACTCAGACGAATTCTTACACTAATCATACATTTCATTCCTACATGGGCACATATGGTTTATGCAAATTCTTACACCAATATCAACGCCCTCACATATACCCTCTTTCACTGGCGGGATGTCGCATAGAAGTCTTTGGATCAATTGTTAATCAAAGACTCGTCCGGMTTCTTTCATCTAGTCACAACCTCTATTCTTCATTGGCAATAGTAATCCGTTTTGTCCATGTGGATGTCATCCCACGCTTGGTAAGTTTGAATGAAACTTCGCTCACTGTAGGTACTCTGTGCCTACCGTCGTCTAATACCGTTCGAGCTAGGTATTCTGTCGGGGCAGTAGGACCACCACCATCACCACCCAATACGTGGGTTGTTTCCGAATGAGGAGTGTTGTGAATTATATTCTTATAGATTGATAGATATTTATTTAGTATTTTTATACTTTAACATTCTACATAACTGAAACAAGCGCATTTTAAGACATTTACAAATAATATTTAAGGGCGGCTGAGCTTGCTAAGAAAAGCCGCGGATCGTCTCCAAGTCTCCGAGTCCCTCAAGCCATGTGTTGTTGTTGCTTTTGCAACTCACAGCTCACACCGCAAACATGGCCGACACACAATTCGACAGCGCTCTGTAAGTTCTTTTATCCTTCTTCTATGAGATGTCATGACTATGCCAATTCAATTTGGAATGATTCGCGACTGCCTACATCTTCAGCTTCCCCATCACCTACCCCGCGTGTTACTACTACAGCTTCGTATGAATTCCTTCAACTAATACCAGCCCAAAGCGACCTCCTCCGCCGCCTCTCCCCGCGCGACACCGGCAAGAACTTGCAATCAATCACAAACCTCGTGCCCGACCTCACCGAAGACCTCCTCGCCTCCGTCGATCAACCGCTTGAAGTCCGACGATGCCTCAAAACTAACCGCGACTACTTGCTATGCGACTACAACCGCGATGGAGACAGCTATCGCTCGCCGTGGAGCAACGAGTTTGATCCGCCCATAGAAGATGGCACGGTGCCCAGTGAGAGGGTACGTAAATTAGAGGTTGCGGCGAATGAGGCATTCGATGTTTATCGGGAGCTGTATTATGAGGGTGGAGTGGGGAGTGTTTATTTTTGGGATTTGGATGATGGATTTGCCGGGGTTGTCTTATTGAAGAAGGGTTTGTTTTGCACCTTCAATCATGATGTTGAAGGGCCTTGTTGGGCTGACGATGGTTGGTTTAGGTGTCACACCCGGTGGAAAGAGCTCTGGAGCGTGGGATAGCATTCACGTCTTCGAGGCTACCGACCGTGCTCGCATGACGCATTACAAATTGACCAGCACCGTGATTCTACATTTGTCGAATGAGAGCGATGCCCTGGGAGAAATGAATCTGAGTGGAAACATGACACGACAAGTCGAGGCTGATCTGCCGTTTGAGTCTGACGCCAGCCATGTTGCAAATGTTGGTCGTCTTGTGGAAGATATGGAATTGAAAATGAGGAACTTGTTGCGTGCGTTCTCTAACCTTGAGCTATGTGTCTACCGAAGAAAACTGACTAGTGAACAGAGGAGGTCTACTTTGGAAAAGCCAAGGATGTTGTTGGGGATCTTCGAAGTGAGTTCTCCGCCTTTGCATAGTTGATACTTTGCTAACTTTCCATGCAGGCATCGCTCCTCTTTCAGAGACAAACCAAGAAAGAGCCGCTCATCGCGAGATGATCAACTCTATGAGCAAGAAATAAATGCGATGCACTTAATCACGAACCACCAACTTCCCCGGCTTGTTTCTGTGTCTAATACTGGCCATAGCCTGCCCCTGTAAATAAATGAGACTCGTCTTTGGAGAAACATGTTATCTGCACTGCAGCCATAATTCCCTCGTGCCGTCATTTCGAGGTGCGTTGTACGATTGTTGTGTCCGGAATAGCGATGGTACCCAGATAGTGCCCAAGCTCCAAAAGATGTCATAGTTATTTCCAAGCAATATAGGCCGGTAGAGTGTATTAATCGTTGTTATATAAACTCTCAAATGGTGTCACGAATCGGTATCCATCGCTTCACTCTTCGAAGAATCATCTCGAGCTCGATTCAAAAACTCTCGTGCAGCAGCCCATGATTCCGCCTCTTTATCTTTTCCTACAGTATCCTTGCGACTATTCAGCCAGCTGATCTCGAGAGGATTGAACGTGCCCGCGGCTGTTCCTGTGCCACCGGCCCCCGCGCCAGTCGTAGTAACAGTGTCATTTTTGAATGACACAGTGGTCGCAGTGGACGACTCGGCCTCCAGTATTCCCGCTTCTTCTAGCGCATAGACCTGCCGTCTCAGTCGAACATCGATCGACGATAAAAGCGAGAAGTATTGTGAGGTTGAATCCTTGAACGCGGCTTTGCGCTCGGTGACTGTGTTGCCGGTTGTGGTTCCAGTAGATTTCGCGTTAGTTAAGGCTTGTATGGCTAGACCAGCGGAGTTGACAAGTTTCGCGATGTCCTAGATTAATAAGAGAATAATTGTTAGCTCTCATTTTCCCCTCGAGAGACCTCGCGAAAGAGATGTGTACTTTGTCAATTTCATTCAACTGCCTGATCCGATCGGCGGATGAGAAGGTCTGACTGTTTGGGGTAGACTCATCCATACTGACTTGATCTCTGCGACTAGATAGTCGCCGATCGGAATACGTTGCTCAGCTGTCTTGTATCGTTAAGAAAGTAATTAAATGTTAGAGAAGCAAACATAATCACGTGCGCTCATATCGATTGGGGAAATCTCCACTCAACAGATTAACTAAGCCACATATAGTCTAGCGCAATATCAAGAAGGCGCCTTCCCGGTCGCGATCATACAAAGTCTCTCCATCCTGGGACCTCAAAAATCCATCTTGATAGACTTCGTTTCATCTCACCATTGTTCAAGCTCATATCGCCCTGATTATAATTCTCACTACTAGAGAGTTATCCGGACGAAACTCAGCAGAGAGGAATTACAAGTCAACATGTCCGCACCTGGCGGTGGTGCCCCCAGCCCTGCGCCGCGCAGTGGCAGCATCGGCCCCAATGCCTCTATGCCGGTGCCTCAACAGCAGCCTATCGCTGCTAACCCACCGGTAGTCCATACGCCTACGACTCCTGGTCCCTCGGGGCCTTCGCCTGCGCCTGTTTCGCAGCAGAATTTGAATCAGATTGTAAGTTCATGTTTGTTTCGTTTTAAGTGTCTGTGCCTCTGTGCCTCTGTGATGCATGATTGGGTGATCGGATTGGTGTGTTCGTTGTGGACAATCTGGAAAAGTCTTCTCGCGTCCATGAGCTTGCCTCTTGATCACATACCGGTAGAAGCTTTGCAACGTATTCTGCATCGTGAGACCCCATCAGTGGATAGTCCATTTGTTAGAATGCTTGGCATGTACAAAAGGGGATCGAGGGTGAAAAGGCTTCCATGTGCGATTTCAATATGGTAATTAATTACCGGGTATGCTCTATGGGGAGGTTGCAAGGTCACCAGGGCTATCTGTTTGATGTGGTGGTCATCGTATGTGCAAAGCGGCTGTATGCCGAAAGGCCGACAGGATGCCGAAAGGGCGACACGACGAATCACATGCTTGTGACTGGTCAGACATATGTGTCGGGAAACAACCAGAATCAGTACCTTTGTATCAGGGCCTATCTGTTTGATGGTCGTCACCGCATGCACAAAGCAGCTGGGTGGTGAAAGGCAGCTAGGAGGAATCACGCGTTTGGTGGCTGTACACATGTGTGTTTTTTGGGGGTGTGCATGGAGCTATCCAGAATATAGGACTTCTGTACCTGTGTATATTCTTTTGAGGGGCCCATGGACGCGAAAAGATGACTTGGCCAGCATCTCGAGTTGTAAGGCACGCTCGTCAAATTCCCAGCAATCACACTGTCAAAGACTCGTTTCACCGGACGACACTTGACATTGATGACATATTAAGACTCAGATTCAAGGTCTTTGTTTCTCTTATTGAGCTCTTCTACTTTGAATGACTGACATGCAACATACTGTTACACGAAGCTTCCAAACCCCACAAGCATTTGACCTTTGCCATCAAGCTAACACCTGGACATGCATCATGGACGAAACAGAGGCACGACCAGAGGCACAGACGCGTTGATTTGCTTGCCTTATATTGACATGGACTAATCTTTTCATCTAGGTCATCGACTACTTAGCCAAGAAGGGTTACACCAGAACTGAGGCTATGCTTCGTATGGAATCTGCGAGTCAAGATATCGACGGCAGATCTCTACCTCAACTTAACGAAAACCAACGACCAAAGTACAGGAACGGATTTGGTATGTTATTATATCCCGTTCATGATCAAGCTTCGCACTAATAAATATCAGACCTACTCAAGAATTGGATTGAAGACAATCTCGACCTTTACAAGGTAGGACAACTGTCTAATTTAGTCGTTCACTGTCGCTTACCATGAACAGCCCGAACTTCGACGATTACTCTGGCCTCTCTTCGTTTATTCATTTTTGGACTTGGCAACCGCTCTCTACCCTCAAGATGCAGAACAATTCTTTAGTGCAAATAAGAATCTATTCCTACCCGAGCACAGCGAAGATATTCGATCACTGCAGAAGATTAGCCTGCCAGAACATGTCCAGGACAACGCGACCGCAAAGTTATACCGAGGAAACAAGTACCGCGTTATCCTAAGCAACCCTGCGTTCTCAAACTTGATGCAATTTTTGGAAAGCAAGTCGAAAGAAGGAGGCGCTGTTATGTCTGCGATTCTCAGCAGTTACTGCAGTATCGTCACCAAGGATCGCGCAGCCGACGAACGCTTCAGTTTCGCAGCAATGCTGGGTCGTGCTGATCAGACGACATTTCCAGCGGAGGATGAAGGCATACCTGGGCATCATCCTGGATCTGCCTACACCGGTGATAACCCTGCTATGGCCGGTACACTACCCAAATTGCGACTTGGAAAGCTACCACCAGAACCAGAACTAGAAAGCGATGTACGCGCTGAGCTTGAAGAACACGATTCCAAGAACCCACCTGCTCCAGGTCGCAATACACTTGTTCAAGAGTACGACCAGATGATCAAAAAGGAAGAGGATGATGATGCGCCTTCACATGCTGAGATTGCATATCCTCCATCGACTGCTCGTGATGTTGCCATGGAGGTGCAGCGCGTCAAGGAGAATCGTGATCGTTTTCGCATTGAGGGTCGCACTGGAGGGGTCGGTGTCGCATGTTCTGTCTGTCTCTTCACGTTTCACAATACTTATGATCGGTAAGTTTTGACAAATATCTATTTTCTTGCTAGCCACTAACTTCCGCAGAATGATTTGCACCGATTTTTCTGATGACAACATGCTGGTTGCTGCGGGTTTTGAAGACTCGTATATCCGAGTTTGGAGCCTTGACGGCAAAGCTATCAAGGCTACCCACGAAGGTGTAGAAGAGCACACAAGCACACCTTCCAACTCGAAACGTCTCTTTGGTCATTCGGGGCCTGTTTACGCCGTCAAGTTCGCCCCATCAGCACAACGGTCAGAAGGTGAAATGGCCCCAACAAATGCTCGATGGCTCCTTTCATCTTCAGCGGACAAGACCATCCGACTCTGGTCACTCGACTTGTGGCAATGCATGGTTGTATACAAAGGACATGATCAGCCCGTTTGGGATCTTAGCTGGGGTCCGTTCGGTTATTACTTTGTGTCTGGTGGCCATGACAAAACAGCACGATTGTGGGCCACTGATCGAATCCGGCAGCAGCGTATCTTTGCAGGCCATGATCAAGACGTTGATTGTGTCTGTTTCCATCCAAACTCTGCATACGTTTTTACTGGAAGCTCGGATCGCACAGTTCGTATGTGGGCTGTGACCACTGGAAATGCCGTGCGTATGTTTACCGGTCATACTGGCAACATTACAGCTCTTGCCTGCAGTCGCAACGGCAAGCTGCTTGCATCGGCCGATGACCACGGATCTATCTTCTTGTGGGATCTAGCACCCGGTCGTCTGTTGAAGCGTATGCGTGGACATGGTAAGGGTGGTATCTGGTCTTTAGACTGGAGCGTGGAGTCTACCGTTCTAGTCTCATCAGGCGCAGACAATACTGTGCGTGTATGGGATATCGCACCACCAGCAGCCGAACTATCAACCAACGCAACACGATTGGCCACCGATACTAGCACTGGCGTCAAAGTTGATACCAATACGACTTCTTCCGCCGCTCAACCTTCTGCCACGGTAGGACCTGGCGGCAGCAAGAAGAAGGGTAAAGAGAATGTTGTAACCCCTGACCAGATCAGTGCTTTCCCCACGAAAAAGAGCCCGGTGTACAAAGTCAAGTTTACAAACATGAATTTGATTGTTGCTGGAGGTGCTTATCTTCCATGATTGTCACTATATCTCTCTTCATTCCAGATCTATTCATCGGAGGTGCGTGGCGTTCTCGGGGTTGGTTTTTTGAACAAGACGCATACATGGGGTTGCGCGAACTTCTTTTTTTTCCCTGCGCCTTCAAAAATGCTCGTAATCACAGTTGCAATACCAAAAATGTTTCTTGCGAGGTTCTTGTATTTAGCTAGATATCTAATACATAGAAGAGTGATATCAACGATGACCTATTCTTCGAGATGCGATATGTGATAAGCTGATAAGCAGCCAAATGTGGAGGAAAGTGGGGGATTGCCCTTGCTCGCCACCAATCGCCTTATTTACCTCAGACAACATCAACATCAACACTTCCATCCAGCTCCATCAATCTAGGACCATTCACAGATAAACAAATGCAGTAGCACATGGACAACATGAGCGACCTGCAAAAGGCCTTTGTGAAAGCCAAACTCGCCAAATACCCGCCCGATATTCCCATCTTTGACGAAACGGAAGAGGATGCGACGCATAGGAATGGTGCAATCTTAGAAGAGGAAGGGGACGAGTTTGACTCGTCGTCGACGTCTTCCGCGTCTTCGGCGGGGACTGTTGTGCCGTCGCCTTCGAGGAACTTATTTGCGAAGCCGAATTCTATGTATATACTTGACCTGTGGGCAACGAGTTTGATGGCATTTGACTAATGTAGATTTTAGGCTAAGACAGCGCACCAACTCGACAGAGTCATTGACATGGAGAGACTTTTTTTCGCGCGAACTATTTATTGAAAGAGATACAGATGATTTACATATTGTCTATCATGCATATATTACGCCACCTACTGATTCAGGGCCTTTGTTTGTGATGCATCACGGGGCAGGTTCTTCCGGATTATCATTTGCTGCCTGCGCATCAGAAATCCGCAAGATTCTTCCCGAGGCCGGGATTTTATCTCTAGACGCTCGTCATCATGGTAGTACTACACTCGAAACGAAGGATGGCAACCCGGCACAACTGGACTATCGTCTCGAAACTTTGAGTCAGGATCTTCTCGCTGTTATTCGAGGGACACAGACACAGATGGTCTGGGAGACATTACCAGATTTGGTGCTCGTTGGCCACAGTCTAGGTGGAGCTGTTATTACTGATGTTGCCAGAGGCGGAGAACTTGGGGCGAGGGTCCTTGCGTATGCAGTTTTGGATGTTGTTGAAGGTTCCGCGATGGATGCCTTGCAGAGTATGGATACTTATCTATCGACTCGACCTACGAGCTTCCCTTCCCTATCGTCGGCTATTGAGTGGCAGTACGTATMCCTTCTTTGTGTATTCTCGAGCCAATCTAATGATGATAGTTTCCGCTCTCGAACAATACGCAACACCACCTCCGCCCGAGTCTCCGTTCCATCATTACTGAGAGAAGAAGAAACTCCCTCCGACACATCCCGCCCCTGGGTCTGGCGTACAAATCTAGCAGACACGAAACCCTTCTGGGAAGACTGGTTCAAGGGCCTCAGCAAGAAATTTCTCGAAGCCAAAGGTGGCAAATTATTGCTACTAGCAGGTACGGACCGACTCGATAAAGAGCTCATGATTGCGCAAATGCAGGGCAAATACTCGTTGCAGGTCCTGCCTCTGGCGGGCCATTTTCTTCAAGAAGATCAGCCGGCCAAGACGGCGAGATTTTTGGTTGATTTTTTCAAGAGGAATGATAGGACGCCGTTGGTGTTGCCGCCCAAGGTGGGAGATATTATGGCATCGAGGGCGATGGAGAAGGGCGTTGTTAAAAAATAGATGAAGTAGACTATAAGATTCTTGAGATGAGTAGGACGTTTTTGAAGAAACATACGATGTGTGGCCTGAATCGTAAGGCATGATGATGATATCCATGACGTCATATCGCAGTCGTGCGAATCGGGAAACTGCATCAATTTCAAGCTTTCTCTTCTTTTTGCAACACATATAAAACAATCCCTGTCGATTTTACTTTCATCCACTATATTCATGGACTCATGAGCAGTTCACAGCATCCTGATTTAAGAGACAGGAATACCTACACCATTCTCCAGAAGATTTTCCCGCCACGACTTCATCCCTAGAATACCTAGGTAGTCAACAATATGGTGTCCGTGTGGGGAAGTAACCGGAACGAGCAACGGACAACAGAAGAAGGAGAAAGACATCCAGAGCAGCAATATGAGCATCAAGAACCCGATGAGCGTACACGATTAATACCTCGAGGTGCTCCGAACGAGGGGTATCTCAGTCCTGACGATCCAGCTGTTAGTCTCACCACCACTAGTTTATATGCACATTTTCTGACCAAAAATATATAGGTATCACCATACAACCTCTGGAGCGTCCGCGCTCTCCGATTCTTCAGTTGCCTCTTCCTCGCCATCAGTTTCGTCTGGTGGGTGTTCCTCCTCGTATCCATCTTCGTCAGTCCACCATTAATATACACTCGCGGCTCCGGCTTCACGGATTTCTCATACACAACTCTGACCGTGGGAAACTTGATTGTGAGTTTGTTGTTTTTTACGATTCCGTCAAAACCAATGATTATGTGGAATGTGGTGCTGGCGCTGTTGTTGCTGGTGGATATGATTATTATTGTTGCGGTGCCGAGGATTAGGCTTGAGGAAGGTTGGGTCGGTATTGCGTCTGTTGTGTGGGCGGTTTTGATTGCGGGGTATAATGTTGCGCAAATATATTTCGTGGAGAAAGGGAAGGAAGAGGAGGAAGAGAGACTAACAGGACGCGTGGAGACGAGACGCTCGCTGTTCGAGTGGGTGTCGGTATTTGTTGAGACGATTGTGTTGGGTGTTATTGCTCTCGTGGCTATCTTGCTTACTGCGACGCTCATCTTGCGTGCAAGGGATGCCAGTCTGGAAGTTCCCGGAAACCGGTATCTGGTCAACAACGACAAATTCGAGGTCCATCTCGCATGCGTGGGTAATATCACCGACTCAGGCAGCAAGACGCCTACCATTCTAGTCGAGGCCGGCGAAAGGCCATCAGAGCATTCACTCTTACCTTTCATTCATAACGCATATCGTAACGGCACGATAGATAGATACTGCTACTGGGATAGGCCTGGATTTGGATGGTCTGACAACGCTCCTTCACCCCATTCAGCAGGCATGGCTACCGACGCTTTTTCCGAAGCACTTGCACTCGCTGGCGAAGAAGGGCCCTGGATTCTTGTCTCAGCTGGCGTTGGCAGTATTTACAGCCGCATCTTTGCTAGTCGCCACATTCGCGACGTTAAGGGCTTGTTCATGATCGACCCAACTCACGAGGATCAGTTGCAACAAATTGGACAAGCAGGCAGAGGCTTCGTCCTTTGGGGTCGCGGTATAATTTCACCCTTGGGTCTGGACAGACTGGCTGGCGCAATTTTCAAGGGCCGCACACGCGAAGATCGAGTCTATGGCAAAGTCTCTTATCAGAACGGGAAATACATCAAGGCCAAACTACAGGAGAACCTGGTCGCGGAGAGTCTGACAGCCAGTGAGATTGCCAGCGCGAAAAACATTCAAACACCTGATACGCCGTTGGTGGTTGTGAGTTCCGGCGTGGAAGTACGCAAAGACGAGAGATGGGCGAAACAACAGGAGGAGATGACCAAGGTGACAGACAATCTTGTGAGTTGGGATGTCGTAAGGGGAGCAAAGCACGAGGTCTGGACGAGTTGGGAGGGAAGAAAGATTCTGGAGAGGAGATTGGGGGAGATTGTGAAACAGGCTTGATCTGATTTGCAGATCGATTGTGCTCTTATGTTTTGTAATACTTTCTATCTTCCCTTCTCTTTTATTGCGACGTTGGACATATGCAAGTTTGATTGGGACTATTGACGACGTTATGAGATATTATGACCATGGTGTTTATGTCATTTATCATACTTTTGGCTTATATGCTACGTACTTAGTTAATAATGAGACTGTGCTCAGTACATTACATATTTTTTAAGGACATTAATCGCTATCAGCTCATTCACTCAGCCAAGGAGAGGAACCGAATGAGACCATGAATGAAGCTGTAGCAGATAAAAACAATGAGCACTATGCTCACAATGTAAAATCAAGAGACAATGTAAAAAATATCGTGGAGTGCTGTGGTTATTATATCCTTCTTGATCTCCGCTAGCATCATAGTTGGGAGGTATAGAAATCGGTATATAGGAGTTATATTTTTTTTCAAATATGCTACTAACATGCTCATGCTAAGATATTCACACGAATAAAATGTTCTTCAATATATGCTTTCACAGGGTGAGCATCTAGGAAATGGATGTATAGATAAAATCCAGCCAGAACCAGAACACATGAATTGGGGGGGTGTGGGGGGCGGAATCTTTAAAAGCCTACTGACACAGTTCCTCACTCGTCAAACATTCTTGAAGGACTCTGCTCATAATAGGGACCAACTCCCCACGTCGAATAGCCCGATACAATATGCTAGTGTATCCGCCAACAGTCGGCGCCTCCTTTCTCTCATTCGAGTCGATCACGTCAGAGACAGGCGTCACGATCCTGCCTGTGCACAAAAATGGTATGCACAGGGACTTCCGTACATATTCATATATTAACCTCGAAGCCGTTCCTAATATCGTGCTAGCATCCCCGTGGTCCAAATAGACATCACGATTGGAGACCCATCCTTCCTGGAGCAGGACGGTAAGCTTCATGATCAGAGACTCCATTTCTTCTAGCGCCGAGGATTCCAGTGGGCTAGTGAGGTAGTCGATAATCGGGACACGCAATGATTTAGCAACTTGGACGAACCGTTCTTCGGTGTCTATTGCTACTGTTTGTTCAAGGCTTCTTTCAACATGGGCCCACAAGATTGTTAGGAGGGGTGATTCCTTTGGTTGAAGATTGAGATTTGCTTCTAGGGTGCTGACTAACATATTGAACCGGGCTTGTACACTATCTAGGAAGAGTAGGTGCATAGCGCGTAGGTCGAGAGCCTGGCATGCAGAAAGGATATGTGCAGCGGCCAACTCTGTTAATATCTTTGCAGCAGTGGCGGTGTAGCGAGCGGAGATCAGGGCGAGGGAATTCAAGGATTGATTGCCCATTTCGGCGGTGTAAACATGGTTGACAGGGGCAGCGAGAAATCCTAACTCTGAAGTGAGGGCGGAAATATAAATATCAATCGCCTTGAAAATTCCCGACTTGCTAGGGTCCTCGGCTACAAGATTCGGTGGCAGTCCCCAGCTAGTGGCTGGATTGATCAACTCCCGACACTGCGTGAATATCATGCGTCCAATGCTTTGGATCCCTTGACGGCACTTCTCCATGGCAGAGGTAACGGCCTTTGCCTGAAAATTACCCCCGTGGACAACTTTGCCGTCGTTATCAATGAGGGGGTTGTCGGTGACTGAGTTACACTCAATAGTAATCTGCTGGTGGGCCAGGAGAAGGTCCTCTAAGACTGGGCCAATCCATTGAGCCGCGGTGCGAATGGAGTATCTGTCCTGCCGCAGTGTGCCGTCCTTGCCGTCTTTGATTCCCGCCAGTTTGGAACCTCTAAGGAATGCATTAATATTTCTGGCGCTCTCAATCTGTCCTGGATGCGGGCGTACTTGACCAAAGAGCTCGTCGAAGCTCTCGGGTGATCCTAGGAGGGCTTCCACAGACATTGCCGTCAAGATTTGTGACAGTAGGGCTAGTTGGTGCATGTCATGAAGGACCAAACTAGCCGCCGCCGTAGAAATAGCAGTTCCGTTGACTATCGCAAGACCCTCCTTTGCCGTGAGAGACACAGGCGGCAACCCTGCTTTTGCTAAGGCTTCATCAGCATATAAATCTTGCTTTTGATCTGGTGAGAGAACCCGGATGGTCCCTTTGCCTTGTATAGCCCCGCTAATATAGGCGAGAGGGCTCAGATCACCCGAAGCTGATATGCTACCGCGGATCGGGACCATGGGAATGATATTGTGCGTGAGAAGCGCGTGCAAGCGTTCAAAAATCACTGGACGAATCCCCGAATGGCCCTTGATTAGCGAATTCATGCGCAGCAGGATCGCAGCCCGGACCCAGGTCAACGGTAAATGGTAAGACTCAGCAGGATCCTCCCAGGCCAGCTCAAACCTCGAAAAAGGGCCTGCGGTGACATGAGAGGGTAAAAGAGGGTCGCGAGAAGCGGGCGACAAGATACCGTAGCTGAGTTCGCGAGTTAGTGTTCTTTGCAAGGCCATGATATCACTAGGACGAGTATCCGCTGAGCCGCCGAACCCTGTATTAACTCCTGTAGATTTTGGTTCAAGTCAGATCCGCTACGTAATACCGTTCTCAGATCAGAGGTATAGCAACCGTATATTACATCGCCTTCAGACAAGTTTCTCATCAGCATGGAGTGGCTACGGAGTGTAGCCTGATACGATGATGAGTCAATCAAAATGTTCCCAGCATGTCTGCGGACAGGGAATCAATCAGCATTGTATTCATGTATAAAAACGGGTTTGTCCAACCGCGAAACAAAGATTATATCTGGAATCTCGAGATGCTGTCCATCAAGAACCACGTTTGAGTTTACATTCTGAAGCCAATAGTTCAGTTGTCTCCATTGATGTACGAGCAGAGAGGTGTGGAATTCATATGATTTGATCATTTTGGGGCAGCTTTCAACCGCGATCGTTTGCTATATATGTTACATATGAACGATATGGAAATGATGGAATGAGATCAAAGAATAGATGGGGTTTCGCTGAATCCATCTAAAGCTGGTACAAACGCCAGTAGAAGCTACTACGTGGTAGGTACTACCTGACTCTAGAAATAAATCGAACATGGGGTGTGGGTTTGGACAATAACGTGCCAACATAAATTCGTCTCGTAACTGTAGTACATAGTTTCTGTCACTAAGAGCGGCCGCATCATAGATAAGTGTAAATTGAAAGTTATTTCCACTTTGTAAACTAAGTTTTGCCACGTCCCCAAACAGCGTATAGATAAACAGTGCCAGAAAGGGTATAAATTACGCATGTTCTCTCTCATCTAGTCTAGTATAAATCGGCGACTATCTGTTCAATTTATACTCGCCGAGCGCTCCGGAATCAACCTGCCACCACTAAGGGACCCTGTTTGAGCCAGGGTCTATGTTAGACTGTAATTTACGACCGGACTGATCAATTTAAAATAAGAGCTGAATGATGAAAACAAATGCGAGTCCCTGTGAAGTTCATCCTATGACAATTAAGCACGTCCCAAGCTAATCTTCACCCCATGTTTGGATTCCAACGCGATGCCATTACCCTCCACCCAATCACCAGGATCTTCACTCCTTATTGTTGGAAATTTCTGAAGCATCCTCACTAGTACGTAGGCTGCCTCATGCAGGCCGAATTCCACTGTAGTTGTATTAGACTGGTTTTACCAAAAGAGAAGAGGTTGGGCGTGACATACTCCCGACACAGTTGCGAGGACCCCCCATGAATGGAATGTATTTCTAACATTAAAGCTCACGAGTCAGTATTGATTGCGTTACGGAGAGAAGGGACCGCACCCAGGATTGCCTCTCGTAGTCCCACCGTTCTGGACGGAACTCTTCGGCATCATGGCCCCAGAGACCCTTGTCACGGTGAAGTGCATATATGGAAAAGTGGACCATGGTCCCCTTTCTCACGAAGACTGGGGATTCTCCGCCTGGCCCTCCCCCCTTGGGCAAGATGGTGTCTTGCACAGCAATTCGCGAATTGGATGCCTGAGGTGGGTAAAGGCGAAGGACTAGGTAAGCATCAGCTGACCGACCCTGAGATAGAGTGATGACAGGCTCTGCTCCTACTTTCTCGTATACAATCACCCACATAGCGCAGTTTTTTGAGCTGGTCTATGCTCGGTGCTTTACCCTCGAGTGGCCTCACTTCCGTGCGCAAACGATCCCATACGGCTGGCTTCTTCGATAGTACGAAAAACAAATTGCTAAGCAACGCTGCCGGCGCATCTGTGCCAGCAAAGTAGAGAGTAGTCAGCTCATCTTGAATGATCTTTCGATCCTGCGACCGTTGAGTTAGTTGGTCGATAAACAAGACTCGTGGGATGCTCGGTACGCTCGACGCCCGGAATGATGGTGAGCCTCCGCGTTGAAGAGCAGCATCCACATAATGTTGAATAAATTGGTGCGTTATACGGACGTTCTTCATGAAAGTGGGTTGCGGCCAGAAGACGGCCAAATGCCCCAGGAGCCATCGAAACTCACAACCAGCGTGTGTATCGCCGAAGGCTTTCAAGGCACCTGTTTCGAGATTGTGAGGATTTCGAAGACAATCAATTGATTCACCAAATAGGAAGTCAGTAGAAACATCTGCAGCAAACCTATGTAGTAATACAGCCATATCGAAGGCCTGCCCATCCGGTGGCAGAGCCGCCAGGAGATTCTGAGAGTGATGCTCCAACAACGCAGGTTGAGATATCTCGACCCTCGTGAAGCATTGCTGTAATTGTGTGCGTAATGCTTTCCAGCGCTCCCCGTCACTTTGAAAGATGCTGTTGCCAAATAATGGTTTGAATGCATTTTGACGTCTGAAGCCGACCTCGTAGTGAGAAAAGTTGGTAGACAACAAGGATTCGAGGTTTTCGGGCTCGATAGTGTTTACTACCCAACTACCTAAAAAGAGGGACAAGTATGTCTTTCCGTAGATATAATGAAGCTTTTGCTCTCTGTCGTGATATTTTGCTTCCTTCCTCGCTTGGATGGAGGCATGCAATGAATCTAATCCGAAGATAAAGTCTTTGTGCGCATACCACGGCGGAGATTGACAACCGAGGGATCTAGTCAATTGAGAACGAGCGACAAAACGTGTGAAGGCCAAAAGCCCAAAAGTCGATATGATGACAACTAGGAATGATAGTAATACCAACTCCGAAGTCGGGCCTAGCAACTGGGAAAGCATTGTCTGGCAGTAGCCTCGGGGCGTCCGAGCTGAGGATTGGTCTTCGTAGGGAACAGGCTAGACTTTATGTAAATTGAAAGCAATAAACTTGATGCTCGCCCAGTTACTGGTTTGTCTATTTATTAAATACTCGTAGCAGTTTGACTTCGTCCGCACTGGACAAAGCATTCCATGGGCCATGTCTCTTTTACAAGCGAGCAGGATGACGTGGTCTAAAGCTGGCTATAAATTCAAGTTCTCGACTATCCCCAGCACTTCAATGATGGTCTTACACCCAAAGCGATCCAAATCTTCCAGCAGTATCACCACCACTTCCGACAAAAAAAATTACACTGTACTTCCTCCGCGTTATGGTCCGAATCCCTCGAATCCTAGTTCTTACAAAAATGGGCCATCGGAACTGGATACACAATTCTGGTATGAAACCGTGGGAGCGGCAGTGAGAACACTCATGGAAGGTGCCAACTATGATCCTGCCAGAATTGAGGCAAATCTCGCTTTTGTTTCGCAAAGCGTGGCGCCTTACTTGGGCCAACGCCCCATCCAAGGCCAGGTTCCTCCATGGAGGAGCTTCATGACTGATGATTTCTCCCTCCTGGAGTACAGTTGGAGCTGGGAGAAATCGCATCCAATCATCCGATACAGCTTCGAGCCTATCGGGCATATGGCCGGTACTGCATTAGATCCCTACAATCACAACACACCCATGCAGTGGGTTGATCACATCCGCCACAAGTTTCCCTCGGCGGATTGGGAGTGGTTTAATCACTTCGCGGGTGCTTTCTACCAGGATCCTAGTCCTCCAATTGGAGGCAAGGCTGGACAACTCCTCGGCGATACGACGAAAACGTCCAGCCCGTCATCCATATTTGTTGGTTTTGATCTTGGACGCAATGGCTTAATGGGTAAAATGTATCTCGTCCCTGTAATAGCAGAGCAGACTGGCCAATCGCGATTTACTATTCTCAATGACACCCTGCGGACTCTCCCGAATTGTGGTGAACTACTTGCCTACAGACACCTCGATCATTTCTTACGACTCCGGAATGAGACAGTCCCGCTGCAAATACTCGGCGCCGCGGTCGATTGTACTGATCTGGCACAATCCAAATTGAAAATTTACTTTCGGTCGCCGGCGACGACATTTGCAAGTGTCAAAGATATACTCACTGCTGGAGGCACCATTAACTCCTGGGATGATCATCAATTGGGAGAACTTCGTGACCTGTGGTTGAAGGTCCTCGGTCTCCCTTCTGATTTTCTTGAGGACATGGGGCTCTCAGACACGACTCACGAGACTGGCGGGGKCTTGTACAACTACGATATCAAACCAGGTAATGAGCAGCCGGAGACCAAGGTGTATATTCCAGTCCGGCATTACGGCCAAAATGACCGTGCAATTGCACAGCAATTAGTAGACTTTCTCCGAGCACGACTTGGGCATGAAGAAAAGTACTACCAGAGCTTTTTCCAAGTGCTTGACAATTTGTCTTCTTTTAGGGACTTAGGTCAGGGATGTGGAATGCAGACATATATTTCCTGCGGCATCAAGAACGGGAGACTTTGCATCACTTCGTACCTGTCCCCGCAGATCTATCATCCTAGCCGGTGGTTGACGGCGGAAAAGTGACTACATTCAAAATTATGCCCCCTTTATACCGCACCGTTACATACTTAGGTATGTTGGTTCTTTAGCCTTTTGCAAGGTAGATAGTGGTAATTTGAATACCATGTATTGTAACATACCTTCTGGGGCTAACTGTTAAGAGTCTTTCAATGAATCAGCTTCGCGTGTACGCATCTCCTCCAAGCCGCTAGCTAATGACCGGAGATCCATGCCCAAATTCGAATTCACGAAACCGGCTTCCCCCCTCCCCAAATGCGACTTCACGCCAGGATGGTGCAGATGCTGCAGGTATTACTAAGAAGACTACGCATACAGGCTGCCTACACAATACACATTTCGCCCCCATCCTCATCATTGATTTTCATTCTCATCCCTATCATTGATATTTGCTGATAACATTCGAAACTACCAAATCTAATATTCCTGCGGTGGAAAATCATCATATCCCGGTATATCATTGATACACACCTCCTTATAAATTTTTTTTTTTCAAATGATCGGTACAAGAATGATCATTATTACATTTTGCTCGCGCATCTTTTAGGATGTTTGACCACAAACTTGGATAAGAAGATGTCCAGTACGTTGACAACAGATAACCCTACATACTTACACGAAGACGTATCCTACCGTCTCATTATTGCTACCACCATTATTCTGGTCGTCAGCACAATCCTCGTCTGCCTACGTCTGTATATCCGCACTTTACCATCTATAAAATCCGGTCCAGAGGATATCCTGCTCATACCAGCATACCTTCTTTCATTAGGGGCATGTATAACCGGCTATTGTAAGTTTCCAAGATCTCTCCGAGTACCAAGCAGTCGTGCTAACCCTCATTACCAAAAAGTGGCAGTCACCAAAGGTGGCGCCGGCCATCATGTTGAATATGTTGTCATGAAAGACCCCAGCGCATTAGTTGCACGGGGCAAAATTCTCTTCGCATTAAGTTGGGTATCCGGCTTTTCCAACTGCTTCTCTCGACTCTCCGTTCTCATCATCTACTACCGGATTTTTATAGCCCCGATAGCACGGGCTTGTATTATGATTATGATCGCATACATGATTCTCTTCGTGATCTCGCAGTCCATCACAGCGGCGATCGAGTGCAGACCTCTTTCACATTTCTGGGATCAAACCGTCCCGGGGACTTGCATTGATCAATTCCTCTTTTACAAGCTGAGCGGAATCTTGAATATTTTAGGCGATGTTGCAATCATGGTATTTCCATTATATACAGTATGGAATATGCATGCTTCGCTAGCTAAACGTGTGGGAATTGCACTTGTTTTTCTGTCAGGCAGCGTGTAAGTCCTTCCTCTAATTAGCTATGATCATATTGCAAGTCATAATACTAGGGCAGTGGCTTAATTGCGTCGTGTTTTCGGACTGCATCATTCTTTACCTCAGCTCAGCAGTCCGCAGAGGATCCTACGTGTGAGTTTCGTCTTTTTCTAAACTTTCTGTATCGATTTTGTCTATAGGTGACACAGTCACTGATTGAACTCTTATTCTCTAGGGACTGATGTGCCCCTAATGAGCTGGACCATTGTCGAGAGCGGCATGTACACGGCTGCAGCGAGCATTATGCGTCTTCGACCGCTTCTGAGCAAGTTACCAGTTTGGTTTAAGAGGACTAGGACTACGGAGGAGAATAGTGAAGCATCCTTGAGAAAGTATGGAAGGAACAATGGTACTGCGTTAGACCAGTATCCTGGCTTTTCAAGACATCCTCTGAATCACGGACATATTCCACTTGGGTCATTTGAAAGGGATCTCGATCAGGGGATTGTTGAAGATTGAGCTACAGCCGAGACTTAGCTGTGCCGTTCCTCAATAGTAATGATTTCAAGTTTCACTTGGACATATATTATGAAGCTTTTTTGATTGGTATAAAAGTCAATATGTGAGACAAAGAAACGGGAATCAAATTCAAAAATGTCTCGTCGCCTGATAAACACATGCAAAATCGAGGCGTTTTCAGAAACAAGCACCTCGGAAGAGCAGTAAAGCAGGGACAGGGGTGGAAATAAATTAAACAAGTAGAGTAACCATATCATCTGGTGTTTTTGGCTTTGGGTGTTTGTCCCGTTTTGGGGCATATTAGTTGTATCGTATTCTTAGATAAATCGCACTAGGGCCGCGGTACAGCAGCAATCCTCTTACCTTTCTTTTTTATTCATTGCTGATGCACCTTCTTCTCATACTATTCAGTTGTGTATTTCAGATTGCCTCCACATCCGACATACCCGACTCACACGCAAAAACTTACGAAATGGCACCTAACGTCTTCCCGTTACCGGGAGTCGAGCATGGCAAACGTATTCTCACCGCGGTGATCGAACAGCGAGCCAAAAACGATGCTGATAGCGCCTGGATGTCTGTTCCGGTAGACGAGATGAATCTTTCTCTAGGTTACCGGGACATCACTTTCAGGCAACTAGACAATGCTGCCAACCATGCCGCCCACTGGTTGAGTCAGAATCTCCCCGCTTCTGAGCCGTTTCAGAGCTTCGTCTACGCCGGTCCCAAGGATCTACGGTATTCCCTTCTGGCTGTAGCGGCAGCCAAAGTGCAGAAGGTGGTAAGTAAGAATGGCTCTCATATTCAGAAGTTTGAGGAAGAGTGACCGTTATACATAGATGGTACTTATATCACCATTAGTCACGGCAAAGGCCCAGTTGCAGATTTGTGAAAGAATAGGGTGCACGCTTTATCTCAGACCTGTGGAAATGGCTGCTGCTGTGGCAGGAGKCTTGGATGGCATCTCACATATCCAGACTATTACGGTACCGGCTCTGGATCAATTTCTAATTGAAGAAGAAGCTCGCCCGGTAAACTATCGAAAGTCCTGGGCTGAAGGAAAGGACGACCCTTGGTTGGTATTTCACACCTCAGGAACAACGGGTATGACTTATCGAGACGGCCAGCAGAGAGATACGCTCTTGAAGTAACATAATAACTTTGAGAATAGGAAATCCTAAACCCATCATCTATTCACACCAGATGATGGCTGGTGTTGATGTGGCAGCCTCCCTGGACGACGTCGAGGCCACTCACATTCACCAGTACATGCAACGAAGATGGTATACTCCTTTGCCGTCACTACATGTAAGTCAAGCATCACACTAAATGGAAATTCCATACCCTGATCTAGTCAGTTTGTTGGGATGCTCATGGCACTGGCCATGACGACCTTTCTCCATATGACAGCAGTTATTGGACCCTCTCAGCCACCGTCCCCAGAAACCATCGCCGATGTCCTGCGCTACGGATCCGTCGAAGGTGCCCTGCTTCCTCCAGCGCTCATTGATGGCCTCTGCCTCTCCCCTGCCGGCCTCCAAGCCCTTCGAGACCTAAAATATATTCACTATGCTGGTGCCCCGCTGTCCGCGAAGTCTGGAAACCTTCTTATTCCATATGTGCATGTCGTGCCCTGCATTGGCAGCACTGAAGCCGGCGGTTACTTTACAATTATCCATAACATACCAGATGCATGGGATTACGTTTCCTTTCAGAAACATGCGGGAGCCATCTTCGAAAAGCGATTGGGCAACCTGCACGAGCTTGTTTTTGTCCGTGATCCTAACTGTGCAATGCAGCAGATCTTCTCAGTGTATCCAGACCACGATCGATTTGAGACGAAGGATCTGTGGGTTGAACATCCTACTCACAAGGGTCTATGGAAGATTATTGGCCGGAGCGATGATTATGTTTGTTTCTCTCACGGAGATGGCTTACATGCTTCGCTCCTAGAGCCAGAGATTACGGCTCATCCACATGTTAAAAACGCACTAATTGGGGGAAATGGGAGGCCGGGACCAGTGCTTCTTGTGGAGCTTGTTGAGAGTATAGACAATGTCGGAGATCGCAAGGCGCTGATAGAGGGATTGCGCCCTTACGTTGAGAAAGTTAACTCTCAGTGTCATGAATCCGTTCAAATTTCGTTGGAGAGGATTGTCATTGCTTCAAAGGAGAACCCATTTATTACAACAACCAAAGGAAGCGTGGCGAGATTGCAAACCTTGAATTTGTATGAAGACGAGATTGCTGCACTTTTTCCTTAGAGTTCGATGAAGCAAATATTATCCATCCTAAATGTGAATACGAATTGCAGATCCCACTAGAATGGAGTTTCTGTCATCATACTCCTCGTCTCTCTTCACATATCTGTTTATACATATTCACCTATCCTGAAAAATGGGGTCTAAGCAAGTCCAAGACAGACATGAAGATCGAAGATATTACAGCTTGCCCTTCGGGGCCTCTCCCCTCTTCGTCCCAACTGGCATGCGTGCAACCAAGCTCGCCTCCTTCGATAACCTCAGCATGTCGCCATCCGAGTGCCGACTCCGATACTCCGACCAAAATCTCTCATCCGCCAACCACTCATTAAACCACTTCTGAATCCACCTAGCTGCAGTCCCTGAACACCATTCCACGTTCTCAAAAACAAGCATGTGTGATCCATCCTTTAGGATAGCCTTTTCCACCGTCCCAGCCTAAGCCCCTCCACTGCCGCCCACCCCGGTCCCCGTAACACGCATCTTCGCCTCTTGAGCCTCGGGCAAAGAAAGAAAACTCTTCCCACCAAAAACCCATAGCAGACTTGGCCGCAGGAATGGCAAATTTCTCATCGCCGACCAGCACTCTGGTCGAGAGAAGAGATACGGTCGTTCCTTCTCAACATCCCAATCCGGTAGCAATAACCGGTCCATGTGTTCCGGTTCAAGATTCGGTGTAAAATAACTCCATGCCTCCTGATGTTTTGTCGTCGTTAATGTCACGGCTTGCGGGCCGACATTGGGATCTGAAGGATGGTAAAGAGCAGTCGGGACGTTGCGAAGCGCATATTTGAGGTATCTTTCGCGTGCTCGAGGGTCCCATCTCTTCAACCCTTTCGATAAAGACTGTTTGGCCTGATCCGCACTGGGCCAGATGTCCCGGCGGAGACTGGAGTGGAATCCCGGGTTGGGGCCCCCAAAGGAGGCCTCGAGGATCACGGGTTCGAAGAGGATAAGCGTTGAGAGGAGGCGCGGATGGATTATCGACAGGTTTACGCTGTCTCTCGTATTAGATGTTTAGGGTTAGGAAGTGTACAGGGTGGAAGATAAGCATACAGTTGGGCGCAACCCATGCTATGTGCCACCCCGATTAAGGGACGAGGCATCTCGTCGCGAAAATGGTTGATCATGTGGAGGAGATCACGCGAGTGGTCGTACCAGTTGGCTTTATGTCATAATCCTTATTAGCTCTTTATTCTTTCTTTCAGTCGCTCTGCGAGATTATGGATGGCATAAAAAAGTGGAAATGTACTTTGGTCACCCTGTATATGTTCATTAAGTACTCCGCTTGCTCCCTGGTTTGAGATATCTGCTATCCAGATTCCACGTAGATAAATTCCTTTCTGAATCAATTCGGTATATAGGTCCTGCCAGAGGGGCTCGTAAGCTTCCTTTGGAGAACCATTGCCTGGGGACCCGATGATGGTGATTGCATTATCCGGGATTGGAGAAGGGAGGTCGAGGGGAATATATTGTTTTATAGCGATGTGGTGACGGATTTCTTGTTTACCCTTAGTACTGTGCGGGTATTCTCTGATGTGTTGACCAGGGATTATATGGTCGATTATCTGAAACGGAAAAGACATTGTGGTTTTTGTGTGGATGTTGATTGTATGTAGAGGAAACCCGGAGTGGCTGGAGGGATGGCATGTTGTTTCCAACAAAGAGTTGACCGGGAAATAATATCTGTTTATTCCCTGCTTTCCTTCTCTTTGTGCATGTCGAGACAAAGGATGTCGACTTAGCCCCGCAGAATATGTTGGCCCTAGCTCTTTATATGATCTAATCACCCCGGACTATATTGACCTGAACGACGATATATCCAACTACGCGTAATCCAGCGAAAATGACATGCGGCCAAATTACTTTCATTACTTCCACGCCTCGGTTTCTGTTCGACCGTAGCTACGATCTATGATTTGGATCATTACCAGCACCCAGCAGGATCATTACATCGGACGAACCTTGAAAGAAGTAGCTGGATTAAAATCAGACGAGTCAACCGAAAAAAATATACAGCATCCAAAAGAGAGCAAAAAAAAGGGAAAAAAAGATGTTTCGACAAGGGTGTGATTTGAACACACGCTCCCGAAGGAACTAGATTTCTAGTCTAGCCTGTGAAGGGGTCAGTATATTGAAAGGTGATGAGATGAATTGGATGAAACATACGCATTAGACCACTCTGCCACCTTGCCATATGAGGAAATCAATAAATTGGGACAATATCCCAGAAGCTATAACAAAACGAGCCGAGCAAAAAAGAAATACCTACCGACAAAAGTGCGTGTCTTGTAATAGGATTCTATTTTATTCGGGACTATGTGAGAAGAAAAAAACCTCGTAGTGTAAACAAAAAAAGTCATCGACAAGGGTGTGATTTGAACACACGCTCCCGAAGGAACTAGATTTCTAGTCTAGCCTGTAGAAGGATTAGTATATTGGTGGGTGAAGATTCATGGCGAATTAAACGTACGCATTAGACCACTCTGCCACCTTGCCATGGAAATCGATTCCAAGAAATAGCTACATATTTCGCAGTCTTTACCATCATCGTCTTCTTGCAGGCTACGAAATCTGGCTATAGACTTTAAACGTTTGTCTTTTTCAGGCGCGTTCGAAATCCCAAGAAGCATATTGGCTTATTTAAATGATATATATCTACTTTGTGGGTAGGTATGGATAGATATAGGATTAAATTCTATCCTTGATGCCACGCGGTACATGTATTGAACACAGCTGGAGTAGGTCCGTTCCGAAGATATATATCGATGGTGTATTAATTTCTATATTATCCTGACTCCGATCTTCATCATATGGTTAAAATTATCGTACCCCCCAATCCACCATTTAATTCACACGATAGTACGACACCTCGCCGTAATGCAACAATAATAACCAACTTCGTATGGGCTCTATTCGTTAGGATTCGTTCGCATCGAGGTGGAAATCCTATTGAGGTGCTCGATTTCGTAGGAAGGATGAATGAGGACGGTAATCTATTTCGAATTTCTAACCGTTTCGATACACAGCTATCGGTCCTTACTCTAGACTAGTGCCCTTAAACCTCTTAGCAAGACGTTCACTATCCGAGTTTGGGGATGCGGATCTAGACATGAGATGCCGCTGCTTTGGAGCAAGAAAAGGAGAGGGAGAAGGCGACGATGCAGCCGGATTCGGTGCATTGGGTATCCAAGGGCGTTTAAAGGGGCGCTCACCACTCTCCTGAAGAATTGCGACAAGGGTTGCCCATCCACTAGTGTTCACGAGTTGCATGCCTTCCGCAGGGTCATGAGTGGTAGCCACGCGGTAAAGAAGTTTTTCCTCTTCCTGTTTTCTGTTAGTAAGTGATATATTTCTTTCTCGCAGCTGACTTACCGCGTTGAACGTTCCCAATCCTCGAAGGAAAGCAAGAAGATGAAAGTCGGACACTGCGCGAATGGCCTTGTTCGGGTCACCGTGGGCCACCAACTGTCGCGCCAATGTTCGTAGTTCCTGGCTCTCGCCAATAACTTCTCGGTTCTCTATTGGGAATGTACTGTCCACAAAGGTAGGAGACTCTTCCGTGGGAAATCCGTGTGTCAGTGTAACCAAAAGATATTCCACAGGAAAACTGGGTTTCGCGTTCTCCTGAACGTTGGCGCCATACTCATTGATTCTGCGGTAAAAGACTTCGGGGATATATCGTAGCTTGCTACCTAGATCGTCATCTTCCTCGGACTGGACAAGCATGACGGACGGATCGGCCGAGGCTTCAATGATGTCCGCTCTTACCATCTCCACGGCAGAGTTTGATGCTTGGTATGAACTGACAGCGATGGCTCCGTTCTCGTCACCGCTCAAAACACAGGTGACAAAGTTTGACCCGAAGCGTCCTGTCTCACTCCATTTTGTCGCCTTCGGATGCTGGGCCTGTTGTCGTGAAGCAAACACTATTTCCAGTGATGATAGATAGTATGAATCAACGTGGCGTTTGCAGATAACCGACCCATCCCCTTTTCCAGTATCCAGTAGGTCAGTAAAAATCACGCCGACTCTCTGTAATCCACACAGCCGAGCAACCTCGTCTATTTCTGCTTCATTTGTCCATTCATTAAGTGTAATACCGTCGACCTCATCCACTTGCGGAGGCTCGTAGATCGCCTGCACGACTGCTTTGATACCCAAAGGGACTTCTGTGTATTCCTCGTAGGTGCCGTATAAATAACCCAGTCGCTGGGCACCAGATTTGCGCCAAAAGTCTAGTAGTCCGTTGATCAAACTCGGTGACGAAAATTCCACGTGATCTACCATGCGAAATTCCTGCGGTTTCAAGGTGATGGCACTTGGCTGACATTTCGTACATATACCCTCGGGCCACTGTGGATGTCCAGATGGGCAGTCTTTCTTGACACGATAATATGGTTCACTCAGCGGCGGCATGTACGAGCTCTTCAATTCCGGTTTATTCGTCGATGAGTTGATCTTCCGCAGATACGAGTGAAAGGAGAGGTGTTTGATCTTCTTCTCGGCCAGATATTCCGGAGCATAGGGTTCCAGCGGCATGCAGTAGTCGCACATACCCTTGGGTCCATGTCTGCACATCTTGATATCTCGAGGTCGTGGAATTTTTCCATCTTTCTTATCCAAAGCGTTGTCAAGGGCGGACTGCTCGACGACTTCCCATGGATTCTGAATAATGGCAGATGGCGAGGTCGGTCGTGGGGGTAGAGAAATTGTAGGTTGTTGAGGTACGGCAGCTCCGTTGAGGCGTCGCGATTCGGTCGTGACTCCAGCAGGAGGTCGTGCGCGTGCTGCACCGTTCGAAAGTGCAGACTTCTCCTGATATCCTAGAAATAGTTTGTCTCCGTGACTGACGACTATCAGTATCTGTTGTTTTGGCTGGTAACACAAAAAGCTTACGACAACCCAACTCTCTCTATTGAGACGCCATCCAGACTACTTAATAAGCGCTCCTGACCACCGACACCGATGGGTTTATTCGATAAAACGATCGAGTTGGGGTCTGTGTTTTCGGGAAGATGCTCGGCGATCTGATTTCATTTGTGGTTAGTTGGCTCAAGATTTTGTGTGCTGCGGCATGCATATACCTTTGCACTAAGCTCGGTAAACAGCTCTGATGGGTTGACCGTTAACCTGAACTGGCCATTACGGCTCTCGAAACGAAGGACTATCGGCCTCGAGGGGGCCATGGTGGGTGGTTGGCGGTAACTGGGCGGGGTGGGATGAGTAGTGTATCTGAGAGGAAAGTGAGGTAGAGTGTGAGATAGTTGTTTGATACTTTTCAGGCCATATTAAGTCCTAGATGAAAATGAGAACAAAAGATAGAGGGGCGTTATGTTCTGCAAAGACAGAATGATTGATCATCAGTAGAAGGAAGGAAGCAGCCCATAGCTCCAGAGAATCAGTCGTCATAGGCCGGGTTCTGAACTAATCCTAATTCGGATTAGCCACCAAGCTTCTTCCATGGACTTCTTCTGCCAGCTTCACCCAATCTCCACGACTACTTTCATATTCCTAGGTACGCTGGGAAAAACGAATTGAACGTTTATATATTTATTGTGGTATATGGATATGAAAATACATCAATCGTTCAAATTACAACGCATTTGGCGGGMAATCCACAGGGGCCTTCCTTATCCTCCTTGCTATCCTTCTTAGCCGGGGTTTGCGCCGGGGCAGGGCTAGGCTTTGTGGTAGACTCCTTTGCAGATTGCGCTTCTATTTTTTTCTCGGGGGTGCCATCTAGTCACTTGCTGACACGCTCGTAGAAGGACTTGCCCTGGATCTCGGCGATCTCCAACTCCAAAGCGCTGGGTTGACGGCTACCGTCAGAACCGGCCTGTATTCCGTTAGCTGACATTCATTGCGTCCACTGTGAGCGTAAAAGGACTTACGAAAGTACCGGCACCCCAGGGGGAGCCACCGTGGACCTCAGAGAGGTTGGTGAGCTGACCGAAAGCAGTCTTGTATCCAAGAGGGATGAAAGAGAAACCGTGGTGAGCCAAAGTGCTCATGGCAGCAATGGCGGTAGATTCCTGACCACCACCGGGACTGGCAGTGGAGATGAAGAGACCGGCAGACTTGCCCCAGTAGCCGCCAGAGGCCCAGATGCCACCGGTCTTGTCCCAGAAGGCCTTCCACTGAGCGGGGAAGTTTCCGTAACGGGTGGGGATACCGAAGAGGACGGCGTCGTATTGGAGCAGAGTGTCAGGCTCGGCGATGGGGTAGTCGCCTTTGGGGGGAGCGTACATCTTGGTCAAAACCTCCTGGGGGAGAGTCTCGGCGATTCTAAGCAGTTAGCATTGAGTGGCCGCTGAAGTTTTCAAGGATAGCACGAACTGGTAGATGTCGGCCTGACCACCGGCAGCCTCAACACCCTTCTTCTCAGCCTCGGCCAACTTGGCAACGTGGCCATACATGGAGTACTGTATCGGTCAGCTGGTATGTCGATAGGTATCAGATGTAGAATTACATACGAAAACGATAGCGACCTTGGCCATTGTGATGATTGGGTATCAAACTTCGCTTAGTGAAATAAAGGGATTACAATTGAGCTGATATACTGGATAAGAGGAGAAAGGGAGTCTAGACGAGGCGGGGGCAGTGTTTATATACCTTCGACTGAGACCAAAGAGGAGCTTCTCGATAACAACCCCACCACTGCCTGGAATGTTATCAAGACGAGTTCTGATTGGTTGTGTAGACAGGCACGGAAGCTTACAAAATCCTTACAAAGCACTAATCTCTTTTGAGACGCAGATTATCGAGCGATATTTCCGTTGGTTTGCTGCTTCTTTTGACGTATATCCGCGTTGCATGCAGATTTTGATTTCTAAGACATGACAATCATGACCAAGCGTCATTGCGCAGCGGGATAATTACTTTAGCCTTTAGGGATCGCCGTATTAAATAATCATCGTTGCATAAAGATGATGCTAAAATGAAACAAAGGGCTTCTATGTTTATTTAGAATGGCACTTTACGTAATGATCATGCTTAATCTGATAATATTCAAGAAATCGACTTCTAGATACAAACGCCAAAGCTACCCGGGTATATCTATGCATATCATAACATCCAAATTAAAAGACAAACTACATGCCTCGACCCCGACCTCGTCCTCTGTACCGCATAAACCCACCCCGACCACGCTCACTCCTCCATTGCTGCTGTCGCTCCTCTTCCCGCTCCTGTTCTTCTCGGATCAGAGCCCGCTCCCTCTCCAAATCTTCTTCCGTCTTCTCAACCCGTATCTGCGGTTTGGGCAGATTGTCCGACCACCGTGCATGAGCACCGTGTTGGCACGATCTCCCATCAGGACAGAAGCCAGCTAGATAAAACGGACACAGGCTTTGACGAACATGCTGCTTTGCGCAAATAGGTCCTAGTGGACAAAAGCCCCGTTCGTAATGTTCACAACGAGGTAATCGAGCCGTTTCACGCACATGATGATATAGACAATCCTCGCCGTTGGGGCAGTATCCGGAGCGCGAGAAGGATGCGCACTCGGGCATGCGCCGTAGGTTGTATTCGTGTAGATATTCGCATTTGAAGCCCTTCTTGCACAGACCCTTGAGGAAATGTTTGCAAACTAGGGAGCCGTGGGTGACGGATGGCGCGAGACCGGATGCGTTTGTGGATGATGTTGTCACTCGAGAAGGCGTGGGATGGCGGTCGGGACAGGTTGGACCAAGAGGGCAGTGGCCTTCTTTGAAGGCTTTGCAGACGGGCACGTCGGTGGCGAGGCCGAAGCCGAATGTTTTGCGGAGGTAGGGGGTGAAGGAGAAGTCATAGTGGGGTGGTGGATGGGATGCGTCGGCAGTGAGCAGCCGGTTTACGACTGATTGTACGTCTGTAGCCATGTTGTAGAGATGAGTGTTTGTGAGATGATTAAAAGTGAAGATCGAGGAAGCTATGTCAGAGCTGTTGGTTAGCTATGACGCTAAGCCGTACCTGGAACGGATTTACATACTTCCATCCGCCGAATATCTAGGGTTAGGGTTAAAACTATATGATAATTTGTACCACGTGACATCAAGGGTTAACATCCTCTTTGTTGCACCCTTGTTGACAAGCCTAAATACCTCATGAATGTCATACATTACAAGAAGTCTCTGCCTAATTATTTCCCCAGATTGATGCTGGCATTTCACGGTGACAGGCGACAGCGCCTGCCGTCTAACCGCTTTGGCACAAGTCCATCCTAGTGTCCAGACTAGCTGCAGACTCAGAGTCTCAGTGGCCAGTCGTAAGATCTTAACGACTCGTATCCGTGGGGTGCATGGTCCTACAGCGACTACTACGTAGACGTCTGGAACTGACTTGCAATGACCTTGCGACGATGACTAGGGCAACCGACTATCGGAGCGAGAACAGAGAGAATGATGCGCTGGACTTGTCGTGTGCTGTGTTCCCTATCCAGAGTATGAGCAGTGAATTATCCAGGCAAGCGCGCAAAACGAACATCAGCTAATGCAGGTCATGGTCCAACCCCGCCCCAAACAAGTTCACCGTGGTGGATTCATTGGAGAAGAAGAAAATTTTTTCGCTCAATGACCTGCCAATCAGTGCGATGCATTATCAAACAGTCTGACTTTTAAGATTTACGACTCGATAGTTATTGTACCAGTTGGACACAGACAGGGCACTGAGGCAAGACGAAAAGGGTAACCCGCTTGGACCGCCGCTCGGCATGCGATTGGGCGGGCGACAAGCAAGAGTATCTCGTGACCTTTTCCTAGCATCATTCCTGCACCTGCTAGCATCTTCATCTCGGACTCCTCTCCCGCCTTCTTCATTCGACTCTGGCCGTATTGGCTACGTAATATCCAGCCCGGATCGGCACGATCTGGATTCGTTTTGCGGAGTGCGCTGCATGATACATGATCTAATCAAATATGGATAGTTAGACGTGTACCTCTGGTCGAGGCTTAGCTGCAGTCGCCCGGCCCCTCTTCTCGTGAGGCGTCGCGTCAGTGTACACTTTAATAGGCTTTAATGGGCTGGTAGTGGATCATGTTCAATGTTCCTGTCTACTCGAATGTATTGTCAAGATCATGAAGCATCGGAGTTGAGTTGATGATGTGGACGACCGGATGTGTACATGGATGTGACAATGTATGTATGCAGAGAGCAGAATAGGAAGAATAACGAAAGCAGAATAGAGTCATTAAACAGAACCGCTGTATACATAGTAACGACGTCAAGTACAAGGCCAGAGATCAGAATACCCACTTCCCCATCTGGGTGCCTGCTTCCTTCCTGCCGCCATCCCAGTCGCCTCTTTCCCTGTGCTACGACCTTTGCTTCTCTTCTTCCTTTTTCTCCTTTTCTCTTCTCTCCATCTCACCCACAACCTCATTGTTCATTTCCTCTCAACGCCGACCTGCTCATCCATCAACTCTCGCTGTATCCCCGCATTCGCCGAGCCGTTGCATGTGGCACCTATACAATGCGAGATCTGCCTCCATATATCGAATACTAATCCTCAGTCATAAGACCTCTGACTGAAAAATTTCCCGAAAGAATTCGCCTCCTTTTATTTCGCCCACAACACCTATGTATTCGTTTATGACCCCATCCTTTTCAGCTCCCAACAATGTCTGGTCAGCACCTGCACTAAACAATCCGTCCTCTACCACGCCGCCGTCTGCTTTTGCTTCTTCCAGCTCTGCAGCATTAGATATTCCGATCTATGCAAATGCCGCTTATTATCCGAATTGGAGGATTTACAAAAAACAAGCTCCGTCCTCGCTAAGGCTGGGGTTTGTTTCTCACGTGTTTTATGCATTTGCTTGGTACGTAGCTACAATAATTCATCTGATATTGCTGATATAGGCTAATGTACGCAGGGTCAAAGAAGATGGAACAGTATATGTAAGTCACTTCTCTTGACGTTCGGATCCTTTTATCTGATTCAAACAGCTCAGCGATGAGTGGGCAGACTCACAGATGCCCGTCGACGGGACAGAGGGGTGTCTCCGCGCTTTCATTCAGCTCAAACAGCAATATCCACAGTTGAAAGTCATCCTGTCAATAGGAGGCAGCGGCAAAGGCAGCGAGAACTTTGCAAAGGTAGCTACAAGTCCGGCGGCAGTTGCAAATTTTGCGTACAGTGCTCGTGCTTTGGTCGACCAGTTCGGGCTGGATGGAATAGATGGTACGGCCTCAGCTGACCAACACAGGTGGATCAAAAAGCTAATACGAGGCAGTCGATTGGGAACATCCTTCGGACATCCAGCAAGGCGAGGGTTTTGTCTATCTATTGTCACAGCTTCGAAACGCCCTACCTAGTCCGCGTTATACTGTGACCTGTGCATTGCCAGCCGGAGAATGGGCTCTGAAATATATCAACCTGACTGTGGCCCAGCAGTACGTGGACTTGTTCATGATCATGTGTTATGATTTCTCGGGACCGTGGCTCGATCGAACAGGGCACCAATCTCAGCTATACACACCATCGGATCCATACAGTGCAGCGGCGGCTGTTTCCTGCCAGTCGGCAGTTACATACATACTGAGTCAAAATGTGCAGTCAAACAAGATACTAATGGGTATTCCAGTCTATGGTCGATCTTTTGTTGGGGCCGACAACGTCAATGAGCTGTATTCTGGGACAGATGGCGATGACGGTGTCTTTGATTACTGCGATCTGCCGCGACCAGGAGCAAAAGAAATTTACGACGAGTCAATTGGTGCAGCATACTGCACAGGAGGGTCAGATGGCGGCTTCGTGTCGTACGACACCCCACAAACGGTGGAACAAAAGGCAAAGTTCGTGACCCATACGAGACTCGGCGGGTTGTTCTACTGGCACATCACGGCGGATAAGCGAGGAGTCAACAGTTTGCTCGAAACAGGGTACAACACGCTTCACGATTTGTGATATAGCAATGATGATCGATGTATAAATAACGGGTCGGTACGATTCTTCAAAAAAAGTTGGTGTGGATGATTATCGTTATGATTATTTTTACACGGAGGCTTTGTGACTCAAAAGCATTATGTGCGATACGAATGCATGCCATGATATACGTATGACATATACCTGGATATGAATCGTAGTAAGATAAAAGTATAAAATTGTGTAAAACCAGATTGGCAGAAGGAGCATATTGTGAGAGCTCACGATGTATACTGGTACAGGTCCGACGAATCAGATCACGGATGGCGTGCTATACCATGCCGATGGCATCACGTGGCTCAATCTGCATCTGGGGTCAAAACGTGGAGAAGCTCCTGGTTTACTTCTCAATAAATACGCAATAGTACGATACTGCTGTAATGAGTCAAGAAGCTCGAGTCCGCAAACGCATTCCGACATCTTGCAAACGTTGCCATCGACGGAAGCAGCGCTGCGTGGGCTTTCCGACTTGTTCTAGCTGCGAGGTCGCCGGCCAACCATGCACTCGAGCAGAGACTGCACCGTCATGGCACCACGCAATGTCGAAGGGAGCGCTGGTGCGACGGATCGAAATGCTGGAGGCGCAGCTGGCTGAACGGCAGCCCGGTGATGAACGGCTAACACCGGCGTCGGGAACTGTGCATCATGCTTCTAGCCCTAAAGAAAACATCATCTCCTTGACTGCTATAATGAGCAGCGATAATCCGCAAGAAAATCAGTCTTATTTTGGACCGTCATCAGGCTTATCCATGGCGAAGAGCCTAGACTGGTTCATTCATGATACTGTCTTGACGAGATCTATCCCCGTCTCAGCGAGCATTATGGCACCTACCGTCGAACCCTTCGATCAGACCGTATTGCACAGAGCGAAACCACCGGGTGATGAGGAGGGATCGAGGCTGCTCGATGCCTACTTTTCAAAGACCCATATTCGCTTTCCCTTTCTAGATCGCGCACAGATTTTAAAACTTCATGCAGAAAGATATCAATCGCTGGAGGATAGCCCAGAGGGTAGTTATAGACAGTTCAAACTGTTCATGGTCTACGCAATTGGGGCTACCGTTCTCCAAATGACTCAAAACCACAACACAACAACAACATCACCATCACCGTCCCCTCCCAGCACGTATTTGACGACAGCGTTAAGTTTCGAATCTAGTCTCCGTGATTCATTCTCGCTCGCCGGCTTGGAGGCAATCATGTTACTGGTTATGTATCATCTACGGCTTTCGTCGCCGTCCAAAGTGTGGTACATGTTGGGTCTGGCTATGCGGATCAGCATTGATCTCGGTCTTCATCGTGAACTTCACTACCGCAATATTGGGCGTGACGAGGCTCAGAGAAGACGGCGATTGTTCTGGAGTGTCTATTTGGTCGAAAGGTATATTTCCTGGTCGCTCGGTCGTCCGTTTAACATAGCTGAGGAGGAGATTGATGCTGGTATTCCGGCTGATCTGGGTGATCACCTGGCCGATGATGATGTTGTTGTTGCAAATTCTATACAGAGTCCACCCGACCCGCATAGTCAAGGAAACTGTTTGCGTAGGTTCATTGCGTGTATTCGATTGTCGCGAATCGCATCCGTCGTTCACACCCGCATCTATCGAGTCGATAGGGACATCTCAACTCTGCTACCAGAGATCGATCCATTGATGAACGATTTGCAGCAGTTCGAGAAGCAACTACCACATCTAGCACCAGACGACGATGACTTTGTGCGTATGCATCTCAATAACTCGGTACGAGTCGTGCTGCAACCTTTTCTGGCAATACTGCCTTCGGCAGATAGTCGGATTCAGACGTGTCTCGCTGCTTCTGGGCGGATGTGTCAGCTTTTCAAGAAGTCAAGACAGACAGACTCTTCGGCGGGACACTCTTTCCTACTAGCCAATTCGATCTTTATGGCTGGGCTGACGATGTGGTTCGTTCTTTATCATTTGAATATTTTGGCTTTCCTGTTAACGCAGATACCAGTTTCTGTCTCTTCCGGTCCCCGTCCCTTTGGTCGATTACTGTCGCGAACGATATACGCGCCTGCTCCTCGGCCATGTTTTTCATGTCAGAACGCAATCTATCTTTGAGCAAGTACCGCGATAGCCTGGAAACTATCATCAATCGCGTCATGGAATTCGTAGACCAGAACCAAGAAGCTACAACCACTCGCCCCTCGTTCGACTTTTTCGCAAGTGTCGTGCAAGCTGGCGGTTCTGGAATTCCTTCTATCGATTCAGAACCGTGGTCTGATTTGGGGGATTGGTTCGGGCTTCAGAATACTTTTGGTGTGCATGCAGATGATCTCTGAAAGAGTAGAAATTCAGTTCATCTTCTCACAATTTAAAAGTTTCATTTAATGTATATCACGTCTATCATAGCCATACAAATTTTCATCGCAACGACAAGTAGCTGGTCACTATTACTGGTGATATAGATTTATAGATGCGCAGGAGATAACAAGTCCACAATTCCCAAATCCTCACGTCTCGACTTACTCTCGGGATCAAAATAGGGCACTTCACCCACACCCACAGCTCGGTTGCCGCTCCTGGGACCGAATCCTTCATGATCTCCTGTAGCTGTATGGAAGACACTTCGATTGTCCCAAATTGCTGGATTTTCGTGGACTGGTTAGTGCACGTTTGTGGAAATGCGAAAATAAATGAAATAGACATACCGATGTCGTTTGGTTGCTGCCACTTTAGTCGAACTTGAAGGTCATGGCCGAATGTGATGAGATCATTAAAGTATTGGAGCATGTTTTGACTTTCTCTACGGCTTAGGCCGTTTATGTGTGTTGCGAAGGATCCTGAATGAAAGTTTGTGAGCTATAATGCCTGGCTGGATGTGGAAGGGTGCTGCACATACCAATTGGGAAAACGGATTTCCATCCTGTAATTGGGTTGGTGCGTACGACCTGCAAAATAAGTGTCAATGGGTGCCCTTAAGGTTAAAAATAACCAAGTTCTTGAGGTATCCAAAAGGGAACCAACCGGATGGATAGCCTCCAAGTCACTTCCCACGTTCAACGGCGATCCTCTCTCCCCGGTATACATCTCAAATTTGCCGGACTGCGCAATCCGCTTGAAACCCTCCCCCTGAAACTCCGCCGTCAGGMCCTCGACAAATTTCCGGTACGGCTTGCTTAGCCGATCATAGACCTCGTAGCCACTAGCCCACAGCGTATCCCCTCCCGTACTCGGTAACTGCGTAAGTCGCAAGGAGGAGAAATCGGCGGGGGCTTTCTCAAATGCAATATCGCTGTGCCATACGGCGGCCAGGCGCGTGTAATCAGATCCCTTGTAGAGCGTCTTGCGGCCTTCGGAGCTGATGGTGCTGATTTGAGGATCTGGGTCGCCAAATTCGCGCTTGTCGTTTGTGACGGGATGGATGTGTAGGCCATGTGAAGGGGGACGGGTGGTGAGAGAGCCCATGCGGGTGATGAGGAGCTTTTGGAGGTCGTTGGTGAGATTGTCCTGGGCGCGGAAGAAGACGACGCCCCTTTCTGCGACTGTTTCAACTCATTACTTGCTGTTACTCAGTAAATTATGAAAGGGTAGTTACCCATCACAGCTAAATCTCGGATTCTTTGATCCGCATCAGGATGGTGGAGGATGTCGTCCACGATGTTGCATGATCCCTTTTCAAATTCGTTCCCAATTACAGGAGTGACCAAGACTGGATTGAAGGTATCCAGCGATCCTGAGGAATGAATTCGGTTTGTTGCACTCATGTTGTCGAGTTGTTCTAATGGTTCATATGGCTGAAGAAGACAACACTTCAATGTTGGAGCTAAACGACACCTTTGTAATGGCTGTGTGCAATGATAAGGTTATATTCACCTGATTATGTGGTCCATCGACCTTTGCAGTTCGGTTTTCAACATCTTTGATTCGAGTCGTTGGCATAGCTGATCGGATTTCGGCGTTAAGTAAGAAAAAACGATGATTGCTACATGGCATGACCGAGGCAGTTCCAGTTTCCAAGCCAACTCATACATTGCGGGATTAGTAATTTGATTGCTATTAATTTGAATTGACGACAAGTGCGTGGGAACCGGCGTTTATACTGCGCAAGGTAGCTTGTTGTCCCTGGCATAGTAAGCTTAACGCCGATATCCGATACAGCTTCAACAAGCCGTCCCACCCACTCCACCTTTGATATTATCGTTGACCTGTTGCAATAACATAGATAGAAAGTCAATAGCTCCAATTCAAGAAGTCGTCATTCAAGCTCTCAATCACGTAGTCAGAAACGAGCTGATATAACTGCATACAACTCGCTTCCCGTCAAGTCGTAGAATAGTATGCTTCTTCCAAAATAACTAAATCCTGAGTTCACTCGGACTCCAAAATCCAATATGTCCGACGTAACTGACGACAAGGAAACGCACGCTATAGGACTTAGTGAAGATGCCCGCGATGACGACCTCAACTTCAACCCGTCGCAGCAGCGCAACATCGTCCACCGGGTTGACCGACGATTGATCGTGATGCTCGGATTCCTGCACATGACCTCGTTGATTGACCGTGGCAACATCGGTACGGCTGCAGTCGCAGGAATGACTAGTGAATTGCATCTTGTTGGGGCGCGATATGTGGGTAGCTACTTCGGTATTCTCGAAGCAAAAGGCATTGCTCATTGACAAATCATAGAACATAATCGCGGTTGCATTCTTTCCAACTTATATATGCCTACAGCCTTTTGGCCCCGTTATGATACGAAAGATTGGTCCTGTGAATTACTTGACGGGCGTCTGTTTTCTTTGGGGAGTTGTCATGGTGCGTTCATTTACCAGAAACATGCTTGAGAAAGGCGATGGCGTACTGACAGATAGCTGTATTCGAGTAGCTATGTGGTGGCTTCGTCAAAGTCTGGTCTCAGATGGTTGGGATTCGGATCATCATTGGCGCATTGGAAGCTGGCTTCTTTCCTGCATCTCTCTATTTAATCGCAACGTGGTATACGCGATATGAAATTCAAAAGCGATATGCCATCTTCTACTTGCTTGGATGCGTTGCTGCTGCATTCACTGGGCTTCTATCGTACGGAATAACATTTATGGTACTACCCCTTTCTCGAATGTGGAAAAGTGCGTTATCTGACGGTGACTACTCCAGCACGGTCTAGGAGGTCTCACGGCCTGGCGATGGATATTCGTCATCCAAGGCCTGCTCACATGCACAATCGCGACAGTCGGTTATTTCGTCCTCATAGATTTTCCAGACAAAATGATGAGTCGCAAGCAGAAACTCTTCTCCCAAACAGAATACGAATTCATCATTCAGCGTATTGAGCACGACCGCTCAGACACGACAGTCGAATCATTCAATCTACGGCGATATTTGGCCGCTGCACTAGACCTCAATATCTGGTTATTCGGCTTCATCTACTTCTCCACCACGACCACGGCATACGCGATTTCTTATTTTCTGCCTATAATATACCAACGCGGGATGGGATTTTCGACGGGAACTTCTCTATGCCTATTTGCGCCTCCATATGCCGCTGCGGGCATTGTGATGTTTGCTACTTCGTGGATTGGGGATAGATATCGGATTCGTGCGCCGCTGATCATCTTTAATGCTCTTCTTACTATAATCGGACTCCCGTTGATGGTATGTCCTTCTTTTGTCTCCTAACAAGCGAGAAAGAAGCTGTTGATTGTGCTAATGGGTAAAAATAAGGGTTTTGCAAAAGGTAATACACCGCGTTTAGTGGGCGCATTTCTGACCACGATAGGCGCAAACTCCAATGTCCCAGCCGCGATGGCATACCAGGTAAGCGGTTTGAAGCTGATATGTTTTCATCAAAGCTGACGTGCCATATATAGGCAAACAACGTCCGCGGTCAGTGGAAGCGAGCCATGTGCAGTGCTGTGTTTGTCGGGCTGGGAGGATCCGGCGGAATGACAGGATCGTTGATTTTTCGATCTCAGGATGCGCCGACATATCATCCAGGGATTCTGACGTGCATTGGGCTATCTGGGCTAATCGTGGTATTGACTTGTCTGCTCTCCATCCGCCTTCATCGACAGAATCTGAAGGTTGATCGGGGAGAATTGGTCATTGAGAATCTCCCTGGATTTAAGTACACCCTGTGATAATGTCTACCACTGCCATTTGACAAGTACAAACCCCCAAAATGAGCGTTCCAGAAACAGTTTGCCCGATAGGATATTTTATGCTCTTGTTAGTTCCAAATATCAAGTTCGGATTCCGTCTTTGCTTGAGTAGAACACATCTAATATAGCTCGCTACCGAATTTAAGAGAAGCGTTGCAAATTAAAAATGTGAGCATATGAGTAGATAGCAAGATATATCTGTATACCCATTACTGAGCCTGACGCAATTCCGTGTCGTCGGCTTTCGGCGATATCGGCGTGGAGTCATACAGCACGCGATAATCTAACTCATGGTATAAAGGGCCCTTTTGGAAATTCTGCGTCTACTCCTTCGATACTCAGATAAATGATAGCGCCGCAAAGCAATGGCACAGAAATTCCACCCCTCTTTCACGGATAAAACCGACTACGAAAGCTCTTCGCGAGGTTTCATTGGCAGCCTCAAACCATGCATTATCCAAGCACCCGATGGCCGCATTGTATTCAACAACGAAAATTATTCCTTCCTCCACGATGCCGAATGCCCTTCCACGTGCAACCCTAAGCTGTGGCGTCAAAGCCAACTCACGGCCATGCACGGCTTATTTGAAGTCACAAGCGGCATATACCAAGTGCGCGGGTTCGATTTGGCAAATATGACACTCGTGGAAGGTGAGCGCGGGGTGCTCGTTGTTGATCCTCTTACTTCTGTGGAATGCGCAAAAGCAGCTCTTGGTCTTTACAGACAACATCGAGGCGACAGGAAAGTCACAGGTGTGATTTATTCTCACTCGCATGTTGATCATTTCGGTGGCGCGCAAGGTGTCATTCCGAATGACATATCGGAGAGTAGTGCAATGATCCCCATCATCGCCCCGCAGGGGTTCATGGAAGAAGCTACAAGCGAGAACATCTACGTGGGCCCTGCAATGAGCCGACGTGCTGTTTACATGTATGGTACACGACTGCCCCAAGGTCCGACAGGACAGGTGGGATGCGGAATCGGCTCTGCAGTATCTACCGGAACGAGGTCTCTGATCCCTCCGAATGACCTCATCTTGAATACGGGGGAAGAGAGAACAATTGATGGCATCCATATAGAGTTTCAGCTTGTTCCAGAAACCGAAGCACCTGCCGAAATGAACTTTTTTTTCACGAAGCATCGTGCCCTGTGTATTGCTGAGTGTGCTACGCACAGTCTGCACAACGTAATTACGTTGCGTGGCGCCTTGGTGAGAGATGCAAAGGCCTGGGCTAAATACCTCGATGAGTCGTTGGTGCTATACGGAGAACGAACAGACGTTCTTTTCTCAGGCCACAATTGGCCGACATGGGGTCAACAAGAGTGCAGCCGACTGATAGCCGAACAGAGGGATCTATATGCGTATCTGCATGACCAGACAGTGCGGATGATGAATATGGGCATGACGGGGATTGAGATTGCAGAGATGCTGACACTTCCCGAGGCTCTGCAAAAGGCGTGGCATACGCAAGGGTTTTACGGGTCGGTGAGCCATAATGTCAAAGGGATTTATCAGCGTTATATGGGCTGGTTCGATGGGAACCCGGCTCATTTATGGGAGTATCCCCCACGGGAAAATGCTAGCCGGTATGTTGCCTGTATGGGAGGGATTGATGAGGTCGTTCGGAAGGCCGAAAAGTACATTTCGGAAGGCGATTTGCGGTTTGCAGCGACGTTGTTGGGTCACGCCATAGCAGCGGATTGCCAACATGAAAAGACCAGAATCTCTTTAGCCCATGTGTTTGAGCAGCTTGGATTTGGCGCGGAGAACTCGACATGGCGCAATTTCTACCTTTCGGAGGCTCAGAACCTTCGAGCGCCGTATGATTATAGCAGATCTCAACGGCAAATTGGTCAAGGATTTAGTAGAAGCCAGTCAGTTGAGCAATGGTGGGCCTTACTATCAGTTCAGTTAGACGGACCAAAGGTCGAAGGTGAAAAGTTCATTATCGATGTTCAGATAAGTGATGAAAAGGAATGGAGATTAATCATGAGCAATGGAGCTTTGACCTATAGGCCAAAGACTACGACATGTGTTGGGGAGACTGCCGGTCTCGTCGTTTTCGTGGATAAGGATTCTTTGTGCCGAATTTTGAATAGACGAGCAGATTTGGACATGCTAAGTTGTCAAGGTGATCAAGAGATGTTGTTAAAGCTACTTGCCGCAACGGTGCCTTTGACAGAGAGCAGATAATTCTACTACAATATCAGGTAGAAACCCAATGTTTTGTCAGGACATCGTGTACTTTCTGTAAAGCAGCAAATAATTGGCTAGTTCGCATTTTCCAATGGGCTGGCTCGCGCTTTGAGGATCAAAGCATCACGTGTGATATAAATTCACAAATGAGATTTAGGTGTGTATGATATGTACGCGGATTCCGACTCGAAGGAGTAGAGGATAGGTACAAGACCGGAATAGGAAGTGACATCACGCATGAGTTTTATATACTCCAGTTATTGTAGATGAACCCAGAACTGTACGACACAAACCATATCTATCACTTACGTCACTCACTCTTTATCGAGGCCAACTGAGCGACGCTCTCTTTTAATGGACTTGCCAACGGCAGCTTGGTAAAAGGTAGTACATAGCCGAAGTGTCAAAGCTCCCAACTGGAGAACATATCATCCATGCTAGAATGTGTATCAACGGGGATGGCCTCTCTCTTCGGTCCTTGATTTCTTCGCTCTGCAGCTGAGGTTGCCTGGAATCTTTTACTCTGAATTGGGGCTCTAGGGGATCTGGCGCTGCCTGTCATAGACCATTAGGCGTTACTCTGAACATGAATTTTCACACTTACCTCTTGCTCTGCCTATAACCGCTTCAACAGCAGGCGTCTCCTCGACTTGAGTGGATGGAATAACAGAAAGCAGCTCTTTAGCGTATGCAGCTGCAACACCCGCAGCATACGGCTGCCATTTCTTATTCTTATGGGAGTCGGCATAGTCACATATTCCTCGTATAACGAGACACGGAAACTCGTTCATCAGGCCTGCTGCTTCCATCTCAAAGCAGAGTACGCCACCGAGCTCCGCGCTGACTCGGTCTCGTTCGGCGGCGTTTCTCATGACTTGGTTACCCGAGGCAATTGTTCCGTAGTGTACGATGCTGATATTTTGAGCACGTCGTGGCCGTTTTGATATTCGGGTCATGTCGCAATGGTCGCATGTGGACCCTCCTACGTGGTCATAATCGGATACGAAGAGGATATCAGGACCTGCATATTGTCTTGTAAAAGTAGGGAGACGATCAAACTTTGCAACATATTCCATAAACCGTTCTTCGTCCCGCATATACCTGGCTTTGAGTTGTGAAACAGCATTTCGTAGAACCTTGGGGGGCGCATTAAGAAAGCCCTTTCTCTGGAAGCCGTTTGGAGTGAATTTCCCACGGTCGTATTGCACTACGCCATTATGCGTCTGTTCCGGACTGCTGACTACCACGTCTCCTAGACGAATGTCTGCATTTGTAGTTGGCACTCCTCCCCCAACGCCGATCATGAGACCAAACCGGATTGACGGGAAGGCGAGTTGGATCTGGGCTGCCACTACAGCGGCCGAGTTTGTTCCTGTTTCACCATCTGGTAAACAGGCGATGACTATGTTGTGCTTGCCAATGCTACCAAAAGTGTATATATTGCTGTCGTGGAGACCGGTAATCAATGCGCCATGTTCTTCATCGAGCATTTCCTGAGAGGCTGCGAGTTCGACAGGCAGGGCACATATCCAGCCTACTGTGTAATCCTCCCGACGAAAGTGGCGTTGCTGGGCCATTTGGTCGGATTATCTTGACGATAGGTCGCTCAGACAGCGGCGATGCTCACAGAGGGGCAATCATCTTCGATACGAGTCGGAGTGTCATGAGGCTGACAGTATGATCTACAACAGAGATGTAAAGTAAGTATCTCGTGGCGCTAGAGCAATCAAGCTAGCTGCCTTACCTAGAAAACTTCTTTACTCATTCATAGATACTGTGTACATATTCTTGCTCGAGCAGACAGTTTACCGAGTCCGCCAGTTCACCACAGCCTTCCATCTCCCTTCAGTGTCCGACGGCATTGTTAGTGCCACAGCCTTGCGCAGACCAATCATCGTACAAACCTTACCTACTTAGGGAGTCAAGTGCATTAGTCCCTTGCTGCTTTCTGCCAACACCTTTTAAAAATGTCGCGGCAAGGTTTGTGACAGGTTTATTTCCCCGCCATAAGAGCCTCATTACATAGGAGGCCCAAAAGCCTTTTCATCATGGCAAGACAAAAAAATAAGGCATTTCCTATCCATAATTTCGTAATTCGAACGAAATTGCTAGTCTCTTCCCCGTTAGGCCTATAACAAAAGCATTCACAATGGATTGCAAGCTCCAACACCGCGAAGGCTGCCAGGAAATGCCAATGTGGGCTGACACTATCTCTCTAGACGGAGGAGACCTCAGGATTACGTTCCGCCGCACAATTCGTGTGGCAGACAGTTCGACATCTGAGTCGCTTTTGCCACCTGACCTGGGCGTCTTTCCCTTGTTTCAGGCCAAAGAGACGAGGTGCTGGGAAATGAGTAACGGAACTGAGATTGCATTTCCGTCGCAAGTGCCAGGATGGTTGAAAGCCAAGGGAGGTATTTTCTTTCCCATGCACGGTGAGTATTTATTTCCGGAGACATAGGATGTGCAAGGCTCATGTAGTTGTAGAAAACGAAGCTACTTGGATCAATTTTGAATCCAAGTCCAGGCGACCCTACATCATTAAAGTCCATGCGGGTGGTATCAACGCCGTCTCTGGCTTGGCTTCCACTGCTGATACAGCTCCTGGTCAGCAGGACTATGTGGTCATTCCTGAGCAGCGGTGGTTGGACGGTATCGCTGTCAACGCTGGTCTTGTTCGTCAGTTCGTCGCGGTTCCACTTGGGAAAAATCGTACTGTAGAGGGCCAAATTACAGGAAGCGAAAAATTTGGTGGGATTCAGTTTGAAGTTGTCAAAGGTATTGTTTGGAAGAATTTCTATGTCCAACGTCTTGACGGTATCTGTATCATGGTCTCCGTGGATGATAGAGAACATGTGGATGGACTCTGTAGGAAAATCAGTGAGACACTTGGCGAGACGCTAGGACCACGAGACCTCTACGACAGGGGAAGGGTGGTTCGTCTTGAGCGCGTTATAGACGAAAGCTTGAGAGAAACTGGGTTGACGGATGTGAGTGCTTGCCAAACAACCCTCTTCCTGCACTGACTTGGCTAGATCGGCATCGTGGACCCCGAAAACCTATCCCTTCTTGAAGAACTTGACCAGATTGAGCAGTATTTGTGTGGTACCCGATTTCCGGGGTGGGGATATGCGGGATATGCTAGCGCGGGATATGCTGATGCGACGCCAACACGAGCAGGATCGCAGGCCGAGTTCGGACTCGCCGCTGGGGGCCTCATCAAGCAGCATATCCAGAAAGACACCCATCCTGCGTCCACCTGGGATTTCGCGACCAAGACCGTGTTCAATGTACAACTTATCTCGGCGCAAGTTTTCAAGGAGATGACCGGCTTCATGACTCCAACGGGCCCCATCAACGCTGCAACGTACCGGATGTACGGTCTACCATTCTATGAAATCCCGGAGTCACCGTCTACGGTCGCTGGCGACTTTGGAAGACTCAAAAGCCTTGCGCACTTGAAGTACATGGAATGGATTGATAATGACGTTGTGCTCGCTCCGGCGTCCGATATTGGTGAGTTTCGGTCCATCAACGGGGAGCGGCAGGAGGAAGGTGCAAGAGGACTGCGGCTTACATCTGCGCAGACGACGACAAAAGACAATTGGATGCGGAGGAGGGCAGTTTCAAAGACAGAAATTTGTGACAGCCGCTCCCAGGAGGACAGCACAAGGGTAAAGAGCCTCCAACGTGCCTACCATGTGTCAAGCACAAAATCTCAGGAAGACTCCAATGCCCCACAAAGTGATGACTTTTACCCTGATTTCGATGACGAAGTGGAAGAAATTCCCGGTCTACCTTTCGGTTCGTCTGCGCGGGATGTTTGGTCTAGGATTTATTCTGAGGGTTCATAGGTCGATATTGGAAGCTTTAATTAGCGGTAAGAGCTTGAGGCAGAGATGTAGCAGCTCGAGCAGATAGTATATTAATGGCTCAAATTTATATTTCATTTTTCAACAGGAAGACACGCAGGAACCCTCCGTGATCTCTGTCCGGGCTGGTTGTACGCATGCAGGTACATGTATCGCCATACGACCAGATATGCAACGACTAGATATGCAACGGACGGAAATACATGTAGGTACACTACCTTAAGAGTTTCACGTACACTCAAATCAAAAGCCTTATTATTTATGTAAAATAAATGCAGAACAAATCGTACAACATAGGTATCAAATCGCCTCCATCCTCACCGTTTCAACGACATAACCTATCTCCTAAACGGCAGGTATAATTCCCCCCATCCAAAGCTCACTAGAATCAATAAAAGAGAAGATTGGCGTCAATCAAAGAACACCAGCCAACGCCCCCAAGCCAGAATTGATCAACACCTGCGTGACATTCATATCCGTCGTGAGCGGAGTCGACGACAACGCCTCCGTGAAATACGGAATTTGGACGCCATTGTACACGCTTGAATTGCCCACAATGGTCAATGGGATTACGCCACTTGGGTAAGCAGCCTTTGTGCCTGAGATGAGGGCAATCACTTCGGTTTGGTTGATTGTTGAGCGCAAGGGGATGATGTTGGAGCCCGGTTGGAGGGTGAGGTTGTTGAGGTAGGATTGGCCGATATAAGTGCCGTTTACTGAGACGTTGAGTGTTACGTTACCCTTTGTTTTTCCAGGTTAGTATGTATGTTATGAGAAAGTAGTTAAAGGGGGAGGTACCATTGCGACGGTGATGACGCTAGGGTTGGGGATGGAGACTGATCCGTTCATGTTTGTGCCGTCTTTGGCGGGGATGAGCGAGATCATGATGTCTTGCAATTCGAAGCCTTTGAGGCCGTTCAACCCTGCCAGAAGTCAGTATATTATTATATAAAGTAGAGGGAAACAAGGGGAGGTTACCGTTCATAGCTACAGTCTTGTTGAAGGTAACCGTGCTCGTCGGCAAAGGCCCCTCCTTGAGATCCGGCCGTCCATAAACATTCAACTCGAACGATTCGGTACCCAAAACCGCCTTTGTGAAATTCGTTACTGCATCGGAGTTGGCGAACGTCAAATCCGTGTTCACGTCAATAACAGCGCCGTCCTCGGCCTCCGTCCGTGGGACGGCGAGTGTGGCCAAGGGGGCGGTTGCGCCGACAAGCATGATGGTGGCATTGAAGGCGAAGATGGTTGGGTGGTAGATGGCTTTGTTGCCGAGGACTTGGGTCTGGTTGATATGAATAGAATTTGCGGAGGGGTTGCTGAAGACGAGGTTTGTGATGTTGAGGGTTGCTTTGTTGACGTCGGATTGCGCGATGCGTGGGTAGCCGACGTATATCCTATTCAGTCAGTATACCGATGTTCTGTTTATTATAAACCTTGGAAGGACGTACAGAGGCAGCGTGATAATTAGCACAACGGCCGCAAAGATGATCAAGTGCAACCACCACCACTTCTTGAAGTGGGCGCCGACAGCTCCGAGAAAGCCTCGCGATGCGACCGGCTGAGCGTTGACGTGCTGGACGTCGCCTTTGTCGGACATCTTGACAGTACGTTTTTCCGTCCGGAGTATCTATCTGATTTCCAGTCTGTCAAGGTAGAGATGAGGTATGGCGAGATGAATGAGGATCAAACGAGCGTCATAGGCCTACACCTATATAACAAATACCAACACAGGTATACACACCAGAACCGAAAACTTCAAGCGGGGAAGAGATCAAAAATAAACAATTCCGAACGAAAGAAAAACGGAATCCTGGTTGTGATCTATTATATTTCTGGGTCGTCGAATCATTGTGGATTCAGGGTCACACGAGATGCATAGCTTTATTAGTCCGTAGTACATACATCCTAACTAGTTAGTTATTCCTTGGCTAGACCTACATAAGATTAATACGACGGTATGTTGGTACTTGTATCAGAGGATGGATGTATATGTCTCAACTGTACTCCAAGACACCTAGCTATGCAGCTAGCGATGACAGGCCGTACTTAGTTCTACTTAGTTACTTAACTTAGGACTTACACATGCTAATACTTCAAGTAGCCCGTACCTAGGCACGATTAGTGTCCCTGATCAGCGACACGAGGCACTCAAATGCATATACTTGATACCTATCAATCTGCGACAACACCGACAACGGTACCGGTACTGATCACCGAAGTAATTCTAAAAGAGTACTCCATAGTCCCTACTCACAAGTAGTGGACACAGAATCCGGAGAACACAGCACGGATAGGGTTACTCCCCCACAACCCCGGGGCCTCTCCCCATGTCCCAACTAGCCCCGGTCCAGTCAGTCCCAGTCATAATCTCCAGATTCCCACTCTTCCTTCTGTCTGCGCCAATCAGCATATCCGGCCAAGATCAATCCAGTCAAAAGTCTTAAGAAAGGTAGTATATTACATACCACTCGTATGCGCTAATACATCTCCCTTGCCCGGTCCAAAACATGGGTAGCTCTCAGATGTGACCGTTTTCGATACTTGCGCCGAAGCCACAATTTCTGTTTTTTTCTTATTTGGTACGTTTTTAGACCGATTTTGGTTAATCAGACCTAGATTGATTGGGGCTGCCGAGGCTCTGTCATAATCACGAGCTATTTAATATTTGGTGGATGGAGTTTTTCTCATAGATTTGAGCGTTGGTCGGCCCAGGTACGGAGATCATGACTCGATGACTCTGGCGCAAATGAAAGCACGTGGATTGGTATATCATCTCGGGGTAATATGATAAGAAGACAGTACGTATACATTATTTAATGCATCAATACATTCAGGCAAAAAGCATCATTCGCAGAAGAGCGTAGAAGTAAACAAATCATAGAGATTTGACGAACAGAAAAAGGGTATCAATGAAGAGACAGGACCGTGCCGTACAGAAGAAAATTAGCGAAGGTGTTGTTTGTAAAAGCTATATACGAATTATGCAGTCGACTTTTTCCGTTGAAAAATACTGCGCGTGCGAGACTTGCTGCGTGGTTTTTTTTCCGCGCCGGCGTCGCGGCCTCGCGATGGTCGGGATCGCTTCGAGTCGTCCTCATCACTCATGTACTTGTCTTTGTAGATCCTGTACCAGTTAGCTTCTTTTACCCAATACCTGTCATAAAAACATACCAGCTATTTCCAACCATGCTCATACCCTTGGCTTCCGCCAGACGATAATAGTGAGCCGCCTTCTTCAAATTTTTCTTGCATCCAATACCCTCGGCGTAGCAGAATCCTGCCTCCGCAAGAGCATCGGCATCGCCCCACTGCGAAGCAATCTCAAAACACCGCAGTGCCAACACTTTGTCCTGCTCAATACCCCAGCCGTTCAAATGGCTGACCCCTAGCTCGTAGATGCCAAGAGCAAACTGCGCCCGACGGGCTTTACGAGATGCCGCATCCTTGCCACCTGTCGGCGCTTCATCATCTTCGCCAATGTCCAGTCCGGCTGAATCAACAGCTTTGCGCAGCCATTGGACACCTTCTTTCTGATTCGGTCGCATGCCCCAGCCGTGTCTACAAGCCAGTGCATACAATAGCATACCGGTCGGGTGATTCTGCTTTGCGGCTATTCGCAGGTGATATGTCGACTCTTGCAATGCCCCTTTCTCATGACATTCAATGCCCTTCTCGACGTGCTCTTCTGCCGTCTGTTCGGCGACTGGCGATGCCGTAGTCTTTGCAGTGATCGGCCGAATGGTGCTGTTTGACTCGGTTGATACAGACATGGAATCGTCTAATCGTTCGCTGTGTGAGCGCTGCAATACGGGACGCGGCTCCGGCTCTCGAACGATTTCGTGCGATTGGCGTTCAGTGGCTACCGGCACAGTAGCAAGTGGATCAACGCGCGTAGGCACATCCAATGCGGCCTCTGGTCGTGGTTTCGGCGTAGGCGCTTCAGACGTAATACTTACTGGCGGTTCTTTCGACCGCGCCTCTGGTGAGGGTGCGTGCTCTGACGTCGGTGAACTTTGAAAAAGAGGTTCCTTCCATTCAAAATGAGGAGTTTGCAAACCAGCAAACACTAACGAATTTCGCGACACCATTCGTCCACGTGGAAGCGAATACTTGGCGTAGACATACGAAGACACAGCGGACGACGGTGGTTCCTCACCTACTACAGACATGGGCTCTGCCCCAAGCACAATCGGTGCTGGCTTGTTGTCTCTCCGAATTCCATTTGTCGTGTGCTGGTCTATGGCTGGCGACGTGTTGGAGCTAGGCTGGCTCGGKGTCTCAGAGGGAATAATTGGCGATGGCGCTGATAGACTCATACTGGTACTAGAACGACTGAGCGGTCGAGAGAAATTAAACGACGGACGCGGTAGATAGTTGGACGCTTCCGAGCTGACGGATGGCGATCGTGGATGCGACCGAACAAATGGAGACATGGGTGAATGCGGCATGGATATTCCGCTTCCTGTAGACAGTTTCCGAGACTTGGACCATGTTGAGCCGCCGTTGGAACTGGTGTAATCATCGTCGGAGCTCTCAACCTGCCCGTTGTTGTAATACAGAGACGGCGGAATAGGCGATACAGGCGCCAACGTAGTGGAAACCGACGGCGGTGGAATAGAATCGTAGGACGACTCGCGAGAGGTCGAGGGTGTGCGAATATGAGGCTTCGTACTTGTAGACAGCGTACTGGACGAGCTGATCTGTAGCGATGGATCCTCCTCTGGCGATTCTGCTCTTAGCGAACGAAAGTATTCCCCCGCAAGACCTTTATTCGAGTCTGCCGGAATCGGTGTCTGATCGGAATCATCCCCCTCGCTGTGTAGAATCGACAATCCGCTAATTCGTGGATGCTGCGATTGCGGTCTGAATTTCGGCTCTTCTGCAAAGGCATGATGCGCATTTGGGTCGGGGCTGCGAGCTGCTCTGCGCGAAGCCTGAGACTGGTCTGAACCGGAGCGAAAGTAGCCAGGCCGGGGCTGCGACAACGATCGGGCAACGCTTTGCGGAGGCAATCGACTCATGCGGCGGTCTCTTCGCATGGATTCATCGAGTTGTCTCGCGAGTGCTCGACTCTGCATCGCGAATGCGTCGAGCGGAGAGAGATTGGGCGGGACTTCGCCATCGAAGTGTTCAACGCGCGGCGACGGCATGCGAGGAGTCGGGCTGCCTCTGGCCGAGTCGGTGCCAGGGCGCAGATCGAGGAGATCGATTCGAGATGACATGGTGACGAACGTCTATCCGGAAGGAAAATCTGGCGCGATTGTTGACGAACTGTAATGGTAGCCACGTCTTGAGTAGGCACTGACGAGTCTCATTGAGTTGGGTCACGGTCGAAGGTCGATTAATTGTAGTGTACGGAAGCAGTTTCGAGGTGAGACAGGAAGCTGTAGCAGGAGGCGACGTTTCGAGTTGAGTGTCTGTCGGCTTAGTGGGCGGATGGGGAAGGAGTGACGGCCCAAGTGGATCTTAGTTGGCTAGTCTAAGAGCAACGCCGTGTAGCAGTACGTAGTCTCCTTCAATGAGTTGTAGGATGTGAAGAAGAGTTGTCGAGGTCAGAGACAGAACACAAATGAGTACACACTGCAGTGGCAGTCGTACCAAGGGGCACGGGAGAAAGAAAGAGGACGGCTGGCGGGAAAATGACACGCGCGAATGCGGCTCTGGCTACATAGCACACTAGCCTGACGACTATTGCTCACTTCTGCTAGTCTAGGAGAAGTGACTATTCTGTATCATGTACGTACATCATTTATTAGGATGACGGTGATGACATTGACAGGAGTGACTCTTCACCTCATTAGTCCTTGCATCGCTGTTAGTGTCAAGTGTCAAGTGTTGAGTGCTAAGTGTTAAGAGCAATTCAGGGGTAAAGCGGGAAATTATCCGCCCGCCTTGGCATCTTGGCGCTTGATACTCTTTGTGTCTTTTCGATTGTGCTGTTGTTGTGGTGTATGCTCTATCCATCTATTTCATGATGGGTCTATGAATAGAACGCGTCGATCTGTTCTCGAAAAACTGCGTGTTCTCTGATGATGGAGATGCCAGTTTGACATGACGATCGTCCGACTAAACGAACTTGTAAGATTTCGAACTCTATGTCAGGATTTGGTTTAGCGCTGTTATAGCGTATGTATTGGTGCTATCTTATTGGAGGATCTGTGAAGTTGCTCGGAACGACCCTGTCACGGCGATTACTCGTAATGACGGACTGACATCAGCATACATAGTAAAGCCCATAGAGCAAGGAGATGGGTGAAAGACAGACAGTTATTATGATCGCATAGGTATGGATGATCCATGGCCCCAACCCTATACACACTAGCCCTAACAGTCAAAGCACCTGATAGCTAACGAGTTATCATGCAAGACATGACGTCTGATAAGACCGAGACATAGGGGGCGGAAAAGGGGTCGTCTACTGATGATCCTATGACACTGCCACATGGAGGGCACTCCGAGAATCGCCTTGGGGCCACGATGGTCAAATCTATCAGTTCTTTTTTGAATGTAAATAAAGGTATGTAGGGTACACGTAAGACATTATGCCTTGGGCATCGCCCCGCATAATAAACGTCTGGGGCAGTGCCGGAAGCAGTTAGCTTGTCCGAACTGCTCAGAGATTGAAACGATATATTTTTTTTGTTTTCTTTTATATCGACGTTTCTCGCTTCTATTTCGTCTCTTCTGTTCACTATTACCTCAAATATATGTAGCGATCTAACAGCCATCTATCAGCCTGGTCACATTGGCCGGTATATCAAAATGCGCCGCCCATTCCTCACCCTCTTCGGCGCAGATCCCGCCCTGGACGCTCTCCACCCCTACGAAACCTCATGGCTTCTCCCGCCCATTCTGCTCGGGCTCATGCGCGCCATAATCGCCATCTACATCTTTTTTTGCATTGTATACATCTTCATCCACGACGCCATCAGCCACGACTCCGTCGCAATCGGACAGTCGTTTAGCTACTTTACCTTCCTGAATTTCTGGGGTATGGGGTTCTACTTTGCTGTCTCGGCAGTGCATACGTTGCTGTATGCGGCGACGGGGCGGTCTGTGATATTTGATCGGTTGCCGCGTGTGTTTAGAGGGTTGCATGCGCTGTTTTATACGTGTGCGACGACATTTCCGTTTTTGGTGGTGGTGATTTATTGGGGGGTGTTGTACAGCGGGCCGTGGTTTCCGGAGTGGTTTGGTGCTTGGAGCAATGTATGCCCTTTTCTTTCCTTGAATTATATGAAATCGTGCTAATGAGAATAAAGATCTCCGAACACGGCATAATCGGGCTCTACGCTCTTCTAGAAGTCTTCCTGACCACCACACCCCCGCACCCTCTTATCAATCTCGCATTCCTCATTCTGATCCTTTTGCTGTACTTGTCCCTTGCATACCTGACCCACTACACTCAGGGCTGGTACACATACTCCTTTCTGGATCCTGGTGACCACGGGCAACACAACGGTAAAGTTGCCGCGTACTGTTTCATCATCTTGGCGATTATTTTGGTTGTGTTTTTTGCGACATGGGGGTTGATTTGGGTGAGAAGGAAATTGACACACGAGAAGATCAAGAGGGCGAGGCGGGATTTGGCGCCGGTGTATGGGAATAATTCGTACCTTCGTGGAGATGAGGAAATGCGCATTGGTAGGGTGAAGGGCCCGAACGAGTTTTAGATCTTGAAGTGAAATGATATCTTCATGTATTCTCAATTTTGGAGATTTGATGAGCACGTACAGTCTATCTTAAGTCTACTTTTGTCGTCTAACTGACATCCCTCGTCTTCCCCCACTTCACAGTATCCTGCTTCCACAACGAAAACAGCGGTATAACAATACTGTAAACAATGATCATCGGAAAAAACGGAAGATAAAACGGGATGTATCGCCAATCATTGCACAGCACGCACAACGCAACGGGGATCATGCAATATCCAAGTAATATGGGCCATGCTAGAGGACTCAGGAATAGGTTCAGAGCGGCAAGAAAGAAGCCTGCCGGCAAGGCTAGCGGTAAAATAAGGACCATAAACAACTCACAGCCAATGACAAACACCAGCATCAGCTGATTCCAGACCGAAGCGTCAAAGGGGAGGATGTTGAGATGCGAAAAGTGGCAGTGGATAAGCGAGTTTGTCCATCGGCGACGCTGGTCGATTAACACTGACAAACTGGTCGGCGCGGTAGTTGTGCATACTGCTGCTGAAAAGTATCGCTGGCGACATTCGGACGCGAAGTACCGAATTGACAGGGTCGAGAGATACCGGTCCTCCCCAATTGAGAGCAGATTATGTTCGTGCAGCGTCTTTTCATAATTCCCTGCATAATCTTCCAGGATGGCTGGGTGCAGGATGGCGGGTTCGTTGTTGTACGCCCATTTGAGGCGGTAGATGGTGAAACAGCCGCTCAGCACAAGCACATTTGAGCAGACGCTCTCTAATGCTTTGAGGATGGTGTGCGTGAGCCAGTATTCGAATACTTGACTGCAAGCCACGACGCTGTCGACGGGATTGCTGACCCCTGTATATCCACAGACGCCAATCAGTTTTTGATCCCTTTCGAGTTGGTGGACGAGATATGAAATGCCTGTGGGCTCGATTTCGGTATCTGAATCCGCCACCAGCATATACATCGCATACCGCGCATCGATACCCAGACGCATCCGCATCTGAAAATCAATCGTCTCAAAAAGCGGCGCCGCCGAGACTCCTCCTCCTCCACGCTGATGATAATTAACATAACGCAAGAAATTGTACACCAAAAGCTGCGAATCTCGTTTGCCCCTATTTCCCGGTTTGGCGTTCGTCTGCTCATCGGACCTGCCGACCTTGACAATGACCACATACGGCACCTCCCTGTAATATCCCGTACAACAAAACGCGAAATTATCCGACGTCCCTTTCTCGTCATACGACGGGTATCGTTTCGCCTCCGCGTCAATCCCGCTTTCTAGGTCTGTTTTGTGGTTGAATATATCATACAGCAAGATGTGATACGTCGGCTTATTGTTTTGGGCAGACGCAATTTTGCCGTCTGCGACAATGAACAACAATTTGCGCTTCTTCGTGTATGTAGACGCAACGCATGAATCAATCGTTTTGCGAAGTACGTATTCGGTCTCGTTGTAGCAGGGGACGTGCATTACGATTAAGGTGTCGTGTTCTTCATACGATGCAGGGGTGTAGCGGGTCTTGACGGCGCAGTAGGCTGCCAACAGCATAAATGCGCCGCCGACGCCCATGTATATCCACATAATGTGGCGTACGATGATGCAGAAGTTGCCGTGGCTGGAGAACATGCCGAGAGGCACTTTCATGATGCAGCTGAAGACCGGCTGGATGATCAGGAAGTAGGATAGGACCATGTATATTACGGCGACAAGGAGGCAAAAGAGTACCTTTTGCCGGAATGCGAGTCGGAGTCGGTAGTCGTTCATTTGATAGGCCTTTTTAAGGAACCATGAAGGAATATAGAAGGTCAAACAGCGGGCAAGCCATACCCAGAATTTGCGGTATTTTCCAGGCCGTATGCGTTTGTCGGTTCGGTTGTTGGTTTCAAACTTGTGTGCTGCTGTTTCTTTGGCGATTTTCTTTTTGCTCCAGAATTTTTGGCGAAGGGTTCGCTTCTCGTAGATGGGTTGGGGGAGATCCGGGGATCGAATGCCGTCCTCCCGATCTATTGCCCGAGTCGATACGACAGGGTATTTCTCGACGTCTTCCGAGGACTCGACATCTTTGTTATAGGCTTGTGGCTCATGGATATTCTCCGCAGCTTTTCCAATAGGCGCCATGAGAGTCGATGTCAAGATGATTCCAATCCAATCGGACAGAGACAGGCCAGAACCGGGTATCTTGCAGGGGGCTCAACGCTCAAAGTTGATTTCGACAGAGAGGATACATCTAGAGACTACCTGAAAGTTTGGGTGTAGCAGTAAATATTACGTGATGATTTAGGGTTGCCAGCGAACCGGTTCGTAGCTGGGTACGTACTACGTAGGATGTTCTCGGAGGCGTGGAATCTCCGTTAACTTCTTTCCACGAACACATGTCTCAACTCCTCGTTTACGAAAGCAAAGGMTCAAGTCTCCTTTCACAAAAAGATAGAGCGCGATTTCTATCCTCGCGGAGGATTCAACTCAGTACGCCGCCGGAGTCGCATGGAACCATCGAGAAAAGCATACCAGACAACAGAAAATCTGAATATGCGGAGGTTTGCATGTAGGGGATGCTCATCCAAATCATACGTACATAGAATATAAGCAGTAAAAGGGTTGGGATTCTTCAAGTCAATTTAGATATACAAGCTTTCAAAGTAATAAAGCCTTTTCGCAATTCTTGCAATTCATACGTAGTAAACTGTCAATATATATCTAAATCTCTCTCAAATGCTACATTAGCATATATAAGTAAGAGGCTTAAGTCCAGGGCTTCATATCTATAAGTATAAGTTTCTCATTCTCTTTAGTGTTGGAAACTGCTTAGGAAGCTATCATTTTTATTACTTAGCAATCAAGTGCTCGTTCTCGCATCATTACATTAAGTATCTGTTGAATACAAACATTAAAAACTGGAGAGAAATATACAAGTTCAGATTGGACGGAACGATGACTCACCGTACGTGTCACTCCTGTTTTCACGAACACGAAGGCTGAGCTCCTCTTTTACAAACATCACTATCCTCGCAGAGGTTTCTTACGTAGTACAATTTTTCGGCGTCGCGTGGAGCTATCGTAAGAGTCTGCAGGTCCTCTATTACGAACAGGATGGACGATCTCTATCCCCACAGAGGCTTCATGCTCGACACGGGCCGAAAGTTCTTCCCCGTGAAGGCCATCGTCAACCTCTTGAACCTCTTACACCAATACAACTTCAACGTCTTCCACTGGCACATTTACGATGCCGAGAGCTTCCCGCTTCTCTGGCCAGCAGATGGTGAGTTGACGAAGGTCAGTGAGAAATATAATCACTCGCTCGAGTACTACTCGCCACAGGACATCGGATATATCGTCAAGTATGCGCAGAATTTGGGGATTCGGGTCTATCCGGAGACGGATATGCCTGGCCACTGTGATATTTGGTACGTTCCTACATTAGAGCCGGAAACAAAGAAACATGGATCAATCTTACATCGAATTGTTCAAGGGGACTCTGGAGAAAAGATCTGGTAGTCGGAACCCCGGATCTGAAGCATCCAAACGCTCAACTCGATATCACAAAGGCCGAGACACATGATTACATACGTGATCTTGTCTCGACCGTCGACCGATATTTCGGTTCTGACTCACACCACTTTGGCGGCGATGAGGTTGCCCTGATCTGGAATACGGAAAACGACAGGAAACTTCTAGCGACTTTCTTCGAGTGGCTCAGAACCATCCCCTGCTGTCAGCACAAAAAGTTGATTCTGTGGGATGACCCCGTCACTACCGAACTGGGAAATGGTGCAGATGACATTTCCACAGATTGGGTAATTCAAACCTGGCATAATGGCGTGACAAAAAGCGTGCTTGAAAAGGGTTACAGGGTCGTTGTCTCGGAGTCTGAGACATTTTATATTGGTAATGCGGACTATGAGAGGATAACCAAGTTTGTATTTCCGGTTCATAGGAATGTATTGGGGTTTGAGGTTGTTTGGTTTACGTCGGAGAGCGATGATCCGTCGAATCTGGAACAGAGTTGGATTGCAGAGCCGCTCAGGGCTGCGGCGGAGATTCGAAGGAGACCGAGCTAAACCGGCTGTTTTTAAGAAGGGGTTCATCGTGAAACGAGTGTCTAAAATACTAGCAAAGAAGCATATGCATCGCATGTTTATTGTATGATATACTATTATCTCGCATATGTGAGGCATGTAGCGAAAAAGGATGCAGGATTTGGACTGCGATTAGGTTCTACATCATTCAGCATGTGTTGGTGGCCTCCTAGTAAAGACGAAGAAGTACCTTTGCAAAATGAAATGAGAGGCTGCGGACTGTATGTCTCTGCTACGTCTGTGACATGAAGGCCAAACGCCGCTGACGACGCGTTCAGATATCGGTTTGTGTTTTAGATGGCATGTATGTGCCATACCTGTCATATCGCAAGCTACTGATCCCAGAGCTAGAATCTACCGTTTAAGTTAGTCACTATTCTATGAGAATTTAGGGGATAGATTCTAACCAGCGCCAGGAGGATACATGAGTCATCTGCTTTGATGGGATTCTTCTTGAGTTTCCTCGCATAGAATCGAAAACAGACAGATGTTTTCGCCAGGAGGGTAAAGACGACTGAAACCGCGAGGATAGTCCGCTGAGCGTTATTCACAACCCCAAACATCACCATTCCGGGTTCTAAGTCACCTCATTAATATAAATATTGGACGCAAAACCATATCAGTCCTCATGTCACGGCTCTTTCACTGCTGTTGATCTCATCAAGACCATTCTGGGACATATTTTGGTGGACTACGACGTTAGTCCTTCGGAGAGAGACCTTCAAATATATGGATCGAGTACAATGGCTTCCAGTCATCTACACAGAATGCATCCAAAACATAAATCTCGCTGATTTGTATATGCGACTATCATGCTATCATGCGATACTGTGAAGTGCAATCCAGTAACCTTTATACCTATTACTTATCAATCTGGTCGATTATTCTATCGACCTTCTCTACCCATCCTTGAAATATAGCGCGATTCGCGTCACTCTCAGCCAAAAACACATTTATCTTTTCTAGCCCATTCAATGTTTCGGCCATTCTATCGTCTTTGGTTGTCCCACACAGTATCTTCATACTGCATGACCGCGAGTGCAGTATATACGCATAGCATGCCACTTGCTTTGAAACCTGAAGTACTTGCCCCATTCTCATAAATAGCTCTGGGTTATCGAGTAGACTTGGATTTCCCCATAGCAAGCCCCATGGCGTATAGACGATGTCGTGTCTTCTGCAGTAATCGCGAACATCCCGATCGAACGGAATTACCGGATATGGTAGATCCTTCGGGAAGTTGGGTGTTGGACTATCAACTGTATCTTCCGTGAATCGGTTTTGCACCGTTCGGGGTTTGATTGTGGCTGAATTATAGACCTTTTGGAGTGAATCGAGATCGACGTTTGAAAGTCCGAGAGAGTGGACACGCGATGGCACTAATTTTTCCATGACCTGCCATGCCAGAATGGTATCCTCTATCTTTGGGTACAGTGAGTGTAGGATCAGACAGTCGATATGATCAGTTTTTAGATTAAGTAGCGATGCTGCAATTGACTGCTCTATTTGGTCAGGTATGCTTGCTGTAGTATCGTACGGATAATTCGCCGGGTCTCTGCCTTCTTTGTAAGGAGAAAACTTGGTTTGGATCTATTCCTATGCATCAATCGCTTGTCATATTTCAGTGAAGATAGATTGATGACTTACGTATAAATCCTCACGCGAGAAACCACCAGAAGTCATAGCAGCTGCGATCCCTTCGCCAACAAGAGCTTCTCTGTATGCATGGCTGCTACCAGCGGTGTCAATGCCTCGGAAACCTGCTTTCAACGCTGCCTCGACAAGATGGGCTGTTTTATCAAACTTGAAGGCGGTCCCATAAATGATTTCAGGGATTGGTCGGGGCTCAGCCATTGTTGCAGGGTTGCAAAATTTGGTACAAATGATAGTGTAAGATTGAATCGTCTATCTACAGGGGAATTTCCAACCTTATAAAGTTTTGCTGTTGGCTGTTGATATTATTTCTGCATGTAACGCGTTGCGTATTGACGACGACTTGGAGATAAGAACGGTCTATAAATTAGGCAACCGCATGACTATGCAAGCTTATCTAGTTCTGGGAACGTTGGAATGACTACTGTGGTTAGTTTCGTCTTTCGGGATTCGGTAGTAACCCTAAATAACCCTAACAAATATCGCATTCTGAGTTTACAATAAGCTTACTCGAAATCGTCCAGGCACAAGATGACATGACGTATCCTTTGCCGAGAGATATCCAAGTGACAAAGATTCTGAAGAGTCTGTTATGCCCATTAATGGGTGTCTGTTTTGAAGACTGGATTTTTGTGCGAATTACTTATTGCAGGCAGCATAATGATTTTTGTCAGAACCACTTCGAGGGCGACAAACTAAGTATCACTTCTTTTGAACCCCATATGCCCCGGCCAAGATACCTCGTACAGACCCAAGCTAGTCAAAATATAGAATATCTCCAAAAAAAGGATAATGATTGCCGCAAAATGTAGAACTTGAGTCTGATTGTAAAACATACAAGCACTTCATTCTCCATGATGGTAGCAGGATGTAACTAGCGAAGAGGTGATATCGTCTCTGCGAACAATCGCTAGAACAGACACATTCGCAGTTCATCAGGCAAAGGCGTGCTAGAATTTGCTACGCAGACTGGCAGCGATGCACCTTAAGGAAAAGGCTTACAATCACAGTATTAAATATTAACTAAATGGGCTGCCAAGAAAAGGGCTAGTTGCCATTTCAGGAAGAATATAAGCAACCAGTTCAAATATATACTTATCATAATCTTAAAAGAGCGACATAAAAAGTCACTGCCAGAGCAAAGGCTGAGTAGGAGCCCCAAGCCATCTTCTTAGATGCAGCGCCAGTGTATGTAGGAATGGCAGTAGATACCCTAGTCGTGGAGCCCGGAGAAGTGGAAGAGCTGCTATAGACAGCTCCAGCACTAGAATGGTGGACCGCCGAAGAGGAAGGCGCATTTGGAACTGTAGTCTCTTTTGCGCCAGCAGCTGTTGTGGGATGATGATCCGTAGACGCAGAAATTTCTTCGCCAGATGGTAGAGGTGCACTGGAGAGGTTATTATCAACGGCAGATGAAGCTGTGGCGGCCACGCTCGACTCTATTGCAGTAAATGGGCTAACTGCATAGGTTGTCGTATACACAGGTACCGTTTCGGTGGTGAGATAGGAAGTTTTTTCTGATGCTGGGCAGTCTTTAACTGCCGACGGACAGGCAGTAACCGTATGCACCTGGGTGGTGAAGACAGTGGAAGTTGTCAATTGAGGATTTGCAGGAATAGAAGTTTGAGTGGCCGCTGTTCCTGTTTCAGTAGCCGTTACAGGACAGATAGTGGTGAGAAGGGTTATAGTTTCTGTGGTTACAAAAGTGGTGCGCTGATTCGCAGGGCAATCCTGGACGGAGGGCGGACACGATGTGATCGTGCGCACCTGAGTAGTTGTGACCGTGGAGGTAGTAAGTCGAGTTGATGACCCGATTGAAAGCGTGGAAGACGAGCTGCTTTGAGAGGTAGAAGGAGATGACGGCAATGATAAAGTATTTGTTCCCGTAGAAATTGACGTAGAATCAGAAGTTCTATGTTCCGAGTGTCCTTGTCCAGAGCTAGATTCGGTCAGTGCTGTAGATGTGGTGACTGAAGTTGTTGAAGACAAGACAGCCGAAGAAGAGTGAGTGGAGCGGCCTGTGGAACAAGGACGGCGCGATCGGCGCGAGGAAGAGACACGGGCAGAGGATGAAACAACGCCTGAAGAAGAAATAGCAGCTGAGGAAGAAACAGCAGCTGAGGAAGAAATGACAGCTGAAGAAGAAACGACAGCTGAAGAAGAAGCGCGGGCCGAGGAAGAGACAGCAGCTGTGGATGAAACAACGCTTGAAGAAGAAACGACAGCTGAGGAAGAAACAGCAGCGGAGGAAGAAATGACAGCTGAGGAAGAAACTACAGCTGAGGAAGAAACAGCAGCTGAGGAAGAAACAGCAGCGGAGGAAGAAACAGCAGCCGAGGACGAAGATGAAACGACGACAGCCGACGACGACGACGACGAGGAGGAGGAGGAGGAGGAGGAGGAAGATGCAGCAGCAGTGCTGGCCGAGGAAGTGACAACAGCCGATGACGAGGCGATGGTTGATGAAGTCGAAGAGCTTGTAGAGAGCGTTATGGTCGAGGTGTAGACTGTTACTACTTCCACGACGGTCGTTTCCGTGGTGACTTGTGTCGTAGAGGTCGTCGCGGTCGTTACGCATGGGTTTGTAGTATATTTCAGCAATGCCTGGTAGGCAACTGCTGATGTAACAGTCGCTGTAATGTCGTTGAGAAATGTGCAAACACGCGCCGCTGTGTTATAGTTGACGCCCGAGCATATTGTCGAGTAGACACTACAATACTGATAACACAACGCAAATTGGGCTGCAGGAAGGACGAGAACTGTCTGTCGTCCCTGCAGAGAGACTCCCGCACACTCCTCCTGCCAATAATATCCAGCGGTTGAAAAGACACCATTAGTACATTGTCCAAAAGGAAAAGAAGACCCAGGGGTACAAGTAGTTTGGGTTGTGGTCAGGGGGAGAATGCTGGTAATCGTGCTGGTAATTGTCTCGGAATAGGTAGAGGTGGCAGTAGTCAGAGAGGTAGCAGTCGGTGTAATGGTTGAAATTGTTAGTGCCTGGATACCCGATGACAGGGCCACCAGGAGACCGAGAAGGAAACTGGATCGGTGCATGGCTGGTTGAAGCAAACGAAGGAATGGCTGTCTGTAACACAGACTAGTTTCTGAATGGAGGGCCAGGGAGAGTCCATTTTATATGTAGGGAGGCGGATTCTGGCTTCGTCTTAGTTTCGACTTGGCGACTAGGTTTTCCTTGATGCTGGATCGCTAGGAATTGCCACATGGATTCGCGCTTTTGCTAGCAAATTGGATTGCGAAGGCACTTCTCCGTATGTAGTTTAAGGTTGGTCTAGTGATTTTCACAGCGTCAAAATAGCCGACACGGAGCGCCACTCAGGCACCGTCACCCGAGCCAACTAAATAGCCTTCTCTGAGCCTAGGCCTTACTTAATTAGTGGTTAGTGGTTCCTCTACTACTAAATATTCTGTACTAGTGTGCCTACTCAGTGGGCTGGAACATGAGCGTCCCCACAAAGGCAGCGTCAGCTGGAAAAAAAAAACCCCCAACCTGGCAAGGAAAATATGGTTCGTATAGGCACCTATGTACTGGACCGAATTACCGGGGCAGCAAGTCAACCGCAGTAGTTCGCAGCTTAGACCTCCAAATAGACTGCTTTCAGTAAATGCAATACCAGAGAATTGGATATCTTGATTCTCACATATTGGAATTTTTAATCATACTCAATTTTGACACATCAATGCATCATTAAAGAACGAAGTCGGAATCTCGCTGAATGCTAGATGCAAAAATCCTTGAACGCTTACAGTCCTTTGCTCGAGGTCTTTGGGAAAATCCAGCACCATTCGAGAAGTCAGAATACTTCAAAATCCGAGGAATCTGAGAACAACGAGCTGGCCCATGAAACTGAATCAATCCTAGCACCGAAAAAGCCCAAGAGCAATAACTGGTGGATGAAGATCTTTTGCGCTACAATCCTTTTGTTGTATATCATTGGTTTAGGGATGATTTTTGCCCTGGTGAAGCAGGACAGCCATCTATATTCATATGAGAACTACTCTGTTTTCCCCGAACGCAAGGCCTTTTTTCTCTACTTTCCTGTTCCTTTACCCATTGTTTTACTCCGAGCTCACATTGTCAAAAGTGGAATATAGAACAAGAAATTTCATCCCGAAGATATATTTCCGAGCTCAAATTAGAAACCGTATGGGATTTTGGTCTGCCAAAAGCGAAAGGATTTACCATGGTTGAGAAGCTACGGCAGTTTGATCTGCCCCCTGGCTCGCCTTTTCAAGGAGGCCATCACCGCTATGGAGTTGGGGACATCAGTATCACTGTGTGGTATGCAATTTATTTCAATGAATTTATCTCTCGCCTCCTTTCTTCAGCATACACCTCGAGAGTGTGGAGTGATAGACAGGATTATGATTAATGGTCTTCTCTACAGAGAATGATGCGCGACGAATTCTTCGCTCAACTTCACAACCGAAGCACTTTGGTGGGGATGGAGGTCGATCTCAACAAGGAGGAATATACGACTGAGGAAATACGACTCATTCATCTGACACATTGCTACGATTACCTGCGGCAAGTCATTTTCTGTCTTATGGATATGACAATCGAGTATCCTACCGGAAACGGCGTCGCCAAAGGAACGATTAGTAAATATGAAGTTCCTCATCAATATGTGAAAAGTGTAAGTACTTTATTTCAGCCCACTGTAAAAAAATAAAGAAGAAGCAGAAAGATGCTAAAATATGTCTTAGGAACCTCTAGATGCATACATGGAAATGCATGCTCCTGACGGTTATGTAACAAAGACCCCATAATTTCAACATTGCAATGCAAAATCCATCAAACATTATATTGCAATAAGACCGATGGAGGCGATAAATCAGTGACTCGGTCTAGTAAGCTTTGTTAAGGAAATTGAGAGAAAACTAATGGCGTAGAGACTAGCCGCAGTGAGAAAAGGCAATCCCAACCAAGAATTACCGAGCAGCATACCCCATTTGAATGTATACGCCAGTAATGGCCCAGCGAAGACCATTCCTCCTGATGTCACAGTAGCAATGGCGGTATAGACAGTTCCCAATAGATTCTTGTCTACTAGGGAGGTAACGAGACTCCGTGCAGTGATTTGAAACGAAAATCCGAGTGCACAAATGACTAAACCCACCGTGAATATCAGAGGTGACCAGCCGAAGAACATAAGCGTTGACCCGATAAACAGAAGTGCAGTGCTGGCCTGAGTTAGGTGTTTATCCCTTACTGCTGGATTCAGTTTCAATCTCAATCCAAGGAACTCGGAAATTGCAGGCAATAGAACAAGAAGCAGAAACAGATTAACACTGCCGCGCAGAGATAAAAGATAAGATGTCTGTTACGGAATCAGCAAGGATTTCTTAGAGGAGTAGATTAGTCTGGTTACTATTGACTTACCTGGCCAATAGTCCAGTGAAACTTCTTGGGTCCATATTGTAAAATCAGTGGAATAGCTTGCTTCCCAAGATAGGAACTGAAGAAGCAGACCAGAATAAGAGTGACGTTGCTGTTCTGTCGAACCAGTCGTAGCGACTCTTGAAACTTTCTGAATTCCGAGAGAACTTTCCCAAGGACATACTTATAACCTGGTTCATCCCCGTTACCTGACGAAGATCTAGATTGGTCATCAGCTATATCCATTTGAAGTGTCTCTGGTACCCAGAAGGCAATGAAATAGCCGACAAAGTATATGCCAAAGCTGATGAGGTATGGCAGCCATGAGCTGAACGACATGAGCATAGCACTCGCAGGAGTTGCCACGATTTCCGATATCAAAACCGCCGCAGAAAGTTGCGAAAAAGCTGTGGTCCTAGATACTTATGCATCAGAACTCACTCATATCTGATATATGAAACGGGCCTACCTTCTTTCCACCGAACAGCTGTCTGCAATCATGACCCACATCATTGATGTCGCAGTCTGAGGACCACCACCGATCAATTGTGACAGGGCTGAGAACCAAACTGCTCTCAGAGGAATTCTTGGAGCGAACCAGCCTTGACCAGTAAGTATGAGTATCTTTCCGAAGCGGTAGTTTTGCAATAGACTCACAAACAATTCTGGTCCAACACTCTCCAAGAATGCAACCAGTCATTCCTAATAGCAATATAGGTTTACGACCAATTCTATCCGCCAGAGCGCCATGGGGCAGTGCTAAAAGAAGCCCTTTTGGAAATCGGTGAGTTATCCGGGTTAATATGCGCAAGCTTTCTACCGGAGCCTTACCTGGAATGGTTTGAAATGTATCAGCCCAGCCATTGATCAAAGCCAACTCGCTTTGTACCGGCTCAACTTTACATAGCTCTCGGTCGAGTTGATCGTGAGCAGACAAAGCGCCTATTGTTGTATAATATTGTCGGCAAATAATTTCCTCAAAAAGCTGCAATTGAGGAGCAACCGCTGCGTAGCCAGCGAGATCCGAAATCAGAGTCACAGTTGCAATCAGTACGATTACTTGCAAAGCGTGTTTCGATGAAGACGACTCGGGCTGCCTAAAAGATTCGGAATCGCGTGCGGAGTCGAAACTGTTTTCGGGCTGCAAGAGGGGTTCTGTCTCTCCAGTCTCAGCCATTTTCAAGGTTGTTGGTAACCGACATATATCACAGATGTTGCAACATCGAAAGAATAAAGTGCAGCGGACAAAGAGAGCTGTTCATAAGGACATGGATTGCTTATCTGAGACCAAATCCCTAACAAGAGTAGACAGGGATGTTGGTTGGCTGGCCTGCTGGAGCGATAAGCCAGGGCTTGCCTACTAGTTAGGTACCAGTACAGTAATGTCGCTTTCTTTATCTCCGAGGTTACCATCAACACCAGACCCAAAGCGAGCAAAACCGTGCTTTGATGCCTCCTATGATAAAACTTTGCTTTTCATTATGCTGCCGGAGCAATGGAGAGAAGATCAAATTACTGCGAGGCAGCTGATGATGTCTTCGGCCCCCGGATATATGGCTGTCGGGACAGTTTCGATTTCACTCTTCTTTTCGAGCAGTCAATTCTGTCTATGCTGCCATCGCTTATCCTGCTTGTTGTAGCAGTGCCACAATTTCTTCGCCTCTTGAAGGAGGTGAACAAAATACATAGCAGGCCAACAGACTGGCTGATCCTCGCTAAGCTTGTACAGTCTGTTTTTCTTGACAGATACCAGTCGTACTGATCTTCTCTATTTCTGTAGACTGCGATTTGCTGTTACGGTGCGACACAAATCGCATTAATCATCATCTATGTTTCTTCCTCAAGTGATCCCACTCGTCTATCTATTGCAGCATCATGTTGCTCCCTATGTGCTACATTGGCCATAGCAGTCCTCTCCTACCTGGGTCATCGTCGATCGGAACGCCCTTCGTTCACCCTCACCATTTATCTCCTTTTCATGACTCTTTTCGATGTCTGTCAGGCACGTACACTCTGGCTACGAAAGATCCATCCTCTGCTTCCAGGAATTTTCACAGCAGGTCTGGCGTTGAAAGCGGCGATTCTTTTCCTCGAGACTATAGAAAAAAGAGCTCTACTGCGAACCCCGTATCGATATTATTCACCCGAAGCCCTAGGAGGAATTATCAACTGCAGCGTCTTTTGGTGGTTAAACTCCCTTTTATTCAACGGATCATCCAAGATACTTCGTCAGGAGGATCTCTTTCCCATACATACGTACATGGAATAACTCTTTAGACAATAAGTGTAGTCAAGATCAGTTGGAGATGTTCTTTCAATTTTCATATTGAAAGACCCATTAGTTCTCTATATCTCTATATCTCTTCATCGGTTATTAGTGAGTGTCTTCATCAGATGACAAACGAGCCAGACACCAGCAATTTTGGTACAATAACATCCTGAACATACAAATTACCTTGACTACTTATGATTACCTTCATTCTTTTCTTTGGGAGCCCCAGCTACCATACTACTCTGTTCGGGATTGTGTTACCGCTCGATAGCGGGTTTTAGATACAATATAGGGAATTCGTGTGGAAGATGGCACACCGCGGGATTTCAGTAGACATTCTGTAAACTAGCTCCCAACATTCAGGTTTTTCAAAGCTAGGGAGACACCTGGAACAAGGGTCGATGGAGCCAGTCCATTGAGCCAGCGAAAAAGGTAGATTTGAAAGTATAATGATGAAATTTCTCTCTTTGTGACCACACGCCATCATTTTTGAAGAGTCGGTGCACAAGTAAAAGACAGGATAGAATCCAGGACATATTATCTAGTGGAATTCATTGTTTTGTAATTTACAGAATGGGCTTCAAGCCGGGGAATTGGCTTCGCGAAAATTTGGCTCGCAATTCCTTAGGACACTATACATCTATTTCGTCGAGTTCTGATTCAGATCTTCTCCCCGACTGCCACATTTGTTCCAGCCAAAATAAGTCATCTAAAAGAAGTCGAAGAAGAATTTCCAGCTTCATCGTTGCTGGCCTCATCAGCTTTACTGCCATTTCTTCTGCCTCATTTTATCTCGGGAAACTTAGTATGGCATCATCCACAGTTCAGTCTTCTCGATTGAAGACTGATCGAGCATTTCCAGAAAGTTAGTTCTATAATCTGTTTCTTTTTAAATACGACTGTAATACTAAATATCTAGACAGTACCAATGAGACCAGTCGTTTGGAAAGAAGATAAGGGATTTCTTAGAATGGATCCAGTGAATGCCAGATTCTGGTCTCATGAAGACCAGAGACCAAACTGGACAATATGGGATGAGATTCATCGAGGTAATCTGCCTCTACTTGCTACCACAATATGCCTTGCTTATCTATGACTGATCATGATGAATAGGGTCTTGGATACAGTTATCCCCATCTCCTGAAGATGATATTGTTGGCGGGCTACCGCTAGATCAATTTGCCGAAAATGGCCACTGGTCAAATCAGAAGCAAGGATTCGTGCCTTCTGTCCTTCACCAGCTTCACTGTGTGGTACGTGGTCACGGCGGGGAAACAAGCGAGCTTCGCCACCAGAATATCATAAAGCCGTCCGACGCCCTCCCCGGCTTCTACCCGTTCAGATCACCATTGCACGCACCAGGATGAACCAAGCCCCGACGGACCAGCCATAGAGGCCGTATCGGTCAAAACGGCATCGGCCCTGCGATACCTGTCGACGGCGGAAGCAGTCCTGTCGGTTAGACAGTAATTGCCCTTGCTCCACCTATCGCAGTTTGGGAACGAAGTGCACCTTTGTGCAACCACCGCCGAAGAAGCGGCGCGGAGTGCAGCTGTCTGAGACGTTAGTCACAGCTGACCCCTTACAGACCGACCCCGGCACGCCGCAGCCAACAGACCTGGACTGGACCCTGGATGGGTTTCCAGTCACTGCCTTCCAGATCTTTGGTCAAGACTTTGAGGATTTCAGCCAGCTTCCATCCAGCTCGCTGTTTCCCTCCCACTACGACCTGCCGTTCCCCACAAACGAGCTTTGCACACCAGATGATAGCTTGAAGCTCCCGCAGAATGAACGAGAGATCAGCCCGGAGACGACTGCAGTCAGCCAGTCTACCTCAGACTCTGCGGCTGCTCTCTATCGAGACCAACTCGCAGGTGCCGATGCTGCTCAAAGACAGCGGCAAGGGAATGACGCCGGTCTCTCATCTTCGGGGCAATCCCTAGACGACGCCAAAGGGTTCATCTCGCAATATCTTGGATTTTCAGGCGGTATTGATCCCTTTATGCTGCACCATATGCGATTTCAGATCTCGAAACCCAGAAGATCTTCAAGTCTAATTACCGTCGAGTCTACAAAGGTAGTCCCTCTGCCGTTCCGAGTGGTGATCTTACCCTCCCGGTTCATTTCATCCAGTATCCTTGTGAAATCAACCGTTCCGCAAATCATGTCTTGGAGAGTCTCAGAATTCAGGAGGAAACCGACCGAGCAAAGCTAGAAGAGTTGGTGCTTCCCGAATTTGGGCCTCGTCTTGTTGGGCTGTAAGTCTTCCTGTGCCCGGTAGTAGCATATCACATCTAGTAGTGGTCACAGCGCATCGACTAACTCCATCAACAGGTTTTTTCGATACATCTTCCCAAGTTTTCCTGTGCTCTCACGAACCTGCATGGGCCTACGCTCAGAGACCCTGATTCCAAATTTGAGTGCCCAACGAACGGTACCTTCATCTCTGCTGGCCGCGGTGTATGCTCTTGCAGTACCTTTCTGCCGCTATGACCCCGTGCTCTGTGTCTCGCATATGCTAAATATGCCCCCAACAGCCGACTTGTGGGCGGCTGCACAGGAAGGAGCCCTCCGAGAAACAGAGAATCCACGCTTGTCCACCCTACAGACTGCCCAACTTTGTCTTCAAAGACCATTAGATAGGGGCGATACGGCCATGAAATTTTCATCTCGTCAGGCCCTCCTTAGTTTGATTGTCTCCCTTTCCGGCAAATTCGGCTTACACCTCGATTGCATATCCTGGTCTATTTCAGCATGGGAAAAAAGACTGCGCCGCCGGTTGTGGTGGATCATCTTTTCGGAAGCGACCTGGAGCAGCTTACTCGCCGGCCATCCACATCCCATTTCCGATGATGACTGGATTATGACTCCTTTAACTAGTAATGACTTTGTTATCGACAATATCTTTTGCCCGAGCGAAGAAACGAATCGAAGACCACGGGCCGATCAGGAGCCTTGCTTACATTGTCACAGCGGATACGATTTCAAACTCCTCGCTACCTTATCTGTTATTGCAAATGATGTTTTGAAGACCTTCTTTACGCTGCGTGCAACCCAGCAGATGGGGTCCGATATGAATGCATCACTGGAAGCAGCGCAACGACTTATCCGTCAATTAGAGCTGTGGCACGCAGATCTCCCTTCTCATCTTCGCGCGGATTCAACTCGGCAGGCATCTACACTGCAGAGTTCTTTCCATTCCGCTTCTGGAGCCCGTCTTCGGCTCTCATATCTAACTCTCGGGATTTTAGTCTATCGGGCTGTCTTTCGATCACTTGTTACATCTACCTCCTCCCCATCCTCGGCTCCAGCCTCGGTCTCGGCCTCATTTCCACAACAATCTCGCTCTGATTCCGCATTTATCTTGCAGTTTAAGGTTGCAGCAACAGATTGGCTGGAAAATGTTATAATGTACACTGAAACCCTCACAGCTCGTGATCAGAGTAGCTTTTGGTTCTCCTGTTCGTCTGGTATCCACCAACACCCATTACCTTTCACTACTAATTTATACAGGGTCTCAAATGTGCTTTGTTACTATATCTAACTTTTTCCTTTTCCGCCTACTACAATCAAAAACAATAACCGAAGCGAGAGAAGTCATGTCCCTCACACGTCGCTGGGCTGGAATTCTCCGCGACCAAACTGCGTCATTCGAGCAGATACATTTCGGGCTACTACAGCTAGATACCGTCTTCTCATCTGGTTTTGAGAATGTTTTCCACTGTGAGAACTTTCTAATCGAAGTATTACGGGAGAACATTAAAAATTCTGGGCCACAGCCAGGATGATTTGGGTGAGAATGAAACAAAAACAGATGATATCTCCTAAAGCAAGAGAGGTCAGTCGCTTGTCGTCGAGAGGCACCAGTTCAGCACCCCCACCAGCAACAACGGTTGCCGAGAAGGGATGGTTGAAAATTGATGGGCAGTTCCCAAAATAGAAATAGTTGCACGATTCAATAATATAAGAAACCGTGCTTCCCAAAGAACTAAACTATGGTGGTTGGGCAACCGTTCAGTAAGTCATAAGCAGTTGTGCCCGCGCCGCCGCGATGAACATGTCACTGCTGCGCCTTGATTGAATCTCGAGTCAGAATTCTGTTTTCCAGCAACGGCGCGGTTTCTTGATCATGGGCCGGAAGTGGTGGCCTGCCTACTTGAAGCTTGCGGTCTATATCTTCAAGTCGAGAGCTGATCTGGCACAGCACCTCGAGTATCTTCAAAAACGTCATATGGAATTCCCATTGTCTCGGAATAAATATTCTCATGAGTAGTTAAGAAGGATTTGAAGAAGTTGGCAATTTTTGCAAGTTATACCACAGGTTGAGTCGGTGGGCTTAGGATCTGAAGGGATACGAGCTGGATGGGTCGCTACCTGACCATATCCTTCACTCTGATTGAGCTTACGGCTTAGGTACAACACAAATGTGGAATTGATATTATACATAAATTGGTAAGAATTCGCAGATGAGAGACCATCGTTTAAGTTCAAATATGGCTAGTGCGTAAATCTCCGCAACTGATGTAAGTATAATTTTGAAACTTTTAATTAGCGCGAGGATTTTGTCTAGAGCAAGTATAAACAAGCAAGTGTTCATCATTCACTATCAAGTATCTCAATGGTCGAACAGCACCATTCTTTCTTTCCCTTCTGGAAATTTGTACCTCCTTCAAAGACTCGTCAAACTCTCCTTCTATAAAACAGTAGTTAACTTGTAATATGTATCTTAAGACTAATGGAAAATATCTTAATCGCAACTTACATGTATGATTTGCCGGGAAACAGAAATATAGAGGAGAGATTGGACAAATATGTGCGTTCCGCGCGGGCCGTCCGTTCCGATAACATTCTCAAGTAGTGTTCGCTACCTACAATTACCTAGGTTGAGAAGCATATGTGCTACATATATTTGTATGTATATATTCCATATCAGTCCTACCTTCAGGTCAGAACTGCTATTTGTGTGCCAAGCTCTTTCTCAAACACTTCAAAGATTGTTCTCTACAGAGCCCGCGGAAAAAACAGTGTATACCCAGGTAGGTATCACCGAAACAGCAATGGCAACACTCATGACAGGCCCGGCTTCGGAAGCCAAAGCATCTGAAACGGACATCGAACGGAATTATACCAGACCAGAGCTTTCTACCGGCAAAGTGAGCGACGCGCCGCAATCACAAAATGCAGATCCAACGAGAGAAAAAATGCCTAAAGGCTTACTGTCTCAATTGGTACTAACATCTTTACCAGACAATGCAAGGAATGTAACCCGTCGTATGAAGTATGTACTCACTTCAATTGTTTCCTTGGCAGGCATGGCAGCACCTCTGGGAAGCACAATTCTCATGCGTAAGTCAAGTATACCTAAGTGGTACTAGCATGAGCCTCATCAATTGACACTCGCCTCAGCTGTTATAAAAGATATTGCAACTGCCTTCGGCACAACAGCGACTGTTGTCAATCTATCTGTCGGTTTCTACTCACTAGCTGTGGCATTCACGCCGCTTTGGTGGTCATACTTTTCGGAAAGATACGGTCGACGAGCTATCTACCTGATATCATTTTTCCTTCTTGTTGTTTTCAATGTTCTGTCAGCTGTCAGTGTCAACATTGGCATGTTCATCGCCATGCGCATCTTGGCAGGTGGTGCGTGTGCCTCTGTCCAAGCCGTTGGTGCTGGGACTATTTCTGATCTGTGGGATGTCAAGGAGCGAGGGAGTGCTATGGGAATATTCTTTCTCGGACCAATGCTCGGGCCCTTGCTGTCACCTATAATCGGAGGTGCCGTTGCTATTGAATGGGGCTGGCGAAGCACACAGTGGGTCATGGTCATCTATGGAGCTTTGGTCTTCATCTTGGTCCTCTTCTTGCTCCCAGAAACTTCTACCCTACAACACAGGCCAAGGAATACCGACGTCCGAAGGCCATCAATTTCTACTGCGTTTAACGCTATAGTCGCACCTGTTAGGGTGGTTCGTCTCTTGCGGTTTATGCCCATATTGATAACGGTATTTTATAATGCCATCACCTTTGCAAGCTACTACCTCGTCAACATAACCATACAAACAGTGTTCTCAAGCGCGCCATATTCTTACTCTGCCTTGATAGTGGGACTGACATACATTCCCAGCGCCCTGGGGGCCATTATTGGATCTTTCTGTGGAGGAAGATGGACGGATTACATCATGCGTCGAGAAGCAAATAAGGCCAAGCGATACAACGAAAAGGGAGACCTTCAGTTCATCCCCCAAGACCGCATGCGGGAGAACGTCTGGATTGGAGCCTTACTGTATCCTGCAGCGATGGTATGGTTCGGATGGACGGCAGATAAGGGCATTTTCTGGTTGGTGCTCGTAGGTACTTCAGGTCTCTATCGGGTGTGCGGGCTGACGATAAACAGTGTCTGTCAACTTTCTTCTACGGCTTGGGAATGATGCTGGCTTCTAATGTGATGACTACCATGCTTACTGAATTCGTACCGAAACGATCGAGCACTGGAGTCGCTGTTAACAATCTTCTGCGGAATACCTTAGCATGCGTGGCTCTTGTTGTTGCGGATCCGCTGATCAAAGCCATTGGAACTGGGTGGCTGACGACAATAGCTGCGATAATCTGCTGGATCGGTTCTCTTGCGCTGGTTCCAATGATATACAAGGCTGACAAATGGAGTAAAGAAATGGCGGAGAAACTTTCCAAGGTGTCTATCTAGACCAGATATCTATGTTTTTACTTATTACAGGCTTCTGGCAGACGTTGTTGTATCAAAACAGAGGTAGAGCGGACAAACTGCTCGCGTGGAAATTTATAGCTAGCAAAGTAATGTCAAGAAGATTCGAATTCAGAGAGCGAATCAATTCTTGTCCAGGGTCCGCTTTACTCATGGCATATTGATTTTTCTGAAAAACTCCACGCAGTTTCTTTGTAATATAGTCACTGCAGACATGAAATTGAAGTTCTTGGAAAAGTCTATGTTGGCATTGATCCGGCAACTTCAGAACACATTATGCCGGTATATGCCGGTATATGCCGAGTGCAACCAATCGTCTTCCAACCCAGCCTTGTCCATAACGAGCTAAGTAAACAATTGCAGATACCATCCCCAAGCGAGTGACGCTTGGTTCACCAGAACGCGCCGCGAACCGAGACAGGGCCCATCTAAAATTCATAACCTTCGAGCCCACCGTACGAGGCTCTTAATTTATCTCGCTGAACGATGACATGCGCGTGTTCTAAATGAGCTTATTTGATTTGTCGCGATGAATATTGCTCGGGGACATACAATCGAACAACCCAATGTGTATACGTATGTCCCAACTTGTTTGTTGTAATTGCTTCCAACGTTCTAACTCTGAATGAATTAGGGCATAACCCAATCTGGCTCGATGTCCGTGAACATTTTCTCCACGAATGGACGAACACATACAAACCCTAGGTCATGGGCATTGCCTTAACAGTTCCTTATTATAGGTAGACTTAAACTTCACGCTTAACGATCCTTTAGGTTGAACGAGATTCAGGTACCGTCGGCACAGTCCACTCAGGAGTAGGGACAGCTGCAGGAAACGTCGGAATGTGTTTAAATCAGATAACGGTCGGCTGTCCGACAGCCGACGTAAGCCCAAATTGGGCTCAGCATGAACATTAATGTGCGAATTAAGAATTAATGGTGGAGATTAGTTCATGTTAAGTCGATATTGATCTTGAATTTTAGTACAAATCATCGGTCGGCGTTGCCAGCACGTGGGAACAGCGACCCATATGGCATGGATTGTGGATATTTTCCTGGGTAATAACACCTCCAAAGATATAGTTTCAATTCCTCCAAACTGTGAGGCCGGATTGCCGGCAGGCTATATAATCTGTTCTATCCATCTCGCCGTAAAAATTGTAGTTTTATTGTCTGAATTGCTGTTTCGTTCAGCGGAAGTGTCAATTGAAATCCCCCGCAATGGCTTCCATCAAATCAATCGCCGCCTCGTCTCTGCTGTTCGCAGCTTTGTCAACTGCGTGCGTTGACACCATCCTTGCGCCTTCAGATGATATTGTATTTGCCTCGTCTTCGTCTGCAAAGGATCCTCTTGCATGGGCCGGCGCTAACTCTCCTTATCATGCTGGTATGCTCCCTCTAAGAATAGTTGATAGTAAATCAAGATTCTGACATTCGGATTAGGACCCGATGTGTACGGTATTTCGAATGATGTTCCGGAAAGCTGTTCCGTAAAGCAAGCTGCATACATAGTGAGACATGGAAGCCGGTGAGCCAAGTTCTCTCAATATCTATTGAATCTACCTGTGAGTTCGACTGACATGGCGACAGATTCCCAGACTCGGGTGCTTATAACGGATGGGTCGCTATCCAAGAAAGAATCCAAGCAGCAAAGACAGCTGGAAATCTCACTGCCAGGGACTCTCTTTCGTTTATTGGAGACTGGAAGACTGTTCTCACCAATCCCACTCTTCAGATCTCTCAGGAATCAATGACTGGTTACAAGGAGGGTCATGATTTGGGCTACCAACTCAGAGCTCGCTGTAAGCTGAAAAAGTGACTCATCTTTGTCGAGTTTTTTTTCTAACTCTTTGACAGACCCCGATTTCTACGAAGACGGCAACCAGTTCTATGTCTGGGCAAACCAATATGCCAGCCCCATCAACAAATCCCGTGTTGTTCAAACCGCCAAAGCATTCATGCAGGGATACTTGTCCGAATTCGCCGATGCTTACGGCACAATTGTCAGCGTCAACTCTACCGGATCCGTGAACGCTATCGGCAATTCATTGGGACCTTCAGATGCTTGCCCCGCCTTTGCCAATGGTGCTTCTGGGTCGAGTTTCAACAATGACACTGACTGTACGTTTCTTTTGCATGACTCTAACATTGATATAGTACTGACAACATGATAGACGAGGCGCTCTGGACACCAAAGGTCATGAAGCGCATCAATGAGCTCGTCGAAGGCATCACCTTCACCGAATCCGACATCCTCCAAATGCCCTATCTCTGCGGCTTCGAGAGCCAAATCACCGGCCGCCTCAGCCCCTGGTGCGACGTCTTCACAGACGAAGAACTCGAATACTATGAATACTCCCAAGACCTACACTACTACTACGGCATTGGTCCCGGCTCTACAACACCTACAAATCTACTCTTCCTCCCCTTCTTGAACAGCCTTATGCAACTCCTGCAGGCCGGTCCCGATCAACAAGGTAAAGGCGTGAATGGCACCACCTTTGACATCCCGAAACTCATCATGGCATTTTTGAACGATAACCAAATCGCCGAATTGACCGCTGGAATGGGTATCTTTGATTCTGGTGCCCAGGCCCCATTGCCAATTAACAGAATCGCAAAGGACAGAATCTATAACGTCGCTAACTTCATTACGATGCGCGGAACGGTTGCCTTTGAAGTGTTGAATTGTACTTCTACTTCGTCGCACCATGGAAAGACATCGACCTCTTATGCTGATTATATTCGTATCCTGCTTAATGATGCAGTCTACACTTTGCCCGAGTGCAAGGACGGTCCCGGAGGAAGTTGTTTACTCTCCGAGTATGCGTCGTTCATCAGCAAGCGCAATGCTGCTGCTGGTAACTTCAATGATTACTGCGACGTTACCGCGGCTGGCCATCCAGCGACTGTGGGTGGTGCAAGCTTTTTCAGTGATTTGACGCTGGATTTCTTGGAGTTTGTTGCTCCTCACTGAGCGTCAACGGGGTGACGCGAGGTTGTATTTCTAATGTTTAATAGAGTTTTTGATTCGATTGTATAGTATGACAGGGGATGTGTGCTATATTTACCTTTCGTTTACATTTCTTTTGTGCATATACTTGACACACAATTTATTTCATTCATTTCACTCCGTGTGAGGAATTTTAGATCTTGGCTCGATTAAATGTGCAGAGTGGAATATTTATTGACTATGATACCAACAAGAATATGAATTATACCCTCTCCCACCCAGTCTCACTACTATTCCCACTATCCGAAGCAGATTGCGGCGGAGTACTCTGTCCCAACATCCATCCAACAAGGCTAGTCGGAATCCAAGCACCTATGATTCCATACGAGCGAGATCCGCGTCCAACATAGACGACGGCCTTTCTTCTCTTCTTTCTTCCAAGGGCAGACTTGCGGGGTGGCGCTATACTGTCGAATATGGCATTATGCAGTGCCCTAGCAGGTGACCCGCGGATAGCATTTGGTCCAGCAGATGCAGCTGGTCGTTGTTCGACGCTTGCTAAATAAGAAGGGCCGTACAGAGATCGGTGATGTTGACTCCAGGCCAGGATCTCTGTACCGGCGACCTGGGGCATGCGGTAGTGAGGACCCAGGTCGATATTGCCCAGTTTCATCTCGATGACGTCGACATTGCATGGACTGCCGTTGCCGAATTGTAAAAGACGAAGTTCCTGTCGAAGGGAAGTAGCAAACCCGGATAGCGCTCTGGTCACGGCGACTTCGGGACCGGCGTAGGGTGCTGATAGTGATGATGAGATGGATGGATAGAGAAAGACGATGGAGCTGCTGTGATTTCGGTGTGTGAGGAGAGGAATGAACAGTTGCGTTATTAATATAGGTGACAAAAGTCGAGTGTTGATTGTATCGGCCCAGCTGGATGCTGTAATTGTTGGTATAGGACCGGTGGGGTAGTTTAATGAAGGTAGTATTATGAGCCCGCTCAGCTGGCATGTATGAGGCTGGATGCCGGGCGCCGGGGACTGTGGTTGCGATATGAGAGAGTATATTCCGTGTAGCGCAGGATGGATTTCGGAGGGTGTTGAGGGTGTCTGTGACTGTTAGTCTGTATCACTCCTAGGTACAAGTGTGCACTTACGATTGTCAGATCCAAATGCAATGCCCGAATGTCAGATCGGTTCTGCATCTGAATGGTGTGTTCTTCCTCCGCCGACTGCACAATAACATATACTATAAATCCACGACGCTCGAGATCCTCCGCTATCGCTCGTGTCATAGGCTCGTGCGGAGAACCAGCGATTACTGCAACATAGTTAGACTCCATCAACCTCTTCTCGTCAAAGGTACATACCAACTATTTCCTTCCTGGCGCCATTTCCCGCCCGTCGCGCTCTTCTCTTCTTATTATCAAGGGTCCGACTCCCTAAATATAAAACTGCGCCCGTTCCGAAGAAAGCGACCAAGGCAGCTGTCCATGCTCTATTCCGCATCACCCAGTCGTACACCTTATCCGTGACCGACTTGGGCGGCGGCCGTCGTAAAGCAGGCACATTGCGCGATCCAGCGGGTAATATATTAGGAAAATAGACGGTCAGGGTGTCTTTGATGACGCTCGCTGCGTGGTCGACATGGCGATCGATTGAGTCGGCGACCTCTGCCGAGTATCGTTTTACGTCATGCGGGATGAAGGAGAGCTATGAAACGGTGGTTAGGTGTGTCGCAGGAAAGATTCATGGGATGAAGCACTTACAAAGTCGAGAAAGAACTGGTCGTCGCTTGTCATTTCGAGTTCTTAAGGATTTGTCAGTGATGGCTGTGAAATTATTGATAGAGAAGCTTGTGAAATCATTCCTATCAGTCGCGATAAGACGGCAGAATATTACATCTAAAATTGGTATAGCGGTAATTATGTAATTTATTCGAAGCACTGCGCCCTACGTAAGTTATACGAACCAAAAACATTACATACATCATACCCCGCGAGCCCCAACGGTCACAAAATTTATCACCAAGTCTTCAACCGGAATCTGTTTGATATGCGTATTACATTCCCCAGCCAACTTCAAGCGTACAGGTATTTTATTTCTCCTTTACAAAGAATCACACGGAGCCACGATCTTCGTAGGCGGAGATATAGTATCGCCCGGATGGCATTTTGAACTGGACTCCGGCATGTTGCTTGAGATCAGGAAAAACGATCCAACAAAGGAAACCATTCCCTGTATACACAGCTACTTAAGTAGTGGTTCTTCCCAGAATCACTCAAGACTTTCCCACGGGGAATTTGAGCTCAAACTCCCCATCTAAACAATATATCCTCTCTTCCTCCTTCGTCATCGCATCGAATCTCACCGTAAAGTTGCCCTAATCCGTAATCTTAGCTCATACATATGTTGATACACTTTGACTTCAATAGATAAGGTATAATGGATGACCCCGGGAGTTTTAACATACTTCACCAACAAACCATGGCACATATGCATGCAGACTCATAATAGCAAAGCCCTTCAGGGGCGGACAGTCCTTCTCTCGGCCCGGATATGGCTGCTCAATGGTATCCATCGAACCGCAGAATGGGTTTGTGCCGGATCTGCCTGGGTTCTCGGTTGAGTACTCTCGTGCGTAACAGTTCTGGCCTGGATGGTCTGAAATATTCTTGAGGAAGAATCCTGTTCTCGTTAGTTTGTACGCTGTTGGTGCTGTACTTTTGCAGGGAGTGATACCATATATGTAGATATCAAGATTTTCTTCGCTTAGAAGAGAGAGATTAAAACGAGGTTAGTTTCGGTTTGCTGAAATCTTGAGTTGTGTAGGGCACAGAGCTCGTACACAAGTGGAGGCGTCGGATGGACCTCGACCCGGTCAATCTGAAATAGGTCTGTATCGCGGGACTCAGGACAGAACTTGAGATTCGACTCTCCAGGAATGACACCCGGAATGGATAGCAGAGTAACAGGACTCAAAGGATGCTGATTTGACACCGTAGACTGAAAGAGAGCAAGAAATAGAAAGTAATAAAGGGCGGAATAACGTATTGAATCCATAAGTCTCTGAGTATAGTCAATTTTGTGAGGATTATAGGCTGGAAGGTACGAGAAAAATGAAGTACTTCGTTTGCCTAGAATCTCAGTAATCGTCTTGACGAGACAACATAGTCTAGAATTGGCGTTTGCTTACCTCATTCAGCAGGGCTCATAAGTGTGATGCTTCTTTTAGCTTCTCTTGTTAAAGATAACTCGGCTGCCTTGAGTAATGCATGATAACCTGCTCTTCTGGACGATGCTTGGAGCGTCGGTTGTCAATTTTGAAACCCGGTCGTAGAGATCCTGCATGCAGCATCACAGTAACCTTGAGGCTTGAAGTGTTTGTCAGCGCTAATGCAGGGTTTAGTGATATTAGTGACAGCGCCACATTAGGTACGATAAGGTATCTTGGTCTTTATGATTTGTGATGTGTCATTCACTGGGTTACATGTTTTCGTAGTGATGATCCCGGTCCGATGAGTTGTTTACATTTCAGATGTGGCGTTTGTTCTGGAAAGCTAGTCGTCGTAGCTTGTTGACAGGGGTTTTCAAATGGTTTGTATTGGGACTATTTTGTCCGTTCACACCTTACTATCATGAAGGTCGGTTTTATTAATGCGGTATCAGGAACTAGGAGAGTTGGCAACATTATAGATAATCGAATGTGCTATTATCTTTAATGAAACTGGAGGATAGTAATATCTGTGACTTGATTTCGCGATTTAACAACTTTACCACCAGGGCATCAGTTGTTCCTCATCAAATGAACAAACTCTTGATCTATTGATAATCATTAGACTCAAATTCAGCAAGTTGAAAGAAGTCACAGGAAAAACTCACAGTCAATGGACCCATTTCCATCGGTGTCGGCTTCTCTAATCATTTCCTCAATCTCGGCATCCGTCAATTCCTCGCCAATGGACTTCATTACGTGTCGCATCCCGTCTGCGCTGATCGTGCCACTACCATCTCGGTCAAAGACTTCAAAGGCGGCACGGAGCTCGGCCTCTTCGTCTGTCGCCTTGCCCTTGTGAATCATCATGGTGAGGAATTCTGGTCGAGGTATGTTAGAGAGAGCATTTTGTCTGCGGGACAAGGGTCTAACCGTCAAAGTCGATTGTACCGGTGTGGTCCACGTCTAGTTCATTTACAATATCTTGCAATTCAGACTCGGTGGGGTTCTGGCCTAACGAGCGCATGACATCTCTAAGCTCTTCGGCGGTGATTTCGCCTGTATGATGATCAGTTAATCAATATCACCTAGTATCATTAGGGATCCTGTCAAGTGTCCTACGCACCATTTCCATCTTTATCCTGTAGCGTAAGATGTTAGTGTATGTGGATAATGTGATGTGCAGGAAATGCAGCCCTACAAAAACCGCAAAGGCTTCCCGAAATCGGGCTATTTGCTCTTCCGACAGGGACTCTGCCTGGAGATAGTCAGCATAACAGAGTATAAACTATATCGAATGCTTGAATCATACCATTTCTCAGTTTTCTATCGTGGTGATATATGTGGTGTTGATGTTGAAGAGTAAGAATTCGGCTGTTGCTGAAACAGAAGGAGCAGGTGGGGCAACGGCGCCCGCTCAAGCTTTTCTTTTTCCGTGTCTCGGATCCCCTCATCAACACCTCCACAACAACATAATAACACAACACTACAACAACAAAAATATGACTTGAGGCTAACGGCAGACGGTATGATAATACTCTCTCTTGCGCTCTTTGCAGCTGTGGTAATGCTTCAAGAACTGACATGTCTTCTTTATCTAGGTAAACAACCATCACGCGATGCGTTCAATCGCCCGACGCCCCCTAAACCCTCACGATTGGACAACTCGTTCAGTTGCTGCCCGTTTCTTCCACCATCAAATTGGAGTGCAATTGGCTGCTGGTTGGTAGATTTGCTCATACCTGTTATCGTCTGTTTTCACTGGCGAACGACGTCGTTTCTACGGAGAATCACTTGCTCGAGGATTACCCCGCGTCCGTCTCTACATCCCTTAGCAAATGCCTCCATGACTATATATGCCTTGCAGGCGTTCTATATGAAATGAATATCCTGCCTCTGGTCTGGCTATATCGCCATATACTACATAACACTTGGAGCATGGAATCCTACGCCGCGCCCAGTCGTCTACGAGAATCATGATCAGGACTGCTATGCAGACGACCTTTGGCATAGACAGGTAGCGGGATATCCGCGATCTTAGGGAGTTTGATCTGTTGCCTAATAGCAGACAAACGTTCCACTGCCGATAGCACACAAATCGATCTGGCCGGTCAGCATCATGCAATGACCCCGCATTCGTTGATTTCGTATTCTAGACCAATCAGGCACATGACACTAACAGTAAGTCCTTGATGAAGAAATATCTAACTGCCGGAGCGCCTCCAATGCAGCCGATGAGCTATTACAACGCCTCTTGGCCTGCTATCGGGCTATCTAATCAAAAGCGCGTTTTCCTTCCTAATCTGGCAAGCTTATCGGAAGGGGGCGGGGTTAGCTGGTCGAACGTTCAAGCTTATCGTAGACCTTTTACATTGACACTCTCTATTGCTCCTAATACTACGATACTTGCTCTTTTCTGTGACCTTAAGTTGCATAGCTGGTCCAAAAATCCCTCTAGCCCACCGTTCTCAACGTCTGCCAAACCGCGTATTGTTCTAGTGATACCTACGCAACGTCGTACAAGGACGCTAGTATCCCCAGAAAGTAAACTACAATGGCCGGCAAGCCATGGCAAGAAATTGCACAGATAGCACAGGAGGTGCGCGATAAGTCCATTGCCCAGGTCCAGCCGCCAGTTCCGGATGTGCCTGAAGATCTTCCGTTGAATGTTACGTCCATACCCAAGAAGCTGTTGACCCCGAGGGAGATTGAGATCACCGAAACTGCACCGGAAATACTTGTCCAGAAACTCGCGACGGGAGAATGGAAATGCGTGGAAGTAACTAATTCCTTTCTACGGCGCGCTGGATTGGCTCAGAGACTGGTATGACCCCTTGAAATGACTGCGTGATGATAGACACTCACGCCCTATACATAGGTCAACTGCGTCACAGAGCTCATGCCCGAGGAAGCCCTCGAGCGAGCAAAGTATCTAGATGATTATCTAGCCAAACACGGCAAACCAATTGGCCCCCTCCACGGCCTCCCAGTGAGCATCAAAGAACATCTCCCCATGAAAGGCCGCACCATCAACTGCGGCTACGTCGCATGGTGGGGACGCATCTCAGAGGTGACCTATAGCGGCACAGAAGTTCTGTACAATGCCGGCGCTGTGCTATACGTCAGGACCACTCAACCCCAGTCGTTGATGCATCTAGCTACTTCGAGCAATCTATATGGCGAGACAGTGTGTCCATACAACCGACAGCTAACTAGCGGAGGAAGCTCCGGTGGCGAAGGAGCGCTGATAGGCATGCGTGGTAGTGCAGTCGGTATTGGCACTGATATCGGCGGAAGTATTCGCAGTCCCGCTGCAAATTGTGGAATATACGGGCTTCGTCCGACGAGCAGCAGATTTCCATATGATAAATTTGCTGCTGCCCATGGCCCGCAGGGGATTCCGGCTGTTGCGGGACCATTGAGTACTTCTAGAGGGGGTTTGCGGCTGATAATGAAAGCTGCTATAGACTCGAAACCGTGGTTGAAGGAGCCAACCCTCCTACCGATACCGTGGCGCGATGATGTGAGCCACCTTACTCAGGGAACGTCAGGCAAGAAACTCAAAATTGGGGTCCTCTGGGATGATGGAGTTGTGAAGCCACATCCTCCGGTTACGCGAGCTCTGAACGAGGTTGTGAGCAAACTTCGAGATGTTCCCGGTGTTGAGATTGTGGACTGGAAACCGTACAAGCATGATTATGCATGGGAGAGAATAGCATCATTGTATTATGCTGATGGCGGAGCTGATAACTTGGAGATTTTTGCTCAGGGGGGTGAACCATTAATGCCTCTGACACATTTCATACTCACGGAGAACGAGCATCGGAAACGCCTGCAAATCGAGGAAATATGGGACCTAATGGAGAAGAATATCCAATACAAAACAGAATATGCCAATGTATGGAACAAGACAGCCACGGGCGTCGATGAGCGTGGAATACCGACTGGAATGGTGGATGTGATTCTTTCTCCCACAGGACCGGGTGCTGCTCCCCCATTGGATCAGGCAAAATATTGGGGATATACAGCTCAGTGGAATTTGCTCGACTACCCTGCTGCAGTGTTCCCAGTGACTCAAGTACAGCCGGAGGTTGATAAGAAAGAGGAGGCTTATGAGCCTCGGAACAGCAAAGATGAGTTTAACTATAAGCTTTGTAAGCCAGCGTCTTGTTGCGTTTATTTATAGACGGTGCTAACATTGAGATAGATGAGCCTGAACTATATCGCGATGCGCCTGTCTCGCTTCAACTTATTGGTCGTCCTTGTGAGGATGAAAAGGTTTGTCCTCCTGTCAAGATCTTTGATTGATGGCCATGCGCTAATCACTGGAACAGGTTCTTGAAGCTCTGGATTTCATACACGATCATGTTTCGTTGCCTTCTTTCAAATGAAACCATTCGTGTTTTGTTGAATCGAAAGACTGATCTACTCCGGTTATAGCAAGTACTCTATGGTGATATCTAAAGTGGATGGCTGTCTTAGTGATTTTGGTGACTTGCGGTGCTACTCGGAACAACGTTAGATAGACAAGATCAAGGGATCAGATCTGGTGTAATGCTGTCAATAGTTAGCAAAATCAATAGCTAACATAGGCCAACCGCGTATCATTTGTCTTTATTGTCAAAACCCATAATCAGGAAAGTGGCAGAATAGCGCATATGACGAGAAAGGGGCTAGAATCCGAAACAAGGAATTTGGCCACCCATCAATCTTCCCCCAAGTTGCATCTTCATCGATTCTTAGATCTCGACCTTATCAGGCAAAATTTTAGCATATGATAAAATCACACGCTAATTTGCTCTATGATGGGAAGTGGTCCAATCATTACCATACGCTGCAAATGAAAGCAAGGTCATACAAATTAAGCGAACCTCTAATGTACAATCGCCTCCAATAAATGGGCCCAATCACGTATAAAGCTTCAAGGCAGCCATCAGGTATCAACTGACTTTAGCCTGGCGGTTGCTTCATGATAGTATGTTTTTGAAGTACAGGATGTCTAAAAGAAACAACAGGATGTATAAAGAAAATGAAGGTCAAAGAGAGCCATTTCTAGAAACATGATATCCTCCAGGGAACTAAAAAATAAACAGCTGAACTGGTCAGAATTTCACCAACGATAGGTGGTTAAATCCGTTGACCAGTAAGAGGCAAGAGAATCTCAACGTCAGGATCGGAGCGAGGCTTCGAGGGCAAACCATGATGATCTGCGATCTCCGTCCATGCTATCACATTTCATCACGAAGATTTATCCAACTTCCACGTTTTTGATTCTTTGGCGTGACAAGATTGGTGGGGAATACATCACCCGCATGCACAAAATGGAACATGACCTGAACAAGGAACATAGGTATAGCATCAAAAATGTACATGAAAATCTCATGACTGACGAGATAGCCATCATTACCTTGAGCAAATTCGATTATGCGGTAGACGCATCTCAAGATGATTATAATGGCAGCTGCAAATAAGAGCTTCATCATAGACTTCCATGTGTGTTTTCCGTGTTGTGGAACAGTGTATAGCTTAGCAGAAGATTGCATACGCTTCCAGAATATCAGGGAAATCGTCAAGAAGAAGCTGAAGAAAAGAAGCTGAGTGAACAATCCGATAAGCATAATCTTCTGTCCCAGGCTCGCCATACTCGCCTGGGCCATCATGCCACCTCCACCAGCTTGCATGAAAAACGACACTACATCGCCGCAAACGAATATCTTCGTTACACGATTAGGTCGAATCACGCTAGCATCAGGTGAATTGACAAATATCACTATACGACCATATATCATATAGATTGTTGCGGCGTATAGAGAAGGCGGTAAGATGATAAAGAGCGATTGCATAATGTATGGGCCGAGTTCGCTAGGCGACTTTGCGGAGAAATATCGAGCAGTGTATCCAAGAGTCATCACTAATAATGGTCAGTGGTGATCAACGATGACTGGATTGGTGACGCACTAAAAGCTCCAACGTTCAATGAAGTATAGAACCAAGTCTTTTTCTTGATCATTACCCAGAGGTGAACGATGGCACTGGCTCCAAAAAGAGCAGCAAATACGATCGTTGCCATTTGGCTCGGCTTGTAGGGATATATCCCATTATCGCTATTAGACTCGCTGTTTGCCATGGCTGAGAGACTGTGTGATTCGTATCAAGGTAGCCTAAACGCAGGATCTGTAGAGGATTTCTGTACGTTGATGCGGTGTCTCTTAGACAAACGGGATAAAATGCCGCAGAACAAATAAAAGGGCCGTAATAATAAGACAATGATCGGAGGCTTAGTGCATGTAGACAGTTATTGATCGTTGCCTGCACCTCCATGCTTCTTATACTGCTGCTAGCAGTACGTAAGGTACCACACGTTAAAAAAAAGGGGGGGTTGGAAGATAGATGCAGGTCTTCGCAAATCAAGACATGCTGAAACCTCAACGGTAGCAATTTTCTGATCAATCAATGAATCAGAAAGCCCTGGACATTCTTAGCATGGAGCACGATGGTTGGACACGAATTCCAAATCGAAAGCAAAGCCTCTTTTGGGCTGCGGCGACTAGAGAAATTTGGCGTGGGTCACCAGGATGGATACGAGAATGCGAAGGGACTGCCGATATGAGTGGATGGCCCAGGCTTCGGATTTTGAATTCTGGTTGTTTTCGGTCCGATTTCACGACATGAAGTCAAATTCGGCACTACGGCATGCAAATTCTAATATTGAGCCTCCGAATTACCTGGATCAGATCCTTTTTTTGTATCAATGGGCATCTTTCCAGGTTTGTGAAGGCACATGGCTACTGTAAGCGGGGTACAAGTGATGCTGCCTACGACATGGTTAAGGAAATGTATATCAGAGGGAGATGGAAAGCATTCAATGTGTTGAAAAATTAATGGTAAGGGGTTTCCAGCTTGAAGCTGTTTACGAGGATACGATAGGCTTAAATTAGAGACGGAATTAGAGATCGATCCGGCCCCGCTTCTACATGTAGGTATATAATTTTCTGGAAAACACGAGAACGTGTACGGGAATACGTAGTGATACGTGGTATGATTCAGTCTCGTCGTGGCCACAGTGGTGATAGCTGTCGAGGGACTTTAGTAAAGCGTATAGCACAAAGTATGTCACAGAGCAATCTTTGATCTTACCAGCCGTTCCTGAAGAGCAAAACATTCTATAGGAAGGGAAAACTTAACAGCCTTCATTGTCATTGTCCCCCGTAGTCTTGTTGTCGTATCGTATCAACTATTATCAATGAAAAAAAGTCAAAGTTTCATTTGATATAGTGACTTAACTCTGGATCCTCTACCCCGGAGCAACCTTATCATAATCGATGATGGATCTCTTCAAGAAAATATTACAGACAATTTCCTAATGATAGTAGGATTAAAAACAAATCGACATCCGTTGCACTTTGATGCTAGCAAATTTCAGGCGCTGTAAGCACTCTTTACATAGTTGAAACTACTTTATTTGGCGGAAAGTAAAAACCTGACCACCTTTCACCAAAAAGGTGCTGTTATTTACAATCGAACAACCAGAAACCTGGTAGCCCTTCAAGGGGGTTTGTAATGGGCTAGGGAGGTACACTGTACCGTTCGTACCAGGAGGAGCAATCACGATCATTTGTAGCAAACTGTTATTGTCGATGGACCAGCTCACATCAATTGAACCTTCCGGAACGGGATGGGATCCGCGTGCCCACTGAAGGTCAAGAGTTTGTGGGACGATCTGCCACTGCTTGAATCCAGGAACCAGTGGTTGAATACCAAGGACGTAGCGACTCAAGTCAGCAGTAGGTCCTGCACCCCAAGCATGGCATAATGAAGTTGATGCACCCAACCCAGGAGTGCCGTCCGCATCCAATGTCTCCCACGTACAACCGGTATAGTTTGTGTGAGATGGATCGCTCATGGGCCCCCAGACACTGTGAAGAAGGTTCTTTGCATTGGTGGAGTCGTTGGCATAGAAAGCAGCTTTTAAGTGATACCCAGAGGCATAAGGGCTAATCTTTTGCGCCCATCCACTTGCAGAACTAGCGTTAGAGAAGGCGAGAGCTCCCGCTCGGACATATAATTCTCGACTCAATGTGGTAAGGATGGTACTTGCGGTATGGTTTCCTGAAGCCGTGTTGCTAAGGATAGCTAGAGCATTCGCCTCCTGGGAGAAGAAATCGGTATGAGACTCCGAAAGATAATAAGCATGGAGAGTGTCGCTCCAAAGATTGGCGTTGATCGCCTTCTGCAAGGACTGGAGACGGGAAGTGTATAAAGTCGTGTTCAAACCCCCATCAGCCATAAATGGAAGCCACCGATTAAGCGCATATGCATAGACGAGGTTGAACTTGGCAACCACACCACTCAGGGAAGGATCATAGTAGTTCCAGTCACCGCCAAAGGTTGGGTTAGATATATTGAAAAGTCCACTAGGAAGAGTCTGAGAGTGTGCCCAATCGAACAAGCGAGCAGCTTTGGGTGCCCAGTAATTCAAAAAAGAAATATCACCGGTCTGTTCGTAGTACTGTGCTATTGCACTGGCAAGACTGAACGAGTAGCCAATAAGACCCGTGATGTTTGCTTGGACATCCTCTGTACGCGGTGGCTGCTGGACTTTGACGCTTGGGACAAAGAACCCTGGAAGCAATTGAAAGGAACCTAGCAGGGAAATTGATCCATTGATATAATCATGACCGTAGGTGCTAGCAAATGCTGTGCCAGTGGTAATGTCCAAGTCCCCAGCATAGGCAATCCGATCACGGCGGGAACCATCAACACTGACCGGCAGTGGGTTGGTGCCGAGGAGAAAGTCCTGCAAATCCGATGAATTGGTAAGGGAGGAAGAGTACATTTGTGTACCAAAGGCTGTCAGAGACACATTTGTAAAAATGGCTGAGTGCCCAAGAGACGCGCCTAATCCAAAGGAGCCATAGGAGGAGGAGTTTTGAGAAAATTTAAGCAATGACAGTCCATCAATCTCCACAGAAATATCGGTGATATTCACAGTACTGTGAATAGTATGCCACTTATCGAGAGTAACGGATGAAGGCAAAACAGCAGATGCAAGTGGAAGAGTATCTAGCTCTGTAGAGCCCGGGTGGGCCGAGATGGATGAATTAGCGACATCCACGAAAATATAGATCCCATTTCCGAGTGTGTCGCTCAGAACTGTAAAACCAAAGCCATTTGACGTCGGTTTCACAGAAAAATCTAGCTCGTATGTCGTTAGCGCAGTGGCAAAGTCGGCTGCGAAAGGCTGAGGAGCCAAGCTATCGACCAAGGCGCCTTCATCGGTAATAACCCAGAAGTCAGGAAGAGAATTTGCTGGAAACTCATTTAACTGTACAGTGCGAGCACCAACCCCCCAAATGCGATTGAGAACTGGGTCTGAACAGTTGAACGATCCGGGGAGGTCGGAAAGTGGAAGATTATCAACAGTAGGGATAAAGCCTAGGAACGAGAGCTCAAGCTCCCCAGCACTCGACAGATTCAGTTTCTGGTAGCGCAAGGCACCTTGAATCAGACGATTAGTGTAGGTAGTTTGATTCGTAATGTTGTATCGATCGATTCGGTATGTATCCATGGCCGCCGCTAAGGGAAGAGGGCCATCCGCCTAAGATATCAATCGGGCTCAATTAGAGATTCGCAGATTATCACTCAAAATTCCCAGATCTCACTCACCATATAATTGTCTAATAAGGCACGAGTCTCGCTGTAACTCATTTCAAATACTGACGTGTTACCGGAGCTCCGAATGACTTGGAAAGTTGCATATCCTTCAACGTTTCGTCCGTAATCAAGAACAAGAATAGACGGAGTCTTTCCATCTGAAGACAGCTTAAAAACGGTGCCATTGTCGGCCGGCAGGGAGGAACCGTCAGATTGAGTATAGGTCAGAGGCTCATAAGATGGAAAAAGGTTCGCAAGCCCGACGCCAGCATACAGAAGCCCTCCTAGGGCAGATTGTCGACCGATTCTCATGTGGGATAAAAGGGCTGTAAAAAGTGGCAGGKACGGATTGACGACTAATAATCACAAATAAATAATTCGTCTTCACCTGGGAAGGATTATATCCAGCCTTATATCTCACATTGCCAAACAGAAGTAGATCTAATCAGACCTTAGGATGCTCCCTTAAATTCTGATTAAACTACAATAGAAATTAGGTTTAGTTGCATGGTGGCGCTGGTAGACATGATATAAAATGCATATAAAATACGAGAATACGAGAATACGAACAAACGAGTATACGAAATTTGTTCCGCTTATTTCCATAGTATTACGCACAAAGCCTTGGCCCGAGGGAGAAGGGGCTCTTGGCTTTTTCAGTATCCATGGACCGGAGGCCAGAGGCTCAGGCTGAATGAGTTGTTTAGAATTGACACTGCTCTTTGAGATGCGTAAGTAAAAATGTTGAATTCTGCGGCCCTAAGAAAATGCTATTTTGTATGCGTTTTGACGGGGTCGGATCACTTACGTGGCCGGGCCGGTTACCGATTACGTTAGGGCCTTGTTGATTGCCTAAATCATAAATGCTGGGTTTGTTCCCCGTCCATCCTTGCAACTAGCTCTCCAACTCAATCGTTCTTCCATAAGCAACATAATCTCTCAAAATTATCAATTTCCCACAATACTAGGACCATGAATGATCAAGCAAAATCAGATGTACAAACCCGTTCCTCCTAGACCTAAGAAAACGAACATTGTGCGGTCGCGCAACGGGTGCAAAGGCTGTCGCGAAAGACGGACAAAATGCGACGAGAATAAGCCCGTCTGTGGAACATGCACCAGGCTAAAGAAGGCCTGTGAGCCAATTAAACCCAAGTTCGAATTTCGTGTATCGACTGGCAAGAATCGAAATCTGGAATTAGAAGATAGGGGACTTGCAGCAAGAACGCGGAGTATGTTGGTTGAATCAAAGGTAGAAAGAGATCAGTCGCCTAATATTGCTCTTACTGTATCTTTGCAACGATCGGAAAGGGAGATTTTCTATTCCGCATATTGGGAAGATAAATGTCTGCCTGCTTTGCATCCATTGTTCAAATCTACGTCGAAAGTCTTTGGGAAATTTCCAGCATTGAACGATACCATTCTCGCATTGTCATCTTGCAATCTGAGCCGTAACGATGCAGAGCGCCGAAGTTGGGATGCAATTGACTATATGGGTTATTACAGTCCTAATGCGACTCATCAATTAAGAAGTCAGCAGTACTATTCCTCGGCCATTTCAAGGTTCACGAAACTTAATCAGAGTGAGTGTCGGCACAATCTCAAAATGGTGTTGATGATGCTTGTTCTATTCGCTCATATAGAGTCTACAAGAGGGAATCTGGAAGGATTCTACTGTCATATCAATGGCTTGACGGCATTTATCGGGTATGAAATCCAGAAGCTGGGCGGAGATCATTTTATAAGAGATCTAACTACTGCTTGGATGCAACCACAATTTCAAGTGTGGTGGGCTCGGTCATACTTTAGTACCTTGGATTTTCAGCAGCGACAATACTCCATCGTTCTACCTCGCCTCATTCAGGGAAATTTGCTGTCGATTCATGAACGACGGGTCGCAGTGCTGAATATCATGTGCGAGTCTCATCGACTGAATGTCACGACCATATTGAATAATTGGCGTTATCGTACTACACACGATCGATCTGGATACGAAACAAGATACAGCGCTCATGGCCATGATGTTGATCACTGTTGTATGCTGTTGGCTGAACAGAGCGCGAAGCTAGACAACTGGCTTTTACACCTTCCTTTTGCAGAGCAACCTCTTGAGGACGATACTTTTGATCATCGAATCGAGTCACCTTTGATTTTTCAATGTCACGATGCGGCCTTGAATTATGCTTATTATGCCTTATCAAGGATCATGCAATGTACCGGTGTCTTTCGACTTCTGGGTACTCGAGGCTGTCGTTGCTCGGGCCATGAATGCGACGGAGCGGAGCCATGGGTGCGATTTCTTCTCCGAATTGCAGAAGGCGTTGACATGAAAAAATGCGTTCGCCAGAACAACTACACTATCGGCTTCTCGGGCCTTTTATTGGCTGCTTTGCTTCGATGCCAGGATTTACTGTCTGGCCAACGAATTGAACAATGGCTACAAACCCTCGTCGATATGCAGCCCACAGAAGAGGGGAGTTTTCCGGTGTACCAAGCACTGGCTGTGACTAAGGCGATTAACGAACAGAGGATGATGGGAAGAGACGTATTTGCAGTGTCTCAGCCAGTCGACGATGGAGGGGGTGCTCCTAAACTCAGGTCGTATAACAGTCAAATCATCGATACGCTATTGATTCATGGGATATGCAGGGCGACGGGTGATTTGTTCACCGACTGCATTTTGATTGATAATAGATAGAGTCTGTGATTTTTACAGTTTCACTATTGAGGCATTCGAGGGAGGTTTCTCCTTCGGCACTGGATACTAGACCCACCTCGATAGTAATAAGCCAATGCTAACGCGACATAGCTCTCGTTCACCCGATTTGGTAAGGTTGAATTGTCTCACTGCAACCAATCAAACAGCCAGGATTCCGGAAATTTCGATACAACTCACTACGGCAAAGAAATGGCCATGTTTCCTTGTGAACATGTGTGAAAGTCGAATCCTAAAAGGTCCACTTAGTGCTGAAGTATCAGAGATCAATAAGTGATCTCCAGTTGACACTGGTGGTATGTCCAACATATATATATGGCCGTCTTCTCAGGCTCCTTTGACCGGTATTTTAAATTCATGTCTTGTTGACACAGACGCATTACCCTTGGAATATTCAAACAAACAAGAGTTCAACGATATATATACCTAGGTCGGTAGATATGTAAGTATCATTGCATATCAGCCAGAGAATTGTTGCTCATTACTAGATATACTAATACATTTAAAGCACCATGAAACAGAATATAGTAAAATTACCGACCGATGACTTCATCGTCACATATCGAGGCGATATCGTCGAAAATCGACATCAAGTCCACGCTGCTATCGTTGACGCCAACGGAAATATGCTTTACACCGTCGGAGATCCTTCTCGTGTGACCTTGATCCGTTCAGCGGCCAAACCAGCTCAGGCATTGGCAATCATGGAGACCGGGGCGTCTGAACACTTCAGTTTCAATGATGCAGATCTGGCACTGATGTGTGCATCACATAACAGTGAAGAAAGACATGTCTCTCAGGCACGTTCAATGATAGCCAAGGTGGACGCCAAAGAAACAGACTTGCGCTGTGGTGGACATGTCGCCCTATCAGATGCAGTGAACAGGGCGTGGATCAAAGCTGATTATACACCAACGGGCATCTGCAACAATTGCTCGGGCAAGCATGTGGGCATGATAGCTGGTGCTAAATGTCTAGGCGCTGATGTCTCCGACTATCATCTTTCCGAGAACCCCATGCAATTATTGGTTAAACGCGTCGTTGAAGATCTGACCAAGTTGAAGGAAGATGAGGTCAAATGGGGGATAGATGGCTGCAATCTACCAGCACCGGCTATACCATTGTATGCTCTAGCGCAAATGTTTGGCACTCTCGCGGCAGCGGTCGACTCGGATGAAGGCAGCATTTCACAAGAAAGATCACAAAACTTGGCACGCATCTTTCATGCAATGACACAACATCCCGAACTCGTCGGCGGCGAGGGCCGATTTTGCACTCGGCTCATGACAGCTTTTCAGGGAAGTCTAGTTGGTAAACTTGGAGCAGAAGGCTGTTATGGGATGGGTATACGGGTGGCGGAACAAACCAAGAATCTGGGAACCGACACCGCCCTCGGGATTGCTATTAAAATTGAAGATGGGAACATCCAAATTTTATACACGGCATTAATGGAGATTCTTGAGCAAATCGGGGTTGGTACACCAGAGATTCGAAGAGAACTTGCTGACTTTCATCATCCTAAGCTTCTAAATACTGCGGGTGTTGAGATAGGCCATTTTGACTGTGCTTTCAAAGTTAGGGCTGTTCGATAGGCACATTCTGGAATCGAATCTTGGTAAAATTATCACTTATAATCGTTTACTTTTCTTTCGAATCACAAAACTTCTGTAGATTCGCAAGTAACCAGGCCTTGAACTTAGGGCTTTGTTTGTCCATATAACCCTTTTGGGAAATCACGTGCGGTCGCGTCGCGGTTGTGTGGAGCGGGCAACATCTTATCTCCGAGATCCGTCAACCATCTTTAACTTCTTCCATCTCGCCATCTGAGATGCAGCAAAGTCCGACTTTTTTGAGTACTTGGGTTCCAAACCCATCATCAACCGGCTTCTGTAAGCAAGGTATCTTTTTATGTAGCGTTGATTGACCGTGGCGATCCGTGCCTGGCGTGTTATTCGATTCCTTTAGATTCGCCTCCCGAACCGCGAAACGCAGATTACAAAGCTTTTTCTAGATTCATCTATCTATCATATCCATCACGATAAGCCGAACAGTCATCTTTCTGCTTCATTATCATGCGACTTTCATCATCATCCTGAATGAGCGTCATCTCGTCTTTGCAAGCACAGTCCTATTCTATCATCACGATGCGCGAGATCGATCCGCTCGTCCTTGAATATCAACATGACAAACACCGACCCCGAGAAGCCGAAGCGCTTCGCATGCTACAGAAAATAGCTTCCCTCGTCAAACCTATCATGAGACAACGAAGCTGGAAAGTCGGCACATTGTCTGAATTCTATCCATCGCAACGAAACCTTCTAGGATTGAATATTAATGCGGGCCAGAAGATATGTTTGCGGCTAAGATACCCGAGTGACGAGCGCCAGTTCCTGCCTTTGGAGCAGGTTGTTGATACCATGTTACATGAGTAAGTTAATTTTTTTTTTTAAATTTCTGTGCTGAAATTTATTGACAAGGATAATAGATTATGTCATATTGTGCATGGACCACATAACCGTGACTTCCATGCATTGTGGAATCAGCTTCGCGACGAACATGAAGAGCTCGTCATCAAAGGTTACACGGGAGAAGGGTTCCTCTCCCAAGGTAAACGACTCGGAGGCCGCCAAATACCGCTCGACGAAGCAAGGCGGTTGGCCCGCGTTGCAGCTGAGAAGCGGCGAACACTATCAGCTGGTTCCGGACAGAAGCTAGGTGGCGCACCGCTATTGAGAGGATCGGATGTACGAAAAGTAATTGCAGATGCCGCGCAACGACGTATTGACGTCACCAATGGATGCGCCTCGGGCTCCAACGACAGCGAGAAACTAGCGGATGAAGCTTCTCGGAATAGCTTCCGTACAAAAGCTGAAGAGGATGATGCCAACGAGCGAGCTATTATGCAAGCATATATTGAGATGATACAGGAGGATGAGAAGGAAAAATATGGTTCCTCGTATGTTCCTCCTAGTCAGGCGAATCCTGCTGGTCCAAGAGGGAAGAAGGTCTATCCAACTAAATTGAGAGCACCGCCTGTGCCTACACATACGAAGCCTATCAGGCGCTTTGCAAGCTCGGGGACGTTGTCTAGCGCGTTTGGCTCTGCAGATCAAAGCGCTGAGAATATCGTCGCAGATGATGACATATCATGGAACTGTCTAATCTGTACACTCCAGAACCCGCCGGCCTACCTCTGTTGTGACGCATGTGGAACAGAACGCTCTGCACAGTCAGTAACAGCCCAGTCACGACTTGTTGCAGCTGCTGAAAACCCTCCATCCAAGCGAGCAACCTCAAAGCCGCGAAGTCGTTTGGCCTCCGAAGTGATTACCGGAGGCGATGCTGGTCGAGTAGTATCCTTCAAAGGTGATACATCTGAGAGAATTACGAGTCTGGATCAAAATAGAGCCAAGAAGCCACTTGGATGGTTATGCCATATGTGTGGTGCATTTATGGAGACTGAGTGGTGGACGTGTTCCGCTTGCGGGACGATGAAGACTGCTTCCTGATAGCACCGGGTCTCACGATGATAGACAAGAATGATTGATGACTGTGCATATACCCTTTACTGTCCGAGCATATTTGGCGTTGATTGTTATTGGTGTCTCTTGCGCAGTTACTAGCTTGTTGATTACTGCATATAATTGCCTTTTCGCTTTCAAGGTATTGCACTTATTTACCTCTATATTCTCAAAAACCATACACTGCACCATCGTAGTCTTTGTAGTTGAAGAACCTGGCCATAAGATTTGACTGTTTACGAACCAAATCCTTCGATGCGCCMCCGTAGTGSCCCGCCATACGTAAATCCGAGGTCTGCTGCCTCGCTTTTCAGTCTGAAATTCTTAGATTTGCAAGAAACACGCCTTTTTTTTCTTGATTCTGTGCGAAGTATCAATCTCAAGCAATCCTTGTGCACTGGATCATGTTAGTTCTTAGGGATTCATTGTCCAATGTCCATCAGCATTTTCACTACTTTCTTTTTTTGGGCTTTGCTCAAACGACCTCCCTAGAAAAGAAAAGACTTACTTCAGCCTTGGATTTAATTGGCTCGTGCAAGGCGAAACCTGGTTCATCATTCATGAAGCTTTCTCCACGATTGAGGCTGTCAAAGCTAACTCAAAATAAGGAAAATATTTCCGAGTTTCCGAGTTTCCGAGGTCAGGAGGTGGCTAGCTAGTGCTGATCCTCAGCCGAGCCAAGGGCACTCCGGACTCTCACATACACCCTAAATAGTCAATGAACCGTCCTATTCATTTAAGTTGAGCTCCAAGAAACTATTGTGGGTACTAATTTTAAGCCTTAAAGCAAAGATGAGTTCGACGATTGATTGATTTATTCACGCATCTTAATTTGAACGTCTTGAGAGGGCAGATCAAGATAATCCAATCTTGAGTTACGCTAGCTAGGCTGTGAGCTGATCTGTACGTTCAACATGCTGAGAGCTACACCTGCTGATTTCATCTCGCCTATTGACTGATCTAAGACACTCTACGCACATGCATCTGACGAGAAAAGCATATTATATTATTATTAAAAAGGCTGCGGGAATTGGTCCGCAAAAGTATTAAAAAGAAATCTAGCAAATACCTCGCCACATAGTTATCACGGACTGCCAGAACGTGACAAGATTCACCCAAAAGAGACCCTACAGTCGACAGCTGACCGGGTAGAGATATCCTGCATTATCGTTCTCGCTAACTGCTCCAGGAGCCTGGATGGTGAGATTGAAAGCAGAGACGGCATCTCCATTACCGAAAACGCTACGGATCGGGTAAAATTCACCTGCAAACAGCTGCACAGTGCCACAGGACACCGGGTTAACGTAGTTTCCTCCGGCCGATGCGCCATTCAATGCCGTCGCGTTGACATCAGGCTTACCATCTCCGCAGTTAAAAGCAACGCCGCCACCAAGATATGAGTAGTCGGCGTTGTCGGCGGATGCACAGATTGTATAGTTCCCGGTTGTCGGCGCGCGGTAAAAGCCTGAGTAGACCAGCGTGTAGTTGTTGCCGTCTACCTTTATGCCACCGTTGACCTCGCGCGTATAGCCCACGTAGTAAGGAACTTGGGGATTTTTGGGATCCGCATATACCTTGGGATATCCGCTTAGATCGGACGTGTAATCCTGAGGTATGTAGGTGACATTGGTAATAGAAGAATTGATTGGGCTGAGTCCGTCGGTAATGTAGTATGATGGCGGAAACACTTCCTCCGCAGTTTGTCCCGCCGTCGTACTCGTGTAGCCGTTGTAGCCGAATTGGTTCCAATATTAGTCCACGTTCAGCCCTAGAGGCGGACAGTCAGGCCGAACCGGGCATGATGCAGGACCTGTAGGTTTGGTGACAATGACTGTTACGGGAGCGCAGGTACTAGCTGGTAGCTTTGTCGTTGTGCTTGCTGTTGCACCCAAAGTTGTGATTGTGATGGTAGCGCGGCTGCATGTAGGCGTGGTGGGAGTAGGAGTTGTGAGAGTATGAGTGGTAGGAGTAGGGGTGGTGGGTTTAGGGGAGGTTGTCCTAGAGGTATGGCCATCGGTACAGCTCGTTGAGACAGGGCTGCTTGAAGGGATCACAGTTGAGGATTCACTACAGGCGACAAGGACGGTAGTTCGTGAAGTTAGAGTGATTGTTGTGGTTTGGATATGGTCGTTCTCGCCCCAGGCAAGAGAGAAAAGGCTGCCATACGCAATTAGCGTAAAGATGATTGGACTTTTCATTTTCAGTTCGCTGAGCCACTTGATGCCTTGACAACAGAAATCGGAATGTTTATATTTGACCGATGATACCTGTAGCCGGAATACACGAACAATTTATAACTAGTGTCCCAAACAAAGACACATGCATGTACTTACCCCTGATCGAAAAATTTTTCTAGTTGCGGAATCTTTCCCAAACTAGTAAGTTAGATTGACGCAGCACTAGGATTCCCAGCTATTATCGTGGCTTTTTGTAGCTGGCTGAAATGGATGTTCAATTGAGCCTCGGTGGGCGGTCGCTGGCAGTGTCTGTCGATAGCTACTCCTGCGCCCTTAGGCACATGTTGGCCCTAACGAGTCGCGACATTGAGGCGGCACGGATCGTCCCCACCTCAATATATTATCTGGAGGAACCCTTGGGGGTGTCAGCCAGCCATTCTCGGAAGCGGCCATTGCTGACTGGTGAAGTCCGATCTCACTAATGAGATTTCAACCTAATTCAACCTAATCAACAAGGCAATTTGTTTGACTGCGATCTGAAATGTTTACTTGCCCGGAAGTAGAAAATACCAATTGAATATTCCCCGTACAGCTCAAATATACGAGTCTCAACCCATATCCGAATTTTCTTTCTCCTACCTCGAAGTATTGCCCGCTGATCTTTGTATAGGGGGTTAAAAAACTGACAACGACTATTCCGACATCATGCGATCTATGGCTCTAATCGTCCAGCTATGCTGGCTGATTGCTCTTCTGATGGAGTCTACCGAGGCTCAACTACAGGAACGAGCAATCTCGAGCAATGGAATGACTGAAATACCCAACCTCAAGTACGGTCTCTTCGTCCACTTAGTACCGGGCCACACAGTGAACCACACAGGCGTTGTAGTTGACGACGCGAATGTTCTCGCGAATAGCTTTGACGCAAATCAGTTCGCCAACGATATTGCAGTCGCAGATGTGCAGTACGTCGTTTTTACTGCATGGCACTCAAAGATGGTAGCCCTGTGGCCGAGCGAGAAGATGCTGGAATGGGAACTGCCAGACCATCGCGTTGATCGTGACCTCGTTGGTGACATGATTGCCGCTGTGGGAAACAAAGGCATTCGTATTTACCTCTACACCCACCCGCGGGACGGTTTCGAGTTCACCAATGCGGATCGGAAGAAGACCGGCTGGGGKATTGACCCTCCTTCGAATGGCGAAACCTGTAACCCAGGTGCAGACTTCAATCGGACCTAATGGAACGCTTTTATCGAAGACATCTACGGAGAACTGATGCAGCGCTATGGTCAACAGATTGATGGCCTCTTCATGGACGAGGGCAGCCCTCAAGGTGACAGTGAAACAGTGGTCGATTACCCGCAGCTCAGGACTATAATCAAAAATATCAACCCAAACGCCGAGCTCATCCAGAATGACTATGGCAACCTGTACGGCTTGGACATGGGAATGAAGGAGTACGGAGGTTGGGGCGAGTTTGCACAGCCAAACGAGAGCCTTTGGCCTAGCTATGCTGAGCCTGTGGCCGCCATCTTTACCGATCAGTGGTGGGCGGATAACACGACTAGTACTATCCGCTACTCTGCCGGGAGCATGCTCCGTTATACAGCATTCCAGGCCGCCACGAATAGCGCAGGCGGCGGCATTGCCTGGGCCACCGGGCCCTATGCTGATGGTGGCTGGGAACCCGGCGTCATGGCCACATTTCAGCAGATTGGCTCATGGATGTCTGGCATCCAGGAGTCCATTTTCGACACGCGGCCCAGCACCTCCTACCCAACCAAGCCTGGCACTATCATCGCTGATGTCTCCTGGGGATCGGCGACCAAATCTGCTGACGACTCATTTGAGTACATCCACGTGCTCAAACCGCCAGCTGGGCTGACACTCACGCTTCCGGCGCCTCGAGACGGCAAGATATTTTCAACTGCCTCACGGCTGCCAGACAGCACGCCGGTTGTCCTCAGTCAGGATATCGAGGGGGTTACGCTCACGATTACTGGCTCGTGGAATGCCAACCTCACTGTGATTAGACTGACCGTCCTAAGCCGCTCCGGTCCCGTTCCTCTCTACCGTTGTGCCAATGGCATCCATCACATAGACACCACAGACCCAGGGTGCGAAGCCGCCGGCTACTCTCTGGACGGTCCGCTTGGCTACGTTTTTGCCATTCAGCTTGTAGGTACTGTTCCTCTCTACCGTTGCTACAGTGCTAGCCGTGGTGACCATTTGGATACGACCGACTCTAGCTGTGAGACCTCAAGCTACGTGCTGGACGGCCTCCTCGGCTACATCTATAAAGCCCAAATACAGAACACTGTTCCGCTCTACCGCTGCTATAGCGCGAGCAGAGAAGACCATATGGACACAACCGACGCTAGTTGTGAGTCCTCTAGCTACTACATGGACGGTATTCTTGGCTATGTAGTAGTATGAAAGCCATCGACATCGTTAAATGATGTTGCCTATGATCACGCCGTATAGTTAAGTAAAATAACATCTATTGGAATCTGTGGTATTATTCTACGATCAGTGAGTGTGGTTATCTAGTTCAATGTTATATGAAGACAGTCCGTCTTATAGGACGGTACAGCCGAATTTTCTTAGTATCATGCAATTTCATGGTTACATAAAGCTTCTAAAAGCCTTAGGTCTATCTACCACCACGTCTCGTGATGTCCTCCTCTGCACTATCATAGTCATCATGTTCCCGAAAAAAAGCTTTGATTCGACTATCTGGATATTTACGACCTCTTTCTTTCCGTCGATTACCAATCTCGCCTCCAGCGCGTATATTTGCGTTGGGCTGCAATAGAAACTATATAGGGCTAAAATCTACAGGAGGTGTGATCAACGCAATGGATGACATGCTGCACGTTCCATATGCAAGATTCATATTCATTTCATATTTTAAACTCAGGTTTATCGGCCATAAACTTATCCTATTTGGCCACTTTAAAATTTGTTTTGTAGTATATGAACGCGACTCGCTGAACTCTGTTCCGTTTAGGGCACATGTATGATTCTAGCCCTAGTAAATCTAAGCATAGGCCCAGCTCTACTCGTATCGAGTCCATCCTCTTCTTTCGGGTTTGAAAATATTCTTACTATAATTTGAATATAGAAAGACATCACGCTATATATTAATTATTTTGACTACGCGTAAATATTCCATTGACGGGAATATAGCCGAATTTCTTTCATTTCATACGCTTATCCAGAAGCTATTGAGCCTCGTCAAGCGCGTAGAAACGTGCAGTCAAGTGAAAAAAATAGAATTTACCATTGCTTTATTGAGTATGAACGGCAAGTTCAATGGTAATTACTGCTTTCGCCCGTAGGAAGGTAACTCATGTTCCTCATATGGCACAAACAATTGGAGCTAAACAACGAATAGACAAACAATTCCGCTTCATGCCCGCAAAGGAGAATTTCGTTTCATGTATTTTCGTAATTCTCTCCGGAGACATGTAGCACAGAACAACATGAACACCGCCATTTTTGGACTTTACACTGGCCACAGGTCGGAAGAACCCCGTAATTATAATACATCTAAGTGTCGATGAATATTAGTATATTAAGCCTGGGAAGTCAGCTAAACATGCGGCTCGAAACCTTCCCCTTCCAACTCCTTGGCCACATCATTTGGCAAATCTCAAATGTCACCACCAGCTGCACTTCTCGATAATCTTTCCCTCAAGGAATCCGTCAAGACAGATGTCTTCATCTGTGGCGGCGGGCCTGTTGGCCTGATCACAGCGTATATGCTAACTAGACAGGGAATCTCTACATATCTAGTCGGTAAGCATCAAATCTTGATACTCGAGATGGCGTACATTTCTTTTAAATCTAATATATACAAACTATAGAGAAAGATGACAAAGAACAACAACCCTCGTGGGGTCGAGCATGCACACTTTACCCTAGAACCCTCGAAATGATGGAACACCTTGAACTCCTCGATACCATGAACCAGACTGGTTACATCGCACGCAATAGCGTCACTTTTAAGGATGGAAAACGAGTGACTTCGCGCGGATGGCAGAAGGTCTTTGAACGTATGGGCGGTACATACCTCGACTACTGCCTCAACATCCGTCAAAAGCGGTCCGAGGACATCTTTCGAAAGGCATACCGCAAATTAGGAGGAAAACCGCACGCTGGCTGGAAACTTATATCGTTTCATATCGACCATGATAGCAAGGATGACCACAAGGTTTTATTGCAGATAAGTGACGTTAAAACCATGGAAGTCATGACGGTTAAAGCGTGAGTGTTTATACAAGATCAGCATACAATGTGAATCTATACACTTATTAAGTCAATCATAGGAAATACTTGGTTGGAACAGACGGTGGCAAGTCTCTAGTACGACAAATCGCCTCGATCCCTTTCAACGGTGCAAATACCAAGTCTAAATGGGTACAAATCGACGGTGACTTTGAAACCAATATGCCTGATTCCGATATTGGGTTTGCATCTATCGAGTCCAAGAGCCATGGCAATGTCATTTGGGTTCAGCTTGAGAAAGGTGAAAAACGCATTTGGTTTGCCTTGAACGATGAGATGTCAGCCAAGTATGGGCGTTGCTTGAAGGAAGAAGAGGCAAAGGAGGAAGCTATTAGAGCTATGGAGCCATTTACGCTAGAGGTCAAGAGTGTCAATTGGTTCACTATGTATAGGTGAGTGCAGGGTTTATACGTCTTTGTGGGTATCTTCATGTACTAGCAAGATTATCGGCTTGATATATTTCTTCTAACAGGCGTCATAGCATCCATCAGAAAATTGCGCAGACTTTCATCATGGAAGATAGAGTTTTGTTAGCTGGCGATGCTTGCCACACCCATTCTTTCGCAGCTGCACAAGGTATGGACACTGGTATTCACGACGCCTACAATCTAGCATGGAAGCTGGCTGGAACAATCAAAGGCTGGTATAGCAACAAAGTACTGAAGACCTACGATACCGAGCGTCACCCGGCAGCCGAACGCTTGATAGAACTTGACAAGACATTCTCTACACTCATATCTGGCCAGATACCTGAGAAATACCAAGCAAACCACAAGGACGCGAATGAACCGTTGAACAAGCTATTCGAAGAGACTGCAGATTTCAATGTTGGTCTTGGAAACCAATACGAGGAGCATATCCTCAACAAAGCACCTTCAGCCGGCATGATTTCTGCAGGTTCTAAGGCACCAGATGCACTTGTATACCCACCAGGTTCTCATTTCCCAGTTTGTTTGCATACCCTGACCAAATACATGGGTAGATGGAAAATTATGCTCTTTGCGGGACAGTATGAGCTCACACACGAGAAATTGCCTGTTGCCGCCAAGCAGTTGAACGATCTTGCACAGATCCTTCCTTCAGGTGTAACTAGACTCATTACGATTGTCGCCAGCAGCATGGCAGCTGTACCTTCCATCGTTACGAAGGCTGGATTCATGTATTATGATCAAGATCGATCGGCGCATATGGCTTACAGCATTTCTCCAAAGACTGGTGCAGTGGTGGTGGTCCGACCTGATGGTATGCTAGGGCACGCGACGACTCTGAAAGATACTTTTACTGTCGCCACGTACCTGACTAGTTTTATGAAGGTTCTGCGTGGTTGATTGTCGGCTTTCTTGATACCAGTCAATGTTGAGACAACTTAGTAGGCATATTGACTATCATACCACCACTGATCACATTTAACCAAATGAAAGAACTACAAAAAATCCCAAACGTGGCTATCTAGACTCATGCTGCTTCAAACGTAAAGCTAAGTTCTGATCAGTCGGCTTCTTCACGAGGGATGCCGGGAGGTTACATTATTGTCCAGCATTTTATTCCTATTTTTACATGCATCACCACGTGTCAGCACACTTCTTCGTAGCTCATTCAGATTCTAGATGTAGCATCGTAGAGATCGGTCTTGACTCGTTAGTAAAAATGCAAAGACTTTATCCGTTTCATAGAGAAATGACAGAATAGTTCGAAATGACTCATCCCTCATCGAAGGATCTTCGCGCTAAATATTGAAAGATTCGGTTACACCTCGAAATAGCCGAGTACAGCAATGTATAAAGTCTCGATAGTTGGTCCCGGGATCTTATTACTCTGCTTCCCTTTCTATCAATTAAAGTGAAATTATTAAAAGTCAACTTCGCGCCTCCACCTGAACTACAAATAGGTCTTATCGCAAGCAGTAATAGCCATGACACTATTCGAAACTCATCAAATTGGATGGATCGGTAAAGGCTCCTTTATAGACTCTTCAGCTTGCATCGCCTACTAATTGATCTCACTATAGGATTGGGTAGCATGGGTCTTGCTATGGCCACAAATGTACAGAACGCGCTCGAAAATCGGGGCCTATCGCCATTGAAGTTTTACAACCGCACAGCGTCCAGAGGCCAAACACTTCAAGACCGCGGTGCAGAACAATGCGCATCGATATCTGACCTAGTTCAAAAGAGCGATTGGATATGCATTTCGGTAAGATAACAGAATAAACGTCCCGTTTCGTTGATAGGGTTCACTAATAACGATTTCCTTCGATGTTCACTAAGACGAGCAATGATAGCGCCTTGCGAGATATCATTAGTGAGATTCTGAAAGTAGAGGGGGATCTTTCACGAAATACTATAATAGATACTACGACGGTTCATCCAGACACTACAAAAGAAGTCGCAGCCATGGTATCCCAACGTGGAGCAACATTCATCGCTGCACCTGTTTTTGGACCACCGCCCAGTGCTATAAGTGGTGAGCTGCTCATGGCAGTAGCTGGATCAAATCGACGGGCTCTTGAAATGCTTGCACAGGCATTCAAAGGAGTGATCGCGCGGGAAGTCATGGTCGTTTCTGATTTGCCGGAAAAGGCACTTTTGCTCAAGACTCTAGGGTAAGCTCCATGTCCACGATCCACTGCAAATGAGACAAGGAGGAAATTGTAACCTCAATTCGGATTCAGAAATTTTATTGTTGCCGGAGTTATGGAGATTGTTTCGGAGGCGCACGTCCTTGCAGAGAAGTCTGGTCTCGATTCGCATTTATTCGAAAGCTTTCTCGGGAAAAAGTTTGGAGACCTTGTGCACTCAGATTCCACTCGACTCACCACAGGCGTGTACATTCCGGAGAAAGGTACAGTTTTTAAGGATCAATCACGTTTTGTCAAAGATCGTTGGTAATTGACTTGCATTCTAGGACAGAAAGCATGGTCCGACCTGAATCTCGCAATAAAAGATGTTCAACACGGAATCGATTGTGCCCAAGCAGTAGGTACACGCCTTAAGGTTGCAGAGGTTGCCATGGAGCATTTGAAGAGGGCAAAAGAGTATTCAAATAATAACAACGAGAGGTCGTTGGATTCCTCAAGTTTGTATGGCGTCATCAGGCAGGATGCAGGGTTGGATTTCAGAAACGATATCGTGATGTCGAGGCCAGAGGAGAAGGAAACATGATCCTGAAGAAATCTCCCGAGAAGCCTTCACAAGAACTGGCTAAATGGAATTCAGATATTTCCTATTGGAATTAGATACATGTATTTTCCCCAGGTCATCCGAGAGTTTGGCTTAGTAAGAATGAGGGTAGATGGTATTGCTATTCCTTTCCATCTCATTGCGGACGAGCAGCAAAAGCTGGATATACACCTAAAATTTTCTTGCCCTAACTTTTGTCGCCGAATTAATTTTATACATTATTAATAATTAAGATAAAAGATATAAAAAGAAAGAGGCCATCATATCAAGGACCAAAGACAGTAATAATCAACAATTATGAAGTATATGTACATAATTATTCAGAGCTGAAAAGTAGATAACGTATGTTTGTAAAGATAAATCAACGACTAAACTTCGGTGCTCCCATAGGATCATGATTTCCGGGATAAGCCAGGTATCGCTTTCGAAGCTGCAAAGGCATGCCCCCTTCAATGCCAAAGGCTATTTGTCTGACTTGATCGTCTGGACCTGATATATCCCTAACTACACCAGGTAAATTGTCCAGGATATCGATCTTCCGCTTATTCTTTCCAACGAGCAATGGTAGATCTTTCTGACCCAAAGCAGCGCCCATGCGTAACATGGTAAAGGCGTCTAGAGTATCGGTCCAACGATGACTGAATGCAGCATACAACGCCAGTAACAGTAGTGGAATCATGTACAGCCCAAATAGTATAGAGCAAGCAATCACGGCTGGCAATGACATCGAGGGTAAGGTTATCTGCTCTAGAACATCATTGTTCGAGTAAATAGACATGTATCCGTAATTCGAGTCACTGTCAAACATGGCCTTGATGGCTAGAAAGCCAGCTTGCGTAAAAGCCGAAGAAGCGTCTGCTGAAGGGGCGGAGAAACTTCCGAACCAGTCATGCGCTGCGTAACTATCCAAGCCAACTTTAAATCCAAGCGGCGTAAGTGGTAGTTGACTGTCACCTGCGGCATATGAGTCGAGGAAGAGCTTCCAACCAGTCTCATTAGTATCGATCGAATAAAAGTTAGGCGCAGTTTGTTGAGTATCCGCGAATGACCCGGGTCCGAAGAGAGCCAAGGCGATGGTAGCTAGGGGACCAATAGCAGATGGATTGAAAAAATTGTAATCTCGGCGAGCTATATGCGTTTCATTATTACAATAGTTTCCACTACCGCATGATGAGTTGGATACCAATGGGCCCGCTAATTGACCGTTCTGGACATTTGGCAGCTCGAATAAGCCGGCGGTCGTGTTCATGATGACTTTGAAGGGTTTCATATAAGACTCATAATCTTCATCGGCTGGAGCTGACGCTGAGTAGTTGGAGTTAATGTTGACGTAGAGCACCTCAGTGAAGTCCTGGCGTGCGTTAGTAGCCAACCATGGAGATTGGTTGGCATTTCCTGGTAAGCATACTTCCACTGTCAAGTTGTAGAAGCTATTAGGGTATGTATAGGCAGCATAAAATAATGAGTCTCCAGAACAATTTGACGGAAATTCACCCGTAGTCATAATTTGAACCTCGGCCGAGCAGTTGAGCCTTGCAATATACTGATTGGTGTATAGACCAGTGCTACTGTTTTTGGATAACGGCGCATACCAGCTTGCATCCGATGTGTAGCCACTTAATTGACTGGTATTTCCCCAAAGGTTATCTTGATACCCATCAATTCCTATCGTCTGTGATTCCTGTCGTACCGTAAGAATATAAGCCGCAATGTCCTCGTAGCTCGAACTGAGTACGGTTGATAATGACTTCACGCCGGAAAAGCTGTAGTCGATAAAGCCATATCTGTCGATAGGCGCAATAGAGACTAGTCGAGTCGAAAGGAACAGAGATTGAATCGGATAGGTAATGGCTCCGAAGATGTGAATGAAGATGGCTAGATAGAGCATGCTGCTACCGTATCGCTTTAATCCAGAAGGATAAAGCAGCAAACGCAAGTATTGCATAGGGTTCGTCCAAGCACGATCCGCCAGAGTTATCACCTGGCGCAAACGTAGGCTGTAGGCATCGCGCTGATTCTGTACAAAGACGGCGGCAGCCCAAGCGCAGACGAACGAGATGACTGGAAGTGTTACAATATTTGCAACGACTTGGACAGTGCGCGCAGCTCTGTAAGAGCGGGTCTTGATGCCGTTTTTGTTGGTAGTGTAGTCCTCTACTCGGGAGAGAACGCATATGGTCGCCCAGGAATAGATTGCCATGGTCGCATAAAGCGCAACGGGAATCAGTATGCCGAGATTTCGGTGTAATGGTGTAGAACGTATGCGTTCAGGACGGTGTTGCTCGTACGGTGGAAGCACCTCCTCGTTCCGCCCCTCGTACGGCGGCACTTCATATTGGTCGGCAAAAGTGTCATTCTCTTCATGCCCTTCGTGCTCTTCGTGTGGAGATGTCTCTCTAGACAACTGTTGTAAAGGGACATCATCTCTTGCCTCCATATCGATGATTTTGCAGCGTTTTGCTTGGACTCCATGCAAAACCCCAAAGGAACCACGGGCTGGAGGGCAGAGGCATAGTCGCTTATTTTAACAATGCTGTGCCACAAAAAAGAGAGAGGGAATTTTCAGCCTTAACGCTATAGAAGCAGGGCAGATTCTTTAGGGGTTCAATACTTTTAAACACCGTCTCAAATCTGCCATTGTGTATGGCTGGTCTAGCCCCGGCGATGTTGGCTACTATTAGCCATGGCAGCGCTAAACCGGGGGCAAGCAGCCAGTCACAATAGTTAATTGTAGTCTGGCTGCATATTAACTCTCTGTTGGCCTTAGGGGTACGTAAGTGTGGCTGCTCTAATCTAACCACGTAGCACTCGCTAAGCACTTAGTTTGAGGCATCTTTCTCTTTGTTTAATAAAAAGCTAACCCCACAAGGTTGACAGCTTATTTCCCCGATACATCATCCCCTTTGTAGTTTGTCCTTCGTAAGGCTCACCGAGGCTGTTAGCGCCCGACTGAAATTAGCCTCCTCAGCCGACCATAGTGCGAGAAGACATTTCGAGTTTTTGACGAGCATTTCATTGATTTTCTGATATCTTCGTTCATTATGGTGTGTAGATCTACTGAATTTCCGACAAAGCGTCAAGAGAGGCACTTATCACGAAACAATTATGAATGTAGTCCTGACTGAGACACAGGGGCAGTTATATGCATCTCTCAGCTGCTAATCAACCTTCGTGCATTAGCTTATGTCTGAGGACAGTCAAGTCGAGATTCATGCAAATTTGCTTGTTGCGCGGCTCAATAATTACGGCTGATGTTGGATCGAGGCTGTCTATTTAGGTATGTTTTTGCACTACAATATAAATAACTTTTAGGACTTGACAGTTCAAATCAGTTCAAAGTAGTATTCTGAGGAGAAAGTAGGAGGAAAACATACTGGTTTCGTACTGGAAACGACGTGCTAGATAGAACATTGCAGCGACTCGCTGTTAGGCACACTCGGCTAATAAACACATGCAGCTAGCGTGGGGCTAAGTTGCATCAAACCATGCCTCTAATACCTGACAAGTTTCGACTAATTGCCGAAGATTTTCCAAAGAAAGAGTTTGTCCGTCGAATGACATTACGGAGAGACGGCGAAGCCGTGGTCCATGCCTTTCCAATATTGTATCAATACTGATGCGTGAGTGCCATCCAGTCATTTTGAGAGTCGATAAGGCCGGTAAATTGAGCATGAATGACTCAACTTGATTGATACGACGAGGGAAATAACGACCGGTGTCATAGGCATGTCCAAGTTCAATGTCCAAACTTTCGAGCGAGGGAAAGTAGCATCTTGTTGCCAGCTTCTCTGATACGCTTGTAATGCTCTGATAATCGATTTTTAAAGTTGTCAATGCCGAAAAGTCAGTCAGGATTTCCCATCTCTCCAGTTCGAATGGTCGTAACCAACTCCAGTTCATTGAGGAAACCCATTCCAGTGCACCCCGCGATTTTCTTTCCCTAGACTCAACGGTTTGTTGTGCAAAGCCAGTCCATGGTTTCCATGGTCCACGAAGTCCTTCTTTATGTCGTCCAAGGTCTCTAGTCCTGTGTAGATTTCTCAGATTAGGTGCTAGACCACCCACAATGCATCGGAGGGCTAGCTCGTCATACCAGTTGCCCGGGAACGATGACGCGTCTAGAATCGTCAAACCATGCAGAGATGGCGAACTGGCAAGTGAGTATTCATAATCATCTGTACCGTGTGCATTCATACTGCGTAGTCTGAATTGAATGATGTATAATCGACATTGAGGTTGGCTCCGATGAAGGCATTGAAGTAGACAAGGCGGCAGTTGATGAAGACAGTCATAGAATAGGCCATCTAAAGACGGAATTTGTCCAACGAAATCGGCCAAAGGTTTCCAGAAATCATTTGTCTCGTAAACTGCTTGAAGAGACATGATATCATCCCCTCTTTTGTCCAGATCTTCGAAACAGTTCGCTAAAAGGTCGTCAAAGTGGTTGCTATATTGAATAGATGACATCCTCGGCCGATACCACGATGTCCGGTGTGCTTGCTCTCGATACTCTGGTTGTAGGTCATTCTTTGTTAATGATCTTATGGTCTTAATCTTATCATCAATGATGAGGCGCCGTACATAACCGTATCCATTAACACGTTGTAGGATCTGGCGAGTTTGATATACATCCTCGGCAAGCTGTGAGACGTCGTGTGCTGAAAATCTCAAAGTCCGAAATAAGAAAGGCGTGAGACGGTAATATAGAATCTTGCAGACACATGCGAAATCAACTATAGTATGCGCATTATCTTGATCGATATTCTGGAGAATGAGTAATAGAATCTCTTGTGGCAAGCTTTCCAGCATGCTCCCCGACATATTTTACGTTTGAGGATTTCAGGACTTCGAGGCAGCGATCATGCTTTAGACTGTATTGTAACATAGCGAAATTCAGAAAGAGACAGCGCCTGTTCACAAGCGTTCTGAATTTTCATGGTCTCCATGTTCTGGTGACGGTAGCCTAAATTTGTGGAAAACCAACGTGCGCTAGGTAGGTGAGCCTCCGCTCGCTAAAATACGCTGTTCCTACTCGCCGAAGATATTCACAATGCCCAATATGAGCGACAAACCGTTTCCTGCCGTGGCTGACAGAGGCGTTTTGAAATCATTACTAAATTTGATCTTTGATGCTTTTGCCAACTGATCGATAAACCCTACGTGTTTCTATATCATACGCGACCCTCAAACTCAGGGTGTATTCCCGTTAGGGCTAGATAACATTGATCTATTCTCAGACATCAATATTGAAACCTACAAGATCGCTTCGTGGGCGCCGGCTTGTCATTATGGATTTTGCAAGGGACTAAAATTAAATACAGCCGACTAGCAATGGTTGTGGAATACAATAGAAGACTCAAAGCTAGCAATACGTACTACACTCTGCAACAAGATTATGCTTGAAATGGAAGATCTTAAACCAACAATTGAAGCTCCAACATGGAAGCATGATGCATGACGCATGTTAATGGCGCATCTAGAACTGGGTTGGAAAACATACCAGCAAACAACGACCAATAGGATGGTCGACGAACTGAATCTCCACCAAAACGACAGGGCTAGGGAGCGGTGACTAGATAAAAGACCGAAGCCAAGAGCCTCATGTTGCCAATAATAAACCAAATACGAAGATCTACAGTACTAAGGCAGGGCTTGTGTGAGCCTCCGAAAGTGGTGGCCCCCATGTTACCGCATGCTATAGGATTCAAGTACCTAACATGGCGATCTTTTGCTTTTTCTCCTGACGGCTTAACGCGATTTTATATTCAAAGGGGCTTGTTTCTTTGGATTTAGGATGTAAGTGACGGGTATATAACCTGAACTCCTTCCAGCCGACTATCTCGGAGATTTTTTTCTTGTTCAAAGCCCTCTCTTTCCATATTTTGTTTCTATCGACATTTCGCACGAAACAGATCCTCGCTCGCAATGAAGCTCACTCCATCAGTACTCGCAACGCTTGCTCTGAAAGCTGTAGCAACTGCATATGCGGGTACGCCTCTTCCAAACCCCTCAATGTCTAGGGGAAAATAAAGACAAACTGAAAACTGACGAATCTCATCTGTATCCATCAGAGACCGCCAGCAACTGTAACGTCGAAGGGAATCTATTCCAACTCGAAGGATGGGTGCAAGATAGCGTCAGCTCAGTCGAACTCCGTCAATGGGGTGACCTAGGAACCGATTCAATCGCCGTACTGAACGGCGACGCGAATACAAAAACCGCAGTTCATTACATCAACAAAGACAATGGCCACTTGATTGTTCTCGACCCTTTCAATCTATTGATCGCAGCCAACGCATACACAGACAGTCCCGATGGCGGCGAGCTCAAGTTCACCTTTTACAATGACTCCAGCAGAGCCTATTATTGGCCCTCTTTCGACATCAACGCAGACGGTCATTTGACGGTCAATGGTTCTAGTAGCATCTTCAGTCACTGTAGTTCGAATGATACCGATTTACTCAGCGGAACGATTGGAATTGGGTCGTTTAGTGGAAAGGATTGCCATCCATTGGATTATCTCAACGTGATGCCCGTAACGTCTCAGTTGAGCATTGAATGAGGTCCAATAACTGTTGTGAATACTTTGTTATAAGGTGGCAATATTTTTATGAGTCCGAGATAGTCTTCTCGTTAAAGAGACATGTTGGTTTTCGAACGAACATCCAGAAGAGACAGGGCATGGCATACATAGAGCCTCCACAAAGTCAACATGTCTATATCTTGTTTACATGGATACGGAGAGCGCTCCTAATTGTAATAGACTAGCCAGACTATATTACTGGAGTGGTATCTATCTTAAATTGTTCAGAACCTTTCCATAATGAGTTCCGACTTCGTAATGGTTTTTATAGTCATTTCTACAGTGCACTGCTGAGTAATAATGTTCTCTCATTCCTACCGGACAAACACTAAGTCCACTCCATATTTGGTTTAAAGAAATCAATATTTCACCATATAATATGGATTGGATAATCATGATTTAGAACGTGGCCCTAAGAAAAGTTGACAGGCCCACTGAAAGTCTGCTTTACAGCCTGGTTGCCAACACGGCCGTTGTTATTGATGTGATTCCTCCTTGGTTTGTGATTTCAGCTGGACCGGAGTTACCTCGTGCTGGCTCGTCTGCTGTTTTTCTTCATTCCGACTCGACTCCAAATGACAGTTTATGGAACGCCATTCTTGCAGCAAAGCCTCAATGGAAGAGGCTGCAATAACGGAAGCATATTCCTTCCATCTCTTGCTTCCATCTCTTGGTCTTGTATCCATCTGCATAGTCGCAAACAGTCTTGATCTCAACGGTCGGAAAGTTATTCCACATACCGGCAGCTTTCATTTCAAAATCTGGTAGATTATCTTGATGGGCGATTCTATCTCGATATTTTGCAGATTTCATGACCACATTGCCTGAACTGAGGAGGCCAAAATGAAATTCAGCACCAGACATGTTACTCCTGTGTTGCCGACAGACTAGGTGATGCTCGTCACAATGGGGTTGAACAGAAGTAAGCGAGACAGCTTCATGCATATTTCCGTATTTATCCCCTAGACACGCGTCACAGATACGGAGGATTCCTTATTGACGGTGTTTATGACGATAATCAGCCAGATAAAACTTGTCTTCTTCTTGAGCTGGACGATTTCACTATTCGGATCCTACCTTGCTACAATTGTTATCGATGAGGTTATGGTCAGTCCATGATGGGAGATAAAGACAGAACTTGACTTTTCTCGATTTAGATATGCCAACGACGAGGGTAAAAGATTTCATATTGCGTCGGCGCATCCCAGGCATTTGATAAGCAGTTCTTGGAGCAAACACAGGGTTTCTTGGCCGAGCTTCTTGATGTCAAGACTGGATCTTTTGCAGCGGGTTTTGAGAAAAGAAAAATCGAATAGATACTGGCAGATGCCATTCTAAAATTCATTCAAGAGATTTTTTGGGGTCTAGACTTTGTTTGAGTCTTTGTGTTTCCTTTACACAATGATGGGTCCTGTTGGCTGCCTAGCCCGTTGTATAACAAGCCACTTGTCCTCGACAGATGCAGTGTCCTCTCAAACATATAACATGGAGTAAAAGACAGGTTCAATTATTACAATAACTAAAATTATCCGAGTTCACAATGCCTCTACTCAAAATTACATGCCGTTTCTCCTTTTTATTGATAGTCCTAGGGTTGGCATTTTCACTGCTAGCCTTATACTTGGAAAGAAACGCCCCCGAATCTGTCAGGCTAGAAGGAGAAGTCTGGCCGGGTCGCTTTAATGACCCAAGTCTCCCTGAAATGACGGGGGTCGGGTTTGATCTTACTTTCGGCTATGGGTACGTTATTGACATTACTTGAGACCGCACACAGTAGCTCACATAATTCTCCACAGGACGGCTGTAATTCAGTACAAAAACGGAACATCGTTCAATGTCGCGAAGATCGATGGCAGTCGATCGTATAAAGAATACATGCGCGATTTATCATCGGAGATTCTTGACGAATATTCCGGGGCAAGAATGGTTGATGGACTTTTCAGGCAGCCTTCTGCACCGATATGTCCTACTCTCAATGGAAGAAACGTCAAGCGGAGCCCTTATGATAATTTCAGGATTCACACAGAGACCACTACTCTAGAGAAGTCACCCATTGATCTGATGCTACAATCACTTGTATCATCAACTCGATCCTATATAAACACGACTATTTCCCTCCCAAATATCTATATAACATTTCCATCACGAATGTACGCCACCGAGCACGGAACAACGAACCTAACTAGAGCGTTTCAGAACGTTGATATAGCAAATATAGGCGGACTATCACTGGCACCTTACCTGACTGTTGGTAAAAAATTGTATAGTCTTCGCTCAGCAGGTCGCCACTCTAAACCCCAGGAATATACAGCACTCGTGATTGAGTACAGCAAAGACGTATTCAGTACAATGGTCATTGAGCCATTAGATTCCATCGACCACTGGGAGGATATTCAAATTTCACGATACGATTTAGATTTCCACCTTGGTTATCACAATGTCACCAATGATTGTCATTTTCAAAAAATCAAACAGCGCTTGGATGAAATCACAACTTTAGTTGGGCCCCGGGGAAAATTTTTTCACCTGACATTGATGGGAGACCAAGCCTCACAAGAACAGTTCCAGTCCGTCGTCGAGTGGGCTCTGCATGATAAAATAGAGAGATGGGATCAAAAGCAGTTATTGACTTGTCCACTGTCATCCTCGCACGATCCAACGTTCGCAGGAGCTCAAGCAGCAGCAAGAATGTCTCTAATTGATCAATGGGAGGATGAGTGGGATTTCTATGCGCAGCGACCACTTTTCATAACGCGCCCATTGTCGATATTGAGACTCTTCTGGGTGGAAATAAAGCTCAGCGTTGAAGCGAACTTGGGGGCTTTGACGAGATATTTCGCGCCCAAGTCCGCGCCCGAACAGCACACGGAAGCTGAGCGTCTTATATACCTAATTGGCCAGTGAATTACCAGTTTATTTCATTTTTTTTTTGTTAAAAAAGTAGTAGCTATTGCATTAGACTTCAAAAGAGACGGTGATTGTTGCAACTTTCTTGGTCATGAAGGGCATTATTTCCTACTCGGACACTACCCGTACTATCATTCACTAGAACATATAATACTATTAAGCTTCAACACCCGGTCACAAACAGTAGAAATAAATTTGTATAGCCCTATCGATTCTGGTGAAAGCCCCTCCCAAGCCGTTGAGGAAGAACGGGCAGATCATTGCCACGAGCAAAAACGCCTTGATGTATCGTTCCATGATTCAGAATCTAAGTCTTTGTCATCTGCTTCGGAGTAGAACAAGCTTGCGGACATTCGCCGATGCGCATTTTCTGTATAACACTGGGCTCCGGTTGTCCTCCGATGACCAATAATCTCATACTATTCGTACGATTACGGGGCTACATATATAGGTGTGCGTAGATTGTAAGGCGTTGTGAACACAGCCCGTTGAGAGAAAACCTGGCAAGTGACTACAACGAATTTGGAGAAACCACAACCCGACGTGGGTTGATTCGTTTGAGCATGGATTGGACCCTTTAAAACTGGCTCATTGCCGCCAGCATTGAGGGGTAATTGCATGCGGCGCAGGACGGCCATGTTAGTCATGTTGCCTAGCAGACATGCAGCACTGTGCATGCAGCGTGGTACGCGACCATAACATGGGTTGAGGGACATGCTGTGGCACAGAGATCAACGAAAGGTGCAGTCTCCATTCGCCGATCACTCAAAATTCTTGGCTTACCGGACGCGGATGTGCGGCAAGAAGTTCGAGAAATTTGAATAGATCCCGAACCCTACCGTATTGACTCAAATTGAATATCCTCACCAGGACCCTGCAGGAACAAGGTTCATTTGACTAGATAGAGCTATTTTATAATCATACCTTGCTATGAAACCCAATAGGCCACGGTATATCAATCAATGAGACATATATATCACACGATATAGAATCCAATTGTGTAACAAGAGGTCACGGAAAATAAAATAATCCATTCATCCATCGGGGTGTATGAATCGCCTATCAAATCTCAACTGATGCTGTCTAAGATATTAAACCACCGTGACATTTCTATTTCTTTGATCTCCCGTGGATTTGACGAGAGAACATGCGCCTCTTCGCTCAGCCACTGATCGAAGACAAGTTGTAGATATACCTGATCTGACTCACCGACCTTTCCCTCACGATGACCTTCCGATACTTCTGTATTGATAAATCCTGTCAGCCATGCATGATTATCATTCTGGTCAATAATGATATCAAATGGACATATATCAACACCAAGAGTAGAGACTCCATGCTGACGAAGTTCTTTTATCACTTGGGAAACCTGTTGCCGCCACTTGACATGATTCGACTCATTTTGTGCGGTAATATGGCGGTAGGCACCTAGTCTGTGGTTTATAAGACGGAATCCATCAATCCATTCGAGAAGAATTCCTGCAATCTGTTTTCCGTCTTCCCTCTGCATGTCAGCGTCAGGACGGCCGCTATAGGATAGAATTCCAAGCACCTTCGGGATGCGTGCGCTATCATCACTGCGTCTTATCTGCAGAGAGTGTAGGAGGAAATAAGAGGCAATAGACTGGTAAGACTCATTCACATCTTTGACATAACCGGGTCTCTCCTGGCTACGCGTTGAAATTCTACTGGGAAGGAAAAAAGCCACCGTTCCGTCAGAGAGACGAACTTTTTGAGGAGCATTTTTGAGATCCATCCCGTGATCCAAAGGGGATGCCTCATGACAGTCATATATCGGTATATCATCCGGCACGTTGAACTTGTTCCATGCCGCAGGTCGCATCTCATATGCGCACGTGCTAGTTGGACCATGGACTACCCGCGGAATCACGCCGGTTTTTGGAGCTCCATACAACCTGATGGTATATGATTTACAGTAGAAATAATCGTGGAGACTGGTCCAATACGGGATATTCGGTGCCAACACCTGCAAAATCTCCATGCAGTGTGAAATAATCAGATCGCAGAGCTCACTCCAGCGACCCGCACGTAATAAAAACGGGTCTTGTGTGAGAAGGGGCCTCCATTGCTGCTCAAAATCCGTTCCCCTCACGTCATCTTCATAAACTCTGAGCTTGAAATGTACGCCGTTTCTCCAAAATTGCATCTCACTCGTGCCGGGGTTGTCGTTAATTATACCGAAACGAATGATGTGTGGTGTATCAAAGTGTCGAATAGCAGACATTGTTGGTATCAGTTTGTTGCCTTCAATGGCTTGAAGTGGTCAACTATAGGATATTGAAGGTTATTAAATTGAACTTGAGAGAGACTTCCGGATTGCAATTATATATACTTCAAATGATTGCTGAGGTGGTTGATTTATTAATATAAATCGTGGTGGTAAGGTGATACTTATTATTATCTGACACCAAAGCGGACCACGTCACCGAGCGGGGCCACTGTACAGGGGATCTCTTCTACTGAACCCCAGGCGTCCTTGACCTTCTCACGTAATGGATACTGCCGATCAACAGCCGGCTCTATTTTTAATGGGTCCATCAAATCTATGAACTATAGGATCCTCTTTAAGGTCCCAATATGTCTCACACTTTCGGAAATAAGGCAGTAAGCCGTTATAGCTCCATCTTGGATCATTGACTAGCTGTGCCCATACTCGTATATTTTCAACCTCTCCGTCTTTGCTCATAAATTTTTAAGCCACTTCGTGTTCCGCAATCTGATCTTTCCCCCAGAAAGTCATCAGCAGTACTAGACTGGCATCAGTGCCAGCAAGAGTTGCCTTATTCGTTCCCAGCCAGGCATGTAAGCTCGGGGCCGCAATAGGAAACCTGTACCCATTGTAGATCGTATCATTGTGGACCCTGCGAATACAGACAAGGCATAAAAAGAAAATACCTGTATATTATACGCCTAAACACTCATCTTTCCCGAAAATTGCTTGTAAACAAGCCAGTCAGGGCATATCGAAGTGATAGAAACGGCACATTCTTTATTCTGTAGCAGAGATTGCGTACTATTCATTGCTGCTTAGACACTCTTTCCCATTCGTTCTAACGCAGCTATCGGACTTTAGTGTTATGTCCGGTGGTGATATTAAAACATAGACAAAGGCAAGGATAAAGCAAGGGTATTGGGTATACAACTTGAGTACGGGCGAATATTATATAAGTATTTTATAGAACTCCGCCGCACCGAGGACAGATGATTCTGTTCTATGCTTAAATTAAGCATAAACTATTTCAGCACAAATGGCAAGCGCCAGAATTACCAAGCAACTTCTTCTACGCCTCAGTATTTACAACTACAAGGCTGAGAGCAAGTCTGAGGAAGAGACACACAACAATGTTGCTCGGATTGCCACTAAGGCTGCTCACCTTCATGCCAAATATCGGATGGATTCCTAAGTCCAGGTACATGGAAATATCTGACAAGTCTATTCCATCACATAGTTCTTTTAGCGAGACTTTTCTCTGTCTCTGGGAATTACATTTGAAACAATGACATGCATGTATATAAAGTCTACGTCCAGTACCACTCCCCTTCCTACTTCCAGGAGATCATCCAAAACCTCAATACCCAGGATGAGCGAGGTTTGGCCATTGATGACCGTGACTTCGTTGTCAAGTTCTATTTCCACCAATTCGAGGAAGTCGCAAAATTCACTTTGGATCCCGAGTTTAAGGCCATGCAGCAAGAGAAAGAGCCTTGGGTCTCTAAATACCGTATTGTGACAAGTTTGGGATGGGTCGAAAACTTATTTCAGGATGGCAAGGTTGTCAATATTCAGGATGGAATTGCAAGCTTCCCCGACTTTGTTACCATGACTGACTTGTCAACTCCGGGTAGTGATAGTCAGTAGTGGGTGGATGAATATTGCAAGTCGGATTTTGTTGCAAAATAATTGGCAACCATTCTCAGACTATGTTACATCACGATATTATATCGGGAGTGTGTTCAGAGATCGATCCTTTGCACGATGTTTTACATACCGGTGCAGTATGAGACAGTACGTGTTGCTAATTAAATAGGTACCTAGGTAGGCAGGATCATTTGAACACTTTTCAACTTTCTTGCAATCCATCATATAGTATATACAGTGATATACTCATCCTTATTCCCTTTATAATCGTCTATTTCACTCCCTATTCACGAATTTGTCATCGCTAGGGCATGAAAAGGCAGCTTACGCTGTAGAAAGTTGTCTCTGTCCTTCACGCTTGAGAATCACTGTCTAGAACAAGTACAATATTCACGCTTCTCCCCCTTCTTGATAGTCTGAGTTCCATCTGAGTATATATGATGGGTACGGGGGCTGTTGCCATCAGCCGGGGTAGTTCGTACACTTATGAATAGCTCTTTATCACTGCGGGACCAAAAACAGCAAGTTGACCAATGACAATCGTTTTATTCTACGTTTCATTCTTAGTCTCCGACGCGTGGATCATGATCTATATAGGATGAATACACACGACTATAATCTCGGTCTTGGTGCAATCACGACAAGTTTAGTGTTCATTACCATATCTAAGAGAATGCTAACGTCATTTGTGAAATCCCTGCCCCAGCTCGGACGAACGTGGAAGCCACTTAACTTTACTAACCCGAACTTCGTCCGGCTTGCTGCAAACCAACGAATCGAGGAAGAAACAATTCCTAAGTATATTGCATCTCGGTATTACCCTGTTCGCATTGGTGATGTATTTAGGGATCGATATCAAGTTGTAGGAAAATTGGGATTCGGAACCAGCTCGACCGTGTGGTTGGCGCGGGATTTGAGGTACGGTTTCTGAGCAAGGTCTTGTTCAATGCTCACGCGTCTTGTAGTCATCGCCGCCATGTGGCACTCAAGATCTACATTGGCTCTGCGGCTATGGGACAACAAGTGGATGACGAGTTGAATATGTACAAACGCATAGAAAAAGGCTCCAATAAACATCCAGGGCGGAGCGCTGTTAGAACGTTACTTGACTCCTTTACTCTTCGTGGACCCGACGGAGAACACCGTTGTCTTGTCCATCCTCCATTGTGGGAAAGTGTTTTAACTTTTTTGCATCGGAACCCGATAGGCAGACTTCCCAGCCCAGTTTTAGCATTCGTTCTGCAGCGTTTGTTTCTGGCCCTGGACTATCTGCACACTGAGTGTCAGATAATACATACTGGTCAGTATTGCGCGTAAATGTCATTTTTTCGGAAGTATCACTCACGTTCCACCACTAGATATCAAGGCAGACAACATTATGTTCGGTATTGCCGACGACTCTGTCTTCAGCGACTTTGAAGAGGAGGAGCTTCGAAGACCCATTCCCAGAAAAGAAACGGATGGTAGAACAATCTACATATCTCGGGAACTCCGAATGCCTAAGGATTGGGGAGCCCCCGTTCTATGTGATTTTGGGTCGGCGGTGCCTAGCGATGTAGAGCACTTGGAAGATGTTCAACCTAATATTTATCGAGCACCAGAGGTGATCCTGGAAGTGCCTTGGACGAATAGCATTGATATATGGAATGTGGGATGTATGGTAAGACAGAGTCCTTGTCACTTGTTTTTGGAAGAGGCTACTAATTTGAGGCCAAACGCCAGATCTGGAACGTGTTCGAAGGTGGATCCTTATTCACAGGACAAGACCCAGAATTTCAAACTTATCGGAGTCGAGCACATCTTGCCGAAATCATAAGCCTTCTTGGTATGCCACCGCCTACATTACTTGCCCGCGGGCAACTCACTCAGAAGTTCTTTTCAAATGATGGTACGTTTTTACTAGTGTTAAGCAAAATGAAAAATATTAGCTGATTGCTTAACTTTTTCTAGGTAATTTTCACGCAGGGATTCCTATAAGAGAGCAAATCCCCTTGGAACAGAGAGAAACAAGCCTTGAGGGACAAGATAAAGTGATTTTCTTGCGTCTGATAAGGAAGATGTTGCAATGGGAGCCGAGCGAACGTGCTTCCGCAAAAGAGCTGGCTCAAGACGAGTGGATATTGAAGAACTTGTAGCTAGTATTGCTTACGGGAAGAGCCAACAAAGGCATGAGCCTCAAAGAATTCTAAGCATCATGTCGTTCTGCATTTATTTGACTCAATAATGGCTGCTTGACTTGAGATTGAATAATCAAGGTGAATTTGGGTCGAAATTGTTGGCATGTGTATCATCTAGAGTGTATAAGTATATAACATGATTATATATGTTAAAGAGACTTCTACTTCATAGATTTCGAAAGATGATATTGAATTTCGTAGGCCGATGCCTCTCAAACCGGTCCCGAACCATCTTTTTCGCGATTAAAGACGTGGTGGAATGAACGGAAAAGATGAGCTATTCACGACCCTCAAGCCTGTCACCCCCGTAGACTTGACATTAGGGATCAACCATTGCTCAGGTATCGTTCGACCGACCCATATTATTTGCTGCGGATGCGTGAAACTGTGTCAATGCGTTTTCGCGAATTAGTTGAATTTATTTCCTTGACAAGAAAAAAGAATATGAGAAAACACAATATAGCCATGAGCTTTAGCTTAGCAATCTCAACATGTTTTTATATGACCGCATAGCTTTTGGTGAGAATCCAACGAATTGAGATAGAAATTAGGCCTCTGAAGACGCTAGAATCATATCTGCAGCCTGTTCTGCTAGTGCATAGACGCAGTATTGAATGTGGCCGGCGATAGGTACTGGTATAACACTAGCATCAACGACGCGAAGTCTATCTACGCCTTTGACGCGCAGCTCACTATCCACGACTTGACCCATGGATACGCTCCCTGCAGGATGAAACATCGTTCTGTCAAAAAAGAAATCTTAGTCTCTGAAGCATTCATTTGTATTCGAACAAGTAAACCTACCCTAAACGTCGACGGATCAATTCATTGAGCTCTTCGTCAGTGGAGTCGGAAGAGACCTCTCGGCCACCCTCCTCAACCGCTTCAGAGACAATAAGCCCTCGGCCAACCCCCGTCCTACGAAGAACTTCATGGATCTTCCGAAGACCCTCTCGAAGCACATACCGATCTGTTTCTGTCGCCAAGTAGTTGGGGTCTATCAAGGGTAGACTCTCTGGATTTGCGTCTCTCAATCGAATAGACCCTCTAGAGGTAGGTAGCATGCACATAGTGGATGTTGTAATATGAGTGCCATCTGGAATAAGCAATGGGTCTCCCTCATTGAACGCCAGATACATGACGTAGATCTCAATATGACCGTGCTGTGATGCTACTGCATGAAGTTCTGGGGTAGTATTGTTGTCGGCAGACAATGCTTTCAAAAGACCCTCCTCTGGTGCCGATTGAGTGGCTATAAAGTCCAAAGGGAGTCCCTTGAAATAAACTGGGTTATTGAAAGCAGAGGATCCAACAGAAAGCCCTTTCTCAGGCCCTCTGATCTTCCACCATTGGTTGACGCAGCAATGGTCCTGGAAATGACGTCCAACATCAGGTAAATCAAGTACAGTTTCGATTCCATGTTCTTGCAAATCTTTCTGAGGGCCTAGACCAGAAAGCATTAGGATTTGGGGGGAACGATAGCTTCCAGCTGATACAATGATTTCTCGACGCGCCGTGATGATTCTACGAGTGGCATCGCCTTGATTGCCTGCCAGCTCTACAGCAGTGGCCACCTTGAGAAAAAATTTTTCTTCAACAATCACCCTTTTCACCAAGGTCTCTGTCAAAATCTCAACATCTTTCAGTCCATAAGCTGAAGATGCAATGTGGCGCACGCCATTTACCCGGTTCTCGATCAATTCGCCTAGTCCTATGGGTTTGCCATCATTCATATCTCGTTTGTATGGCACCCCTACTGCGGCCCAGGCGTCCTTGACCTTCTCACGTAACGGATACTGCCGATCAACAGCCGGCTCCATTCTAATGGGTCCATCAAATCCATGAACTGCAGGATCTCCTTTAGGGTCCCAATATGTCTCACACTTTCGGAAATAAGGCAGTAATCCATCATAGCTCCATCTTGGATCATTGACAAGCTGTGCCCATAGATCGTAGTTTTCTTTTTCTCCGCGCGTCCAGCCACCTATTGGCTTGCAATCAGCTCAAATCTATCCGTCTATAAAATATGCAGAGTCTGTCCAAAGCAGCTGTAGATTTCAAATACAAAAGAACATAGATGCTTGCCTACCAGCATTGATTGCTGAGCTCCCACCGAGAGCCTTCCCAGAAAAATTTGGAAGAACACGACCATCCACATGGGATTGTGGCACTGTCAGATCACCCCAGTCAAGTTCACCCCGCAATAGAGCAGCCCACTGTGTGCCGTCTAGCACATCAGCACGACTTCTGACGTCGGGGCCAGCCTCAATAATCAAAATATCGAGGGATGGGTTGCTTTCTTTGAGCCGCGACGCAATGACCGAGCCAGCGGTGCCACCGCCAATGATGATGTAGTCATAGCTGTCTGTGGCCATGTTGTTTGCCCGTTCTTACTGATTCGCTTAAAGTGTGATACTTGTTTGTCTTTCTTTTACAGTGTTTTTGTTGGCTTTTTATCTTATTTTGGTTTCGTTCTGAGGAGGGGTAAGAAGAAGGGGAGAACGGATGGTTCGGATACCCTTTTCATGAAGCAAATTCAGAGAACGCGGCGGCTGTTCCCATCTTGTGCGTGGATAGAATTGAATACTCACCGAGCACCATTTTCGATTGGTTCTGGAAACAAAGAAATGCATCAAGCCACAATACAATAGTGAGAGCATCGCATGCAGGTGAAATCATAAGATACGGACAATTTGTTTGCAGTTGAACTACGCCTAAAATTGGCACTCATTCCAATTCCCAAGTAGCCCATGAAGATATCCCTCTTTGAACAGTGGTGTAGTACATGCTGTATGATATCCGTTTACGCAGTTATATCTGGAACTTTCTTAGCGGGGATTAGGGTTATTCTAAATTTCAAATAACACTGGGATATTTTCACGGGATATGAAACATGCATAAACTTGTAATTATTTAGTAGCTAACTACCTCGATAGCTCTTTATCAGACCAGGTTTATCGAACCTGGTCCCAACAAGTCTAAATTGTGGTGGAAATGACTGTCGGCATTCTCTTCTCCGCGCAACCAGGGTGACGGGGACAACAGGGCAGCATGTACATATAGTCTCCGAACCCTCTGGTTTAGCAACAACATCTGATGATTATCTCAATTATCGCGGCCTGCATATCCATAGTCAAAGATTACAGACTTACATACCATGCAAGGCCAATTTTAGATCTAACACTTTCACCTTCAACCTGACGCCTGGGCTGTTCGTCGCCGGCATTCCATCAAAACAATCCCGGTGTTGATCAATGTTTCGCTCGCGGTCAGTGTCGTAAAACTCGAGTCTGAAATTTCGGACATGAGTAGATATGCCAAATAATACTGCAAAGATACACGCAGCAACTAGCGAGGGATCGTCATGGTAGAATTTGTAGTAAGTCATATTGATGATGGAAAGAAGTTAGGGTTTGGGATCAGAAGCCCTAATTTGGTATCAAGGTTACCGTAACTGGACATATTTTGAAACTAGAAGGCAACTAGTAGCAATCAATAGGGTAAGATAAACAAAGAGACTAAAGGAATGACATGAGTACTTTGCTATATTAAAAATCTATTTCCACAACCATAAATAATGACTCTTATATAAGTACTCGAAATCCAAGGCATACAGAATTCATGTCCTCCAAACCGGACACGAGAAAATGGCAATCCGTCGGCTTTATCACAGTTTAAACACACAGATATGTCCGGGGTCTGTAATATTTTAGTTTTACCAGGCTGCTGGTGTGAACCTTGTAGCCATATTAGGATACGGAACACGACCTTCAGGTGCGGATACGGGCTTTTGAGATATCTCCGTCCGTACCGAACGCATGTATGGGACGATATTTGCACTTGGGTTTCAATTTTATTTATTGAAAGAAGTCAACCCTATTCTAGTATCACTTGATGTACCGTATGGTTTTATGAACGTCTTTCGTTCCTGGTGTATGATGCATGAGATACAGAACTTTGGATGCGGCATTCAATGTCTAGTACAAGGATTGATTTCTCAGTGCACCATGTGATAATCCTTATGGAAACTAATCGCTATGTTGACGACAAGACAAATTTATTTCAATACATTTAGCAAGCACAAGGACAGGGGAGTTTCCAATCAACATCGTAATCTGTTCACAGCTCGAGGAGCTTCCCATCGATTCCACGCGGAGCATAAGCAAGTGCCTCGAATTGGAACTTTGCAAGCTCTTCGCCAACCTGCTGGATCAACCAATGTGCAAACATGTCCATGCCTGTGACGGCCCCATTCGCAGTCCAAATATTTCCATCAATAACCCAGTTTTCCTTGTGAGTCTTTTCCACCCAATTAACAGTTGGGTACATTTGACGTGCCACGTCAATGAATCCCAGATTGACAGTTGCGCGTTTGCCGTCAAGCAGGCCTGTCTGTGCGAGGACTGCAGCTCCAATGCAGGTAGTGAAGATAGTCTTGATTTCGTTCTTTGCCACACGTTCTTTAATAAAACTTTTCATCTCATCGGAGAGCCTGTAACTTGGCAAGGGTCCACCAAAGAGCAAGTAGTCGATTTGCGGACAGTCAGCTGGGGTGACTGTAGCCACAACATCGAGGTTCTCGAGGAAGAGGTTTTTGGGCTTTGATTTGTCCGCGGTCTCGCTGATGTGGTAGAATTCCAGCTCGAGGCCAAGCTTGTGAAAATCTTTGCGGACAAAACCATTTTCCTCATAATTTTTTAGCAAGGACACACTCGTGCCTGCTAAAACGTCAAGAGGCCCGATGACATCAATAGCTTGGTAGTCGTACAAAGGGATGCCAAAGCGGATGGGAGCCATGATGAACAATCAATTGATATGTATGGAGCGTTGACCAGAAGATTTTGACTTTGGTTTTAGTGACTAGGTAATGATTGAGTCGGTAAAAATATGAATTGTCTCCATGTTCCTTGTAAGGAATCTACACATATTTATACACCAAGGACCTCTCCCATTTTTCTGTGTCTTATCAGACGAGAATGGAATGTGGCCGCCTAGATTTTCAGTTCTACGGAAGGAAGTTTCAGGCGCATATTTGAGTCCTTTTCCTTCATGAATTGTTTGACTTGCATACTGCAGATGTGATTCGGTGTTGGGAGACGAAATGCATGGTATAGATTCCCGCGTTAAATTGCCATCCGGAAGGTAACTCTGAAACCTCAGGCACTAAGAATTATCCTCAGCTCGGCTATTCCTGCCATCCGAAATAAACACATCAACCTGGTCTCCGATGAAATTGAGCACTTTTCTCCAACAACATCACTCGTCCTATTGGATCAAACCATTTAGAGCGGACCAAATGGAGGCAGATGATACTAGGTTCATATGTCCGAGGCCGAGAGCAGTCCGAGCTTGCGCTGCGTGCAAAGTGCACAAGACGCGCTGTCTGCCATCCACTCGTTCGGATCAATGTCGAAGGTAGAACTACCCACTATGGCGCCAGAATTGGTAAAGGCTTATTCTCTTATAGGTGTGAGAAGATTGGTACTATATGTCTATACAATGATGTTCCACAGTCAAAGTATGTTAATGGTGTTTCATAAGTCGACACTACGGGACTCACCCACATTACAACAGGAACAAACTACAAGCCAGACAACCCGAAAGAGAGAAATCGGCTCTGGAATCTCTGCTGGCACAAGTTACCCCAGCAGCACTTGATGTTGACTATGAGGACCAGTCTGAGAAAGTGGCTCAGATACATGGTAATCTCTTCGGATGCCCTGAAATCACCAAAACAACACCACAATCTCAAACATGTCAGTCAGACGATGCAACTAAACCAAGAACGCCATGCAAACGTAAGTCCAAAAGATCGCATATCACAATGAGTCAAGTCGATAAAATGGTGCAATCATATCAACTACGTATGGCATACTTCCCATTCATCTCCATCCCCGAAAATACAAGCGCAGAAAAAATTTGTCAGAAATGTCCGTTTTTGCTCTTGTCGATCTTGGTGGTAAGCTCTGTAGATGAGCCTTTGCTCCAAAAATCTTTGGATGAACGGTTTCGCAAAGTTCTGGCGACGAGGGTTGTCATGCAGGGCGAAAAGTCATTGGATTATCTACATGGACTTCTCGTCTATCTCGCATGGTCAGTCACTTTTCATACCAATTTTTCAAGTTCAGATAACTAAATTGTTTGGGTAGGCACCCAACTCATCTGAAGCCGATCAATAATCAGATATTTCAGTACCTGCAGCTGACAATTAGCATGATATCTGACTTGGACCTGGAACGGAAAATGCAATCACCAACAGAAGCCATTGTTGATCGGGTTGCGGCCAGGAACACAGTCTTGGGGTGCTACTTCTTGTCTGCAAGGTGGGTTCGGCATCAACCGAGCATTCGAACTTGTTGTCTGACAGATTCAACAGCATTGCGATGGGCTTTAAACGGTCGAACAACTTCACATTCAGTCCTCCAGATGAAATGCTGAGCTCAATGCTATTATCGAACGATCTGGCAGACTCACTTATTGCTTCTATGGTTCTGTTATGCAAATTCGTCGAGAAGATACATAGCCTGAACCTGCAAACCGAAATCGCAAGGCTATCAAGTTGGACTGAATGTCCTCTGCAAAAGCTCACACAGTCCCTCCTTGCAGAACTAGGGCATCTAGAAAATAATTTACCAACTTCTATCCACACGAACAGTGAGTACCTAACCCAAAAATACAACTCATCTGCCCTCTTTTTTTTTTTCAAGAAACTAACACGAATCAAGCCAATATACAAATAATGCAACGATTCATCCGAATCAAAATCCACGCTCTGTCCCTGGAACAAGAGAAGACCCTCTCACAAAGTCAAATCAACCCACTCACTTTCTTGGACATATTCCCTACTTGCGCTGCCGAGATAAACAGCTTGTTGGAGTACATCGTGAACACACCCACCACAGAATACAAAAATCTTTCAATCACCAATTGGGCACCTATCATAAATTCCGTCGTCATATTCCCGAAACTGTGTCAATTCCCAATCCTGGATTTGGGTGTTGCCAGTACGTGGCAAGCTATGATTGAGGCTGAGCGTGCTACGTATCTTACCAACATTGACCGGCTATGTGATCATCTCGAGGGGACTTCAATTACAAAACGTCAGCTTAACAGAGACACGCCCAGCAGTCACAATCTGCCGGACCTGTTTTATCTTTTCTGTACTATTTTGCGACTTTTCAAGGATAATCTGGTGCGTGAGTCTCGGCTTTTATCGACCGATCAGATACCTCCAAATAAGAATGAACAAAGCAATAAAAGAGCTCGATCTCGCTGCCCCGTCATCAATGGCGATATCCAGAGCACAGATTACTGGACCATGTGGATGAACAGTAACAACCTGACGGGTGACGTGGAATTGTTTAGTGATCAGGCGGTGGGGTTTCCGGAGTTTGATGTCAATGATCCGACTGTTTTTGATCTCAGTTCTTGGGTTGATTTTTCTGTTTGAGACACTTTTATTCAAAGCTAGGGAAAAGGTCGTTGGAGGCCGATGCTTGAACCGTGGATGCAGAAATATCTCCTCTCGATATGCAGCGTCTTATGAATGAATGATGTTGACGAAGAAGAACGCGGAAGCAGTTTCCTGTCCACATGTGCAGATTATATAAGGTCTAAATCCTATCATATGAGTCGTATGTCCGATAAGAGCTAGTCTAAATCGCTAAAAGAAAAGTGGTATATTATCTAGAAAGCAAAAGGAAAGTCATGTCGTCAATAATACAATGATAAGCTTCGATTCAAGCAGAAACGTTCCTCGTAGCTCGATATGGTTACTCTGTCCTTCGTGTACACTGTCCAATAACCACACTGATATCATCCATTTTGCCTATCATCAATTAGTGACTGTTCAGTGAACCAAGAATCAAAATTACACACCTCCTTCAATAGTAAGACCTTCATCAATAGCCTTTTCCATATAGGGACTATCCGCAAAAGGATCCAGCGCAATCGTAAGCGCCGCATTCAGCAGCCTCCTAGCCGCAAAAACCATACAGTCTGCAAGACTACTACTAGCTTCTTGTTCCGCTGCGACGGGGACATCGCCGGCGGTAGTGACGGTGGTGGTGGGCATATTACCCACATCCCCGGATTCCCATTTCTCCATACTTTCAAGCACGTTGTCCACGATTTCATGGCCCCAGAGATTATCCGTGACACCGTCCGAGACTGCGATTACGATGTCGCCTTCCTCTAGTTCGATGGTGTTTAGTACGGCTTCGGTGCGGGGTTGGTCTGCGCTGTTGGTGCCGAGTTGGTAGGGGCAGTCGAACCAGTGCCATTGTTCGCGCGACTTGAATAGGACCTTTTTATCGCGCGGTCGTATGACGGTGATTTGACAGTCGCCAATATTGGTGACGTAAAGTAAAGGGTTTATGCTATTTTGGTGTTTGTTGCAGTGGAGTAATGCTGTTGCGGATGTCGTTGTGCCCAGCCAGTTTTTGGTAGCTGCTATGGTTTCTTCGTAGGCCTTCTGTAGGAATTCGATGGTATCGGGCTGCGATTTGCAGGTGATCTGTCGCTCGCATTCGAGGGCCCAGAAATGGAGAATCAATCTCGACCATAGTCTTTTTTCATATTAGCACAGATCGGCGACAGCAAAAGTAGCAGGAAAATGAGACGTACGCTGCATGACCCTCAGGCTTCGTATGCCAGGCACCAACACCATCGTTTACCCCCAGCAAAAACTCACTCGCGAGAATCGCATCGTCTCCATTCGTCAAACCTCTGATCAGCTCATTCTTTACCTTCGGCCGTCTATCTTGACTCTGAAAATGCGTCGTCAACGGATCGGAGAATGAAGACGACGGAATCGAGACAAACGGAGGCGGAAACGGTCTCGATGGCCGTTTCGGCTGCAGAGCGTATCCCGTTTCAAAGTAGAACGGACTCTTGTATGATTTCTGGGTGTCGGAAGGGGCAGGTGTCCGCGAACCATATGCGGATCGGGCAACATGGTATCTGCGACACTGCGGAAAGAAAAATAGAAGCGGTAATTGTATGTGCGATCGCAGAACTCGGCGTCCGATCACGGTCGGTCTGGTCGTGGTAGGCACAATTAATGAGTAGACAGCCACCATACCCATACAGTGGTGCACCGAGGGCGCACGGAGATGGGTACGATCATAGCACCCAGCGGTGATGCATGGGGAGGTATACGAGAGATGCGCATCTGATCTCTTCGTATACAAGAAGAGCTGCAGAGGGATGCGAAGGAAGGAAGAGAAGCGTTGACAAAGAACGTCGCCGTATCATCGTCGGCGCGCTCTTATCCGATAAGACCCTCTTTAGCGCCTTAAATGGACTAGCGCCGGGTTTTTTGACAAATGATAAGCCTGCACTATGTATACTACTGCATCGTCATCTATAAAAAAAAAGCTCCCCCCGGTCAAGTCAATTATCACGAACAATGCTCACTCACAGCCAGATACAGCACCCAAAAAAATCCGATGCAGCTCGTTGCGAAGTGTGATTGCTTAAAAAAGAAAGAGAAAAAAGTGGCAAAAGAAATGGGACGACACGGGATCGAACCGCGGCTCTTCCGATCTACTAAGAGAAAGCAACTGAAGTTGTATCTTCAGTCGGATGTGTTCCCAACTACACCATCGCCCCTGATTGGTTGAATGAGCTGGCGATAAAATGCAATATATTTATTTTCATTCATCGAAAAGCTGTGTAACTTTTACTTACTAGCGGACTTTCTCTTTCTATCTACATATGGCATGCTATCTATAGTCAATGCATCTCTATAAAATGCTCTGCCCTGTCAGCACTCTATCCGGAATAATGCCCTGTTGCGCCAATACCTCAACCAGGCTATACAGCATCAAATCGCACCCTGCTGCTGCATTAATGCTCACTGCAACAGGCAGATATTTCGTCGTCTGAGTTACCCTACTCGTATAATTGAGCTGACCTAGGGGCAACACCACCTCAGGCACACCGGCCAGCTGACTAATACTATACTGATTCCAGACATACGACGGACCGGCCTCCTCGGGGCTTTCCGTCGGATAGTTGTCTCTATAGCTCGGCTCTCCGGGCCAGATAGGGTGAATCAGCAATGCGGAGGAGCACTCAGAAGTATTCGGACGAGGTATCAGGACAGATTCTTCAATCCACTGTTTGAAAATGGTTTTGTTAGCCAAAGCTTCGTCGAATCTTGCCGCGGTGTTGTTCGCGCCGTACGCCATGTTCATGGCTACTTGTGGATCGAGGTAGGGATGGTCGCCGCCGTATGACTCTTTATAGCTGTCGATGAAAGGGGAGACCACGTTATGGAATTGCTCGTAGCTGGTCATCAACGTCCAGACTGCGCCGAGCTGGTCGAGAGGATACATCCCTGTATGATTTTTGTATTCGGTGTAAAAATCGAAGATAGTCTTGTTGGTGCTGAGTAACTTCTCAAGTTTCGTTGTAAAGTCGTCATATAGAGCTTGAGCGGCAGTACTGCTTGTTGGAAAAAAGCCTGGTGATGGATATTCCGTAGTGTTGATTCCAGGCGTGTCGATGGGATATATCAACTTTTGCGGAAACTTGGTGTATGACTTGAGAGAATTATTCCCAGCTTGATACCATGCTTTCCCCCAGGAGGCGAAATCAGCTGCTGAGCGAGCAACGAAAGCTGGCGTATCCATATATGCGCTCATCGAAACAACTCCGGTCAGGTTCATGATATCCCACGTCGGCCTATTTCCAAAAACACCATTAACCGCCGCTGGCGCACGAATTGAGCCACCTGTATCAGAGCCGATATTCATATCAATCCAGTCATAATTTCCCTCCGCAGACGCAGCACCTGCCGATGACGACGAAGGATCCTGATAGCCATCTCCGCGTGCATTGAAGGGGTCATGGTAATCCACCCAGTCTGCTGTGGGCGCCTCACCGTTCGCAAACTGGCTGGTTCGAGTTTTACCAATAATGACTGCGCCGAGGTCAATCAAGTGCTGGATACTCACTGCCGTGCTGTTTGCAGATGGGTAAAGATTGAAATATGCGCGGTTCCCGGCCCCGGTCTTGAGGCCTTTTAGATCGTAGAGATCCTTGACACCGACTCGGACACCTGAAAGGGGCTTCTGCTCTGTTGGTGCGGGATAGTACAGTCGACTGGGCACGGCGACTGTTGCTCCGCCGTTTGTTAGAGGAGACGTTGACGAGAGGACTTCGAAAGTTTTGTCCGTATTTTGCAGGACTCCGTAGTAAAAGGATCGCGCGGGATCAGCATAGATTCTGTATGCGCGAAAGAGCGAGACTACAGAATGCGTGATTTGAGCAAAGTATGGACCTGGAGGTAGACACTCCATCTCTGTCAAAGGTGATGACTTGTTCAGAGGAATAACATGCTTGGCATGTGGCTCTTTCGGCATTGTACCGCTTATCAAGACGACTATTCTCGTCAATTACCATCCTAAAATATACCCCCGGAAGATAGGGCTTACATGTCTCAAAATCCGACGTCCAAACATCATCGTCCTCCCCAAACTTATCCAAAGCCTGCTGAAGCGTAACATTTCCAGATTGTACCACATGCGTTATCGGTAGCAAACTAACCGCATAATCATCATCTGGCTTTCCCAGCGGAGAATGCGATGTCTTGACTGTAATCTGCTCCAAGTCAGACATGACTTTTTCCTTTCGCTCTTGATGAAAATCGCCTACCTCAGGTTTCCCAGGTAAATAGTAACTCGCATTCCCCAGCGTCACAGTCCGACCTAGATCACGTACGCCGACAGCTGCACTAGCCAATACAGGCATCAATGCCAAATTGGCAAAGATAGTGTCGCGAAACAGCATATTGATTCTCATCTCACTTGTTGGAGAAAACGTGAAACATGCACATAATGAAGACTGTGGGAAGCTACACTACATATACCACCAGCGTGATCCTGCTGAGTGGAGCTTATCTACAAAGTCGCTAGCCCTAAAGCCGACGGAGGATTCGACGCATTTCCTATCGGGGGAGGTGGTCGGCATAGAACCTTTCCGCATGTGGGAATTCTTGATAACGAGCGATCGGCACCAAGCGAGTCTTTATCTGTTAATGAAAAGAAGATTGGTGAGTAATAACTTTGTATAAATTCTGTTCTAAATATCATCGATCTGGTCTCGGGAAGCTAGCAGCTGCGGTCGTAACATCATAAGTCGTAACATCGTTCAAAATATTCATAAGCAAACACCACTGAAATCTTTTTGAAGAAGCAAAAATTGCGAATCGAAGACATGCTTGAGACTGTGGACGTGATATCGAAATAGAACGGTTCAGGCATACCCAAAGATATCATATTCAGGCCGTGATGGAACGATGCGCTGTTTGATCATTTCCTCTCGGATAATGTTGATACCTGCAGCTAGTTCACGGCAAGCGAGAGATTCAGGCAAGTCTTGCTTGAGAGCAACCAAGGACTCATATGTCAATTCGCCCATGGCGGTACTCTTCTCGCGAAAAGTAGCCTGGTAGTCAGGTTTGTACAGGTGGTATCCGCGCATCCATCGACTAGAGCATGGGCAGCGAGTGTTTCCAGACCTAGTGCACAATCGGGAACAGCTGCACACGTCAAGACAAATGCACTTTTGCTCGCTGGCGTACCTTGCGATATTGAAATTGTTCTCTTCTCGCCGCAACTGTCCGATGGTCTTGCCCTCAATTCTCGCCAGAGCGCACATTCGATGAGCACACTTCATGTTCTCGGCCCAAGCAGTGGCATTTTCCACAGAGTCATAAGCACCAGGTGATTTGAACGTGGCATGGTCATACTTGTAACTCGTGCGAGGATACATGGGAATGTACTTTTCAGCGAGAAACGCCAAGATGTCGATAGGAAGATGGCCTAGAATAGGATATAAATGACACCAGTGTCGAAACGAGTGACATTGGGGGTCCTGGATCGTCTCATAGACATGCGCACGAAAGCCGGTATGGTCAAGCGGTAGAGTCCCATGCATGCGATATTTTCTGGTCATTTCCGCAACGTAATAATTTTGGTGATAGCTGATCATCCGGTCGTCAATTGCTGAACAAACACTTTCGTCTTCCAAGGCGCTCTTACACATAGCCAGTATTGAGTAAATGTGTTCTGGCTCTGGCATTTGTGGTTGAGTCTTGGACCGTCGCTTTTGCCCATTGCCGACGAAAGACGTGCAGAAGTGAATGAGGCCGACTTCAATGTCCAATCTAGCATACAAACAGGAATAGAGATTCTCAATGGCAAGGATGAAATCTATCACAGACCCATTTTCTAGCTCTTTTTCTACTTTTTCAACGTATGCCAAGATACTGCCAGAAGGGGTGTGAAGCTGCAGAGAATTAGCTTGGACATGCACAACTGGTGACAAAAGAACTTACATCTAAACGAAAACTTCGACACATGGCAATGAAAATTTTGGCAATGCCGTAGACAACGCCGGTTGCACCATACACACTCTGCCATTGGTAATCTAGTTTCTTCGTGTCACCAGACAAACCACTTTTGTAAAGATCGGCCGAGTGGGAAAGTTTGTAGCACCACTCCTTCGAGTTGATAGTATACAGAGTGCGGCCATCTTGTGGTGTAGAGAAGAGACGATGGGGAGGTTTGAGCACAGCGAGTTGATCAATGTCCAGAGAGCATGCATTTTCTTCGGTTTCCTGGCTCTCTATGGAGCAGAGGGTGTTCTGGGTCATGTTACTGAAATGCTGCCCGAAGGAGTAATGTGATGGGCTTGACGAAGGCGTGGTTTTCGCTGAATCCATGGTGTTCCAGACGAAGGTCAAGTTCTGGTGGAACTGTAACTAGACGTTCTTCATGTATGTGTATCGGTGTATGGGGTATGACAAAGAGACAAAGCGATTCCGATAGATTATGGAGATTTATGGTCGATGACGGGCTTCATCTTGTCGAAGGGCCTTGGGTGAAGTCGAGCCTTTTATATTCCATGATCCAAGCAAGATATCTGCATCAATTATGAAGCAGGAAAAGAAGGTTGAATTGGTGAATGGGATGGTGTTGGCAATAAGGTCGCGTATTGTGCCTCCTCACCGTGATCGGACAATCAGGGCAGCCAGGCAAGCAATGGCGGCCCTGAGTGGTTCAGCCCCTCAAGGAAGGTGGCTCCTTCCTTGTTCGGAAGTCGGCGTGAATAGAAAGAGAAAGAGCAATTAGCCAGTCTCACGTGATGCCCACAACTCCTTCGCTTGATTCATCTCGACTCGACCTTGTTCATTGTCGTTTGCAAAACCATTGAGCGTTCTCAATTCTCCATTCAGGGGTCCACGTTGTGACATGACAATCGACGCTTAATTCTATTATACAGTCCAAGCAACTTATCAAACGCGGAGTCCTGTGCATGTCCCAGACGCCATCTTACAGCGATTCGACCAACACCAAGTCACAACAATGGCAGGCCTATTCGTCTCAATCAGATATAAAGTGGGTCAACTTCAATTGGAAGCGGAATCTCGTGGGCTGGGCCAATTGAGCGAGGCAAGTATAGCTCTGGGATCTGCCAGAGCAGCTTGTTTGCTTCTTCGACGACGTTGGCATCAATATTGCGGCACTCGCGAACAGAAAGTGACTAGCCACATATTGTCAACCTGACCAAAGGACTTACTTATTATACATTGCTGAACTCACCACAAGTGACTTCAGGTTACGAACCCATTCCAGACCTGTATCAATATCATGGCACTCCACACTGTCAATTGACTTGGTTGTGCGAATACCATCACAATTTTCAACCCACAGCACCGTGAGCGACGCCCCAGGAACTTTCTTATCAACGCCATCTTTTTTATCTTCATCATCTGCATCGGAAATACCTCCAAGCCAATTTACAAACTCTGGCTGGACCGCGGCACAGGTCCTAAGCTTTATCACCTTCAGTCTTGGGTTTCTCTTGACCAACATACGGAGCTGCCATGGCGTGATACCTGCTCTTTCGAGGATCAGACTCTCCAAATTAATTATATTCAGCCCACATTTGACAGGGCCAATCCCAATCAAAGAATTCCATGCGGTGCTACCTTGAGCGGGTGCTGTCCAATACTTATAATGCAGAGAGGTATCTTTCACAAAAGTATGTTCGAAGCGAAGAGCCAAATGTCGCAATCTTGATCCACAACTTGTCCCAATTGCCATCGTTCCTTCTTCGTTTATGTTGTATGCCAGAAACTCCAGTTCGTCAAGCGAATGACCATATCGACTGACTATCTCGGCGAATATTTTGTTTTGTGCGCGAACCGTCCGCTCCGTCGAGATCGAGTGAACGAATCCTCCATCATCTGAGGAGACCATGCGACAACTCCCTCTCGATGTACGTTTTGATACTGGGTATTTCCTCGCTGCTGAATACTGACTGCTAATCCTCAGGGGCAGCTTGCACTCCTCAGAACTTGCGTATCGTGTGGTTGGAGGTAAAACGATCCGTGCTCGATAGCCTTCAATTGTCCTTTGCCCTATCGCAGGTTTCGGGCTATGTTTTATGCCAGTACCAAGGTATGCGACAGTCGCATGAACTCGTTTGTGAAAAATGGCGAGATGCAGTTTTTCCATACAATATGTATGAAGTTTATAATTGGACTTGGAAGTTGCACCAAAGGCAAGCAGTGCCGGGATAGGGACATAAGACAGGATCACAAAGATGACCTCAACAGGAAGTCTGTCAAAGTGGTCGGCCATCGCGATTCAACTGCGAATTGGAGTAAATGACTTTGTCTATCTGTCTTTCTCTGAAATAGACGATGGACCTTCTTCAAAATACATAATCCCAGGGTCCCTTGTAGTAGACTACACTATTGTTTCAGTGACTATAACACAGATGACATGATTGAATCATCTGTGATCAGAATTGAAACTTGAAGAGAGAGGTTTCTCAAAGCAACAAGATGTTATCTTTCTTCGTTTGACGGGGTCTGGGGGGACACTGATCCTTATATGTTGTTGATACTATAAGAAAAGACCCTTATTGAGTCATCACCTGAGTTTCTAAGCTCCAGCTTATATATTCCATGCCTTGCAAAGCATGAGCACAAGGACGAGATCCCACCTGGACCCAATGAGAATACTATGCATGCATTTATGGCACAAAGAAACACCTCGCGTGTAATTCGAATCGTTTCATTGTTGTCTTCTGCAGCACAGCGCCGACTTTCATCTATTTTACTTGCATCCAATTGGATACGCGCCGTTAGGCAACGTCTTGAGTCAGTCTGCAACTGATATGGCTGAAGATAGGCCCAACTGCATAATTAGGAAAATGAGTCCTAGTCTTAGAGGTCGGTAGATTGCCCTATGATCCCACGCATATATGAGTGTGACACTCCTGTCTCGGTTGGAATATATCACGACATCTAAAAGTTAGTGTGATTCGAAATTGTCGCCCTCCCACCATCCACGTCGCCCTATAATTGATAGCACTTACTTAGACGAAGCAAGCCAACAATATTCAGAAATATGGAGTCTAGACTGGTCAGCATGGCTCTAGTCTTGCTGCACCAAAATGCGGCGCAGTCACAGTTTCTCCGCATGGGTCGGGTTTTTCAACACCAAGGATTGCTGCTAGTCATACAACATATATGCATGGTCTCACGACTAGAACGCGAAGAAGAAAAAGAAACGAAAGCTTCCGTTTCGTGTTTTCATTTGTACGCCGAATGATCTTGAGGGGGATGGATGCTACCCTACCTGAGAAAATGAGGAGAACAGTGGCGCCCTTCAGCATCTAAGCGCTGACTATATACGAAAACAAGCGCTAAATTAGATATCTCACGCGGAGGAGCCAAGTCGTTGTTTGTGATTTTACTTGCATCGATGCAATAATTGATCATATTAACATTCGATACCGATGGGCACGTGCACCTACCTTATCTCAATATCATGGCACGAGTCAAGCCTGGAACCATGTGAGGCGGACACTTGATTCGCTATGCTTATATTTGATTTTGATACAACTGGTTTCAATTGTTTTCGTGACACGTTGTCAAAAAAAGAAAAGGGAATCCATCATGCCTATAGCACCTAGGTATACACCTAATACATAATCAGATTTTGCGCTCGTTGGAGAGATACGCCGGTGCTACTTCATTAATTTACCATATACTTCCAAGTTTGGCGCACACGCTTTTTCGAATCAAGGCTTTTGTTTTGTCAACAATAATCTAGTTCGTAACATGGCATATATGCTCGAATTACAAAGCGCCAACACCCGAATCTTCAACCCAACTTCGAACCGGCTCAACGTCAATCGCACTAATACACGGAATTTAACCCTGAACACGGAATGTCCTTCCACTCGCCGTCTTTCGTTCGCGTTCTTCGTTCTCGGGTCTCGCACGATTAAGGACTGAGTCTGTTAGTGACAATCGAATGATATTGAATGTACAGACACGTACCTTGGAGGAAATCAGCGGTACGCTTTCGCATACGAGTGTGGATGTAGGCCTGTAGAAGTCAACCAAACGAACCGTGAAGGCATGACAGAACGGCTTACCTTAGAAGCCTTGATGTGGTAATGGAAGTAGTCACGGAAGGTCTGGATGTGAGAAATGCTATCGTAGCGGCGTTGAGGTGTCAGGTGTCGAGGGAAGAGGACTGAAACGTGAATTAGTAGCCACCTCGTCCTCGATGACGAACAAGATAAACTAACCAAATGTGATATAGCTGTATTTTCCATCGCCAGAATTCTTCAATCCTGGTATACCTTGCAGCTCGAGGGGAGGGTCGTTTCGGAAGAGCACTTGAGGGGCGTTCTGGAGCGATTGCACTCGTCTTCGAGCGTCGACGAATTCCTAGACAAGGTCAACATGTTTTAAATGTAACTTGTATATAATCGCAAACAGCTCACCTGCAAGAAAACCTTGCCAAATATACGATCTGTCTCTTCGCGAAAGATTGTGCTGAAAATGACCGTAACTCGGTCATGACTAGACTTGATATAAATAGCCTCTTCTTCTCGATAGTGAATCGCCATCACTTCACCACCTTCCTTGACACCCTGCGGAGCAGACTCTGAGGTATATTTCGACGCTTCCTCCGACAATTTCGCAAACTCATCAAACGCACGCTCGAACGGGGCAGCCATGACATTGCGCTTAAGCAGCGATAAGCGTCCAATCAATTCCTCCTTTCCCTCTGCATCCGCCGGTAGGTCTTCCAAGTCGATCTGCACGGAAAAGTCGTATCCGGGCTCCGGGTTGACGATGTATGGACCATACTCACGCTCGAGGACTTCCTGAGCACCGTACTGGACCAATTCGCGGAAGCACTTGAGGGCAATTGAAATGAGAATTTTGGTCTTGGATTCGGGGGTAGAGAGGTGGAATGTGACGCCGTCAAAGTCAGAGACGACTTGGTCTATTGAGACGGGGGCAGCACTATATGGTTTGGAGATTAGCTGGTGCCTGATGAGCGATGCGTGGATTGTTTCTGCGGGGCTGCATACCCTGAGAAGCGCTCTGTGAGAAGCGATTGGATGAGCACATTTTGGTAGTCGAGGAGAAGCATTATGGCGACTTGTGCATGACACTATAATCCGTCCGCAAGTGAGAAATAATTGGGGAGTGCTCAGTGTTGTGCTGTGTTGTTGTTGCGAAGTGTATACTAAGTGGGCGTTCGTCATGGCAGCTTCCCATGCGACCCGCAGGTCCCCCCGCACACCGCCTTTGCCGACATGGCTGCTGTAGTCAGCCGTACTTGCCCTCGATTTTATCGATAGCAGAAAAGAAAAAAAGTGCGGAGGAAGTTTTGGAGCTGCCAGAAAAAGTTGTTTTTCTCAGCACGCTGTCAAAATGGTCAAAACATATCTGTGAGTTTGTCGCAGAATTCACCTACATATTTGAATTGTGGTACTAAAATTTCACAGAAAATTCGAGCATTCAAAAACTTTTGGCCTCGTCACCTCGTCTTCCTCGAATGCCGTCTGGACCAAAGACGAAGATGTCCCCGGTGCTGAACGACGCACAGGCGCAGGACGTGCTATAGTCGGCGCAAACGAAGAAGTTCTCTGCTGGGATGTCAAAAAAGGGGAATTACTGGGCCGTTGGCGAGACGCAGATTGCAATGCTCAAGTGACCGCGATTACACAGAGCAAATCAGACGAAGATATCTTTGCCGTTGGGTATGCGCTTCCTGATATATTCTGCTCTTTGTGGGCGTCAGCTAATCTTTCGTGCTACTAGATACGATGACGGAAGCATTCGACTATGGGACTCGAGAATGAATACAGTGATCATATCCTTCAATGGTCACCGAAACGCAATCACGCAGCTCGCCTTTGACCAGTCCGGCGTTCGATTAGCCAGTGGCTCGAGAGATACAGATATTATTGTATGGGACTTGATTTCGGAGGTTGGATTATATAAACTCAGAGGTCATACGGATCAAATCACATCATTGAACTTTCTATCACCGACAGACGAAACCAACGCTGGTTTGACGGACCCGAGCGAGACGGGCGGTTTCTTGCTTTCCACAGGCAAAGACTCGCTTATCAAGATTTGGGACCTTTCCTCAAGACACTGCATTGAAACTCACGTCGCCCAGAGCAATGGCGAGTGCTGGAGCTTGGGTCTGTCCCCTGACCAGACCGGTTGCATTACAGGTGGTAATGACGGAGAGCTAAAGGTGTGGTCGATCGACGAACAGGCTATGCAGGAAATTGCCAAAGAAAGAGAAGGTTACGAGAACAAGAAAATCCTTATTGAACGAGGAAGCTTTTATCGACAAAACAAAGATCGAACAACTGGAATCACTTTCCATCCTCGCGCAGACTATATTGGCATGCACGGAGCGGAAAAGGCTGTTGAAATATGGCGCATTCGTTCGGCAACCGAAGTACAGAAGAGCATTGCAAGGAAAAGAAGAAGAAAGAAGGAAAAGGAAGCTACAGATGGAAACAACGTTGAGGATAAGGATGAAGCCAATGACAACACGCCGCCGCCCATTTCCGAAGTGTTTGTGCCGCATGTCATTGTGCGCACTACAGGAAAGCTGAAGTCTTTTGCTTGGATAACGACGAAGGCTTCTGGCAATTTGCAAATCTTGACGGCGACTACGAATAATGAAATCGAGACCTACCGTGTTGTAGCAGCTGGAAAGAAGAAAACCAAGGACACTGAGGAAGTCGAGTACAGTCGCAATTTGGCGGTTGATTTGCCCGGGCATCGGACTGACATACGGTCTTTGGCTTTGAGCTCGGACGATCGAATGCTAGCATCCGCATCTAATGGTACTTTGAAGATCTGGAATGTACGAACACAGAGTTGTCTTCGAACTCTTGATTGTGGTTATTCGCTATGCTCCTCTTTTCTGCCCGGTGACAAGATCGTCGTGGCCGGTAACAAAAACGGCGAACTAGAGGTCTTTGACATTGCCTCTTCGACACTCCTCGATACAATTAAAGCTCACGAAGGCCCAGTGTGGACATTACAAGTCTATCCCGACGGAAAATCCATGGTAACAGGCAGCGCAGACAAAACCGTTAAATTCTGGGACTTCAAAGTGGTGCAGGAAGAAATACCCGGTACAAAGAGAACGACACCGAAGCTGAAGCTCGTGCATAGTCGAACCTTGAAAGTCTCCGATGATGTTCTCAGTGTAAGATTCTCTCCAGACGAAAAGCTTCTCGCGGTTGCTCTGCTCGACAATACTGTCAAGGTATTTTTCGTCGACACGCTGAAGCTCTTTTTGAATCTGTATGGTCATAAGTTGCCCGTCCTCAATATGGACATTTCATACGACAGCAAAATGATCGTCACATGTTCTGCCGATAAGAATGTCCGCCTCTGGGGCCTGGACTTTGGTGATTGCCACAGAGCATTCTTCGCGCATCAGGACAGCATTATGGCAGTGGCATTTATGCCGAATAACAATGAAGGAAACGGACACAACTTCTTCAGTGCCAGTAAAGATCGCGTGATCAAATATTGGGATGGAGACAAATTTGAGCAAATTCAAAAGCTTGAAGGTCATCACGGAGAGATTTGGGCACTTGCCATGAGTCATTCAGGCGAGTTCCTTGTTAGTGCTAGCCACGACAAGAGCATCCGCGTATGGGACCAAACGGATGAGCAGATCTTTTTGGAAGAAGAACGTGAAAAGGAGTTGGAAGAGCTATACGAAAATACTCTCACTACATCTCTTGAAGACGAAGAGAACGGTGAGGAGAAAGCCGAAGCTGTTGATGCCAACAAGCAGACTGTCGTTACGCTCATGGCCGGTGAAAGAATTATCGAAGCGCTCGACATGGGCATGGAAGATTTGGAAGTCATGCGGCAATGGCGGGAAACCAAAGCAAGAAACCCGAATGCAGCACCACCACAACGGAATCCTGTGTATCTGGCCTTGGGCAATCTTACAGCAGAACGCCATCTACTCAACATTGTGCAGAAGATTCCCGCTGCTTCACTTCAAGATGCCTTATTAGTGCTTCCATTTTCCAAGCTCGAAGCCCTTTTCACTTTCCTCGAGATCTGGGCTAGTCGCCAGTGGGAAATCCCGTTGACGTGCCGTATACTCTTCTTCATGCTCAAGACACACCATCGCCAAATCGTCTCGAGCAGGTTCATGCGACCGATGCTTGATCGGATCCGGTCCACACTTCGCGAGGTTTTGGCCAAACAAAAGGATGAAATGGGCTTCAATCTTGCAGCTTTGCATTTCATAGGCGGCCAAATCCGCGAGCAAGGAAGCAAGAGCTACATTGACGTCGATACATGGGAAGACAAGCAGGTTTCGACGACCTCCACTGGCGTCAAGAGAGGTTATGTGAGTATTGCTTAATTACATCGCAAGGGGATAGCATTTTTGGCGTCATCAGAGTTTTCTACAAGGCACAGAAAAAGTTTTTTCGTATAGATAGATATCCTGGATTGAATGTAAATTATGCCATATACTATGATTAATCCTATTCAGTGCCTCTATTGCATGCATATCATCCGCGTATAAGAACCTATATTCGACTCGACCTACACTTCTTGCAATTAGCATTGACCACACCAAAAAAATCATGACATGGAAACAAGAGCGAGGAGATATATAATATTGATTCCATCAACCAAAACTCTCCTCATCACAAGGCAGCAGCAGCAACACAATAATCGCTCCTCAGCAGAACCAATTCTAAGCACCGACGACAAACAAAACCCAGTCCTTCTTTGAGGATCTAGAATTTCGTCTGGCATACCTTTTCCGGCTCTTCCTAATAGATTGAAGGTTCAAAATAGTTCTCATCATGTGAAATGGAGGATTTTTTGTGTGCTGCGTTTGCTTTTGTGTTTTTTTTTTTTTTTYTCCTTCGGAGCAGGGTCGGGGAGAGCGAGGATTTCGGTCGAGGAGTCGTGGGATGAGGGTCGGGATGTGTACCTTATTGAGTATGACAATCCATCATTGAGGATGTCGGTGCTTGTGAGCATACTTGTATTGAAATTGTTTTGTGTTGAGGTTGCGGATAAAAAGAATTTTTGATTTGGAGAACAATCCCCAGTGGGGCTCAATGGCACGTGACCTTAAAGCTCTCAACAAATGATGGGCCACCAAATTCTGGTGCTTAGTTTATCAGTCTATCTTTCCTCCCCAGCTTTTCAATACAACGTCACTCAGGTAGTGGACGATGATCACCAGATCCATTCATACATGCATGTATATCTCCCCTTTTAACCGCATGAAGTATTAGCCTAATAGGCTATATACTCCGTACTCTTCACGTTGATGCGGAGCGCGATCTGATGATGCTACCTAGGCAGTTCTCAGCCGTTCATGTGAAGTCAATACCACTCTACATAATAACACATAGCAAATCAACTGCATTAATTAGTACAAACTCTCGTATTGAGGACATTGAGACTCCTGTCATGCAGATCGCTCAAATGCCGGCGTGGCTCCGAGCTCTACCCCGGATTTCCAGCGTGTATAACGGCTGGCGGGGKAAGAGKAATATCTTCTCTCTGCTACTCCAGCAATGCCTTTCATTTTCGAGATCGTCCGAGCTCTACTTGGGATTAGCGCAGGTGCCGGCCTATCTTCGGGCTATACATACCCCGGACTGAATACTTGGACACGCAGCGACTGGTGGGATATTAACTTAGCCCATCTGAACCTAAACAACAGCATACTATATAGGTAGAGACCAGGATCTACATTGCCCCGATTTCAAGTGCGATAATGTCACCATGGAGATAATTCCCTGAAAGGTAAAGAGTGCCTGTGTTCCCCGCAATTTCGGCTATATTTTGTCGTTGTATTCTTCACAAACGGTTCCAGTATGTATATACCTAGATAAGTTGCTATATAGGCTTGCTGTTTCTCCGCTCAATGAGACCTATGTTGTAATGGCTCSTCTCGATAATTCACTCAAGCACTTGACCTAAATATACGAAGTACCTTGGTAATGACTGGCACCATGGGTGTATCTCGACTTCTCAAATACGCGGCTTGGGCACTCGCCTCTGCAGCCCTCACTAACGCATCTCTTCAGATAGTCCCAGGCGCAACCTGGACTTCCGTAAGAAATCATATCTGTTCATTTCCAACTACATCTAAACTGACTGTCCAGCCCAACACCCACGCACACATCCAAGCCCACGGCGCCGGCGTAATCGAAGTAGCCGGGACGTACTACCTCATCGGCGAAGACAAGACAAATGGTACCTACTTCCAGCACGTCAACTGCTACTCCTCAACAGACCTCGTGCAATGGAACTACGTCGGTCCACTGTTGACCGTTACGACAAGCGGTGACTTGGGTCCTGAACGGATCGTCGAAAGACCGAAGGTTATTTACAATTCTAGCACGAAGAAATATGTTCTCTATATGCATATTGATGACTCGAGTTATGGAGAGGCAAAAGTAGGTGTTGCTACGAGCGATAGTGTGTGTGGAACCTATGAGTATTTGGGAAGTTGGCAGCCGTTGGGGTATCAGTCGAGAGATATTGGGTTGTTTCAGGATGATGATGGGTCGGCTTATTTGCTCACTGAGGATGTATGTTGCAATTTCTCGGATGAGCTTTCTTTAAGCAGTGACTGATTGTGTAGAGAGCGAATGGCTTGCGAATTGACTCGTTGACGAATGACTATCTCAATGTCTCTGCGGCAGTTCACCTATTCTCAGACATGGAGGCGCCTGCAATGGTGAAGCTGAACGGGTATTACTTCATGTTCGCCTCACATCTCAGCGGCTGGGCTGCAAACGACAACGAGTATAGCTATGCTACCAGCTTATCGGGTCCTTGGTCAAGTTGGCAGACATTCGCCACGGTGGGATCAGATACGTACGAATCTCAGACAAACTATATTCTACCGTTCCCCGGCAACAAAACAGTCATTTATATGGGCGACCGCTGGGTGTCCACTGACCTTGTCGCGAGCACCTATGTATGGCTTCCGCTTACATTCAGTGGCACCACTGTCACAATGGCAGATTATACAAGTTGGGTACCGAGTGTCTCCTCGGACAGCTGGTCGACTGCTCCATCCGCTAATAGTTATTATGGTGTGAATGCCACACTCACCAATGGCGCCGTCATCGTGTCGTGTTCCGGATGCTACGATAATGAAGCCGCTGGATATATTGGTGGCTCATCTCACGGAACCGCGACTTTCACAGGAATTACGACAACTTCAGCGGCATTATCGACTGTGCAGATTGTGTATCGAAACGGAGATAGTACAGCTCGATATGCTAATGTGACGGTCAATGGTGCGACCCAGCTGATTGAATTTTTGCCGTCGTCGTCTCCTGGAACCAGTGTGATCAATTGTAATCTCAAGGCGGGCTCGGGTAATGAGATTGTCATCACGACGACTGATGGAACGTATGGGCCGGATATTGGTACGCTTATCGTGCCACAGAAGTAATTGGCCCTCTTCACACAGTACGGAAAGGGTATTAGTGTGATATGACCGGTTGTTGATTCTGCAAGGTCATCTGTCGCGTGGTATGAACATCGAATCAAGATGCTAGTCAGACGCGATCCAGCATATCAAACGACCATATATTTTTCCAATGACTTGTAAGATCTTTCAACAATATATGATTTGATAGCACGGCCAAGAATAGTATTGAAAGCAGCCGTGCCAAATTCCAGAGCGTGTAAGGGATCAAATAATTGGTTGTGGTGGCTATGCAAGGTTGCAGATCATACGTGCATCTGAGCATACCTACCTAATTTGATTGTCCTCGGCTTTACCCTCGAATCTTCGCTATGCGCGAACATATCGATCGGTAGGCAGCCGGAAGGGAGACAGAAAAAGCAAAAATAAGAACGACAAAATGAAAGTCCGAGAATCTCACATCATAGATAGGTCTGAGAAATTCGATGGTTGGCTGGTTCAGTCGTACGATGATAGTCCGAATTTGAATCGATTAAATATGGAGAAAAAATGTCGATGCTCGAAAGTGACTGCCACTGTGCTGGTAACACATCCCCTCTATAGTCCGACAATTCCTAAATTAAGATCTCTCTTGCGCTCGAGGATATCGCCTGTGCATTTTTACCTTCGTTGCTTGATGTTCATTTGTTATTCGTTGTCTGAGTCCCTCACGACTGGATTCGTCGTAAGTATTCGTTTTGTGGCTTCAAACACGGTATAATCCACAGCAATTTCCGATTTTAGATCTTAAATGGCGAAGAAAGGAGAAGCAGAAGTTAGGCAGGCCATGGAGAGACAGTCAAAAATGCGCGGGAACATCATCCTTCTTCCTCAACCGAGTGATGATATGGCGGATCCGCTGGTCAGTTGTTTGCTCTTTGATCCTCCGCTGCTAAAAATTGTCTGACGGGTTGCTGCTTAGAATTGGAGCCAGCGCAAAAAGTACACGACTCTGGGCATCCTCAGTCTGGCTGCCTTTGCTTCCCATTGCGCTGCTATCGGGAATCAGCAGGGCATTAGCTCACAAGCTGATCTTTATCATAAAGGCCTGAATGACATGGCCGACACGGTAAATTCGATCAAAAACTGTTAGAATATGTAATTGACGTCTCGTAGGTTGCCACAGCCATAGCTGGACTTGTGGCAGGACCTTTGTTCCTCATGCCGTTGATACATATATTCGGCTGCTGCTCAGTACTTTTATGGAGCATGGTTGCAGCTACTGGTGGTACTATATGGTCCGCTCTCATGACCAAGCCGGATCAGTATGTTGCATTCACACTCTCTCGTCTGTTCGTAGGGTTGTTTAGCGCGACACCAACTATTTTGGGACCGCAGATGCTGGTTGAAATCTTCTTTCTCCACGAGCGGGGCACTGTTTTCAATTTCTTCATGGTATGGTCGACATTTGGTACAGTCATAGGACCAACCTTAGGCGGGTTCATTGCCGACCATGCCCCGTGGCCTTATGAGTTTTGGTGGACGGTAGCTTTGCAGGGTGTAGTCATTCTTCTCGGTATGCGTTGCAACGGTGGCTTGGAAAGCAGCAAAAGACTGATCACATTTTTCATCAGCATTTCTCTTCCTAGAAGAGACCGGGTTCACTCGAGAGGACCGAAAAGTGTATCCCCTTCCACCTTCAAGTTTCGTACGAAATCGAGTGGCCACGTACTTTCCCGGCACGCGCGTTGCACGTACTGGGGGGTTAAAAGCAGCAGTGAGTGACATCTCGATATGTATCTACTATCTCTCGGCTCATCATATCCAGCTTCATTCCGCATGGGCGCAAATTTTGATTGGGGTCACCCCCGTAACCATCCTAGTTGGGATCTTTATGCTAGGATTGTCCGGATGGTTTGTGAGTTTCAATACTCTCTTGAGTGTCTTCTTGCAGGATCCCATCGAGGCTGGGGGTTATGGGTTCTCGGCTCAGCAGAATGCAGCATGTAAGTACTGGCTGTTCCGGTAATCGTGGATTAAGTGCTGAATGCTCGAAGTCACCTTTACGATGTGGATCGGAGCCGCTGTGGCACTGATCTGGGGCCATTTCTTCAACGACCGCATCCCGTTGTACTTTGTCGCCAGATACTCGGGAACTTGGAAGCCTGAATACCGGCTTCACGCACTCTGGGTTCCTGCGTTTCTCGTACAGCCGATTGGGTTGGGTATAGTGGGTGCCACACTGCAGTATCACCTGCATTACATGGTCCTGGCTGTCGGCACTTTCCTTGTCACAGCCTCGTCTGTCGCCATCAGTCCCGTCGCAATTAATTATTTAGTTGAATGTTTCATGAAATATCCAACGGAGTTGAACTGCATCTTGGGGATATATCGACTAGGTATAGGCCTGGGAATCCCATTCTTCATCGATGCTTGGGTTGCACAAGTCAGCATTGGCTGGGTCTTTGGTACTATGGCCATTTTGTGCTTGGTACTGTTCGTCCCAATCGTCATTCTCATGCTATATGGCCATGCAATTCGACAGATGGGGTTTGCTGAATTGCACGAGGACGAGGAGGGAGCTCAGATTATGAAGGAAGAGACTGAGAAATGATCAAACAATGAGAATAGATCTTTGAATTTTTCTTTTGATACCCTAGTTCTTTTAGACAATAGATAGATAGTGGTCAAAAGAAGAAGTTTAAGTTGAGATTTAAGTGGAAGGAACGACTGATAGTGAAGTTTCTGCCTCAGGCTGTTATCGGTATCTTATCGGCGTGGAGACCACGCACGGACCATGTGGTGAGCCAGCGGCAGAAAAAGTTTCAACTCCGAAAAGCTTCAATTGTACAACCTAACATTCTTTAATAACAAAACTACGTACCTCGCACGACACTCAAGATGAGGGCCAAACGTTCAAAGAAGTACCGTAAGATCATGCATCAGTATGAGCTTACGTTCGGTTTTCATGAGCCTTATCAGGTTCTGGGTATGGCTAATACTCAATCGTCGGTCATGAAATACATGCTAATATACACCGCTTGCAACAGTCGACTCGAATTTCCTCCGCGCAGTACATCAATTCAAAATGGAACTTATACCTGCTTTAGAGCGAACGCTGCAAGGCAAAGCCAAGCCATGTAAGTATGCGACGGCAGAACGCATCGATTTTGACTGACTAGGATAGTTCTATCAAAATGCTCACTCGCGGCGATTATGGCCGCCCAACCCATCAACCCCAAAACGAATAAACCATACAGACCCTGGCACCTCCCTCCACCAACCGAGCTACCACTCCGACACTGCTCGCATAACGATGACAATACCCCGATTGACGAAGTCGAATGTCTTTTATCCCTTCTCTGCCCGAACACAGATACTATGCGCAATAAAGAGCATTATATTCTCGCGACCGCAGAACCTGTCGCGTTACCGCACGACGACGTGAAATCAGATAACCCCAAGACACGAAGGCAGGCGGAAGCATTGATGGAGGAACGCAGCGAAAAGGCGCTTGCTCTTCGATCTGCCGCGCGCGCAGTGCCCGGCGTACCGATCATATACGTTAAGCGATCAGTCATGGTCTTGGAGCCGTTTAGTACGCCGTCCGAGAAAGTCCGCTTGGGAGTCGAGAAGAGCAAATTCAAGATTGGCATGGAGGCGGCGTTGGACGTGGTGAGTGGACTGAAACGCAAGAGAGACGATGAAGAGGATGGGCCGTCCGCGCCCTCTAAAGATCGACATGCGAAAAAGGCGAAAGCGCCGAATCCGCTTAGTATGAAGAAACCGAAGAGACGAGAGAAGCCCAAGCCGGATGAGCAGGGAAAGAGGAAGGAGAAGAAGCGAGAAGAAGAAAGCCGGGATGATACCGCTCAAGATACTGTGGCTGATGCTGAGGGCGAACAGGCAGTCAAGAAGAAGCGTAAGAGGAAACACAAAAGTGCAAAATCTGAGATCGGCGCTGTCGAGGTTGGCGACGGCTCTGGGCCCGATGAAGGTCCAGTGTCGGCAGATGAGTGATATATTCCCGGTCAAGGTGAATCATTAGTGGCGTTCGGTGTTTTGTTCTAGAGATTCCAAAAGTAAAGTCATGCAATTGATGCTGATTTGATGTTCATGAGATTGGAGAATTGTATGTACAGATGAGAGTATCCTCATTCCAGAGGTATGATACAGTAGTAAAGAAATGCAAGTCAGTCCAACATCTGCGTGCTATCAGAAAACGCCCTGTAAATGCTTAAGTGGTTCCTATCTCAAACCACTTCCGTGCATCAGTCGAAGTCTCTCCACAGAGAAACTATTTCAAGCTATCACCCCCATCTTTTGATTTTATGCCGTCTATTGCTTCTGCAGCGTCTCGCCCGACTCCCGCAATCTCTCCTCAGCCCAAAGCTTCTCAACCCGGGCTCTCCTCTCCATAGCCTGGTCACGATTCTGTTTGGCGCGCTTTGCCCGTTCGGCGCTGAGGCAGTGGTTTACGTCGCGTTTGATGTCGTTGCATTGGCCCATGGCCTTCCAGAGGAATCCGCGAGCGTGGCATTCGTCTAGGGCATTCATGATTTCTTCGCAGTCTGGATAGGTCAAAGATTAGCTTGGTTGAGGCTTTAAAAACATGATAGGGACGTACTGATATTTTCTGCTGTATGGAGATGGGAATGCATTGTGTCGGCCTTCTGAAGTCTGTCTGAGACTATCGTTTGTTCTTCTGTTCGCAATTGATGAAAATCAGTCCGATGTTGAAGATGATCGTCGCGAATTTGGCATTGGCTGTTCCGCAGGCGGTGAGCGATAGGAACCACAATCTTTTATTCTGCCGGGTGGAGAGCCTTAAAAAATATTATTTTTTATCTTCGAGCTTAATAACTCCTCTCTAATTACTTGAGCAGACACCTTCCTGCTACTTGCAAAATCCTTTATTTTGAAGGACTAATCCTCGGTTCCTCAGCGGATACATCCGAACGTATCTGATAAGGACTTTTAATAAAAAGTGCTTGAGTCCAGATCTATCTGATTTCCCCGCTCTGGTGGCATTAGGGTTGTCTCAGCATTAAAAAGGTTCAATTTCAAGATCAATATGAATTCTATGATCACGACGACGACGTGGGTGAGGCGTGGGGTCGCCGCCCAGTTTCCCATAAAATATGAGATCGACGAAGCTGAAATCAACCGGATATCAGAGATTGCCCGCATGCAATTGGAAGACGCCAAGGGAGATTTGAAGGCTGCAAAGGAGGATGCAGATGCAGACGCAATGGATGAGGATACGACTGAAAAGACTTCCCAAAAGACTTCCAAAAAGACTTCAAAGTAAGAATACTGCAAGTTCCCTAGAAGGTATATGCTAACGACAGACAGAGACGAAGATCACGACGATGAAGACGACGATCTAAAAGAGTACAACCTCGAACACTACGATAGCGACGAAGTCGACGAAGATGGCGAAGAAGTCACCATGTTCGGTAACGTCAAGTCTCTCGCCTATCACAAACCAGGCGAGAAGGACCCTTATCTCGAATTCCCTGAAGAAGACAACGACGAGGAGCGCGAGGAACTGCAAATTCTTGGAACAGACAACTTGTTAATAGCCGGAAAGCTGGAAGATGAGGTAGCTCATCTTGAGGTATATGTTTATGAAGATTCCGCGGATAATCTGTATGTGCATCACGACGTTATGCTCCCGGCCATTCCACTTTGTGTGGAATGGCTCGATTTCCCGGTTGGAAAGAATGAGGAAGGACGCACAAATGGAAATTTCGTGGCTGTGGGTACTATGGAACCTGATATCGAAATCTGGGATCTCGACATTGTCGACTGCATGTACCCAAACGCCATCCTCGGCGCGGGCGACGGCGACGACGACAAGAAGAAGAAAAAGAAGAAGTCCAAGAAGTCGAATGACGAATACCACGTTGATTCCGTCCTGGCACTGTCAGCAAACAGACAGCACCGCAACCTTTTGGCATCTGCGTCTGCCGATTTGACCGTCAAATTATGGGACCTCAACACGCAAAAATGCGCTAAATCGTACAACTACCACAAGGATAAGATCTGTGCTCTTGACTGGAATCCCAGAGAATCTACCATCTTGCTCAGTGGAAGTTACGATCGTACCGTCGTTGCGGCAGATATGCGTGCACCAGACGCAAAAGCGCCTCGTTGGCAGGTTGCCTCTGATGTTGAGAACTTGCGTTGGGATCCTCATGACCCCAACTTCTTCTACGTCACCACCGACACCGGTCTGGTCTACAAGTACGATGCGCGCAACGCACCTGCTACACCCGCTGAATCCAAACCTGTCTGGACATTGCAAGCGCACGACGACTCCGTCTCGTCGTTCGACATTAACCCACGCGTTCCCGGGTTTTTGGTCACCGGTTCTACCGACAAACAAGTCAAGATCTGGGATACAGCCAATGACAGACCCAACATGGTCGTGTCACGCAAACTCGAAGTCGGTAAAGTGTTTTCGACATCGTTTGCGCCAGACCCCGAAGTTAGCTTTCGTCTTGCTGTTGCTGGTAGTAAAGGCGTTGTGCAGGTGTGGGATACTTCTACCAATGCTGCTGTGCGTCGCGCTTTTGCTGGTCGTACGCCGGATATCGTTGCTGGGGAAGAGGGGGAGATTAAGGAGAGGATCTTGGGCGTGAACCAAAATGATGATAGTGATTCATCGGACGGTGAGGAGGGTGGTGAGAACAAAGATGGATGGGAGTCGATGGAGGAGGATTAGCTTGTCCCATAGACTATATGTATCGCGAAATGAGATACCCGTCAGTACATGTATTTTTCGATTTATTACATAGTATAACTAGGGTCTACTGTCAGACCGAGCGCTTTGACCACCTTGATTTATTGACGAACGATCTAAGAGCCGCCTCAATTAGCCAACTATTTCGCTTCGTACATAGTTGCGAACTTGCGACAGGCTAAATACCGAACTCTCACATATTGATACACCTTTAGCGCCAACATAGCTGGTGTAAATTCCCAATTGAAAGTCTCCGTCTGAAATTAAGCCTCCATGGCCCACAGAAGGGCACAGAAAAGGCTACACTGTTACAGAGGTCGCGTATTTTGAGACCTGGGAAAATCAAGGTCCAGCTTCGAGAATACACCCACGTACGTAATACTAATACCATTGAAGGTTTGAGGCTAATGCTTAGTTTTAAGATAATTACAATATGACTGTCCTTATAAAGAAGTCTACCCCGGTCTCCTAACCAGTCTTGCTGAGTCTTGGGCTTTTTTTTTCTTCTTTCAAAGTCACGGTGCTTCACACTCGCTTATCGAGCCTCATTCACTCGTTTTACTTGTCCTCAATCTCGGTCCTTTTTGTTATTATTCTTAATTGCTAATATGCGCCATTTCGTCTTTCTCGCTCTCTGCGGCAGTCTCACGGCAGTTGTCGCTCAAACAGCCAGCGGTTCTTCCTCCACCGCCGGGTCCTCTGCCAGCAATACTGAGACCTCGCCTCTCTTGTTCTCAACAAATGGCGACGGAGACTCTACTGACTTTTCCGTGGCCGTGGCAGGAAGCGTATGTCTGGCCCTGCAACAGCTGATCAATCCAACTTCGCTAATAACGTCTAGAGCGGTTCCACCACTACTTACCTGGTAAGCTGTGCCGAGGCCGGCTCCATCAACTGCAACTTTGATACAGCTACCATTGTTGGCGGTCCTTCGACAGTTGCGATGTACTATGACTATGATGATACAGTGTGAGTTGTGTACTCTCAAAGCTTCCATCCAAAATACTCATGATCAAAAGTACCTATTCTCTCGGCTGCAATATCCACGGGAGCTCTGCTGCCTGTGTAAAGTCTGAAGGGGGCTCGGGTTTCGACGGCACCTCCTTCCTGAGTTCATTCACCGTTCCTGCGTCGGAAGTTGCCTTGGGTTTCATTACTGATGCCACCGCTACTGCTACTGCTACAGCTGGTGCTACAGCTGGTGCTACTTCCACTGCTACAGGCCAGGCTACACCCACTACCGCGGCCAGCACTGGGTCTTCTCCAACATCTGCGACTGTCAAGTCCACAGCTGCTTCCTCCGGAGGTACAACCTCGTCAACTGGAAGCGCGACTGGTACCGGATCTGCAGCTAGCCAGACCGAAACCCAAAAAGGTGCTGCTATTAGCAGATTCAACGGCGCAATTGGTTCTTGGGTGGCTGTCGGTTCGGTGGTCGCGGCGCTAGGATTGATTTTCTAAGGTGGAATATAGTCTCAGACAAAGACGACCGGCGTTGCATGTCTATTTACAAAATTGTAATTTACAAAAATGCTTCGTAGTGAATAGGCTTAGCGCTAGCCAAAAACCCCGCTAGCAAAGAAGTGGTCGGAGAACCTCCGATGATAATTTCCCCTTTCGTTTCTATCGAGTATCATCAGCATTCTTATAACCGACTTGACTCCTTCAACGAAAAGCAAAACAATCGACACCTAAGAATCGTAGTTTTGATGAAAGCAAAATGGTCGAATTCATAACTGTAAACGGCGCGAGTCTCGCCTACGAAATCACAGGCCCTGCATCGGCGCCGTTAATGATAACACTCCACGGCGGACGAGGAATGGGCATGCATTATCTTCTTTGCTCTCCGTCTTTTCTCGTATGGATCATCTGACAATTAAAAACAGGAGACCACAAATCAGACCACAAGACATACAGCCAACTGTCCCCCCTTCTCCGCGTGCTGTCCTTTGACTACCGCGGCCACGGACAGAGCTCGCGCACAAAGCCCTACACGTTCGAGCAACTCGTCGACGACATCGAGGGTGTTCGGCAATCCTTTTTGGAGGCCGACGAGCAAGTAATTATCTGTGGCGGAAGTTTTGGCGGGTTTCTGGCGCAGCAGTATGCCATTAAATATGCGTCAAAAGTGTCGCATTTGATTCTTAGGGGGACTGCGGCTAGTCATCATCGTATCTCTCCCTCGCCGTCTTCCTCTTACATGTATTATTTGAGGCTGACACTGGGTAGATGAAGAAGGTGCTATCAGAACCCTAGAGACGAGACTCCATAAAGCGCCCAACTTCTCCTCGCAAATGCTCCGCAACAAAGTCTTCGGCGCGTATGAGGATGATGATGAGTTTAAGCTGGTTTATTTCGCTATGATGCCACTTTATACTGAGGTTTTTGATCCTGAAGCTGCTCTCAAAGCATGTAGAGGGATGGTTTTTGTGGCAGAGTCGCATAGTATGTGTCCCGTTAAGTCACCAGTTTGAGAACGCTGACGGTGGGTAGATGATCTCTATTCGGAAGAGGAAAAATATTTCGACTATACAGGGCAATTAGGAAGTATAACAGCTAAGACGTTGGTGGTTGTTGGGGATAAGGATTGGATTTGTCCTCCAGGTTTGTCCTGACATGTCTTCGCAGCATCTGTACTATAAGCTGATCAGGGTGCAGACAACTCGAGAATTATAGCAGAAGGAATTCCTGGTGCTGAAATACTTGTTGTTCCAGATGCGAATCATTCAGTGCATATTGAGAAGCCTGAAATTGTGCTTAAGCGGATTAAGGAGTTTCTCTGTGTATTCTGTGTATAACATGCATGAATTTCACATTACCAATCAATGTTATTCGCATGCTTTGTCGTAAACGTAGCTATGACTATTCAATAGAGCCCCTGAAAGAGAAGGACTTTACCATCTATAACTACGAAAAGGAGAATATTAGGATCAGATGACAGGAAGCTACCTACCTCACAGAATAGCATCTTGTCATATCATACTCTGTACTTAGAGTGATACTTATTGCCTCAATCCATCTACAACTTCTAGAAGCCACTACTTACCATCACTGCAATGACGACGAACACAACAAAAACAAATTCATCGTCCTTACAATTCGACGAAACATGGTTACGCATATCAGTCTTCATCCCACGAACCAAGTATACCGATCCCACAAATCTCCAAGACCTCGATAACTTCAGGACCTACCTCTCCGAAAGATTAAAGCCAAACTGGAACGGTCTGATAGGATGGTACGGCTGGCGAATCGAAGACTTTGGGCCCAAGAGCGCTACATGGATGCCCATGGAAGGAGATATCACGTATTCGATGATTTTACGATTCTCGACTGAAAAGTTGAAGAGGGTTTCTCGAAAGGATGTTTCTGAGACTTTGTAGCACCGCTTCCATAAGCATGCTTGTAGTGACGTTAAGGTTCTAGGGTATGGGAATGCGCCTGTTGATATGTTGGCTGGATTGGAAGGGTCTTCTACAAAGGACTCGAGGGAGCGGAAGATAGCTTTTGGCATGTTGCCACCTGAGTTGGCTTGCTTTTATCATACAGGACGCTGTTCGTGTGGTTGAAGCCGGCGACTTGACTAAATATCAGCAATAGTACACATGAGAGTTGAGAGACCATCCCGCTCTACTTCAATTATCATTATCTAGGTAACAATGTAACCATAACTTCGAGAACAAGCTGCCTAGGCATATTAGTTACTAGATTCTTACTGATACCTGGACAAGTCTATTACTTCCGCGAATTTCCCAAACCATCAAAATCCAAGGATTCCTCCTTCAAAGACGTAAAACCAATTAGGATTGATTGATAAAATAGTATTGAGAGCAGGTCGAAAGTTCTAGGCCTAGCTGATAGTATATGGATGTCTGTGCAAGGCGATATCAATTCGATGTTCTTAGGAACACTGATACTCCGCAACCATAACCACGACAGTGAAAGGCACGAAGAAAGAAAAGATAGAAAGACAAACACAAGAATAAAGCCGATCCAAATACTGTATCTCAAGAACACCAAAATTTTCCAACTCTAGCGCCCGAAGTATACTTTCAGCGAAGCCCATGACGATTTCTCATGTGCTGTAGGAGGTTGTCATCCCGATTACAGACCTTGTCGCATCCTTCCACCGGACAGTGATGGGCCAGGGGCGTGATATGAATTGTCCGAAGGTGGCGGATAAGTTCGTGCTCCCTCTTGAAAGTACCTGGATAATTGCAGCCTTCCCACTTGCATTCGAAAGTCGGGGCGGGACGAGGGTGGGTGTATGAGCTAAACAACAATTAGATATTGAGTTTGTCAGTGCGCTGGGGCTGACAGGAACAGTTGCGTACTCTATAACGAGACTCAAATCCTTCTTTCGAGTCCGAGGCTTTGGCTCAGGATGCCTGCTGGCTGGCACGATTGGAGGCTGATTGACGGCAGAGTGAAGATTGTTCGTAACCCGGTTGGTTAAATTTGGTATACTCGGGCTGGCGATTGCAGCCCATTGGGAAGGGATACTCGCTGGCGTCGTATGATATTGATGGCCATATCCCAAATGGTGTGCATCGTTGATGGAAGGATTCAAATACGCCTCATAGTCGGTAGCCAGGTTTGGTTCAATATCAGGGAAAAATGGCGAGACCGAGCCGGAGGCGTCAGCTAGGGGACTCCCGTAAATCACGCCCTGTCCCCAGCTAGGTTGGTCTAGAAACCAGGCCATGATGGGCCTACTCGGGCCTCAGTTGTAGGAGTGGAGATGGGCGATGGTACACTGAGGAGAACGAAAGATTTGGCAGTCAAAGGTGACTTAGGTGAATTGAAGAGCTCCCTAAACGAGGGAGTATTATTTCTTATATACTGAGGTATGTACACGAGTTGGCGCATTCGCGAAGACCCTATGCATATTGAAACACAATTCACAGCTTCGCCTTGCACATTGTATCATGATCTGTTTACTCCCAAGGATACTACGCCTATAGTCATTGTTTTCCTGAATGTTGGCAGATTGACTGTGGAGCCGATATTCGAGAATTGACAAATAAAGTGTGTAAGCTTTTTAGCCGCAAAGGCGACTATACTCGGTTTGAAATGGGCTGGAGAAATGAAGAGTCGATCGGAAAATCGATGCAATTATTGACTCAGACCCATATGCATGATCCTATTCGTGACTTAGACTCGATATTTGCGGAGGGCGCCAATAAGAATTTACCTAGGTACCTGATTCGACGTAACAAGGGCAAAATTGTTTAACTAGGCTGAACCATGATCGCTTAGACTCGATATTTGCGAAGGCGCCAATAAGAATGTAGCTACTTCCTAAGTTGACGCAACAAGGCAAAATTGGTTAGACTCAGGCTGGTTTACAATAGCTTCAAACCTGAGAAGGCTGCAGCCTCAGTGCCGCGTGTTGCTTAAAAGTGATGTGCTCCCCAGCCTTAATCATTCCTGAACCTTCACATCAAATCTCACCGTCAGCAGTCATGGCGGACGCCGAGTGGGAGCCTTTCAAGCTCGAAATTGAACGGCTCTACTGTCATGAAAACAAGACACTACGTGAGTTGATGCAATATATGGCATCCAAGCACGGTTTGGAAAAGTCGTATGTATTCTGAATACTGTAAATATACGCAAATAGACTTACTCGACTTATAAATGCATAGTTTAGGGCAATATCAGAGGCAACTTAAAAAATGGGATTTCAGGAAATCTCTTAAATCGTCCTCTATCGACTGGAATTTCATTGGCCTGCGAATAGAGAAAAGAAAGCGACACCAGCACAAGGATAGCGAGGTTCACGTCAATGGGGTCCAGCTTCCCCCACAGAAGCTCAAGAGGGCTAAATACAGGGAGGCTTATATAGCGAGTGAGGCGGTATTCTCCGGTGGTAAGTCAGTTATTCGTACATTCTTGATGAGACTGTGGCTAATGTATGTCAAGATCCATCACCGGGTACACCTGAAGGAATCATCGTTTGCACCCCAGCAACACCGGGGATGGATATTGAGTGGAACCTCTCGCTTCCTTGGTTGAGATTCGCAAGGCTCTTGCGACCTGAAATCGGATTAGGTATGACTGCTGCACATAGTCGATACTTCTAGTTGAGTGTACCTAACGTCAACGCCCTCAGATCCACCTTCTCCGTCGTCTTCGCTCACGGTACCTTCACCCCAAGAGCTCAATACTTCCTCCCGAACCGTAAACCAGGATTTTATGCAACGCTTGGGCTCGATTGTGCCGTGGAACAAACTCAGACAATCTTCAAACATACATAGCAGCTCTCGTACAGCCACGGCTCTAAGGATCCTGATGCCTGAGGAATTTGAAGGGCAACATCTTGCTTTGTCATTGGGCCTCAGCGAATCCAAGCAAATGGGAAGGGACCGGCTGAGTCTGGAGCTTTATCTATTATCAAACAACCTTATATCACATGGGCCTGGTGGGAGATCCGAGGAGAGTACGGAATCGGCTGATCAACGGGTCATGGAAATCTTCAACGAGTCTGGATGGAACAATAGCAACCATCTTCCATTACTGATATCCAGCCATGAACCGACAGCTGCAGCAATAGCAGAGAAGATATTTGCAAGCGCCTTGAGATTGCTCGACTTAAAAACCGTGAAAAGGATGCTCGAAGCAAAGATGGATCCCAACACGGCAATTGAAACCTGGGATTTGCACGTGCTGACGCCGTTACAATTTGCCTCTAGAACTTCCAAGAACAAGAGCATGGAGCTTACACAACTTCTTTTAACCTATGGTGCTGACGTGAGTCTCTCCTACAATGGGCGCTCGCCTTTGAGTTATGCTATCGAGAAAGGACGGAAAGCTGGGATTTATTTGCTTTTGAGCCACGGAGCGATAGTGACATCGTCGTGTGTTTCCTACGCTCTTTTCTTCAAGATCAATGATGACCTTGCAAGAGAGCTCATAGATGCCTGCTCCAACGTGAATGAAGGAACTGGATGGCAGGGCCGTAATCTTCTTGCTGAAGCTGTGGAATGTGACAATGTTCCATTAGCACGCCTATTACTCGAGAAAGGTGTAGAAGTAAACGAGCTTTTCACCATATATTTCGATGAAACCTTCACAGACACCACAGTGTTAGGACTTGCAACCCGGTCGAAAAGTTGGGAGATGATGCAGCTATTACTTGAGTTTTGTGAAAATGTCAATCCTAATTTTAATGGCCTGCCTTATGTATCGCCACTTGCGCTAGCTGTGGAGGCTGGGCATATCCATATGAGTGAAATTTTACTGCGGGCAGGTGTCAGTGTTGAATTTGCTGACGATGCAGGTAATGCGACATTAATCGAACGTGCTGTGAAGAAAAAGAATCTGGGTTTATGTCAGGTGTTAGTCAGCTATGGTGCTCGGATCAATGTGACCTTGTCTGACACAGAGCAAAGATCCTCCGCGCTCCTTGCAGCCATAGAGTACAAAGCATTCGAAATTGTTGATCTCTTGATCAACGCTGGTGCACGGTTGAATGATGGTTACAGTAGACCTCCTGGTACTATTCTTGGAGCAGCAATCGAATTGGGAGATCGGTCGTTGATCAGCAAGCTCTTATCTGCAGGTGCCAAAGTACTGAAATGGAGCCAGATTAGGCGCATTGGAAACCACGATACGGCAGCTGCTCTCCAGAAGATCGGGAGTTTTCAGAACATTTTGCAAGCCTCTGGACAGCGAATCTTGGCCGCAGCATTGTTGACCGAAGACGAAAATTTGACTCAATACCTTCTAGAGCATAATGCTGATCTGAAAGGGGGTGCGGATGAACCTAGAAGTTCCATGACTAGAATGACGCCATTAGAAGCGGCAATACGGGCAAATAATATAGGTTTTACTGAGGTTCTTTTGAATCGTGGAGCTATGGTCACAGATGGCGATATTGCAGCGGCACTGGATGCAAAAAGTGAATGTCTCCCAAACCTACTCAGTAAATTTCGCGGAAGCGCTCCAACAGCCGTAGGAACTGCGATCTGTCATGAGGAATCTCTTGAAATATTTCGAGACGCCGGTGTGGATCCTACTGGGGCTCCGAGAACGTTCAAAGACAGCTGGCATAGGGGATTTTATACTGATGAGTACGAGGAAGATTCACTCTACTTTGAGCCTCTTGCATCGGTCCTTGAGATAGCTGTTTTATTCAAGTCGCGTGAATATCTTCAATTCCTTCTTCATTGGGTATATTGGGATAAGATGCTAACAGGGCGTGCCCTGGCCATTGCAACATTTATCGGACAAGATGAGCTTGCCAATGAACTTCTGGAGTTTGGCGCTGATGGGAAGCAGGAGATCACGGTGAAAACGAGATTTTACGAGAAAGATAATCCGTACGATGTTTTCACTCCTCTTCAGGCAGCGGTCAAGAATCAAATGTTTCCGATAGCGGAGAAACTTGTTCGGTCTGTTGATGTGAATTACCTAGGTATGGGCGCTCGTCGCCGTACTCCGTTGCAACATGCAGTTGAGAATGGAAACATGGATCTCATCAACCTACTATTACAGCATGGGGCTAGTGTTGATAGCCCTCCTGCGCAGGATGGGGGTGCTACAGCTTTACAAATTGCGGCGATTCAAGGATACATTGGGATTGCACGCAGATTGATTGACTTGGGCGCAAATGTCAATGAGCCCCCTGCCATATTTAACGGACGTACAGCTTTGCAGGGAGCGGCGGAACATGGTCGAATCGATATGTTGCAAATGCTGCTCAATGAAGGAGCATTGGTCGTTGGCGATGGAGAACAGAATTATCAACGGGCTATACAACTTGGCGAGCGACGAGGGCATGGCGCTGCTGTCCGACTGTTGAGGTCTTTCAGGGAATCTGTCCAATTGAGTACACCTGAGGCTTTTAACGGCCCTTTGGGATCGGTAGTAACATGAACTTGGCCAGTTATACTAGTCTCACTGGCTATCTATGTTTAAGCGATGAACTTATGACTGTGTTTCGGGCATTATATGGAGATATCGGGAGATGATACAAAGAATGACCTCTTTAAGACAATCCGTTGAACATCTAGAGATCGATTATCTGTAACATTTATTCTTCTCCCTCTGAATCATTGTTTTCTCCCGGTGTGGTTTACATTGCACAGCCCTGACACCAGTACATACGCTCTCGTCTTGCGTTGCTCAGTTGACGGCATGCGACACACAACTGCGCAGGCAGTTTTGAAGGAAGCGCACGAGCATTTCCATGCTCAGGTCTGCGATGAGGTGAAAAATTCTCGATTATGGAGATGCGTCGATTGATATAGTGCCGAGACAGTCTGAGTTAAAGAGTAGGAAGCCGTTTGGCATGTTGCCGCCTGAGTTGGCGTGCTCCTATAGGGAATAGTTGTCTATTGAAGTCAGTGTGTTTGCGTCAATGGGTGTGCGATGTCGATAATTTATTCGCATTTACTGATATGGTAGTGGATCGTGGGAAGGGGAAGGTTATCAGATTGCAGTCATGTTGAAGAATTCAAATCTCATCCTCAAACATTATCTTGCTTTTAGAAGAAACACCTGATGCTTGAAAACATATCTACTTCGAATATAGCCTAACTTTTTTTTGATATGGTGTCTCGACCGCAAGATATTTCTGATCAGAGTGTAAAGTCCTTTGGTATTGAGCAGCCTGAACTGGCTCGCTCGGACATGAAGAAGGTACTCGTCCGGAAAGAACGGCTGGATCAAGAACGACTTAGGTATGTACGTTGAGTGGGGGGTTCGCGGAATCCGGGGTAGAACGGTGGCCTTTGGCGGGGATTATCGGGCTGAAAGAATTGTCATGGAGAAAAATGAAAGATTCCCTTCCCAAATGATTAATCATTTCTCTCAAGACGTCATGTCTTCAGATAGCTACTTGAATACATATCAACAATAATAGTATCGAAGGGGCGGAAGATCACCGGATCCATGGCCCCTSCCCCCGCCACTGGAGTAGATCCCATCACTGATAAGCCCTTTGAGAGGCTATCAAAGCTTGATAGACAGACAAAAGGAGATCAGATGTCATCATAGCTTAACGGACACAAGTCAATTATGCCAGATCGATCAAATCGGCAGGTAGTATCGCTGCTGACCTTGATGTCTGCTTACCAGGGCAGGTGACCTAGCCGTTGACACTGTCCCCCTCCAGATGACGACCTCACGAACATGCTCCAGCCACCAGATTGCAGCGTAGTAAGTGTACTATGTAAGTAAAGTGTCCATGAAGATGTCACCTAGGGTTACTCCGTTGTAGTCGAGGTTGAGTTACAGTGGTCGAATGCACAAACTGGCCATCGTCAGATTGGCCCCGATGGTGACGGAGAGCTAGTCCTGAAATAGATTAGTGTATACCTAGTTTAAATCTTGATCAGGACTAGCGTGGATGCCTGAAACGGGGTTGCTATAGTCTATTCCTTGAAACCATCCTTTGTCTGTCTTGAGACTCAAGAGTATCGTATGTTCTCGGAGCGCATCCGATGGCTATTCCTGTAGCGACAAGTCACAACAGGCCTGAAATAAGCGCTATGACCTGTCGTATTAATATTCTGTGCTAAACATCGAAACACTTATCACAATAAATAGCATAAGCTAGCGCTGCTAGTCGCGCGCACTAGGAGTCTAGGAGGAGGAGTCCATGTTACAATCCAACGCCAGTGTGCCAGACCCCTGCCGTTTGGGCGGACTCTGCAGGTCGATTGGCTGGAGGCGGGAACACGCGATTCCTTGCTGGTCGACCACGCAAGGATCTGCGCCGTTTCGGCGGTTACGTTTGGTTTCTCCCAGTTCATGCCAGCTAATGATTATGCGCTGGGGGCTATGGTTCAAGGAGCAACGTCATGCAATTATTGAGCGTGGTGTAAGGGACCAGGAATGTACTACGATTGACCTTGTGTTCTCGGAGGAAATATTGTATGGGTACATTAATGTTGGTGGTGGTACCGAACAGTCGAAAGTACCTGAGGGTACACCCCACTCGACGGCAAAAAGTGATTGGGCGCAGAGTCAAATCTAGGTTTTCCTAGCGTGGAAGCGGCCATGCAGCGGAAACACTGGCTAGGGCAAGTTAGGTACCACGGGAATACTTGTGTGTCCAGCGCTGTCCCTGGCCGTACCATGTACCTCTCTGTACCAATCCGTGGATTGGGCACTCCAACGGACTGTGGTCAAGCTGCCAATGAAAAGCCATGAAACTTAACCTGGCCAATAGACAGCACAGTAATATACCGAATGGAGCTCGCCACCAACCATCGCCCGTCAAAATGGCTCACGAAACGAACGCTCCGTTTCGAAGTTGGGTGGGCCGAAAAGTCCAGAACTTTTACTGTACCTAGTAAGTGCTACTCTGTCGGTTCCCACCCTAACCACGCCAGTCTACTCGTAGTACTAGTACAGTCGACAGTCCGCACTCTACAGTCACGGGGGGCGCCCAGTCATCCTCCATCCTCTTTCTTTCAAGTTGCTTCCTCTTTAAGTCTTTCACATGGTCGCTTCGCTCTCTAGTCGCCATCTTCATTCTTTTACTTTCTGATTGCTGCAAGAGTGTGGTATCCTCCCTCTCTGCGTTCCTTTCTCTATCTGCGTGTCCTGGTTGTCCGCTCCTTTCTCAACAATCTTATCCCATTACTCCTGCGTGCTTCGTGACGACACACTCCTTGACTGTCGTCTGTTGTAGCAAGCCGTACCACATACAAATCATATCACCCGTCGATTGCAGAGCAATCTCTCACCTTCCTTAGCCGAACTAAATCCATTCGATTGCAACGATCTTTGCAGCGATAAGCGAAGACAAAGTTCGACACAACGGTTAACAAAATAAGATCTGTGATCACCTTGCGACCACTAAAAGCTCGATCCTAGACTGGACTTTAGGATCAATACTTCCGACAAACAAAAAACAATATCGAGACAGACAACCAGACAATATTCACCCACATCATGGCAGCCACTATCACCCGTGCTTTCACCAAACGCAGCAAGCGACCGGAAATCTCAACTCCTATGCCATACCGCGATGGCCTCGTCAAGTATGCACCCGGCACTATCCGTCGTGGCAAGATTTCCGGACCCGTGGAACTCCTATCGGCCACCAACCCGCTGGTCTACAACGCCCCCGACCTTTCCCTTGCCTCTGGAGGAGTGTCATCATCTTCGTCCGTCTCATCACTCCGATCGTCAGACGACAGCGACGCAGCTCCCTTCTCTCCCATAACACCAGTATCGGCTGAGCCGGACGTCGCTATGGAGCCAAACCATCTGTCTGGATACTTTCCCAAGCGATCGGCAACCATCGCCAGCACGCCTCGCTCGTCGACGTCTTCGACCGGTGTCGATGCGCCTAGTGTGCCGAAGCGCGCGCTATCGCACACTAAGAAATCGCATCAGGATCTTGCGCGAAAGCGTTCTGTGTCAAGAATGTCCCCGCCACCGTCGTCTATGGCCACAACGACGACTACCACCCGCCGCAGCCAAGAACAGTCCTTTGCGCCGGTGCCTGAATATGCCGAGCACCCATTCAGCCGCGAACTCGACAAGGTGAACGAAGTGGCGGAGGACTTTGGTGCGTTGAAACTGCTGGAAGAGGAGGAACAGATTCTCATCAACAAGGGCTTGAAGAAGTTTTCGCTCGATGACTATCTTTGCGAGATTGAAGAGTTATACGGGGGCGTGTTTGATGACAATGTCGGTCCTATGGCAACTCATGCTTGGTTCTAAGGGCCTGTCTGTTTGTCCTGCACCACGATTCCCTCAATGACTCTACGATATCCACCGCTTTGCAACAAAATTTGCGATAAGAATTTGTCTGTCCTTGTTTTAACACAGTGAATAGTCACACTTCACGATCTTTTCTCGGTTTTCTTTTTTGTCGGTTTCGGAAGTACATACCATGGGGTTAGGTTTTGTTTTGCTTACTTTCCGCTGATCGAGCGGGGTTTCACTTCTGCTCTCTTTGTAAGGGCAATTTTCATGCACATATTTACATTATTTTACTTGATCTCGTTATATCCCCCATCGTCGCTCATCAGAGCTCAAGGCATGCTACTGTACGAATAACAAATGCAATGCACATATCAATCATATTCTTTACTCGAAGAAGCACGTAGACAGATTGGAGGCACGGCACACTATCCGGATGACTCTTCCGGTACATCGAGATGTCAAATCCTTCATCTTTAAGAAGTTCAAAGTCAATCTCTTATCAGACAACAAACCAATTTTACCTCTTTCGGACAACTAGACCCTCTGACGCCAAAAAACTGACACAGAATTCGCCCTTCACCGCCTTTGTTTCTCTGTCTCCATTGTACTCGTAGTATGTATTGCGAGTGGAGCGGCGATAGGCCCCACTCCAAATTTTTTCTTCCTATCGTCACTTTGCTCTACCCGCCCCGTCAACCTCATCAACACCACTTGTTATCAGTATCTGTTGTTGACACGCCATCTTTTCTAGAGTGTCCTATTCTTTGTTCATCTATGATTTCGATTTATTCTCCTTGAATGCTGTCAGGCAGACAGCGCTGAGTCGACCTAACAGTGGGTCTGCAGTCTGTCGTGTGTCTCTTTTATTCGATTGAGCGGCTTGAATGGACTATCAACTTCGATATAAAAAAGAAACACACTACGAGAGTAGTTGACCAGTCTGAATAAACGGGGATGGCTGTATTTCCTCCTACCAACCGAACCTCAACCGCCAACATGCCCATCACATCATCACCCCCGCCCTCCATCCTCAAAACATCTAAATCATCCAGCAACAACAAAAAAGGATCGTCAACCGCAGGCAAAAAACGCAAGATAGTAGTAATAGATCTTGAGTCTTCGCCTGAGCCTACGCCAGCGCCTGTATTAAATGCCGGCAACGGTGATGGCCCGCCACCAGCCAAACGTGCCCGTGTGCAATTCGACGAGACGGCAGACACAAAACGATCACCACGACCGGTTGAAGACGATACACCGCAAGAAAAGAGTGCCGCTCTAGTCCGCGAGGAAATTCGACGTGCTATTCAGCGACATGTCTCCGGTGCGGATAGCGAGGGATATGATCAGATCAAGGAAATTTTCACCACGGACCCGAAAGCGGCGCCCGATGAAGAGAGTTCCGATATTCCTAGTCCTACATCGCTGAAGAGGCATATTATGGGTTTACTGTCGAATGTCGCTGCCTTGAACCGGGATTGCTCGGGGCTGGTTCATGCGGTTCTGGGCAGTGAATGGGTTGGTCGAGATGAGTCGTATGTCAAACTATTTGTCCGGTTTCTGGGAAATCTCGCTGCGACGCATACGGGATATATGCGACCGGTATTGAAGATGCTGGTCAACTATTTCGGAGAGAGTAAGCTCCCCTTTCACCATTTCTGAGGGCTTTTGTGCTGACGGTCATAGTCCCCAAAGGAACCGGCAGGCTTCCCGGACAGGCGAGCGTTTCGCACGAAGAGATCTACGACCGAGTGCATATGGCATTACGATATATCATGGAGCTGCTTCCGGCGGGAAGTAGCACATTATCGCCAATATTGTCGCAGCAGTTTCCGTTCGACACTGATTCTGCAAGAGCCAACGTTTTTTATACTCGCAATCTTATCAAGGTGATCGGCTACGCACCGGAGCTGCGAGGCGATATTTTGTCGCTGATTACCGAAAGGTTGATCAAGATCGACGTACAAATCCAGGTCGATATGGAAGATTTTGAAGATGAAGTGGGCGAAGATATTCTCGAAGAGCTCTCACGACCTTTTGAGATTGAGTACCTCGATGAAGAAGATTCAGACGATGAATCTGTGCTGAGCGATGATGAGGCAGACGCCGAGGCCAAACGGTTACAAACCGTCAAAAACAATATCAGCAAGGTCGATTCGATGATTGATCAACTGTTTGAATACTATTCGTCTCCATTCAAGGATGGCACGAACGATGTCAAACTTCAAACACTGGATCTGTTGATTCATCATTTTGTCAGCTATATTCTCCCGACATATCGATCCCGACATACGCAATTTCTGCTCTTTCATTTTTCGCAACTTAACCCTGATCTCGTGGATAAATTCGTCACATCATGCATGGAGATTATCAATAGCAAGTCACGATCGGCCATTATGCGTCAATCGGCAGCGGCATATCTAGGAAGTTTCGTCGCCCGAGGAAAGCATCTATCTTCTCGTTCTGTTCGGGATATCTACGAAATGCTGGGCAAGAATGTCTCCAACTTGTTAGAAATATACGATAAAACCTGCAAGGGCCCTGATCTTCGTCGCTACGGACCGTTTTATGCCTCCACGCAAGCACTCCTGTACATATTCTGCTTTCGGTGGAGGGATCTCACGACCGCAGCCGAAGAAAACGACGGCCTCGAAGACGAGGATCCGGACCTGGAAGACGTCACATTCCCCGAACCCGTGCGAGTCGTCCTGTATCGAGCCATTCACTCCAAGCTGAATCCACTCAAAGTGTGCTCTCCAGCAATCGTGACCGAGTTTGCGAAAATATCGCAACGCTTCGACTTCATATACATTTACTCCCTACTCGAAACGAACAAACGTATCCGCTTATCTTCCTTTAGAAGCGTCACTACTCTCTCCGACCCACGCTTTAGTATCGTCGAACGCGAGACTCGCGCGGGTAACGACGGTGCGGATGTCCTGGATGCTTATTTCCCGTTTGATCCATACCAACTGCCCAGAAGTAGACGGTGGTTGGAAGGGGATTATATAGAGTGGCGCGGCGTTTCGGGCGTTGATGATCAGGGCGGTGATGATTCGGATAGTGCTGCAGAGCAGGTAGATGATGATGTTGATGACGACGATGATGATGATCCTACAGCTACTGATGAGGAGTGACTGTTTTGTTAGACTAGATAAATGAATATGTACTAGCTAGGTCCATTGAACGATCTATACAAACACATGAAAAAATATACACATAATAACAAATCTATAACTATGCTATGCATACATTCACCCCATATAAACAGCCCAAAAAAACAAACGCTAAAATGCAACACACTATCCGCTCTCTCTCTGGAGTCGAGAAGAAATTAGACTTAAGAATGATCAAAAATAGCCTTCATCTCCGCACAAGCTGCTTTGTAGAATACGTTTATCTTTCCCTGATCCCGGAAGGGATTGGGAGACTTGTCCCACGCATGCGGCACTTTCTCAACCATCATTGCGCGCACCTTTTTACCCATATCCTCGAGTCTGCGCACGAAACGCTGACCTTCTTGAAGCAGCATGTCCCATTCACATGTATACAGAAAGATGTCGTGCGGTAGACCCGCGGCAAGCATTTCGTCAGTTGCGCGTTCGGGGCTGGCGAAGGGGGACGAGCGCTCGGTATGGTCCGGTAGGTAGGATTCGTCAAAGAGCGTGGTGAAGAATGATGGCATTGTCTTTCCGGGGATTACGCTCATGGCGCGCCGGTGGGCGCGAGAGGCTACAAAGTCCAGGAGTGGGTACCATGCGAATGTCGCCACGATTTGGAGGTTGCCTTGGTTTTCGGTCATGAGGTTTTGGGTGGAGTCAAAGGGTGTGATATTGACGATATCGCTGGCCGCGTCGTTTTTGAGTCGGTCTTGGAGCCGCAACGGAACGGTTATGGCGAGATTGCCACCGGATGAAAACCCTGTCAGCGCGATGCGGGATGCGTCGATTCCGAGTTCGCCGGCGTGCGCGGCGAGATACAGCAAAGCTTCGACGCCGTCGTCTACGGCTGCGGGGAATGGATGTTCAGGCGCAAGTCTGTATTGGACAGAGACAAATACGGCGTCGGTTTCTTTGAGGACGCATTTTGCCCAGTAGGAATCGTCCGTCGCACTTCCTAAAGTAAATCCGCCGCCGTGGAAGTTTACGACCACGGGGAATGGCCGTTGCGAGGAGAGACGGCGGGATTTGTTTCTGTATTGCCAATACGAAGAAGGGCAGTAGAAGTACAGATCGACCGTTCGCCCCCGGGTGCTGAATGGGATGCGGCGAACGAAGGATGGCCGTGGTGGGCCATGAGACCAGCCGACGGTGTGAAAGAACATGCCGATGGACATCAGGAAGCGCCAGATTCTGGCTTGCAGGGTGAGCCATGATCGGCTGTGTTGGCGGTGGGTGATCATTGTGCCATGTTGGGGCTTGTCGAGCGAGGAAAGGTGCGTGTGCGAAGTCTCGGACGGCTGGAGATTGGATGCCGAGGACGAGTTTTTGGTCAAGGAGTAAGAGGAGGGCTCGTCTTCCGGGGATCCGGCCATTGCGAGTTCGATTTTGGTGGTTGAGGTTGATTTCATGTGTTTGTGGAGAGAGATCGTGTGATGCAACGTCAGACGCCGGACGACGGTGAGTCGGATAACGGCTGCCGGTGGTTCCGATAAGCTATTTTACTCGTTATCTCCGTGTATTATTGTATGTTGTACGGAGTTGTCTTGAAGTATGTGCAGAAAAGGAGTATTTGATGAAGATAGGTTTAGTTGAGGTACAATAGAGTATTAATATTCTGTGTAGGAGCAGCGACACGTAATGCCTCATTCTGGGCAAACATCATTGGCAGATGGCGCAATACGACCGATACGAATGGATGTCCTCAGCCACAGTTCCAGAAGGAGCTTATTCCATCCGTGGTTTCTCATCAATTCTACATAACATAACTAACTAGTACGTGCATATTTACTTTGGATGAGTAAATGTAAATAGTAAGCAACTTAAAACCAATGTTTACATTTGCTCAGGGACAGCAGGCCGTCGCCTTATATACCATGTACACAATGTATACTATGGACACGCTGTCGCACAGGCAGGCAACGGAATGTCTACGTCATCGACATCGCAAGCGGCCGCTCATTGATGGAATGTTCCCACCTAATCCGGAGCCTGGAAGCGTCGTCCTGTTCTCTACTGTCGTCTGCTCTATTACATAGTATTGCGCAAACAGGGACAGACAGGGACAAAAAAAGAAAATGACATGACCTAACTCGCTAGCTTGTTAGTTGCCCTGCCGTGTAGACTAGCTGGATTACATCATCCGCGACTATCCGGACTGTCTTGAGACAGTCTAGAGAGCCTCGGTCTCGCCGAAGCTTGATTTGTTAGTCTTTTTTTTCTTCTGCGACTATCTGAGAATAGCTTCTGCAATTCAGGCACTTGTCTAGGCTGACGTCGTGTTAAGGAGTCGAAACTACTTGAACAGCTTTTTCCCTCTCCTTTTGATCTTGATTATCTGATTTATCTGATTTCTTCGCTTTTGCTACGTGAGTCTGCCGACTGGCCAGACCTCTCTGCCTAACAACCGATTGGCTGTTCCGTTATCTAACATACCGATCAATCACTACAGTACCCCTCCAATTTACGTACATAAGGGACCTTCAACATTTCGCATGGTCGACGGATTCCAACTCACTAGCTCGGCACATTGATCGCTTATTCAGCTTCTTGGTCAGTCTGAGTAAGTGTTTCCATCGTCTCTAGTCTACAGTCTGGCTGGTGGGCTGACTGGATCTGCTAGTCCGTGACTCCGACAACCCCGCCATCTTCAAACTTCCGGTGCATTCCTCACCTCTTCTCCTGTTAACCCACACTTGCAATTCACGCCTACGGGCAAACTCGTTACAATGTCAGGCATCAGACGCGCCCTCTCAAAAATCCGTGGGAAACATGAAGGTGTTATCAGCGATGCGGACAGCAGCGGCAGCGTCTCGCACTCCCATTCCCCGCGCCGCTCGCTGGTCGGCTTCCTGCGCGATCGTGACGAAATCTCCTCCTCTGACGATCTCTCAGACGACTCGTCAGGCCCAATGAGTAAAAATCAACAAAAACGACTCGCTCGCCAACAAGCTCGCCACGCCAAGTCTCGTCTGAGCGAGGAACAGAGAAATGACTCTGAACAACGCCGTATCGAAAAGGAAGTGGAGATCGCGCGTGAAGAGACTCCCGAAATGAAGGCGCGATATGGCGATTTGCCGCTCGTGCAGAGTCAGGAACGGACTGGAGAATCGCGTTTGAAGCTAATTGATATTTCGACCGATCTGATCGGCAAGGAAGTCTCCTTTACTGCTCGTCTGCATATTGTTCGTAACATGAGCGCCAAGCTCGTGTTTTTGGTTTTCCGTCAGCAACTCACAACCTTTCAAGGTGTCCTTCATGCCGAAGAAGGCAAGAAGTCGCTAGGTATGGTCGATTGGGCCGAACACCTGCGAACCGGTACCATTGTTCGCGTCCGCGGTATCATGCAGTCTCCAGCCGTCCCAGTTTTGGGCTGCACCTACCATGATGTAGAAATATCCATTGAACAACTTCACGTCGTTGTACGTCGTGAAGACCCTGTTCCTTTCTCAGTCTACGAAGCTGAGATTCGCACTGAAGAAGAAGAACGCGTCGAGGGTCGTTATAGCCACATTTCCGATCGCACGCGTTTGTCCAATCGTATTCTCGATCTTCGAACTGGTACTGCTCAAGCTATCTTTCGGCTGCAGTCAGCCGTTGGCAACCTCTGGCGTGCTGCTCTCGACGAGCGAGGTTTCATTGAAATCCATACCCCCAAACTGCAAGGCTCCGCGACAGAGTCCGGTGCAAGTGTGTTTGAATTGAACTATTTTGGTCGCTCTGCTTTCCTTGCTCAGAGCCCTCAATTGGCCAAGCAGATGGCAATCGCTTCTGATTTTGAGCGCGTGTATGAAATTGGTGCCGTGTTCCGAGCCGAAAACTCCAACACTCATCGTCATTTGACTGAATACACTGGACTCGATATCGAAATGGCCATCGAAGAACACTACCACGAAATGCTCGAGACCATCGATGCCGTCTTGAGAAACATCATCTCTGGAATCTACAGCAAGTACCGCCGAGAAGTCGAGGCCGTCAAACATCAATTTCCCTCTGATGACGTCGTTCTTGCTGAAAAGACTCCCGTCATCCCATTCCGCGAAGCTGTCGAGCTTCTCAACGCTTCTGGCTGGCGCAGTGAGGACGGCGAGCTGGTTTCCGCTGACGAGGACTTGCACACCCGCGACGAGATCCGACTGGGAGAGTTGGTCAAGGAGAAGTACGGCACCGACTACTACATCATCGACAAGTTCCCCGTCTCCGCTCGTCCCTTCTATACCATGCCCGACCCTAACGATTCCCGCTATACCAACTCTTTCGATATTTTCGTCCGTGGTCAAGAGATCGTCTCGGGTGGTCAGCGTATCCACGACGCCACAATGCTGGAAGAAAACATGAAAAATGTCGGCATCAACCCAAGCGACATGGAGGACTACCTCGAAGGCTTCCGCTGGGGCGCACCACCCCATGCCGGTGCTGGCGTCGGTCTCGAACGTTTCCTCATGCTTTTGCTGAAACTCGGCAACATCCGTCTCGCCTCTCTCTTCCATCGCGATCCCAAGAGCTTCCCACCCAAGCCTGCTATCCTTCAACTTCGCCATCCCGAATCCTCTACCGTCGAACCACCCTGGCAGAAAGAAGAACGCGGTCGTAAAGTCAACGACGAAAGTGAATATCAGCCTCTTGTCGAGCTCATTGCCAACTATGGCGATGCCACATCCACATCCTGGACAGACGAACGATACCAAATCTGGCGAGACCCCTTCACCGGTGCTGCTGTTTCGTACATCCCCAGCTACAACTATGCCATCATTCCTGGCGACCCACTCTGCGACCCTGGTCAATACAACCGAGTCATCAGCTCGTTCCTGCATTGGCTCAAACGCGAGACCAAGCTTAAACCCATCTGGATCTTGATTTCGCCTGCTGTTGAGGAAGTTCTTGGCGAGAAACTGGGATGGCGAAGTTTGTCCTGCATTGCTGAAGAGCGCGTTGACCCCAGTCGTAACTTGATGGCCTCGGATACCGAAGTCGCGCGAAAGATTCGACATGCCGAGAATGAGGGCGTCAAACTTGTCGATGTGCCTCACGGAGACCTGCCATCGGATGAGATCCGAGCTAAGATTGACCAACGTATCAAGGACTGGCTTGCCAACCGCAAGGGTACCCAGATCCATCTCTCAGAAATCGCTCCCTGGCGCGACTATGAGCACCGCTGGTACTTCTATGCCACCGACAAGGATGGAAATATCGCTGCATTTGTCGCTCTGGCCACGCTCGCCCCTCGTCAGGGTATGCAAGTGAAATACAGTCTCGATTTCCCAGATTCCCCCAACGGCACAATCGAGCACATCGTCACCCACGCGATTCAGACCGCAGCTAGGTCAGGCGTGAAATCACTCACCTTCGGTGCTGGTGCAACGGCCCACTTGACACCCGGCCACCACATGAAGGGCGCCAAAGTGCGTATGCTGCAGCATACCTACGAGGCAGTCGCTAAACAGTTCCATCTAACGCGCAAGAGTGAGTTCCGTATGAAACTGGGTGCGCACGAAGAGCCGCTGTATATTGCTTATCCGCCTCATGGATTGGGCTCGCGCGGTATTCGTGCTATTATGAATTTCTTCGAGGATTAATCCGTTTGCCTTTTTGAATGTGAGCAGTACAAGAGAGTTAATAGAAGAAGTTACGAAAGAAAGAGAAAAATAGAGAGGAGAAACAAAGGATTATACATTTGAAGACAAGCGGTTCGTGCGCAGGGCGTGTGGCTCAGCCTCTTCCCGATCCCGGGTCCCATCATCGGTCTTAGCTCGCCCTGCTTGATCATCTCATCTCCATCGTCTTTATGTCATTGCTGTTTGCTCATACTTGACTTTCCTATTTCTTGATTTTGTTTAGTCGAGCATATTCCCCTTTTGTATGTTGACTGTCATGTTTGCTTGATGTATGTATGTAATGATGACTCGCCGTCTTGTTTAGTTGATATGAATTGACATACAATTTCCGTCTAACATCAGAAGCGCTAGTTTTAGAAGATGTTTCGATTTTTTAGAGACTCGCGTGTTCAATTAGGGTAATGCTGGTCCTTTAACCAGTACACGTTCATATTGCGGGCTTGGTCTTGAAGTTGTCTGCAAGGATTCGCATGACCGCAATTTTTGCTTTGATGCTGTAGACGAACAATGAATGTCTTTCCATCGACTATCAGGAAACTCATGGGTCGCCTCATCGCCTAAGCCCTTGATGATTTAATGTTGAGCAATGGCTCGTCTTCTGGAGTATAATAACTTTATAAGATATACATAAGAGTATGTAAGCTTACCCTTTAGGAAAACCCAATTAATTTTTATATGATATTATAAGTAAAAGATTTGATACTAATTTATCTAGGTAGTTAACTAAAAACCAACCCGCCCCATCCCAACTCTAATTTCTCATCCCCTCGGAGGTCAATGTCGGTCACGACTCACAGGACCCTGCGGATGAATAAAAGTATTATTAGTGAGGAAAAGCGACAGATGATAACTTGTTTGCGTTCGGATGGAGGAAAGGAGTCTTGTACATACAAAAACCCGTTAGCGCCGTTGGCGCTAGATAGTGCATGTGGAGCTGTCCTGTCTCTCTGGCAATGATTTTGTTTATGTAATCCAGCTCCTGCCCCTTGACTTTCTGCAAATAAAATCATATTTCTACTTCCCATGGACGCTTCTTTTTAAAATGCAGTCTATAAGCCGTTCCTTGATACGCATATCTTTCCTTCGTACCAGAATTTCTCCAATATCGCCATCAGTGCCGGCGACATCCGTTCCTCAAGGCGAACTTGTCGATGAAGAGATCAGTCCTGGATATAACCCTAAACACTATTATCAAGCGAGACCGGGGCAAACCCTTGCTGATAGTTATCAACTGTTGGTTAAGATCGGATGGGGAGCGGGTTCAACCGTATGGCTCGCTCGAGATGTTGCAAGGCATGAATCGTTGCTATCTGCGGTCAAATTTCCTATCACTAACTCTAAGACGGACCTTTGATAGATATCGATGGCAGACTGAGCGCTTAGTGGCCTTGAAGATCATAAACAATGATAACCCGAAAGGCGCTTACCGCGAGCGTGATATTGAAGTAACATTGCGCAGCAAACCGCCTCACATCGTGGTCGTCCCGTTATCCGCACTTGTCTCGACAGCTTTGAGGTGACAGGCCCTATAGGAACCCATTTGTGCTTGGTCTACGAACCTGCAAGAGAACCACTCTGGATTTTTCAGAGAAGATTTGAGGGCGAGAGGTTGCCTCTATCAATGGCTAAAGGTTATATTCTTATCCTTTTAGCTGGCCTTGATTACCTTCATTCCCAATGTCGGGTTGTACACACAGGTGAGTAACACACTCAGCACTCTTATATTTAGGAACATACAACTGATATTATTTTCAGATCTGAAGCTCGATAATATATTGGTAACATTCGAAACTGAAAACATTCTTCCCAAATTTGCCAGAGAACAAGCGGTTCATTCCATGCAACTCAAGACGGATCCAGATACCGGTCGAGCTATCTATCGCTGTCATAATGACTTCGGGCCCCTCGACCCGAGCAAGTTAGGAAACATATATCCTCAAATAACTGACTTTGGTGCGTCGGTATTACTTGATGATGACAGTAATAATGACGCTACTCAACTGGGTACCCGTCCCATACAGCCTGACTATTATCGTGCGCCAGAAGTTATTCTTGGTTGCGGTTGGAGCTTCAGTGCAGATATATGGAATCTGGGTGTTTTGGTAAGAGATACATAGGAATTATGCCTACCTATTCGTATATCTTAGCTCATATTCCCCAACAGGCGTGGAACATAATCGAAGGTACAGAGTTATTCACTCAGGTACAAGATGCAGGAGGAAATTATGTTTCAAAGGCACATCTAGCGGAGATGATAGCACTGCTTGGCCCACCACCCAAGAAATTACTCGTGATGTCAGATTCCATGGCGCAGGTCGAATGGTCTCCGGCTATTACAGATGAGAGAGGCAAGACTTATAAAAATAACAGAGACTATTTCGGTGGGCCATTTTTTGATGGGGAAGGTAGGTAACCCATGTTCAAACTTACGTACTATTCACGCTGATTTAGTTGGAAGGCAAATTCCTCCACGATGATCTGGTACCGACACGGAAACTTGAAGATACACTTCCAACATTGGAAACTAGAGAAAGGGAAGCTTTTCTAGCTTTTATCAAACAAATGCTGGTATGGTTGCCTGAAGAGCGAAAGACGGCACGGGAGTTGATGGACCATCCATTCCTCAACGATTGATTGAAACTACGCGAAGCTGGAATGAAATAGGCTTGGCAGGCTCGAGTCCTGCCTTCATCGAATGAACTAGCAAAACATGAGGAGGAGTATAAGCTGTTCGTAGCAGCACAACAGTTGAAACATGGTCTATCAAGTCTGCTTAATTCCGCGACAGACGGATGGGTTCCCCAGATACAGTGGGATGACAAAAAAGTGTTGGCACCGCTAAGCATCCATACGCACAAGGGTACCAACACTTTTTTCATGGTACTGTACCTGGGAACTAACAAGCGCATTCCACAGGGGATTATTTGACGGCACGGTGACTGCTATGTTAAAAAACAAGAACTTCGATCATGASGAGCCAGTAAAGGACGAAGGAATTCTTGAATCAATATAGCCATTTGATCCGAAGACTTGATATTAGCTGGTTTGACCGGCAGGAAATGTTTCATGACCAAGTGCGGTTTAGTTTTTGTATTCATATTACAAGTCCCATATGTAGTCTAGATTCTCCCGGAAAAGCATGTAAATAGATCGTCTCTAGTTAATTTACTCAGATGGCTCCAAATCTACTACGTAGTAGCATCATCAACTCATGGTATACATTTTCTCGATTAGGCTTAGTCTTAGGGCTTAGATGTCCAGTCATCGATATCAGTTCATTCATTCTACGGGCCCTTTCCTGCAAAAACATCACTATTGTAAACGAACAATCGGGTTGGAGTATTATCTTAACTGATACTTTCTATGACTAAGTAGAATCCTCAGAGACAACTGTTGTACCTAGGTAGGCTCCCAAATGGGGGAATCCGTGATTCCCTGACGGAAATTGTCGTACCTATGTGCTTGATTTTCCCTGAGGCGTTGCAGCTTTCCTGTTCCATTTTAGTGCTCACCCCATTGCTGCTTTTACTCCCTGAGTAAAACTAAGCACGATGCAGAGATAAAAACTAGCGTATATATTTTTCACAATAGTACCGTTTTCAGAAGCTTCCCTGGGATACAGGGTAGGTCCCTGCCTATAACGGACAGCTCCAAAAGGAAATCATTAACGAATAGAGCTCTGTTCTCTAGCATTTAAGGAAAAATTAAAATATAGCATGGAGTTGAAAGAGAATATAACTAAGCTAGAATTAAGTAGAAACACTAATCCAAAAAGAGACAGCATTTATACTTATAGCTATACTTGCATAAGATTCTTTTCCCCTATTATCAAAACTGTCTTAGAAGAGAAAATATAGTCAGATACTAGTTATTACTCAAAGTAAATATATTGATACTTCTGGAAAAGATTCCATACAACCTCTATATCCAGAACGCCACGAAAGAGACCCCTCCTATCAAAGTACATAGAAGCATAAACAACACAGTGTACCACAAAAGAAGAAAGCAGAAAGAAAATTATCCAGATTAGAGACTTATATTAAGATCGCATAGAACACCAAACGAAGGGTTGATGTTCTATAGGATCCAACCAGTGGCAGCCATAGACAACATAAACTCCACCCGATTAATCTTTGGACCTACGGCGTCACGGCGATGTCTCTACATTCTTCTAATATGCCAATTCTTCATATCCAAGATCAGATATCTGGGATATCTGGGCGCGGGTTCGTAACTCGGGTAGTAATTCGGGGTGCGATATCTATGTATGATAGGGTACAAATCATTGATCATCTGATCATTATACACTTTTACCTCAAATTAGAAATTTCTTTCATCAGACAATAATACGTGCATATGTATAGCTACATGACAGCAGCATTCTTTGGATGTCCAAGCTGCCATCCACAATCTGAATTTTCTATACGCAACATAAACCCCAGAGAATGTATACATCGCGGAGCAAGTAGGCCTCAACTACTCAAGAATAGGTGGCAAGTTGAATAGTTGCCAATAGCTTTCAAAATCGAGCGTCTGGGTGTCACCGATGGCTTTCCCAAAAACTTCCCGCTTTGTCATTCCGTTTCCCAGATATGTGAACCGATTGGATCCGACATATTCGAAAGAATAGTCTTCCCACCGGGGCTCTTTGAGAGCTTGGATGAAGTGATAACTGCTGCCACCATATATCGCCGTGATTCTGCCATTAGCCATTCCTTGTTTGTACCAGCTACTGCAAGGGGCCGACCAAACGGTCTTTTCAAGGAATCTCTGCGAGTGTTCGTTGTATTCTTGTTGTGCATCGAGGGAGATATCCATAGATCTAATGCTCTGTGTTTGCAGTTTGGATATGCATTTGGCTATATAAATTCCAGTCATCTGAATTGCTTGCACCAGAGATCCATTCGAGATTGGGGAATTTGGTCCAATGAATGCTGTTGAGTATCAGTTAATGGAAGCTTCACTGACTTGAGGATTCTAGAGCGTACTTACAAAAGTAATTAGGGAACCCGGAGACAGTAATCCCGAAATATGCCTCGGGAGCCTCATTCTCCCACTTAGTTGCGAGATTGACTCCATTACGGCCGATGATGGGGAATACTGGCTTGAAGGAGGTGTCGAACCCAGTCGCACAGCATATAACATCACACGGAATGTGGCGGCCGTCTTTGGTGATGATGCCTGAGTCGATGATTCTATCCAGGTTTTTCCACTCCAATATCACGTTATCCTGCAACAGAGACTCGAGGAATCCTTGACCTGGTGTAAGACGCCTGCAACCAACTGGGAATTTGGGGATAAGCTGTTCGGCAATTGTTCTTCCTTTTTTAGAAAACCCTAGCCTCTCCTCCATGGTCTTTTTGAAATGTAGGAAGCTCTCTTCTGCCTCACGAGAACCAAGAAAAAACTGTTTGAAGCCTTGAATGCGAGCATTCTGTAGAGACTTTCTATGAGCGAGAAGATACTCAGGGTCCTCGATAAAGCGGTTGAGCTCTTTGGAAGTATAGTTGTAGGCTTCATCAACTTCGGGATCTCCGACCCCCGGCTGACTGACACCAGGGTCTGGGGTGATCCAGGTCTCTGACCGGGCAAACAAGGTCGTATGATCTGCAACTTTGGCGACTTGAGGAAGGATTTGAATACCTGAAGACCCAATTCCTATTACGCCGGCTTTTTTCCCCTTGAAATCATATTCTTGATCCCAGTTGGCAGAGTGCATGAGCTTTCCTTTGAAACTACCGATACCTTCGATATCAGGCCACTTCCAATTGTCCAATACTCCACCGGCATTGATGAAAATGTCACAAACGTCAACAAACGTAGACCCGCTGGCCTCTACTGTCAAGTGCCATTTTTTATCATTTTCCTCCCATCTTGCTTTGACAACTCGATGGTTATAAGCAAAGTATTCTTCGCAGTCGTATTTTTTGGCGGTGTCTTTCATGTACTGATGTATCTGCTCCGAAGTAGCATAATAATTCTTCCAGTAAGGATTTGGCTCGAAGCTGTACTGATAATTATGTGCAGGGATGTCGCACTGGCAACCCGGATACCTTTACGCATTAGTTAGACTAGTCTTTCGTGTCCATTATGGCATCATAAACCTGTTCACGAGCCATGTTCCTCCCATGTCGTGATTCTTCTCGTAGACTTGAAATTCAAGATTGGCCTCTCGGAACTTCTCCTTTACAATGATAGCCATCATCAAACCAGAGTAACCAGATCCTATGCACACGACCCGTAGTGAGCGCCGTGATTCTATTGGCAGATTTTCAAAATGGTATGTTCCTTCCTGATCTCTCCAAGCAGGAACCCCAGTTTTCCCATCTGCGAGATCCTGTGTGAGCATCTTTTACCTTGGGCAATAGAGATCCTGCAAAACAATAAATAAAGTAGTTCAACGTAAAGAGGAGGAATTCAATGCAAGAAGCGATGTTGAAGATTCACTTGTGGAATATTGCTGCCCATATACTTGATAAACAGTGGCCCTATAGTGTCTACTCCCAGCGATGATTCCATCTTTCCGAAATTAATTGCCTGCAAGCAACGTATAGCATTTCCACACTCATGTGTCAGTGACCCATAGTCCATATCCCCGTGTATACAACATGGAGGAGTTTATTGTGGCGCCATGCTGTTCGACGGAGGTCGCATCTCCGTCTTCTCCGTAACTTCCGTGATACCTACGTAGTCTACGTACATTTAGTGGCTAAACAATAAACGATCTTTATATTTTGAATTTTATACTTCCGCATCTCCGTACTCGAGAAATTTCCGAATTTAAGCCAACTGACGAAGGATGAAGCACAAAGGACATAGGATTAGGAGTTACGGAAGGGAAATTTTGGCGGAATATTGATCTAGTCACATTTCGATATGAATCCCTTAGAATGGTATGACAGAAAAGTGCGGGCATTGGAATCTTTTCTGACAGTTGTAGGGACACATACATTTCCACCTTGGGCCTGACAACAGTAGAGGAGCGTTCTGTGCTTGTTGATTGCATCCTGAGTAATGGCATGGATGGGCACCCCTCTCAAAGCTTGAAGGGATGGACCAGGTTACCGTTGTATATCAAACCGCTATCCGATGAACTTATCGAACGTGACATTGCCGATTTGGAGAAGAAATGCGTACTCTCCGTCCCCTGTGATCAAATACGCGACGAGCTCTTTTTAGCATTTCTAAAGTATGTATATCCTTTTATGCCCGTTGTTGAGCTCAGGAATTTCCTCCACGTGATTATCATGGGACGCGACAATTCAGGCCCTAGGATTAGTCTGTTCCTCTTTCATGCAGTCATGTTCGCAGGAGCTATGTTTGTCGATATATGCTTTTTGCACACGTTAGGTTATCAATCCAGAAAAGACGCCTGTAGCGACTTTTATAGGAAGGCTACTGTAGGTATTCATATGTCTCAATGCCGAGAGGGTTACGCTGATTGAAGAATTTCCAAGCTACTCCATGAACTTGAATATGACTCAGATCCATTATCGAAGATCCCTGCACTCCTACTCCTGAGCTATTCGTATGACGATAATGACGACAAAGATCCACGCTATTGGATCGGTCGTGCAATTTCGTCTTCAGTCAAGGCCCGACTAGATGATGATGGTTACAATTACGCTCAGGAAGATGCAGTAGGAAAGCTTCGACGGCGCATCTGGTGGTCTTGTTACATCAGAGACCGCCTGGCATCACTCGCAGCGGGAAGACCACTCAGCGTAAAACACGACCCCAAGAAAATATCGATGCTTTCGATAGATGACTTCGAAGTTGCAGATATACATCCTTATATTTCAGTGCTATCATTTGATCTTGCTCAGAAACAGCGGGAACTTGCCATCATCTGCATAGAGATGGCTAGGCTTTGTGTGTGCATTGGCAAGGTCTTGAGCACGAGATTTTCTCGCAAGGCGATAAACGACCCTGAATTAGCAGACTCAATGAGGACAATACTACAACCGATCTCACTTCAAGCTATACGTAACCATTACATCGAAAATGAGTTGCTATTATGGTTTAAAAATCTTCCGCCAGAAGCAGAGTTGGGCACCCAGTCATATGAAGTTATGAACAGTCAGATTGATATCTCTCTCGTTCATCGTGGTTTTCTCCATCTGATGTACTACGCCTGCAGAGGAGCTTGTTGTCCAATTCAACCTGCAACCTCCATTGATGAAATCAACATATCAGAGCGAATAGAATTGAAGAGAAAACGGAAACACTTTGCATCTTCATCTGTTACCATTGTGAAAAAATTACAAGACCATCAGGTCGTCCAGTTTCTGCCACCAACAGCAGCACCAATTCTGCTGCCAACTCTTATCGAACGAATATGTGCCCACAAGTTCGACAGGAGGGAAAGTGAGAATGCTCTTGATGATGTAGGCCACTGTCTTGAAGTCCTGGAAGCTCTACAACATAGACACAATGTTGTTGCCACTGTTTTAGAGTTTATTGAAGTCTTCAGACAGAGGATAGGTTGCTCAGCTACTTGTCGTGAACTCGTCTCAGCGTCGGTTTTGGACGTTCAAAGTAACTATCAGAAATCATTAGACTCCTCGAATGGAGGTGAGAAGACGTCTTCTGATGACCCAGAACAGTTCATGTCTTGCCCTTGGAAAGATTCAGGTCCTAAATTTGGAAACAATGGCATCATTATGGATCTAGATGAATTTTTGGATCTTCATGATTACTAGGGCAAATAAATTCGGGCTGAAAATAAACAAGAACATCATTTTGAACTTGATAGCATTCTGTATACGGTGGAATGAGAAGATGGAATTACAAATGATCATAAAGAGACATACCCTGTTTGCTCTAAAGGTAGTATAGATTCTGTAGCCGTCAATCTTTATTCCATTATAAGTATTTCAGCCAGAAACTACCCTTGAGGCAAAGTTCAAACAATGTATTGAGTTTTCTCCCATCTTTGCAAATTTAAAACTGAAAATGTCTTGATAGTGGGTTAGGCCAGAAACTCAGGCACCTCGGATGCTCCTTGCCATTTTTTAATGCCACACCTTTCTACAATTTTTAGGCATACGTCTCTAACAGCGGTCACTTCCTCTCGACTAACCCCATTCCTCAACATGCCTAACATATGACCATAAGCATGAGATTGACAATCATTACCAATCAAGGCTGCTACCATTACTTGTCCTGTCTCAGGGATACCCAAAATATCTTGGAAGGAAAAAACACGTCCATAAAGTAACTCTAGCAAGAGTCAGCTATCGAATACTAAATTCTCGTCGATTACAGACCTAATACAATGTAGTCATAATCAGCAGCAGCAATTCGAGTCGGGTTGGGGTCCGTATCTGGATCTTTGCCGTAGATACTCTTCACTAAGTCCTTTCCCCGCCGAGAAGCGATGTCGGGATTTTCATTTTCGCTGACAGTACATGTGAAGTGTTAATATAGGTTCTTTTCATATGATCAATCCTGAAAAGGTAGTCGTCATACCGATAACACTTTGAGTCACGGAGAATATCAGGAGTGGCCTGTGCTAAGGCTCGTAGGGCTACACCTGTCTAGTAAAGCCGTGAAAAAACCAGTAAGTTGAACAAGTCATAACCATAGATCACATATGCCTAGGATTGCGATATTCAGAAGTATTCTCACCTTAGCTGCTCCGATAACCCCTAACGCCTTTGTGAGTCCCTCGCGGATGATTCTAGTCTCTTCGAACTGGCGATCTTTGTGGATGTATGACTTTAAAAGTACTTGATACAGCGGCGGAATTTCTTCACTGTAGTTGAGACCAGCCAGGCACGCAATAGCGGAAAGATACCACCGCAACCGGTTGCTAGGAACTGACGATTCGACCCGGGCAAGTTCTGAGTAAAATTGCTCATCGAGAATTGTCATAATGAAGTTCTAAATTCGTAAAACAGGGGGAACAACCGAGTAAAGCCGTTTTACATGTATCTAGCCACGGTCAGATGACGAAGCACAAATATCACGTCAGGTCCTAACTCTTTGTCTGAGCACCATAGAGATATATATTAATGCTCTTGTCAAAATCTCTTTGAGCAATATTTGCACTACGGAGAACTCTGGATGCATTGTTCAGAGTTCGGAGAATTGACCTCCGAGAACTCCAAGCCATAGCAAGTGGGACGGGGAGTATATTCAACATTTTCGCGAATGTTTGGTTTTGGTTAAGTTCTTATAGAGAATATTTTTTCTTTGTGAGCTTCTACCAGGTGTTTGTAGACCTCAGTACTATAACGAAAAGGATGGCAGTCATTGTTTCTCCTGTCGTTCCGATTGCTACATCGAATAATCGCGAGCGGGTAGGCCGGTATTCTCTCACCAGTGACATTCGAATGCAATCTGACAGGATATGCAGTTTTTACGTCTACTTAAAGATGTTGCCGATGAAACCCTCCATCACGAACCTAACTGTCTAGGATACTGTTGGCTAGTATCTGAAACAGAAGGATCAAACGAAGTTCGTGGCCTGGAGATATATGCGAACGAAAACGCGCTAGAGATTACACATCGAGCTGGAAAGGCATACCAAATGTTTCGCTCTGCATTATCCACTGAAAAACTGGCTCCGCCTCCGGCGCCTGGCGACTTGGTATTTTGGCATGATACAGCGTGGGGATTTCGTCAGAGACAAAACGAGAAATTCAGCTTCATGGCAGAAAGTCAATGCAGAATTGTCACAATCGAGTATAAAGTCAACGACCCACAGAAGATAGATGAATTGTTAGCCTTACTCAAGACAACAGTCGAGGATAAGAGCCACTCAGGCCTAATTGTATACATTGCAAGCACGACAGACGATTTTAAAAGGGTGCTGGTTGTAGAGGGGTATTCCACAGAAGAAGAGTGCAGTCTTTCCCAAGACTTAGATCCTACGATAGTCAGGTATGGACACCCAGAAATGCGAGAAAAGCAATCGACCTGACAGAAACTCCCCCGTCTATTTAGTCTGCCAAATGGTCTCGTGCAAGTGATCAGGGTTGCGTCTTGGAAGCCATCAGGTGTAGGCTTTATTCGATAGGAAGACTGCTTCAATAACCTTTTCGATCGTCAGCTCTTGTTTCGGTACCAATTGGCTGTCATCTCATTTATGTTCTTTAACTATTACTTTGGTAACTTAGTCCGGACCAAAGTATATGATTTCGTACAGTTGAAACAAAAGTCGTGGGATCCCTGGACATATTAATCAGTACTGAATCACTCCTTAAAAGAGAGCGTATAATTGCCTATGATCCCTCCCTACGCGAAGTCTTCCTCAAGTGTTGTTAGATTGGTGGGTCTACTTCAGGCCAATCCGGAATATTAGCTTACTAGGATGGCAAAAGAAGAACTTACTAGCAAGATTGTATGTTGAGTTCTCTCTGTCTTTCCGAGGATTTGAGGATCCAAAGCCGGGTTTTATAGACATTCTAGCGAGCTGGCTTGCTCGCCTCTGGCTTTTAGGTTGACACCATTTGTGACCTGTCATGAGGGGTAGATTTGGGGTTACAAATTACCTAGTGCTTCTGATTGACTGTCTCATTCGACTGCTTCTGAATATACGGGTTATCTGACAAGTGTCTCAAAGGAGTTTTATGCAGCAGCTCTCACGACCGTATAGCGCTAAAACATAATGAGACAATCCTATCTTTACATTTTCATCAGTATAATTCTCTTAAGTCGATCCCAGGCATCATTTGTAGGAAATCCTGAATATGGTAATACCTGGCTTTCTACAATGCCTCCATAAAAGCGCTTAATCACCTAGAAAAACCCCGCAATAGGGAAAAAAACGAGTATTACATCAAGTTTAGGGTCTATCTCTAAATGTATTTAAGCATATTCGGATGAATTATGGTTAGCTAAGTGGGTTGCATGTTCAGCTTAACATTAGCCGAAATACTCCGTACTATGTGCAATAATGAGGTGATAATCGCTTGGTTGACGTTTCATTTTTAGTTTGAAGTGAAGTACGCAGAACATATCGATTATAGGATAAATTTATGTCAAGACATATGCGTCGTCAACCTGGAACACTCTCCTATGTGGACGTTTAACCATTCGTTGATCGATTTTCATTGTCCAATCTGACTTGATTGATTTCGTCCACTCCGTTCCACCCAAGCCATTCTCTTTATCGTACTGATGCACCGCCAGGAATGGGCCAGTGTACTCCAAATTGCTGCCCACGCAGCCAATTAATTTGTATCGGCCTCCTAGCCTGTACCCCGGGATCGCCATTAGCTTGTGGATATGCTCCTGTTCATACCAGTCATGGTAGTCTTGGATGACGGCGGGGTCATTCTCCGGAGTCAATGAGTTGGCAACGACGACAGTGTCCTTAGGTGGAAGTGCGACTATATTTTGATGGGAGGAAAAGTTGAGTCTTTCGTAGAGTAGTAGATCCATCGACGATACCATTGGCGCACTTGTTTTCTTCCATGCCGCGGCCAAATGTTGAAGGTTGACAGCGTCAACGTCACTGAGGTCATATGCATTTTCAGAGCGATAAGGTTTGCCTTCCTCAGGTGCATCGGTTGCAGTAAGAATCAGTTTTGAAGTGGCACCAGGGATATTCGCGAAAGCATCGACGCGCCATTTCTGAAAAGCCTCGATATCGGCACCCTCTCTCGCGTCCAGTTGAACCCTTAGATACCCTACTTTCCCCATGGTAACAAGTTTCCCGATTTATACTTGCCCTTTTTTGTACTTCCAAACTTCTAGATTCAGAACTGTGGTTATTAGCGTTCTAGCTTGCTTTAAACCTTGTAGTCTCCGGGGGGTTGGAGTTAGATTTCGGCGATCACTTCTCCGAATCGTCCGTCTTCTGTATGTCTAAATTACAGTACCACCGGAGCTAGAAAATCATTAGAAGTCAATGGCACGATATTGCTTTACTATTTTTGTTCTTATTTTTTATTTTTATATTGATTTTTATTTTGATTTTGATTTTGATTTTTGATTTTTTCAAAGACCACATACTTTTGTTTGTACAAACCACCTGTGAATATGAACATTCCAAAGCTACCTTCTTTTGATGAGTTACCTCTTCGTGAAGGAGATCCTCCATATTCTGCATGGGGCCTTTGGTCAAATTCACAACTTGGTTCCCTAAATTACCTAACGTCTGAAAGAACTCTAGATGCCGCCAAAAACGAAATTATGACTGGGGAAAGGATTGCATTGAAGTACGTGGCCCTCGCTCCTCCTGTTCTTCTTCTGGGTGACATGGGTTATGACTGGACTTTTGGTGCCTTTATTGATTTGGATGAACAAGTCTACCTCTTGATGTCATACAGCCCGGTTTATTAGGAAGACAGGCTTTCAAGCAGACGCTGGTGAATAAAGCTCCACGGGTGGTCAATGATGACATCGTATGTTTATTGGCGAATTAATCTATATACTGTTTTAATACTTACACTGCGCCCATTTCAGATCACTTTCAATAGCCAAGGTAGCTCCCAATGGGATAGTTTTCGACATTTCGCCTACCAGTCACATGGAAAATTCTATAACGGGTAGGAAATGTTCCCCCGGCTATGCGACATGAGTGCAGAAGTCTAAGACCCGCTTCCCATTATACAGTGTAACTCAAGAGGACATACATGGTGCATCAAAGTCCCCTGTCAACAGTATCAGTGCCTGGTCGAGCCAAGCTATAGCCGGCCGTGGAGTACTAGTGGACTTTTACGACTGGGTCCAAGAACGAGGCATCGAATTTGATCCACTTGTCGCCTCTAGCATCCCTTTGTCGACAATCAAAGAGATTATTTCAGAGAAAGGGATTGCACTGAAGACTGGAGATATATTGTTCCTTAGGACAGGTATACTTATCGCTCTCCATTTTTCTTTCAGCCAGGAGTGTTCTAATGTAGCCCTCCTTGTGAGGAACAACTCAGGCTACGTTTCTTCCTACCTTTCCCTAACGGCCTTGGAGCGCAAGAATGTCGCTGAGAGGTTTGCGTGGCCGGGCCTTGCTCAGTCCAAAGAGACCACTGAGTGGCTCTGGCAATCTCAATTCAGTGCCGTAGCTGCGGACTCTCCTGCTTTCGAATGTACCCGTATGTTCTTCAGCCTGTGATTTTCGCTTTTTCATTGCCACTAACAACTTTCCTCTTTTCACGTCAAATCAGCCCCCACTGACCCTTCATACCTTCTCCACGAGATCCTTCTTTCAGGATGGGGAACCCCAATCGGAGAACTCTTTGATCTTGAAGGTCTATCGGCCACCTGCAAGAGTTTAAATCGATGGACTTTCTTTTTGACTAGTGTGCCATTAAACTATTCAGGTGCTGTCGCGAGTCCACCAAATTCACTAGCAATTTTCTAGAAAGTGGCTAGAGAGGAGACCCTGGGATTTCAATATAATGCAAATTATCCACGGCCCTGCTCTGGAATACACCACACTTTTAGTACAAGTACAACCAGAAGCCTGTTGTTATTCACGTATAAGACGTAAATACGACATGGTCTCATAACAATATTTCTCTTTACATATGTAAGAAGAAACAAAGTACTGAGCCAAACATCTTCTACACTATCTATAAGACTTTCAATTTCCATTCTGGTTCAAGAGCCAAAGTAGACCGTTCTCCTCGCATCTATCCCATTTAGTATTCGATTTTAAACCATCAATCCTTCGGAAACCGTGAGGAAGGCCCGGAAACGTGTCGAGGGAGATAGCAATCCTATAGGACGGTGAGCCCTGGTACTTCAATAGAGCCTTGTAACGGGATATTGGTCTTACCCATTTTGATCTAACTTTTGCTTATACAGTAACGCGTGATCTCGTAACGGGTCATTGCCGCATACCATTAGGTGGCAGGGAGGAAGGCGTTTAGCAGTTGTTGTGTCAAGAAGAAGTGGGTTCATAACTGTATCGTCTTGTCCTTCGTCGTTGAATTTCAACAGATTTGCGAATTGAAGTACTAGCTGGAAGGGTAACAAATCCGCATCTTGGCATTGGATTGGAGATGCTTTGTTCAGGCTGGCGATTTCATGATAGGGAAAGCGATTTGGGAGGCATAGCCACGGACACCAGAGGGCGTGACCACGGATTTCGGGTTGACTGAGCTGAAAGTGAGATTGACAAATAAGTACATATGAACGTGCCTCCMCCCGCCTCTCGATGTAGATGCTTTGTCGAGTTTCGTACTTACCAATCTTTCCTTCGCTACCAAGCCTGCAGCAAGGCATGCACCGCTGCTTGTCCCGGCGACGTAAAGTTCCAATGCTGGAATTCCAAGGTCCATATGGTTCTCAAGAACCCAACATCTAGCATCCCAGGCGTCATTCAACTGTGTAGGGCTCGTCCAATCCGGAGTGTGGCGGTAGTTGACGTTCACTATTGTAAATCCAGATGCGCAGGCAAGCCGAATACAGGTCGCATCTTCAGACAGTAAGGTTCCGGAAAAGAAACCTCCGCCATGGAAGTAAAGGAGAACCGGAGTCTTCTCCGCATTGCCCTTCTTCTCTGTAATCCGTTTCGAAGCCATTGGTGGAGGGTAGTATATCCGGGCGTCAATTTCATGTAAATCAATAGTCGGGATTGCCACGGTCCTAATGTTGATGACACAATCTTTGATATTGTCTAATTCTTTCTGGCACGCTTTAAGTCTTTGTAAATTAATTTGCTCTTGCAGCTCTCTCGTCCGCGAATCGTCTTGAAGCACTTTTGGTGCTGGAGGTGGTGGACTACTTCGGATAAGATCAATCCATTCTTCACAAACAACGCCTAAGTGACTGAAATCCGCCATCTTTCGAGTGTTTAGAGTTTGGAAATATTTTAAACAAAAACATATCTATTATTAAGTTTCTCCGGCTTAGATACTATATCAGCGAGTCTCGTACATTTCGGAGATTGACAAAAGCGGGAATGGTGAAGTTCGCTGAAAGTAAAGTGTGGGCTTTTTCTAGCGTTCCCCGGACTCCCTTTTCCCCCAAATTGACGGAGATGGACCCCCGAATAAGGCTATCCAATATGTAATATAGTGCGGGGAGAATGCGGGGATCATACCAGAAGTAACCGCAAAGCCAACCTCTGATTTAGACGTAAAAGGCGGCGGTGATACCCCCATGTTCCTCATGTCTTGTCTTCCTACCTCTCTATAATCAATCTTTCTTGATACTGCTCCCCTTCACCCTATCAAAGCATTTGCTATCATTCTCCTCGTCACAATGGGGAACAAGGTGAAAAACTCGCCTAATATCAACTGGAAGAACTTCTTCATATGTTTTGCAATCTCCATCGGGAACATCTCCTTTGGCTATCCAGCAGGTAGGTCTTTAATGAGTACAGTATTCCAGAACAAGAAGTGCCACTGACTGTCACAGCAATTATCGGCACAACGCTGTCTCAGCCTGGTTTTCTGGTCTATATGGGGTTGGAAACTGCGTCGGGGAAGGCAAAGAATGCAGCTGCGTTGGAAGGAGCCATGAACGGTGTTTTCCAGGTTCTACCACTGACCCTTCTTTAAAGTACCTGGATTGACATCTCACAAAAGACGGGAGCTCTTTTTGGCATATTTTCATCCGAGTGGGTTATGGGGCGATACGGTCGCAAGTTGGGAGTTCTGTATGCTGCCGTGTTATCCATCATCGGTGGAGCTTTCGTGACAGCCAGTCAGAACGTTGCAATGTTCATAGCATTCCGATTCGTCGCTGGCGCTGGGTCTGGGTTACTTCAAGTCTGTATGTCGAGGTCGAATTATGCAAAAGAGTCAGAATGGACCGTGCCATGGACTAACCGTTAATAGGTCCAGTTTACTGCTCTGAACTTTCACCACCATTTCTACGTGGGTTCTTTGTAGGAGTAAATGGTATATTGATTGCATCTGGTTATGCACTGGCATCTTACATGGGGTTGGCCTTCAATTCTATAAAAGACAATCCTGAAGCCCAATGGAGAGGTCCTCTTGGGATGGCACTGGTATTTGCTGTCATAATGGTCGCAATCCTTCCCTTCATTCCCGAATCCCCAAGATGGCTTTTGATGAACGGTCGTGCGGAAGAGGCGTGGAAAATCATCAAAGACATTCATGACAACCCTGCCGACCCAGAACACGAGTTTGCTCGGCGTGAGTTCTATCAAATTCGGAAACAGATCGAATTGGACCGAACACTCGACTGTTCGTGGACTCAGATGTTTCGGAAACCTTCCTACCGCAAGCGTAGCCTTCTTGTCATTGCATATGCCTTCCTTGGCGAAAGCACTGCGATGTTGGTTATTGCGAACTACAGCTCCGTCCTTTACTCAAGATTCGGTTACAACTCACGTGAACAAATTGCTCTTCAGACTGGATACAATACTGTCCCTATCATTGGAAACATAATTGGTGCTTTGGTTATGGACAAAGTTGGCCGCCGACCACTTATGCTCGGTAGTATAGCTGGGTGCTTGGTCTTCGTCTCTGTAGAAACTGTCATGATGGCTTTGTACACAGGCACTAACCACAACTCTAACGGCACGTACATGGGCGTCGCAGCCCTGTATTGCTTCATATTCTTTTATGCCGTTGGTGCCGATGTTGCTGGCATTGTCTTTTACGGCGAAATATTTCCTAACCACATTCGCGCGAAGGGATTTTCTATGGCGGTCGGCACCAGAGCGTTGACCGAACTTGTCTACCTAGAAGCCGCATCCACTGCCTTCGCCAATATCGGATGGCGTTTCTTCCTGCTGTTCATCTCTATCATGACCATCGGCCTCGTCGTCATGTACTTCGTGCTTCCAGAAACGAAACGTGTACCACTGGAAGAGGTTGCCGCAATTTTTGGCGATAAAGATGAGGTTGTGTGTTATCTGGAGCAATTGAATATTGACCCTCAGACGCACAACTCTACAGGCAATGATGGGACAGTTAATGGAATTGTTACGGATAGAGAGGGCAAACCAGGGGTACAATTCATCGAGTCAATTAGACTCTAAACAGTGGTGAGTATTCCGGTGACTGTTATACAAGTCTGTCAATTGATACCGGGCTTATGGATGTTTTTGTGATCTATAATCATCTCAATGATCTAGCATGGAAGCTGTTTTTCTAAGGAATAATGAGGGAAGTCATTTGAAAAGGTGTTGGATATGAGAACGTTCATATGGAGCAGCGAGGGCAAAAAAGAAAAGCGAAATACGAGAGAAAGGCCTGAGTTGCCTTTTATTCTATGCGCATAGTGTTAACTCTCGCGTACATCTCTCATTGTGTATATACTTCGTTCAGGAAATATGCATGTTCTACCAGATAAACTTGCCCTTCAAGTCTACCGCGTACTTTACATTTGGACTGTAAGTAGTGGTACAAGTCGATGATTTCATAATATTGTAATATAGTCAGAGAATGGTTCAATTTTGACTGGAATGTTTTCTCGGAAACAATGCTGTTGGTTCGAGTGCACAAACCGAGCTCATAAGTGAGATTTACGACCTTGGAGCTCATGACACGGCAACTTCCCAACGGCACAATCATCTTAGTCTCCTACGCGTTTCATTGACAAATTACCCGAGCTTGGGATCCGTACAGTAGAATTCCGTGGTGTTCTCGCTCCTCTGTGGAGTTAGAGGCCTGTAAGAGTCCGAGGTTGTTACTCACGGAGAAGGATGTCCGCGATCACTGGCTGACCGCGGTGCGCATACAGTTGCGTCCATTTAGAGATACCACATATTCACCAATTCACCAACACGGTGCCAGATTTTGTTGCAGGTATGATGGACAAGCAGGTGCGGCAGCTGTCTCTCTCAAGACCAATTTCGCCTCATTGAAAGAAAAATTCACACAGAAACTCTATCCCGTTCTTTGGAAGTATGGTCTTCCTAACAATGCTCTTCCCCGATTGGTTCGCGTAGTCAACCAAGTGGAAACTAACGATACCTACAAGCAGGCTAAAAGCGAGATTATCAAGAAGACATGGTCTCCGTCCAGCTAGCAAGCTGGAGATCGACTGTATTGGCTGGACGGGACAAATTATAGGCTACTTGGGCCGCAAGATTGGAGACGCATCGAAGAAGCAACTGCACATCTCTAGATATCAAATGCAATTTTTGTAGCCATAAATAGAAATTAATATAATAAACAGAGGAAGCTGATATGAAATAATGATTTATACAAAGCTTTCAAGAGAAGACCCCTTAAGCAGGGCGTGTCCATTTGCCATACTTGTAGATTCGAAGTGTAGCTTTACTCGAACATGCCGTAGAGAATCTCTGGAGCCTCCATATTTGCTGGGTATTGAAACAAACCGGGGTCGTCATTCCATATTTCAGGAAATATGTCCTGAGCAGCAAGATCATCAAAAACGCGAGAAATATCACTCTGGGGGAATGGTGCTGCAAATTCCTCTGGAGAAGTGATAACCCTATCCTGCCGGGGTATTTGAATGAGATATTGTTGGACATGCTGTTCTTTATAGGCTGCAGTTATCATGGAGTTTGCATTGACACCTGCTCGTTCCATCAGATCGCGAATGATAAGCAAAGGCTTCCTAAGCCCAAGGTTGGTACCGCGCTGCAACATCACCAGGGCTCTGCAGAAGAACCTGATGACTTCCATTTGGTCCTCTTGCGGGGGAATAACTGTAGCAGCAGAAAAAAGGGAGTATGAAAAAAGGTAAGGGGCGTGTTTGAATGTGAAGGTCTCTTCGTATGCACGCGCGATTTTATAGATCTGCAGAGCCGATGAGGTACAGATATCGCGAAATGGGAAGCCTTCAACCTGCAATTGGATCAAGTGTCCTTTAGGCAAAAAGGGTCTATGCAAGAGGATTTGGAGAGTGTGAAACGTCGTATGGAGTGTCAATTGATGAGGTGGCAGGGGGTAGTCTTTGTCCGGGTCGTACTGTATGTTTGGAGGAACACCAGCCAGCCATAAATCGAGTTGTTTTCTGAGATCATTCAAGGATATTTTCGCCTGAGTAGGGCTGATTTTTGAACAAAGAGGAAGGTAGAATATGCGGATAATGTCGTATGAGATCTCTGCTAGCTGAACCAATGCCCGAAATGTGGCGATAGGGTACGCAGGCTTTGCTCTATAGAAATTGGTAGGTAAAGAAGAATCCAGTGGGTCTATATATGGTACCCAGAGTTCCAGCTCCTCATACGTATCTGAGAATGCCTGTGAAGGTTCGGCTCCAATGGCTGTAAGACCAGCTGGTCGACCGAAGTACAAGGACTGGAACTTATCGACAGCGTAAGCAGTCCAGTATAAACGCCGGCGCATTTCAAGTTCTTGTTGGGTGAACATCATCTGTGCACATGAGTCTAGTGGCCGAGACAGCTGTGTCTCTTGTGAGTCCAGATGAATCCCTAGATCGATAATCATGCGGTATGCCAGACCGCAATAGAGCCATCCGGAAGTATGCTTTCCGCTTGTGACGAGACTAGAACCCATCAAGAGCAAAGCAGCGACTGTTGCTGCTGATGACTTGTCAAGGTAGTCAGTTAGCAGATCATTGAAACGCCGGTAAAATCGATCTTTAAGGCTTTCTCCATCGGATTCAAGTGTAGCTTTCTGTATCCGGTCACTCTGAAGCGATGAACTATAGAAGATTGCGTTCCACAGCAATTTATTTGCGTATTGGCCATCTTCAAGAAGGTCCTTCATCACCAACGGTCGATAGGTAAGAGGAATCATGCAGTGATGTCTGTTCCAGTGGATATCAAGAAGATGACGAGCCAAGTCAAGATCCAATCCGTCAAAGTCGCATTGTTCATGCAACAACCTGACATCTTCATCTTGCCTTGAAATGGCGGCATTGGCAACCAGATGCATCCGTATCTGTTCTGTGACCTCTGACTCGGCCTCAGATTGGGAGCTCTTGGGCCCAAGGAGCAATTTATGTGAATTGCTTGCAGGGCTAGCCGCAGTTGATGGACTGCTATGGAAATGAAACGCTGATGAAGGTCCATACGCGGACATGGACCCTCTATCTTCAACCATATAAACAACACCGAGGGGTTTTGGAGATATAATGTGTGATGGTAACGCTCCTCCACGATCGACGACGGTGACATCCCCATGGGGCACATCATTTTCGATATCACGCTCCCTTGCGATCTGAATGTCTCGGTTCTCACGGATACGATGCGGCTCAGTCAGTGTACCTGACATGAGACATTCCAGCTGCGACTCCGCCCTTGATGCATCTGACTTGTCGGCGGCCCAGGAGCGCGGTTCCGACAGGTCTCTAGAATCCAATTTATCACTCAAGCTTACCAGCGATTTCTCAACAGTAGCAAGCCTTTCGCTAATAGGATCGATATTGAATTTCTTTAGTCGAGAGGCTTGTCGTTGATCCTCGCCATAAACGCACTGTTCGTCATGTGATTCACACGTGCTGCAAGAAGGCTGCTTGCCATCGCATTTGATCTTTGTCGCACAGGTAAGCCTAAAAGGTTCCCCGCGGCAGCGGTGGAATCATATACATACCTTCCTTGATCGACATCGGACGCAGGCTTTGCATTTTGCGACCATTCCTGACGTCCTCGTTCGAGACTGTTTGTTCACTCGGTGAGTCATGTTTAGGCGTTACTAACGCCCCAACGCGCTGCGCAGTGCTGGGCTCTCCCAGTGGCTGAGACATCAAACAACCTGGTAGGAAGTCTTTTTTTTCGTCTATGCGGAATTCATGAACAGATACGCGCATCAACAGCTAGATATACAGCAATGATACGCCTCGTATTAGTGAATACTGTGTGGTTTCAGTCTTCGCTGTTATTTGGATCCTCCGCCGTAAAAGAATCCGGGGAGATCTCGGGTTTCCCGCTGCGGTAGCCCTACCGCCACATACACGGACCCACCTCATACTCGAATTTGACGAGATACTATACAAGCAATTTTAAAACTTTACAACACCAGATAATAAGCAAGTATAATAAATTCTTAATGTAGCACTAAATAAGATATAAGGAATCTAATAAGCGTAAAAATTGATTGCGAAAACGTGCAGGAGGCCGTATCGCGCGGCCCCTATGGTTTGTAGTAATAACCACCTCAGCATCCTCCAAGTAAGCCTTAAGTTTCGCTATTAGCCTTATTTACTTAGAAATTTGCTGTATAGATCTTTTTAAAGTCTTAGGAGTTACTACAACATCATTTTAAAGCTATAAATCAGCTAGCTTTACTAGTTCTTGCTCGTCCTTAAGACATTACTTTTCCGCAGCCTCTTGCTCGCACTATATATGTTTTCCTTACTAGAGTTAAGTAGTTGCAGCTTTTTTAGCCTCTTTAGCTTGCTTTTTAAGTTGTTATTGAAGCTTTTTTCTATCTTTATGAGCCTTATCTTACGCTGCTTGCTCTTCCTTTTGAGATATAATATCTCGCGCTTGCTGAACCTTAGATGGGCTCATAAAAAGTACTCCGCCATCGTTTTCCGAAGGTAAACCTAGTAATAAAGGTTTCTTCTTATTTGAGCACTTCATCGCATTAAGGAGAGCTCTTTCAAGGCGAGCAATCTTATCTTTTAGTAAGATATTCTCTGTAGTAAGATGAGACACTGATTTCTGAAGCTGTAAAGCAGCTCTTACAAGCTTGTCAAACCGTTTCCAATCATCGCCTGGGATAATTGAAGCGCCGGATTCACTTGAGGATGGCCGAGAGCTGATTTTCTTTGTAAATTTTTGTATAACAAGTTCCAGATTAAAAGAATATAAGCCAGTATTTTCAAGCGCTGAATAGATATTTTTATTTGTTAAAGTCATATCCTAACTAGCCTAGAAAAGCCGAAAAGAGTCACGTTTAGCAAGCCGGATGAAGCCATAAAAATCTTTTATAACATCATCCAATTGCTTCGTATAATTCGTAGAAAGAGGCGAAAAAATAGCAACATCTGAAGACTGCAAATTATGCGTTGAATAAGCTAGAAAGATTGCAAATAGAATTCGATTCCTATAGAATTGACTGCTTCAAAAAATGTAAACATAGAAGCCAAACCGGGTCTAATTTCAGGTGGCATATAGCAGATTGAGACATGTTGAATGCTTTGCAATCCGATGTGGATAAGTAGACGCACAAATGTAATGTAACCAAGAATACCATTCCTATTATCGACGCCATCCATTGGTTCAGTATCAAGGATGGTCATTGCACTCGCTAAATGAGTGAAAGAATCTTCAGTCACCTCTTGCTCGGCATCAATTTGGCGGAGTGTGCTCACTAATGGACTCAACACTCCAAAATCCATCATCCAAGAGTTTGGTACGGTTGATTGTTGTATGCTCGGCATATGGCTCCACAGCCATGAGTTCTTCCGTCAAGGTCTCATTGAAAAATATTTGACCAGTGTTTACGATCTTTCCTGTCTTGACGGTACCATTGCTTCGAACAACCCAATCTGTATAGACTTGGATATGGATGTGGTTGGCACGATCAATCTACAATTGAGATATGATTAGCAAGGAACATCATAAGGAACATGGCAGAGGACCCACGTAGAAGCCTGGGACGATCGATGCTCTACGATATCTTGTCTAAGCACCTGGCTTTCCGGATACAAATAAGGCCCATCGCTAGCTTCCGGATTAAGAATACCGGTATTATCCTTGAGGAAATCATTAGTGGAAGCTACGCCACGAACCACGTAGGTTGTATTTTTGGCATTCCCATCTTCACTGGTACGCTTTGCTTTGCGGGTCTCATGCCGCTTTGTTTTCATATCAATGACAACTCCGGGGCATCGTTTAGAAACTTCATCTCGGCGACGAAGAACGGCAGCATCAGGGGCAGCGGGTTGATGTCCTTTAGACTTGTTAGAGCGTGTAGCTTCTTCAAGAATGTGGTGATACCTGAGACAGAAGTGATAAGAACAAGAAGTTTCGCTAGAACACATGAGAGTATAAGGAACCTCATGATTACGCTTCAGAGCAGATTTGATGATGGAAATGAATTTATTGGAAAAGCTAGAGAGTCTCCTGAGCATACTTCCATGTTCTTATAGCCGACGACGCTGCAATATCGCTTACGCATTCTTATGGCTCAGCAAATTTCTGACTGAGACAAAGGACGTGGATGGTCAAAAAAAAAGGGGCTTGGCAGGCTCCATAAATTGGATTGCGTTTCCCAAAATATCTCGAGATAAGCTAGATATCACCAATCGGTAGCGGGTTGATCGTCGCGAGAGTCCACGGCATCCCGAGCCGAAAGAGATTCGTCAAACTTTCAATTAGCATATCGGCATATACGCACGACAGATTCCGTCAGGTTCCTGGATTGTCATCCTAATTTCGATGCTAGGGGGTTTCTGTTACGAAGTCATACACAAGACGGTACAGAGAGATATCGAGATCTGCACATACGTAGCAGTACCAAACAGCGATGTATATTTCTCGTAAGTACAAGACTCCGATGACCATATTTAGGTAAGATGAAAGGGATAGAATTTACTAGGCCCGGAATCCAGTCTCAACTCTCAGGTACCAGGAGACAATCTAAAGAATTCGAGCTCAATGGCAATTGAACTCCAGATAGCGTAACGCGCAATGCGGTCATTATGCTTACTTCAACATGATGTTTGTCAGCTCTTGCAGATTATAATTTGGGACTATACCGTGTTCAAATTGATGAAATCATCAATCAATGCCAACGTGGTGTATCATAGTTTGAGTGCAACATTTCAACAACTGCAGTTTATGGGGGATGGGTATAAGATATTTCACCCATCCGTATTTTAGCATCGGCCTTGCTACTAGACACAATAGTCACTTTGGGCGATAATACAAGTAGCCATTGAATGTGTCTAGGAGTGCTGTATCTGAAATCTGCGACAATAGTAGGCGGTAGATATGTTTCTAACAGGCCATGTTTGATCGGGGGAATGACGAGTGCATATGATGTTGACCGGGCAGAACTTGGATGTTGGAGGTTAAGAAATACTAATTCGCATTTGGGATACAGTTTTACGTAGTAGATCATATCAAGCAAGCACTCTGGAGCACATCTGGGACTGATAGGAGGGCTTCGGGTATAGACCGGGTATAGACCGGGAAGTCAATATATGCGCCGGTCTCCAATAAACATACTACATAGTAATCCGGCATTTATTTTATAAAAAAGAGGTTTAGGGCCGTTAGGAATAGCTCGTTATACGACCTCAGAAAAGCGGCGGCAGCAGCAAAAATACAGAAAAAAAGGAAAGCTCCACCTGGCAGAAAAAATCAAGTTTGTATGTACATACATTTGTTCTCTTATTGAAATTGGATAAACCTCCTACTATTTCTGTTTTAAGACTGGGCTATTTGAACAGTCTGAAATACAAATAGAAATTACTTGACTAGAAGTGATAAGTGATGAATTTGTGGCTAGCTGAACACGATGACTGGCGACACCCTTCCGGGGTTACAGAGTCAATGACTGAGTAACTAAACTTGGCTATGTATCGAAAAGCTAGTTCAGAACATAGAGCCTTGTTTTTGTGCGTACCAACAGTTCGTCTGGGTCTTTGAGCTCATGTTCTTGGTAGTTCTGTAAGAGTTTCTCAACCCTGGGAGACGTCTCGTTGTTGATGCAACCTGCAACTGGGCGGAGAAAGCCATCCTCAACATACTCCAAGGCAACCTTGTAATCTCCCCATGGTACATCTTTTAGGATCTCTTGGTGAAAGATTATCGCTGGTCCCGCATCTTCGATAACGTCGGCGATAGCCTGTAGAAAAGCACAGGACGTTTCGAAAGCGAAAATGATCGTTCCCGCATCGATTTTCAGAAATCCCTCAGGATCTTCTAGTCGTTTGATTTGGAAAGGCTTCAAGACTATCTCTTCATCTTGCAGGGTGTATCCAGGATCTTGCGCATATGTTGGAACCGGATGACCGCATTTCCTCTGGGCAAATGCCTGAATCTCATTGATCGCGACATGCTGCGCCGTCCGGCGCAAGAGATTGCCACGGTCTGTACCGGCAACTTTGAGTTTCCTGAATCCCTGCCACAATGAGCCATTTCCAAATGCAATTATTTGGGTGACTTTGGTGAGCTTCTCAACACTAATATTGTCAAGTGCAGCCATGACTGAGGCTCGTGTACCACTATTTTTCCATTTTTGAGAGCATTCGTCCCTTATTTTTTCAAGATCTCTAAGATCTGCAGGTGTAGAATCTCCCATCCCGCATTTTTCAAATTCGTCTCCTTTGTAGATTCTAATTGGTTGCACGTGCTCATCTTCTGGATACATCTGCCGATAGTAGTATGGTTGCATGAGGAACTGAATTGGGATGTATTGTAGTCTCTTGAGTCTAAAACCAAGATGGTTAATTTGATGGCTGCCATGTCATCTAATCATATTTGGTCAGTCAACTTACTCGTCTCCATGATACCCAACATCTAGGGTGAGCGTATATGTACGATTACCATCCTCAGCGTAGTCCGGAATCTCCAAAGTAGGGGGATCTTTGTTCTCGTATTTTCCCGCTTTGTAATCATTCACTACCTCCAGGATCTTTTTTAGAGTTTCGCGGGAGTAAAGTTTCTTTCCCACTGTGCGATACTGATGTTCGATTTTTGGAACACGGCGCTTGTCCTCCTCTGTATGAGGTGAATCGACCTTTCGCCATCCCTGTGGTGTCGACATCCCAACTTCTTTCAAGATAGATAAGCAATAGCTGCTATAGAACAAAAGTCAGGGAGCAAGGATCTTATGTAGTAGATGACAAAGTATTGATGTGATGTTGATGAGAAATTAGAAAAGCAAGAATAGGGAAGGGGGCTCTTTACAATTTATGCTCTTTGGCTCGCCTTTCATGAAATGATTTCTCGAATAGGGTCATAGCTTCATCTCTTGATCATGAAGTCTTCTCAATTAGTACTGCTTTTGATGACAGAGAAGCTGCGTATGACTCATATTCATCTGAACTATGTCTTACATTATTCCATCAGCCTCTAATGGACCATGCTTGTTTGTGTCCAAAGAAGCTTTTTAGACGCGCGACTGCTACGACCTAAAGATACTGGAATTTTGATACTTATGAGGAACACTTTTGCGAATATACTAAATACTAAATCTCATTTTCAGTGATTGTTTCGGCTACTCGACAGGCCGCGAAGACCACTCACCCCCTACTCCCAAGCTCTTAAATAAATTAATGCATTGATCTCAACTTCTGCATCTCGACTTGATGATTCAACAAATAAAATACTCCTCAAGACTTCTATTCTATTGAGTCATATAGGGATAAGATGGTGGCCATGAAAATAGTTTGCCCTGGAGATGTTCGTTGCAAGACATGTCCACAAATAACATAATGAGTCACTGTCATCTTCTATCCATTGGATCAAAATTTTACATAGCGCATCGAAAGATATTTGCGTATAGGAGGTAAACTCAGTATTCCTGTAAACATCGCCTTGATGAGGCTTGGCCTTGGGACGCGGCCCAACTCGGAAATTCCTTAAGGCAACAGACTGAGTACATGCACATCAATCACGATTGAAGAAGTTGGGCCTAAAATTTCAAGGCTCTTGTTGTCATATCGCCCTAGTTGGTAGTTTAGATAAACCAATATCACCCTTGATAATGTAGCGGTACCACTTGCCAAAGAGGGTAATATTGAGACGACCTTCGAACCAAATTTAAGGATGTGACTTAAGTCCGAATGTGTCATAGAAGGACACCACTCATACTGAACAGATTGAGGAAAAAGTATCTTCACGGAAGGGAAAATTTTTTCGAGAGAGTTGTTGGATTCGAGCTATCATTCATGTAATATGTATTGCACTGAGCTCTGGGGTAACAACATGTCTATAGAAGATAAGATTCTCGAATTCATAGCTATATGCCTATGAATAAGGGCTGAATAGACATCAAGTACTTTGAAAACGAACAAAGTGAAAACTTATAGATTTCGGCATCGCAGTAGGTCAAGAAATATTGCCTTTAATGGCAAAAAAGATCACGCATATTCAGTTGTTCCTTCATGTGATGTAAATGTGTACCTCAACTAGGGTTAGGGCCAGGGCTATCCATCAGCTGACGGTGTTGCGGTCAGCGGCATTATAACAAATATGATATATGTTGGAAGTCTCAGGTAACACAAAAAGGATATTGTGAACATAAGGCTAGTCTGTAATTTCCAAGTACTCTTCCCCTTTTTTTCTACGATTGATTAACATCGTTGAGAGCAATCCAGGTAACGCGTTTCTAATGTTGTTTGATCTTGCATCCAAAAAACCGAGGTAGATACGGATGTATAAATTTCTACTCATCGTACCTTCTCAATCCGAGCTTCTTTTCACAGGCTAATGAATAATCAAATCGATTTTTTGTGTCATTGATGACTCAATCAATTGTGAAATAACCCGCTTTGCCCCGGCAAAGCCCAACGTATCGTTGTTTACATTTTTGGGTCAGATTAGGTACCACCGATTCTTGTTGAAGTTAAATATACCTCACGTAAAAAGCCGACAATGCTGGGGAAGTCAAATGATATGGGAGCATATGATTGGCAATTTAGTACATCTAGGACAACCCCATTCATGCGCTGTTCCTTTGGCTTGCTGAAATCTATCTAATTATTAGTATTTTCCCCTGGAGGCCGGTAGATTTAGGTTACCAGACCATTGGATCTAGAATTAGCGGTGAGCGCCAGACAGATCAGCTCTGATTTGTATGTCTCTGTGCCTTGGCGCCCGCCGACTGAATCAGAGCTGGAGGAAAGAGACACCGCAAGAACGAAAACGCCAGGAGCTGGGGCCAACCGGTTCGTTTCTTTTTTCTTTCTTTCTGTCGATTTAAAGAGAGGAGTCTCCCTTATCTTCTGTTCTCGTTGTAAGTGTTTTGTATATGCAAGCGACTTACAGAATGAAAGGAGTTAACGAGCGCGAACGAGGCAACGCTTTGTACAAGAGAGGTCACCTGACTGAAGGTTAGTCTAGGCTGGAAGAAGCTAGCTCCACTGATTGGGTGGGCCCCTTCCTTTCCTTTCTTCTCAGCTTCTCAACCGCCTCCTGAATACTTCGCTATCTTTTTAATTTTTTAATTTTTACTTTTCGATTGACTCGATGTTGAATGATAGCTAATTGACTGCAGCTATCAAAGCTTACCAAGAAGCCGCCCGTCGTGCCGAACCTGACGACTATCTACCATGGTCCAATCTCTCGGCAGCTTACTATGAGGTTGGGAGCTTCCACGAGTCTATCCAATGTGCACAGCGAGCATTGGCCATTTGTCAGCACCACGGCCATGAAAATGGCATCTCCAGTACAACCATAGAGCTGAAAATCCTTCCTCGAATATTTCGAGGCTATCTTCATACTCACCAATACGATGCTGCAAGGCAATGGCTACATCGACTAGCAGACATACAAAGCCCATCCTCGGTTGACGATCTTCGTCAGTATGAGGCAGCTTTGGACCATGCGGAGTCAGTATGGCAAGCTTTCCCGGACGAAGAGGCGTATGGTCTGCGACTGTTAGCCGAGTTGCCACGCTCTCAACCAGCCTTGCTACAAACAAACGGCAGACCGGAATCGAGCAAGAATGTCAATCTTGATCATGTCACTGCCTTGGTCGACTTTACAGTTCATTTCAACGTCGACAGAGATTTCTCGGTGTTTCTCGGAGGCATCGGAGATGCCCGTCACTTCTATGCTCAGCTCGCCATTCTCGGCGTCACAGAACGGATGGTTATGCATTCTACATCGCCCCTGAAAAGAAAATACCGATTCACTCTGAATGATCGCAATAGTGTGGCCATTGCACGAAACCTCGTTCTTCTTGTTCTATTGGACGAGTTGGCATGTCTGACTGAAATTTCACAAGCCGAAAGGACTGAAATCTATACGACAATCTATTTTATATTCGCCGGTGTGATCATGCCGCGCTATGCCTCGGACCGATTTATTAACACCGTCGATTCCATCGTTGGTCGATTGAGAAACAATGAGCCGATACTCCCATGGTTGCAGATCCATGATTCGGATAATTTGCGACTGATTGGTGCTCTGGAGTCGTGGCTGGATATCGAACCGAATAATCGACTTTCTACGAGCAATGTCTTAGACGGAACGGTGCAGAGTCTACATGATACCAGGATGTCAAACAAAAGTGGATGTGACTTCGATAGCATTCCAAAAGCGCCACCAGGTTGTCAAAAAGAGTTTGAGACATACTTTAACCTCCCACTGTTGCAAGCTCCACGAAGTGTCATGAGGGAGCACGAGCCTGAGCTTCTTCAACTCATAGAAATGAATGCCCCACTCGAAAATATACGAACTTACGTGGCCGGCAATTGGTGTGTCAACCCGACTCCAGTTGTGACTGGACAGACGAATGGGTCTAATCCATTCGACGTCTGTCGAGCGCTCTACAACATAGTCTCTATGCAGGAAAGAGGAGGTCCTAAGAAGACCAAATTGTTTGATTATGCTTCGTCTTTCTTTCAGATGGTGGTAGTCGCTCTTCGAAAGATTCGTGGCCGGCTGAGCGCTGAGTATGTCCTCAATGATGCTTTAGTGGCCATTGATGGTATACGGTGTAATCTGGAACAAGACCGAAATAGTGCAATACCGGCTGGTTATGATCTGATTCATTTGTTCGGTTCTTGCGATGTTCCGACGGTCATCAGTGCAAGTAAGATTCTTAACGAATCTCAAGCCGCAAGACTTATGATCAGTGCACGAAATTCCGACTTTGACCTTGGGGAACGTGACTCTTTTGCTACGAATGACTCGGTAACACTTCATAAAGTCACTCAGATGCAAATGATTCCAAAGAAGAGTCAATATGGTTCTTCCCACCCACTATCAAACGAGTATTTACTAGAGATGAGACGCGAAAGGCTGGCGCCGTTTCCATACGAACACTTGCTTTCGCGTGCAGAGCTCTCTCGCTTCTTGTTCTCTGAATTCTACAGTCTGGCTTGGCCATTCAGAGGCAATTCAACATCCGCTTCTGCTGGCCTAACCTATTTCTTCGATTTGCTGATTCATTTGCACTCAATCGGCTACCCAGCCCATTGGATAGCAGATGCACTCGCAAAGATACTAGGAGACGGAATCAATGCTTCCCCGTCACCACCCAGGACGCCAGACGAGGCCACCCCACGGAACCACCTGTGCACCAGCGCGGCAATAAGAGGTGCGCACGGTAGTATAGCACCGTTTCTTGCCGAAACTTCGACACTGGCCAGCATGTTTCAGCGTCTCTTACCTTTCAATCCGATCGTTACTCTCCCTCCGCTCAATACGATTTACCAGTACGGTATAGGTTTCAAGCCCGACAATGCCTATCTGCCTCAAAAACCAATGGCATTGATGATCTACAACCCGGACGCCTACATACCCATGACAAGTCTCTCCTTTCCCGAAGAAGGCTGTATCATTATATCAATATTCACATATACATACAGTGGGAATGGCTATGCCCGCATCGACTTTTGGATGAGAGAAGACATAATGACTCAGCTCCAATCCTCATCAAATGAGACATGGCACTGCGATATTTTTCGTGCAACAGATCCTTCTCACCACAACAGCGACGACGAAGTATGGAAACCATACATCGAACAATCTGTGTCAATCGACAGTATCGTTAAAGGCGAACAATGGATATCAGCCCCGTCATTTTTTACACATGACGGCGGTGTTGATGCTGATGAAGCCATGGCGTTAGATGCTTAGCCTGAAAATCTTTCTAGCGGGCGTTTTTTTAAGGAATGTATGGGAGGTTTATCGAAAAGATTGCTGAAAGCGTTAAAGTTAAATAGAAGGGTCGACGCGAGTCGTGTATCTTTTGTTTTCATATCTTGTCAAATTGGAGCTTGAGATTGGAGTTTCGGTGTTTATGTATTTCAGATTGATTGGTTGTGATCGGGAAATGATGAGAAATAATATCCATAGATATATTTACGCATCTATAGATCATTATGCTTGAAGGCGTCGTAAGCCGAACGAAGACCAATCACTGTCAATAAGACATAGTTTATCGTTAGATTTCTATAAATAGAAATCAACCAGGTCCTTATACGTATATAAATGTACAAAAAGGCTCTACGTGCTGTCAGACGTGCTTCACTTCTCTTCTTCCCGTTTGCTTAATATTCTCACTACAGGTTACCATTAGCTAGACTTCGGAGTTAACAACGTCACAATGGTCAAATACTTCTTGATGGATTTCAAGATAAATAGCTCGCTAGGTATAGATTTATATGCAATCCGAAAATTTGCAATATCTCAGTGATACCACGGACAATAGAATTGTAAAACATCCATGGATGCTTCCGAAGATCGCCAGCAACAATCAAAGTAATAAAACAATTGATAATTTCTACAACTCAGCAGAAATATAGTGAGTATACTCACTGAGACACACCCTCAATTTTTGAGGTCCTGGATAGAAGTTGTATGGATCTGTTGAGAAATCCTATCGTCCTCCTCGTTCTGCTCGTCGAGGCCTCGTCGATGGTGTGATTCTCTGTCAGCACACCATTTTATGACGAAAATCATAGCTATCTGTAGGAAACTAAATCCGCACATGATACTGTACCCCATCGTAAACTTGGGAGCATACTTTGAAGTATTAAGTATGAGAACTGTCTTTGTGTCAGCTGTTTAAGAAACCTGGCTTAAGGACAATCCATACGTACTTGGAACCCACGCGATAAAAGCCTGCCCAAAAGTCTGCGCAACACCAATGACAATGGCTCTCTCTTCGGGGTCGGAAGCGCAGATTTCGTTTGCCCATGCCTTTTGCAGTCAGTAAATACAATAACAGCTCTGTGCAAATTAGATATGCGCGGTACTTACATATAGAACGGGCCAAAACCCCCAGCTCGCTCCGTTGAGCAGATACCCGAAAAGCGTTGCACCAAATCCGGGCCCAATGGCCACAATGATCATGCCTACCAGATTGACTAGCCCAGGAATGAGAAGGACTTCCCATCTCTTCCCACCTAGCCCATCAGATAGCCAACTGTATGCCAGGGTGGTGACTAGCCCTACAGCCTGCGCGCCCGTGGGTATCAAATTGATTTGATATACTGAGAATTTATCCAGCGCCTTGAGCCAGACAGCAAAGTAATTGAGCGGTTGAGTAACGATACACTGAAATATAAGTGTTGCAGTAAAAGCGTAGATGGGCCAGTGGGTCAGAATCTTTTTAGCCTTTGCCCACGAGAGCTTGACGGGAGCACGTCTATCGAAGGCCTCCATCCGCGTGCGGGCATGCTCACGTTGTTCCTCCTTCAACCACCGTGCTTTGCTCGTGTACGGATTATCTGGAATTGCGAAATATCCGTAGATGCTGAAAGGCAGGGATATGACGCCACAGAAGATGAACAGCCATCGCCATCCTGCAAGCCCAAGGTGACCGTCCATACCCTTATATATGCCAGCTTGGAGATAGCCACTAAACATGCTAGCAGCGTATGAAGCGGAGTAGAATATAGCGATTCGTTTGGAAAGCTCTATGTGTCGATCATATTAGCTTTGTCATCTCCATAAGCCTGCGTGGTGTACAGATTTCACAAACTCACCTCGAGGCGTATACCAACTTCCCATAATTGTTAAGACGCCAACAGCAAATGGACTTTCCAAAAATCCTAGTACAACTCGAAGAGCGAGCACATCTCTCACGTTTTGTACAGCAGCAAAACAGAAAGTCGTAATTGTCCATAGAAGCTCACATGTGGGTAGCCAGTAGGAAGGGCGGACTGGTTGTAGGCAATATTAATCAAACATATCAAACAGGACACTTGCCTTGGTAGAGAATTATCCACATACCTCTTGTAAGAATAAGCTGAGAGGGTATTTGGCCGAGACAGTATCCAATAATAAAGAAACTCGAAAGATAGTTGTACTCCGCGCCCTCAAAGTTCAGGTCTTCCTTCATGCCGGACACGTACGCATTTGCTATATAATAACTCAGCCATGTTCTGCAGGCCAAAGCATCGGATTTAAAAAGTAAAAAGAATGCTTACTAACGTTTGCCCAATCTAACAAGCGAACGAAATAGCCGACAGTCGCCCAGCTCCTTTTTCCTAATATATTAACATTTCATCAGACCACGCATCAAACGCTCAAGGTAACGAACATAATAAAAATATCGAGTCTGCGAACAAGGCGCCTTTCCTCCTCACTCCGCTCACCACCATCCCAAATGATGTTTTCAATCTTCTGCCATCGTGTGAGTGCCTGATCAGATGGATGTTTGGAGATTTCAGGTTCACTGGATGAATGATACTCGTCGGGCCCAGCGGTGGAAGGCATATTGAGCTAAACACAGTAGTTGCAGTATTGTTACAGGTTAAGCATGTTGCTACGCACGTAGAATATTAAGAATTTGGTATGGGATACGACGAGCTCTATATGAACCAGATGTTATCTTTTCGGGCTTCTTTCCGTCAATCACTCTCAGCCGTTTTTATAGAATAACTAGACGGAAAAAGGGAACGTGGGAACTTTAATATCCTACTGATGAGGCGTCCTGTAGCAGTCGATATTGGGCATTAGGTTTTAATTCAAGATTGCCGTACATCTTTGTCGTGTACTATTATATATCGCAATAGCTCGTGGAAATCACTTGATCGGTCGTCATGTAAAAATTTCCTATTTAGGAAATTTTTTGGCGAGGCTACGAAACGAGCTAAACTGGACGGCAAACCTTTGATTGCGAATATAGAACTCCAAATAACACAATAGATCGAGACCCAGTAATGGAATCTCTTGTCTCCTAGCCACTCACTCCGAACTTATAGCCACTCGCAACATGGTCGGATCGCACATGCGACTGGCCCAGATAACGCTCTCTCATCGTGCCACTTTCACCGACTGGCGCATATATGCCCCTTCTCCTCAACTCTGGCACAAGAAGATCTACAACGTCCTCGAACGTTCCTGGGGTTGTCACATACCCAACATTAAATCCGTCCAGATCTGCCACTGCCATCCAGTCTTCCATAAAATCTGCAACCGTTGCCGGTGAGCCTACAGGCACCGGTCCATTCCCACCGATAGCGATGATTTTGCCAATATTCCTTGGGGTCCATTTCGGCAGTTCAGCGCCGTGATACTCTAGATTGCTGACGAAAGAATGTACTCGAGAGTCTAGCTGGACATCGGAGGTGGAAATTTCAACGTCTGGGTCGAACTGACTCAGATCTATGCCCAAATTTGCAGAAGCAAATGTAAGTCCACCCTCAGAACTAGCGTATTGAAGTGCTTTCTCGTATTTTGCTTGGGCTTCGTCGTCTGTTGCGCCTACAATTGGGGTGATCACGGCAAAGATCTTGATTGACTGAGGATCGCGCCCTTGCGCAGCTGCCTTGTCGCGTAGGGATTTGATGCGTGGAGCTAGAATATGTGGTGATAATCCTGACACCAAAATACCTTCCGCATGCGTTGCAGCAAATGAGGTACCAGCCGCGGATGTCCCCGCCTGGAACAAGAACGGTGTCCTTTGCGGTGACGGGTCGACGACGTGAGGTGCTTCGACAGAGAACGTGGAGCTGTGGTAGTTGACTGTCTTGATCCGATTGATATCGACGTAGATTTCGTCTTCTTTATTCTCTTGCAGTGCGTCATCGGCCCAGCTCCCTTCCCATAGCCTTCACCATGAATTAATCTTAACCTGCGGACATGAATATGAACAGTTCGTGACTCACTGATATAGTATTCGCAGGTATTCATCAGCAATCAAGTAGCGTTTATCGTGCTCTACCAACGACAATCCAACCTGCAGAATTTTAGTGTTTGTAACAGGACAGACAGACCTAACAGAACATAGACACTCACAGCCTTTGCTGCCGACGCCTTCCAAGACGTAACAATATTCCATCCAAATCTACCGCCTGTCAAATGATCAACCGTAGAGAACCTTCGGGCTACTAGGTAGGGAGCTTCATAAGATGTCGATCCAGTTATGACGAAGCCCAAATTCTTTGTTGCACTAGCCATTGCCGAGATAGGCTATTATCATTACTTAGCAACGCACATGTGCCTGGTTAGTGCTATAGGATTATCGACACTAACAATTATCGGATCCGCCATTGGAAATTGCGCACCAGTGCGAAAGCACGGTTCTGCACTGCCCTTGTATGTATCATAATGCCCCAGAGTATCGGCAATGAACAGACTGTTGAAGTCCCCTCGTTCCAATACTTTGGCAAGGTTCACCCAGTACGAGAGATCACGCCTTTTGGTGGCAGACCTATCGTCGTCGCGTCGCCACTGGCCGAAAGACAAATGTCCAACAGTGAACATGTCAAAGGCATTGAGAATAATCCGCTTTCGGGGAGCGGCTTCAGTATTGGAAGCGCTGGATGCCATATTTTCAAGGAGTTCGAATGTTTCTGCTGTTCTCAATCAGTTACTTGCTGACTTCCTGAAGAACACCTTTTCATCATTAACAATTACTGTATATATCTGGACTTTAAATTGCACTTCCACTTTTGGAAAAAATACTAGGAGGGGTCGCTGACTCGTGTCGGAAACAGGGCCTTGGAATATTACGGGATATGGTAAAACTCGTGATGGCGTGCTTTGCTATAGTGTGATGCTATCTGTACGAAGCCGACATATCGAACAAGCGGCCAACATGTTGAGATGTCGCCATTTTCGGTCTCATTTTCTTATCTCGTGCCTAATGTTGGACTATTCCTACTGTTCCTACTGTGTCTACGCGGACATTTGTCCGAGCATGTGGGCCAGCATCATATCATATTACTCTTTTATGGAATGGAGGTAACGCATTTAGTTACAAGACTTGACCCAGGGAAATAAAATGTTAACTTCCTGCATACCCAAGTGACCCAAGGTAGAAAGAGAAATCGCCTTCAGCCTTTCAAAATGTCTGCCGTTATAGCAAAGGGTGATTTGATCCGCTCTAAAAATCTCCCGACCTCTCCTTCGAAAGATGTTTCGCACACTAGACCCAAGACTCACACACAAAGACTCGCTTCTCAATATCCACCCCCTTTACGTACCGTTTCCCCCGCGTTTGAGCTGGAAGACCGTCCAGTCGATCAACGGCGGGCAATCAAAGCCATCGTCACCGGTGCCGGTATTTCCGGGGTGACGGCCGGGATTCTTTTACCGGCCAAAGTGCCTGGTTTGGATTTGGTTATATATGAAAGAGCTTCCGATGTTGTATGTGAAAGATACCCTCCTACTATATATGAGTTCTAACAACTGATCTCCATGGGTTCAGGGAGGTGTTTGGCATTCCAACGTATATCCTGGTGTCCGGTGTGATATACCTTCGCATGTGAGTTTGAGCTCAGGAGTATAAATATGGTTTCTCGGTCTCGATACTTACACTGTAGGGTCAGGTTTACCAATCAACCTTTTCACCTTCAACGCAGTGGTCCGAGAATTACGCCAGCGGCAGCGAAATCAAAAACTACTGGAAAACCCTGGCCACCAAATATGACGTCTGGAAATACATTCAACTCAACAGTGAAGTCATCAACGCAACCTGGTCAGATGCAAAGGCGTTATGGATAGTACAAATTCGTCAAACAGATCCAACCAATGGCGATGTAGTGATCTTTCAGGACGAGGCAGACTTCCTTATTACTGCCACGGGCCGTTTCAGTGAACCTCGATTGCCAGACGTTCCAGGCATTGAGGAATTTCAGGGACATCTCCGTCACAGCTCGCAATGGGATCCTGATTTTGATCCTAGTGGGAAGCGTGTTGCGCTGATTGGGAATGGGGCATCGGGCCTTCAGGTACTACCAGAGCTGCAGAAACTGGCAAGTCATGTAGACCATTACGCGCGAAGCCCAACCTGGGTAGCTTCTTCTTTTGGTGGTGAGGATCTCAATCGAGACATACCTATATCCGATGAGGTCAAGACGCGATTAGCAGCCAGTCCGGAAGAGTATTTGAAATATCGCAAAGCATTAGAGACCAGAAACTGGGGAGGATTTACCAGAGTCATAAAGTCTAGCGATGCGAGTCAAAAGGGGAGAGAAACAATGGAAAAACTCATGTTTCAACGGCTTGGTAATCGCGAGGATCTTTTTGCGTTAGCGAAGCCGGGATTTTCTCCTAGTTGCCGACGCTTAACCCCTGGTCCTGGATATTTGGAAGCTCTCACGCAGGATAATGTCTCGTATATAAGAAATCCGATTGAACGGTTTACGGCAAATGGTATCAGAACGACAGATGGATGCGAGAGACAAGTAGATGCCGTCATATGTGCCACGGGAGCCGAGATATCCTGCGCCGCCGCATTTCCTATAATCAATGGGAATGGCACCGATCTCCAAGCGGCCTGGACGCCTGGTGGTACACCAGGGTTCCCCGATACGTATCTCGGTATGGCTGCACCAAGTTTCCCCAATCTATTATTCATCTTAGGTCCCCAGGGGGGCAGTGGGTTTGCAGGGACAGTACCAAACACCGTTGAAAACGAGGTTACATACATCGCCAAGATCCTGCGGAAGGTGTCAACACAAGGAATACGCACTATAACACCATCAAGAGCTGCAGTGGATGACTTCCGAGCGTACACGGAATCTTTCTGGCCGGAGACTGTCCTAAGTGAAGAATGCAGTTCTTGGTACAATGGAGGTGTGAAAGGGGGACGTGTTGTTGCACTATGGCCCGGGAGTGGCAGCCATGTCAATTATGTGAGACGAGATGTTCGGTGGGAAGATTTTGATTATACGTATCACAACGGACAAGGAAATCGATTTGCGTATTTTGGTAATGGAAGGACCGTCCGTGACATAAGAGCTAGTCAGTCGGAGGACATTGTGAAGGATGGTATTGATTTTACTACTTACCTTAAACTTGAGGCGGCCATTGACCATGGCGTGGATTTGAGAGGCTATCACGAAGCATGGTGGGAAGTATAGCTCTGCTATACTAAAACTCAAGCGTGACTTTCTTTCTTTAGCATCTTGGAATAGTAGTGCAGTACATTTGATAATGTACAAACCCGTATTCCATATGTTAAGCGATAACAAAACAGCGAGTTAACACTACATAGGATCTGGTTTATTTCGTATACAAGCAGACGAAACATCAGGTGATAAATAATAAGTATATTACCTAAACTATCAACTATCGAATCGAAGATAACGGGAAAAAAAAGTAGTCGTTCAGAAATCAGACAGAAAGCCACCCAGATCAAATCATTCGTCATATACAAAAAAACATTCGTAAAACAGAGAAAAAAACCCATCGAGATGAAGAGGTGCAAATATTCCACATACCACTGAAAACCGGGATTATTAAGACGCCTCATTCCACGTATACAGTTGCTCTGCTGGAAAACAAAAGAATTGGTGATAAAAGCAAGTATCAATTCGCTCGAAGACAGAGATAGAAAAAGCCTCCCATATTAAATCTTGTTTGGAATAGAAAATGGTATCAATTGGTTGGGGAGGATTCGGCTTTGGTCGGATGATCAGATGTATTGCTATCGACAGCAGCAGCGGCACCGTTAGGCTTCACAAGACCACCGGACAGTTTGCTTTCGGCAGCGTGTAATTGTGCCTTGGTTTCTTCCAACTCTTTTTTAAGCGCTTTGATGTAATCAATGGCCATTTCGACGGTACTAGCTTTGCTGATTGTAGGCGGCGTGGCTTTTTCCTTGGAGTCTTTTGTGTCCTTGCCATCGTTCTTGGGTACGACATTCGCTTCTTTCCCTTCTTTGATCGCTCGTTCTTGTGCAAAATCCGGCGGGAGGAGCGCTTCAATCTCTTTCAACGCGGTGTTGATACGATTCCGACGTCCTTGTTCTGCCAGTTTATGGTTCGTTCGTTTGCTACTCAAATTTTCGGCCAGGGTCTCTGGATATGATACTCCTGGAAGAACGGTGCCGTCTAGAATGTGCTGATAATTCGATTTGGATGCGAGATATAACGCCGAGGATTCGCTTGTCATACCTAGTCAAGGTCAGTGATTCGTCTATATTTGAATTAAAAGAGCGAGCAGATAATTACCATCTCCTCGTACAAGAGGCTGTATGCTAGGACTGATCCTTGGCCGAAGAGCTGGACTGGCGTGCGAAGAACTGATACTCTGTCTCTTACGAGCCGTCGATGATTTCGAGTCGGACTTTTTCGGCACTGGGCCGCTAGGCGACGCCATAGTAGACGATTGTGGCCCCGGTGTCAGGGAGCCGGATGGTTGGCGAGACAGTGGCCCCATCAACGGAGTATTCGAGGCGGATCTATTATTCGATGGCTCTTTCGTAACAATGGCGGTGTTAATGCGGCTGGGTCGTGGTCGAGTATCGGCCGCTGCCTCGGGTAACACCATATCTTCCATCGGCTCATCTTGCGACTCACTCGTGATCAGACTTGCCTGTCCTGAAAATTGCCCAGATGGATCCTGGGAGTGCTGCGGTCGGTTCGTGATTCTCATCAAGGTCGCCGGTGTCACGGGCGCACTTGAACCCGGGTCAGAAACTTGTGGCAGAATTGCTGGCGACTTGTGCGGTAAGGCGGGTGGTGGCATAAGGGGTTCGGAGATAGGCTCAGGTGATACAGAATCCTGGGAGCTCTCATTGCTGCTGTAACGTAGCGAGCTGAGTCCGTTGTTGGCATATCGATTGGAGTTGTGTTCCTGCATATTGGCGTTGTTGTTATTGACAAACTCTTCTGACATGAGCTGAGAACTTCTGCTTTGTTTCTTCCAGTTTTTCGCCTGGATTGACGGCGATGCTTTTGCAGCACGGCCGGCTGCCCGTGTTGCAGTCGATGGCCTACGTCCCTGTCGTTGCTTTTTGAACACTGCCGGCGACGGAGGAGCAGATGTCATGGTGAGCCCGTTGGAGTCAAGTGGTGATGAAACGTATCCTGCATTTTGATGTGGCTGCGTTGTTTGAAAAGGATAGTTGCTAGAGCTGTGATTCTGAGCTTCTAATGCGGGTGATGTGAGCGGGGTGAAATATTCGCCGGGTATGGTGTATTCTGGTAAACGGAATTGGCTCTCCAACGGCGTCATTGCTGGAGATATCAGAGGGGTATAGAAAGCAGCGGCCTGTAACATAGAGAATGATTAGTCCAAGGTCTAGGTACAGTAACACGAAGTACTTCAAGGATAGTTATGTATTGTGTTACCTGCTCATCATTCATGTGTACGTAGCCTTCATAACCTTCGTTATTATTCTGGTCAACACGCTGCATGTATCGAGCCGCACCACCGTGAAGTTCAACACTATTTGGCGTCGGAGGAATCATGTGCTGTCCTTCCTGGTACGAATGCGAAGCCATTTGCGGATGCGGGATTTGTTGGCGTTGTTGCTGGTGTTGTTGATGCTGATGTGCGAGCTTTTCTTGATGCTGATGTTGCTGTTGGGAGAGCGGCTGGKGAAATTGTTGTTGTTGCTGCTGCTGCTGCTCTTGTGAGAAATGGTAAGATTGATCCTCGGCGGGGCGATTGTTCGGGATGCCGAGTCCTAGGTGCTCGCCCATCATAGATGCATATTGCGGTGCTTGACTTGTCGCAGCCATACGAACGTCGTCCGCCAAGGTGGTTGCGATATGCTGATTGGCATGCTGCATTGCTTGCTGGTGCTGGACAGCGGCAGCGGCAGCGGCATTGTGGCCCTCCATGTCGGGAAAATCGATTCCGAACTCGAGAAAGTTGGAAAAGTCATCCTCGTTGCCGGGTGCCATCAATGTCTCTTCTGGCAGCTGTTCCGACCAGGTCATGGCGGTATCGTGATCCATTGCCATTGTTGAACAATTTCTGGCTAGCCAGATGGCGATTGGATTGTGGATGGGAGCGATACGATAGCGTGGGCAGCGATGATAAAGGTGGTGGTCGGGTCACGACGTGGGAGGGGACTCGGGAGCGGCTCCGATTATCGCGACTAAGGTACCGCTATTAATCCGGCGACGAATAATGGCCCTGGTTTTGCTTTTTTTTTTTGTTTGATTGTGCCGCAGGTGGCAGTGCGGGTTGTAATTGTAAATGGGGTTTGATCGAAAAAGACAGAATTCTAACCAGGACGATAGTCGTGTGAGAGCGAGAGACAGTCAAAGAGAGAGAGTAAACGAAATGGTGGTGGTTGGCGAAGAGAAAGACGAAGAAGAGGAAAGAGAGAAAATCTGAATTCGTTCGTTCGTTCCTTCTTGGTCGAACCGGCTAATTCCCACCAGAGCAAAGTTCGCAGTGGAGCCTGAACTACGACACCATTAGACCCTCTTTTGATTGCTGCTTCGATTGTTATTTCCTTTTCTGCTCACACTATGCCATTTTACTCTACACATACTACGTACTTGCAAAGGATCTCGACTCTGGCAGCTCATCAACTGATCTTTATACACAGTAGACGCATGCATGGAAGGATCAAGGGACCACGAGCGGGAGTTGTCTAGTATTAATTTCTGATTCCTCAAATCGCGGCAACTGCGCCAACGCTAGTAATAGACCCTCCTAGTGCAATACGCTCCCCCACTGCTACGTACAATTAATGACAATTTACTCCATCAGTGCATAATATGCATTCCTAATGCATAGACTGAGCAGAATCTAGATCGAAATAGCCGTCAGGGGTTCGCATCAGATAGAGGTACTCCAGATAAGAAGCTGTCCAAGTGTAAAGGATCAGAGGCGCAATTATCAGTATTGTTGCATCGGCGGACGCTGAACAAAGCCGGACGAATGCCCGCAGTGGTGCAAGTGTGTATTTTTGGCTGGTGTTGTTGGTATTCCTGGTAAAATCCCGTATTGACCTTGCCTGTTCAGGGAGTGGTTCTACGAGCAAAAGTGCCAGAGTGGACGGCGATTGGCTGCATGCATTAGCGTGGTGCATATTACTTAGTATTATGCATGTAATAATTCCACTGCGGGGAGAACTGCATGCCGGCTACTCATTGGCCAGCCTGCCACAGCCCACCTGCACGTGACCTTATCATCATCGTCAGCCGATAACAACACAGCATCACCAGACAAGTGCCCAACTGAGTACTGACCTCCATCTCTTGTGGTTGTTCACGACGATGCGCTTTTGTTTCAGATCGAATACTTTGCCAGACTCGATGCCTCCAGAATGCGCCCTGTCGTCCCCGAGTTCTCCCCTTCACCCACTCGCAAGCTTTCATCCGGCGACCCGCCCGCTCCATCATGGGGCGAGTCCGGACCTGGTGTCCCGACCTCATTTTTTCTAGCTCGAGAGACCGGTGATGACATGGGCTCTTCAAGGGATAGTTCTTTCGGAGTCCAGAGTCTAGAAGACACGATCAGTGCTGCAGATATATCTCCCTTCAACGACGAGTCTTATCGTCGTGATGCCAGCAATGAATCTGCCGATCCAACCTTGAAACGTAGGACAACTCTTAAACCATCAGATCTACTCCCTCATGTTGACCGACTGGACACTCCCTTGTCCAAAGCCATTTCTCGAGCCTCCCCAATACCTTCACGTCCGTTAACTCCATTCAATCTCAATGACGATCCGTCTTCCATACCGAGTAGTCCGAAGTCGGTTTCAAGTCGGTCATTTAAACCCTTGGATGACATTTCAATCACGGACGAGATCAGTAGCCAAGCACTGGTTTCAAGTGGAGATGAAGACACTCCTGAGATGAGTGAGCATGCTCATCATGGAATAGGCGACAGCTCTTCCCAGTTGATCATGCCGAGCATTCGAATGCCAAGCCGACGTCCGTTTACCGAAAGAGGCAAGAAGATTGGTCGTTTCAAGATTCTTGTTGCTGGATCAAAAGGTATTCTCTCCTCGATCTATGCAGCATTTTGTAAAAATATCTGACTTTCATAATATTCTAGGTTCCGGAAAGTCATCTTTAATCAAGTCGATTGTCCAAGCATGTGACGATATTGTCCATGTTGACCCTGTCGAAAGCTCAAGTTCAATCGAATATGGTCGACCTCACTCGCGAATAAACTCGAAAAAGACCAATGCAACTATGATATCCGAAATCCATGCGAGTACCAAACCATATCCGCCATGGTGGTCCGAACTTGAGGATTCGCGAATCCTCAAGCGAAGAAAAAATAGTGGGGAGGTTGTGCTGGAACGAAACCTGTGTTTCATCGACACCTCAGCTTCAAAGAATGATAAAGGCCAACCTGATCAGACCACAGAGATTATCATACAATACATGCAGCAGCAATTATCTCGTGCTATCGCTTCCGTCAGCCATCCTAGCTCCGATCTTCAAAATATGTTAGGCGGCGACGGCGGCTCTCAAGTCGACTTGGTTTTATATCTCATATCTGAAGGTTTGCGTGTCCTTCTAATTATGCTAGGTCAAAAATCTAACAAATGGCAGATACCCTGACAAACGATATTGAATGCATCCGCAAATTATCCGACTTTAGTAACGTCATCCCTCTGATATCGAAAGCAGATTTGCTATCAGAATCTCAGATAACGTCGCTTAAAAGCTCTTTTCATACTCAAATCGCACAACATGGTGTGCAATTATTCTCCTTCGAAGACCCAAATACCACGGAGGGCGAGCAGCCTCAGTCGCCGTTCGCCGTATCGTCAATCCAATCCAAGGACGATGAAAATATGGATGCTAGTATACTGATGAGTCCGGATTACGTCCCGCCTCTGATTGCATCTGAAATCGGTGATTTGATTGATAAAATCTTTGATAGCGATAACATGTCTTGGCTCCGCCATACTGCAGCTAAAAAGCTGACCCGAAGTGGTGCCGTTCCAACTATCCAGCGTGCTGATACGGCTGTCAAACGTATGCGGTCTAAGAGTCCTGGAAACGTCGTTGCGACCTCTAAGTCAATTTCCAACAATACAGCGCTAGCTCCCATTAGTAATTTTGGCGGAGCTCCCAATTATGCATTGGCAAGAGTGAACGACTACACACAACACGAAGAAAAATTGGCTCAAGTACGATTGGCAAAGTGGGCTGCGGATTTACAGCAGAGTCTACAAAACGAACGCGAAAGATATGCTGCACTTGCGCGAGGGGAAAGAGCAGCTTGGCTGACCGAGCGTCTTGGAGAATGTGTGATTGACGGCACACTTGTTCCGATTCAGCAAACCCCTGGCTTCCCACGTTGGGATGTGGACACCGACAAAAAATCAGGCGCAATCGTGGTACGAACATCAAACGGACAAACTGCAAAATACCGCCTCACCAAACTCAACCCTGAGGACCCACTGGGACTGGTTCGGTGGAATGAAGACCTCCGTCGTCGTGGCTGGGCGATTGTACAAGTGGTTGGCAGTTTCGGAGTTGTGGGCGGTCTGGCACTTTGGCTGGCCAAATTTTGGGGACTTCCCTCGAAGAGTCTATCTGAATGGCACTTTCATTGGATAGATCCGCACGATTAGGTTGCGGTCATTGCAAGCTCTAGCTACTGACGTAGACATGACAAGGCAATGCGGACCCTGGAAGCCAGTTACTGATTGGGTAGGAATAACGAGTCAAACTAGTGCTTATACGTTGCCTTGCAACCGCTCGGCTTCATAGCCTTAACCTCGAGCTTGAGCGTGACAACCGAGATATATCTGTCTTCACGCTAGTTGACAATCTAGATGGAATTCAACCTGCTCCAATGTACCACTAGAGATACATAACAAGAAGAAACGACCTGATGAGCAAATTAGAGTAGCTGGCTTCTCAAACTAGACAATTTGATAACCTTTTCTTTCTTTGCATCTGTTTCACCGTTGTCACGCCAAATGAACACTGGAGAGCCCGAGCTCAGCACTAAAAAGCAATTTAACCCTTTTGGGAGTTGGATGGATGCTTAGCTTTCTGAGCTACCCAGGCAACGCCACCCCTCTATTTTGCTCTGTTGACGGTTGACCGCCACATGGTCCAGGCTGTCTGTAGAGGTTGGCTGTAGAACCCATTGCCTGCAAGTTTTATTTCAAAAGCCAATTGCCTGAACCGAAGCGCAAAGATTTAAGCTCAATCATAACATAGAAAGGTTTTCTTTAAATTTGAAAATGAGTGGTTGCAGAGTCTTCCAAGGCAGAGTGTAGTCCTTCTCATTGGTTCTAGAATGATCGAAAGTGGGACACTAGACCCTTTCTGGCGTATGGTTAACCTAAAAAATAAGGCAGAACTGCGGTCTGGAGTAAGGCGACTTTCGACGAGTCGTCTGCAAACAGCCTTTCTTTGTACCATTTGACGGTAAAAGCTGAGGCATATCTGTGCAGAGTGTACAAAGAAACCAGCCAAATAGAATAAAACACAGCTGTGGGCAGGACATTCTGGAGAAAGCATCGAAAGAAATCGAAGATCCGTACCATATGGCGCTAAGCCCATAGAAGACTAGCGGCTGTTGGTAGAATAGAATCGATTCGAAGCTACAGGAACTGCTTCTCAGCCTGGCCGTCCTCCACCTCAGAGTATTTTAGCTTCACTCCTCTTTCCTTCCTCACTTTCTTCTTCTCTCCATACACCCATCTTTCCTCTGTCCTGTCAACATACTCTCTGCGTTGCTAGACATCCTCTTACTCTAGCTTCTTTCATCTCTGTGACTCATTTTTCCTATCCCTTTCTACTTTGTGAGTCCCCTCAGTCTATCCAGAGTGCGGAGAAAACTCTGATCTGAGAATTACGTGGTGAACTAACACACTGTCTAAAAGGATACCCTTTTCGCCTCACATCACATCCATCAAAATGTCGGAGACTTTCGAGTTCCAGGCTGAAATCTCTCAGCTCTTGTCCCTCATCATCAACACTGTCTACTCCAATAAGGAGATCTTCTTGCGTGAACTCATTTCGAACTGTTCCGATGCGTTGGACAAGATTCGCTATGAGTCCCTTTCAGACCCATCCAAGCTCGATTCGGGCAAGGATCTCCGTATCGACATTATTCCCGACAAGGAGAACAAGACCATCACCATCCGCGATACCGGTATTGGTATGACCAAGGCTGTATGTTCACACCATTTTACCACATTTTTTCATTGATAAGCAATGCTAATATTTGCAGGATCTCATCAACAACCTCGGTACGATTGCCCGCTCCGGTACTAAGCAGTTCATGGAGGCTCTGACTGCTGGTGCCGATATCTCCATGATCGGTCAATTCGGTGTCGGTTTCTACTCTGCATACCTCGTCGCCGACAAGGTCACTGTCATTTCTAAGCACAACGATGACGAGCAGTATATCTGGGAGTCCAGCGCCGGTGGCACCTTCACTCTCACTCAGGACACTGAGGGTGAGCCCMTTGGCCGTGGCACCAAGATGATCCTTCACTTGAAGGATGAGCAGACCGAATACCTCCAGGAGAGCAAGATCAAGGAGATTGTCAAGAAACACTCCGAGTTCATCTCCTACCCCATCTACCTCCACGTCTTGAAGGAGACCGAGAAGGAGGTCCCCGATGAGGACGCTGAGGAGAAGGAGGAGGAAGACGCCGAGAAGAAGCCCAAGGTCGAGGAGGTCGATGACGAGGAGGAGGAGAAGAAGCCCAAGACCAAGAAGGTCAAGGAATCCAAGATCGAGGAGGAAGAGCTCAACAAGACCAAGCCCATTTGGACTCGCAACCCTGCTGATATCACCCAGGAGGAATATGCTTCCTTCTACAAGTCTCTCTCCAACGACTGGGAGGACCACCTTGCCGTCAAGCATTTCTCTGTTGAGGGTCAGCTTGAGTTCCGTGCCATTCTCTTCGTCCCCAAGCGCGCTCCCTTCGACCTTTTCGAAACCAAGAAGACCAAGAACAACATCAAATTGTATGTCCGCCGTGTCTTCATTACTGATGACGCCACCGACCTCATCCCCGAGTGGCTCAGCTTCGTCAAGGGTGTTGTCGACTCTGAGGATCTCCCTCTTAACTTGTCTCGTGAGACTCTCCAGCAGAACAAGATCATGAAGGTCATCAAGAAGAACATTGTCAAGAAGACTCTTGAGCTCTTCAACGAGATCGCTGAGGACCGCGAGCAGTTCGACAAGTTCTACACCGCTTTCAGCAAGAACATCAAGCTCGGTATCCACGAGGACACCCAGAACCGCCAGGCTCTTGCCAAGCTTCTCCGCTACAACTCCACCAAGTCCGGTGACGAGATCACTTCTCTCACTGACTACATTACTCGCATGCCCGAGCACCAGAAGCAGATCTACTACATCACTGGCGAGTCCCTCAAGGCTGTCCAGAAGTCTCCTTTCCTCGACACTCTCAAGCAAAAGAACTTCGAAGTCTTGTTCCTTGTTGACCCCATCGACGAATATGCTTTCACTCAATTGAAGGAATTCGATGGCAAGAAGCTTGTCGACATCACCAAGGACTTCGAGCTTGAGGAGACCGATGAGGAGAAGGCTGAGCGTGAGAAGGAGGAGAAGGAATACGAGGAGCTTGCCAAGAGCCTCAAGAACATTCTCGGCGACAAGGTCGAGAAGGTTGTTGTCTCCCACAAGCTCGTCGGTGCTCCTTGCGCCATCCGTACCGGCCAGTTCGGTTGGTCCGCCAACATGGAGCGTATCATGAAGGCTCAGGCTCTCCGTGACACCTCCATGAGCTCTTACATGGCTTCCAAGAAGACTTTCGAAATCTCTCCCAAGTCTCCTATTATCAAGGAACTCAAGAAGAAGGTCGAGTCCGATGGCGAGAACGACCGCACTGTCAAGTCCATCACTCAGCTCCTCTTCGAGACTTCTCTCTTAGTCTCTGGATTCACCATTGAGGAACCCGCTAGCTTCGCCGAGCGCATCCACAAGCTCGTTTCTCTCGGCCTGAACGTCGACGAGGACGCCGAGACCGCTGAGGAGAAGGAGGCCGAAGAAGCCCCTGCTGCCGAAGCCACTGGCGAGAGCGCCATGGAGGAGGTCGACTAAATTTTGTAGCAACAAGCTGATTACGGGTTGATGTGACACGAAACTTTCTGGAATGTATTTTTTTCTCTGGACGAAAATCAGGGTCATGGTCCAAGTGGCGGATTGTGATCGGCGTTTGAGCGTTTTACACTTTTCTTTCTCTGTCTTGTTAAGATAAAATAGTCTTGCTCAATAATACTCGTTCAATAATCTTTTCCATCATAATGTATCAAGTAGTAAAGTAGGCTAAATTTTCATACTATCCATTCCATTAAACTACATGTCCGTAGATGTAGTCACTACATGATGAGTCGCCCAGTAGATACCCCATGTATAGGTTCAATCTAGATAGCAATTCGAGAAGCTTGGGTTACCTGTTTCCCCATTCACAAATTGGTGTCCATATCGTTGGTTATTCGAAAGATTCACCCATCGCCTCCAACATAGTCTCGTCTAGATAATTAAGGTAAGTCTGACCTAAGTGCTTTTGACGCATTTACTCTATACAGCAGGGCTCGGATTCCCAAGCAATCTGGTCACATCGTGTAACCGCATCGATTATTCAACGCGGTAATAAGTCCTCTTGCAAAGGTTTGCCGCTGGAAGGGGGAGGGGGAAGAAGCCCTAACTTAACCACCGGCAAGGACTGTCACTACCTGGTCAATTGCATGTGTATACATCAATTTAATCACATTGATCACACTTCTCCCATGCTCTTAATCTCTAGCTGCGTTACATTGCATACCTGCGTTTCTCAAAGATTCGCTCTCATGGCTCGGATATGCGTCCGTAGAGATATTGCCTAAATGGGTATGTAGCACGGCATTGTGATGGGGATGGTACCACAAAAGTATACACAGTTCTAATATATGGCAATCAGAAGTAAGTTGATATTATCTCCTCCGAATATACCTCCCGTCAACATTTTTTTTTTCTCTTCTTCAATTTTCAAAAGTCATAGAAATACTTACAGCATAGAACCCCCTCCTCCTCCCATTCTACAAGAAGACACGTCTCGCTCAGCAAAGACCTTGTGGTCTGATTGTCGGGGTTGGTGAAGTGTGCGGTGATAGTTGTGCTGAACCTTTTGGGATGGGGATTTGATCGGGGAATGATGATGATGCTCTGCTTGCTTCAATGTTTCCGTAGGCTAGTCTCGATATTGCACGTTTTTTACCGTCTTCGTTGGTGGCGTCTTTCTTTGACTTTGTTTGCCATACAAAATTGGTGCAGGATGGAACGTATTCAAGTCTTATTGTTTTTTTTCTTCTTCTTTGGGCTCGGGAAGAAGATTTGAAGCTTCTTATAATTAGCATGCTCAGACGTCAAGCATATTGTTGTCTCTGCCGAAGGATCGAAGCACGGAGCAACATGCCTTAAGAAGAATGTTACAATTTAAAAGACATCTAGTTCTTGTTGTAGCTTAACGATTATACATTCTTATGTCATGGGTTGTAGTTTCTAATATCCAAACAGCATCTAGCCTGTTGCCGCTTTTGATGTGTCCTGAAGCCAGTCCTGGACACCAATGGACATGTATATACCAGTTGATATGGTATGTACGCACCTCCAACCTACGTTGACAACTGTAGGCCAATAATTAAAACAATTATGGGAAACTCCAACGCAGACAAAAATCATTGGCTATTCGATTCCAATAATCAACAGAAATACTATAACATCCATGGATGCTGTCATGCAGCCCGTACGCTCAAGATCTAAGACGCTACTTTGTAGGTAATGCAGTGTCGGAAGTGCGACTTAAGTATAGTGGAGTTATACGTATGTTGAAACCGGTTGTAACCTTATGAGATCTGGGGGCACTGTGTGACGACGCTGACCTCGCGGATCACTTCTGGAATACACATCCCTGATGGCAAGACATAAATATCTCAAGAAGGGTTGAATGAATGTAGTGGGTTCTCAAAAGTTCACAGAGTAGGTCTATCCGAAGGAGCCGTCAAAGAGGACGTCTTGGAACGCGCTACTGGTAATTGTTTGTTCTATTTTATCTCGCTCAGTGTTTGGAAAACGTTGGTACTTTTGGGTAGTATGATGCGTGTAATTGAACGTCTTATGTCTTCAACGTGATCGTGTGCCACATGTGATATCTACAACCCCAAATATCTAATATCTTCTAGAGCCTAATACCCGATTCATAAGGGTGCCACAATCTTGGAAGCGCTCACAGCTTCCCTAATCTCCCTTATTCTACTCAGATTGTAGGTCCTCTCGTAACAGAACGCATCATGAGATCAAAGTCGAGGTTTCACGTCCTTTGTGGTTCCGGAAGGGCATGTCTCTGGACGACCTCGTATCCATCCCTGTGCTTGCCCATCTGTAGATGAAAGCCTTCCATTCTGGTGGTATAATGAGAAGCTCTGGACCGTGATCTATATCCTTGACTAACAATGTGCATAAAATATCAGATTATCAGGCAAGCCTTGATAGTTTCAGTGTTACTAACTCGTCCACACAGTACACCAATGCATGCAGCATACCTAAATTGGACTATATACATCCGGCCAGAGCTGTAGACTTCTATATTCCTGGGCCAGAGTGTGGCAGTATACACATGCCCATGTATCACTCTATATCCATATGTATAACTTCAACTGTAAAAAAATCTCTCCAGGCTCTTGCCTGGTCGTATATGTAAAGAACCATTACCTACCTAGGTAAAGTATATAAACAACTCCTCTCTCCCCCTTCCAGAGTACCATTCGATATCACCCTCATTATCCACAAGTAGCCTTCCCGAACCAAATCGACTATCAAATCAACTTCATTTCCCTTTGAAGTAAACCAACCACCACTTTAATCTATTACAATGAAACTATCTTCTGCCCTCGGCCTCATCATCCTCGCTATCGCCGGCGTCTCCGAGGGATCTCATATGAAAGTCCCCGTACCCCTAGACACCAACCTCATGGGCGCCGTCATTAATGCCGCTGGCCAGCCCGGCGCCGTCGCGAGTGATCCCACACTTACTTGCAGCGTGGATTATGTATTGGGATGGAACTGTACGTGACACGGCCCTCATCCCCTCATCCCATCCTTCACGAAAGATAGCTCGACTTTATCACTGCATTTCTTTGTTCGGTCTGACACATCAGACAGGCAGCGCGCCCACGGGTCCTTGCACCGTTTACCTCGATTCCATCGACGTCACGAACTGCACTATTACCACTCCTTGAAAAAAAGGACTTCAAGGATTGCTTAGGTATTCTATCAAGGCAGACGAGGACTAGATGACTGGCCAGGATTAATGTTAACTATAGTCGTTCAATGTCTTTAACCATGAAGGAACGCTATGTGTGTATTGTATCGATCGTTCAATTGTGACTTGTTGATTGGTGGGCCCTATTCAACGTAGGGTTATTCAAACACAGTCATTACTCTGATATCCTTACCTGTCGTACGTTATATGCAAGTCTAGGCTGTAAGTAGGTATTACCTATAGACAGTCAAATAGGAACGTTTTCTTGTTTCCTAACGTAGAGATCAAAGATTGTTTTAGTTATACATGGAATCTGCCAGTCATCCAGGGGAATTTGAGACGGAAAAGTAAGAAGAAAGAGAAATGAAATTCCCCCTTTATTGGGACTCGCTATGCTTAAATAGAGTAAAACAAGGGTAGAATGAAAATCAAACAATAACAAAAGGGTAGAACCATCGAAACCGATCAAGACAGATAGAGATGCATTCTAACATAAGAGAAACGGACCGTGGGCGAAAGAAAGGGAAAATTTGATACAAGAAGGTTTTCTGAATCAATCAAATCAACTGAAATCGGTTCAGTGAATGAGATCAAATCAACAAAAGACAACCCGCGCCTGTAAAAACATGGTTAGGAAATAAACAACCAAACAGAAAAAGAAAAAAAGAGAACAAGATCAAAAAAGCGACTTTTCCCGAACCGCTAACATGCTCGTAAGAAATCGTCACCAAATGAGAACACTGCCTGTCGTAAAATGACATATGGAAATGTCTTCGATGAATGTATATGCCGTAAATACGTGGTCGTACAAATAACCTGCAAACCGACAATCGAACCAAATGCTTATTAAGGTTTTGCTTTTCTGTATTTTTGGTGTTTCATTTCGGCATCAATACGTGAGAATAACACGTCGCCATTTAAGCAGCCTGTGCCTGGCTACGCTTGTTGCCGTTGACATTGCTGCCACCACGGCCACGACCTGCGAAGCTACCACGTCCTTGATCGCGTTGGAAGCCGCTGCCACCGCGACCCTGGCTTCCAGCCCGGCCATCGGCACGACCGCGGTTGGCACCGCTACCACCACGGCCAGCTGCAAAACCACCGCCGACATTGCCAGTGCGAACGCGTCGCTCTTCGACAGTAATCTGCTCGGTTCCGATCTGGTGGGGGTTGGCTGCAACGGCCGCGTTGTATGACGCCTGATCGGCGAAGTCAACAAAAGCGCAGTTCTATAGCAGATTGAATGTTAGCAAATGTCCTAATTTACATGGAGCCAGTAATAACTCGAAAAAAAGACATACCCTGGAACGGTTGACATCAAAATGAGTAAGCTTTCCGAAACGAGAGAGAACAGTGCGCAACAAAGATGCATCAACCTTCTCAGTGACGTTCTTGATATATGCTGAATACTTTTCTTCAGCGCGAGACTGCTTCTTGCTGTGATCATGACCAGCAGTCTGCCAACCAGCACCATCAGTTGAAGGTGCCTGGCTGCTGGTAGCAACAGCTTCCGTTGCGGAGGCAGTAGCAGGCTGCTCCTGCTGAGGCTTGGTTGGCTGCTGGGATGAGGTTGCAGTTGCGGCAGGCTTGGGCTGAGGCACAGCAGCAGGGTTAGCAGCAGGGGTACCGGCCGCGGCGGCCGCGGCGGCAGCGGCAGCAGCAGCACGGTTGCTGGAGGCGATAGTAGCCCATGTCTTAGGAACAGCCTTGGCAGGAGGAGCAGTCTCTTTGGGAGCTGGTGCAGCTTCCTTAGGGGTGCTGACGGCTGGTGTAGATTCTGGAGTCTGAGGCTCCTCTTCCTTGACGGCCTCAGGCTCAGTGGGGACAACAGGAACAGCGGGAGTAACAGGAACGGCGGGCTTCTCGTGTTCAGCATCGCCATTGACCTGTGCAGGAGCAGCAGGCTCCTCAACCGTCTCAGGTTCACCGTTGGCAGCAATCGTCTCGAGTTTGGCATCAACCTCAGCGACGGCCTCTTCACTGTCCGCCAAAGGTGCAGCCTCCTCAGTCTCAGCTGCGTCGATTGTGGCAGCTTCTGCTTGTTCAGGCTCTGCAGTTACTTCAGGCTCGATAGCGGGTGCCTCGTCAGCGGGAACCACCTCTTCATCATCATCCGCAAGGTATCGGAAGATATCGTTCAAAACATAGTAGCCATTTGGTTGTTGGGCGAGAACGAAAGTCTGGGTGAATTTGCGAGATGGCGCGGCGCGGTTGGAGATCTCTCCAATCACAGCGACAAGGATGTTGTCAAATGAGGCCTGAGAATCGACGTTCAAAACACGAACTTTGCACTCCTGGAAGTCGAGTTCCTTGATCTTGTCGTTGATGGCCTGAAGGCTGTTAGCAAGTGGTCGTCAACATGATCATTCAACATAAACGCTTACCTTCTGACCAACAACAACGGGAACGTTCTCGGCCTCGTCGCCAGAGACAAACTGAGACCGACGTGAGTAGAAGAGATGAAGTTTCTCTGGGTTTCGACTCATGGTTGTGTAGTATTGCTCAACAAAGTACCAGCCAACCTCGTCTTTTGAGATGTCAGCCTTGCCTTCGGGAGCTGGTCCATTTGAAGATGTTGAGACAGGACCAGGGTGATAAGTGGCGGCAGCGTTCATGGTGTTTTGAGACAGGTAAATGTCGGGGTAGCCGTTGGGGGGACCAGCGTAGGTGCCGTTAACGGGAGCCTGAGTTGTGTCCGCCATATTTTTCTGCTGAAATGTGTGAAATGAAATCTAGCTGTGCTTTTGTCTAAGTGCTGAGAAGATTTGCGTTCGTTCGGCAAAGCGAAGGTCAATTGTAGCGTGGAGGGCACCGGGGATGATTTGAAATGGGGCAAAAAAGGAAATGGCCGATCACGTCTGCGACCTGAAAGGATGTCATCAAACATGTTAGCAAAGACTCAAACAAAAATTTCATAATAGCGCATGCGCCATCAGCTAGACAAAGAGGTGCGATTTTCTCACTTACCGGAAACAATAGATGATGTCTGTACAGAATCGAAAAATATGATATCAAGACTGTGCGACGCTAAATGCGATGAGTCGAACTCGAGAATCGAACTCCGTTGGAAAGAAAAATTCGAATCAGCTTAGGGAGACAATGGTGACTCGTATGTCAACGAAAAATCGGGATCGAGGATATTTCGTGTGAGAGAAGAAAGTTTTGAAGAGGGTTGAATGAGAACAACGAATCGGCAATTCGAATTGGCTGTATAAAGTGCGAAGCGGAAAAAAGATGGGGCAAATGTGTTTCGTCGATAGTTATGGATGACAACGGGGTTTCTCTAAGAGATGTGTAAGAAGAAGAAGAAGACGAAAAAGAATTAATGAATCGAGTGGTAGAGGATGAGTCTGATTAATGAAGATGGAGGAGGAGAAGCGAGAGGGAAAAGAAGAGGGAGGAAGAAGAGGAAAGAGCGATGGAGTCCGCCCGGTATCTCGAAGCTTGTGCGGCGTTTTGATTGGTCCGTGTTCTGAAGAGTCTGACTAAGCCCGATATCTTGATATCTCGTGCTCAATATTGTCCTGCTTAGTATATTATTGTCGACAATTATCGCTGATATTTTCTGTTAATGGACTTTAAATATCATTGGGGAGCACCCTCATTGTGCTTTTCTCGTATGTTGAGGATGCCTAGTTGGCTGACTGCTGCCTCCTGGGCAGATATCTTACACCACGGTCGTGCCAAACCTTCTCGAGACTCTCAGAATTTCAAAATCTATATTCAATTGACATCAAGTATTTAAATATAGAAGCAGATATGAGAGGAAATTGAAACAAATGTGATTTGAGATCAAACATCAAAACGGACATGCAAGGCGTGTTACTTCCAACACGATGGGGTAATCAATGTGAAAGAAAAATGGACAAAAGAAAAATCTGGTACCAGAGCAGCGAGAAAAAAATTGAAAATGTGAATCATGCGACTCCGATGAAAGACCAAGGAAAACAGATAGCGTCAGATGCGTGTAGCATAGATCATGGTCTGCAAATTCTCATTACACAGCACCATCACCCACGTAAAACCAAGTAGAAAGATATTCATAGCCAGCAACCATAGAAGCGAAGGAGAATCTAGTTCTCCAACGCCTTCTTCTCATCCAAAACGGCAACAACGGGCTTTCGCATTACAGCATCTTGTCCGGTCATTCTCCTTCCGAGTGCGCGCTCAACCTTGGCGCCGAGAGCGAGCTTATTCAGATTATCTGTTTTTTCGGCAGAAGGCACAAAGCGCTGCTGGCTCAAGGGTTTGTTCTCGAGGCGCTCCACGCCATCGGAATATTCTTTGATCTCGGCCATGCGATCGCCGCTAGGGAGAGTGCTGGTGGTATCGGTAGAGGCGAGAGAGGGGACTCCGCTGTAGGTTGAGAAACGCTTCGAGTTGCGGTTCTACATTTAACAAGTTAGTGGCAATATTTCTAGCCAAGTTTGCGCAAGCTGTCATGTGCTAAAACAGGGAGTAGAACTCATACCGATCCAGTCATGATTGGCCGCTCGGATTCCAACGATGTACGGGCCATTGTGTATGTAATAAAGGTTCGTCTATCGATAGAACCGTGCGTATAAATGTTTTCGCAAGCGGTGGAGAAGAAGCCAGTTATTCTTCCGTCGATGTTGCTTCAGTTGTCGAGGGAGGTCCCCTTTTCTTCGCACGAGGTAGTTCGTCGACAAGGAGCGACGATCACGCGGCAAGCAGGATTGGGCCGGGCGTTATGATTATCGTAGTATATCTTGAGTCGTCGCAAGAGGTGTGATCGAGCAGTCTGGCAGCTGGATATATAATCGTCAAAGAGAGGATGCGATAAAATCGAAGAGAGAAAGAAAATGACGATTGTGAGAGTCACGAACAGCCAACGTTGGTCGAGGACCGAGAGAGGAATGCCGTCCGAGGATCTTCGTCCTTTTTGCTTCTTGAGGGGCTTTGTTAGTTTCGTATTGTCTTACTGCCTGGGTACCGTTGTATTTTACAGAACCGAACCGCTTCAACGATGACGATTAGTATTTACATACTTCATGGACTGATGCCTATGAAAATGCAGTAAGAAATACAGTGGCTTCTCATTTAACTGACTGCATTGTGACTATTCTGTTTATACAGAGCTTTGATGAGAACTGGCGTGTTGAAGGCTTGAAGCTGATCGTTGGACCAACGACAAGGGGTAACAAACAGCAGAGATTACTGGCTCATACAAAGCGACTCTGCCGCAAGCCACGTGTAGCCCTAGTTTCATGTGCGGTAGAGCCAATCACAGACGAATAAAGCCGTACACTAAGGTATTGTAAGATATGTATACGGTATTACGCTTACATAGCATGGCATTTAAGGCTGTCTCTTCGCGTGACCCGCGGGAAGCGTTATTCCGTACCTTACCTAGGCCGTGTTTCAGCTGTCGGATCTCTGCAGTCAGACCATTCCACGTTGTCAACGTATGAGGACTTAACCAAACCGGATTAGCTTCATGTTTTTGTCACTTGTGTCGCGAGTCAGTGACCCATCGAGAGCCCTGGAATCATGTGGGCTAACGGCTTTTCTCGTGAGAAATTGACGTACCGAGAGAATTCTCCATCAGCTTACCTGGACGATGTTGTGTAATGTTTCACAGTAGTGGAGTGTCGGCCATGTGTACAAATCGGTCATTGAGCATGTCAGTCAAACCACACGAGCGACAGGTTATGGACCTTGAAGATGAATTCGACCATGATAAATCTGGGGCCAGTTTATCATTGTATCGATCCGGATCAGATACAAAATAAAAGTGTTCCTGGAAACTGCCTCAAATTTAAGGTTTCGCTCAGCAAATCCATCGAACTTCCGGTGCTCTCCTGATCTCGGGGCAATGACCCTAGATTTGCCGATATCCAACATATACGATGGATGTGCATAACTTCAACTTGTCATGTTAAAAATGTACTCTTCAACATTTATGCTCTCTTCATAACGCCAACTGTCCGATGCATTATCCGATCCATTATAAAAGTCCCTTCAACTCCGCATGAGGGGAAGATACAACACTATAACATATGTCTGAAAAACGCGCAGACCTTTGTGCGGGGACTAGATTGAGAAAGTCTTTCTAGAATGGCGTCAGAAACAGAATGATTGGCAATTCTTCGTGAAGAGATCTTCGATCCCTCTTAGGATCACATATCTTTTTGGAGAAAAAAGATACTATCCCCCACCGGCGCGTGATGAGACACTCCGAATATTTCCAGTTTCGGAAAATGGGAGCGACTGCGTAAATTTTGTTTTTGGTTGCTACAACGAGGAGGTTTAGCTTACCGCAAAAATGATACTCCTTTCCAGTGGGAGGATAATTGGAGTAAGCCGATCTTCGGTGGTGGGTGAACATTTGGGGCAAAGGAGGACTGACTTTCCGGGCGGGGTGTTTGAGATGTGTTGTTTCGTCCTCAGTACGACCATCTTTGTTGGAGAAGAACAGGAGAGCCGGATGCGGATCGATAATATATAAAAGGAACTTAATCTCATCATGTCGTGGTCATCGCCGTTGTGCATGCGTTTACTCCCAAATCAATCGACATAAATTCCTAACTACTCATCCTCTTGGACAACTATCACAATGGGCTTGAGTCTACATCCCCAAATCGATAATGGCCTAACCAAAGGCCAAACCAATTTCCCCGGCGGCAAGCTCTACTGCCACTGCCCCAGCAACAAGGTCGAAGTCACCCTTGGGTCCGACATCCTTCACAACCATGCCTGCGGCTGCTCCAAGTGCTGGAAGCCCACCGGCTCCCTTTTCTCAGTTGTCGGCGTCATCCCAGTTGACAAAGTGTCGGTCACCGCCAACAGCGACAAATTGACCATCATTGACCCGGAGGCTGTGATTCAGCGAAACGCCTGTTCTCAATGTGGTGTTCACATGTTTGGTCGTATCCATAAAGACCATCCGTTTAAGGGGCTGGACTTTGTGCATGCCGAGCTCTCCGACACAAAAGGGTGGCAGGAGCCGCAGTTTGCGGCCTTTGTGTCGAGTATTATCGAGCAAGGTTTTAAGCCGGAGGGGATGGATGAGGTACGTGGGAAGTTTGAGAGTGTGGGGTTGAAGACGTACGATGCGTTGAGTCCGGCGTTGATGGATGCTATTGCTACTTGGACTGCAAAGAAAGCGGGAAAGCTGTAATCTTATCTGATCATACTAGCTCTCCGTACCCGAACAGGGCAAGATGAATAGCACCAATAGTATCTAAAAGTAAACAAGTCATTGTCATCAGAACTTCACTACTTTTATTTCTGTCTAAAATTGTTAATAATATCGCTGATAATGCCGTACTAATGCTCATAAACACACTTCGCCTACTTATTTTCAGTTTGTCCGTACTCTGAATTTGGTATCCGGTGTGATCCCACGACCGCGGTTGAAGCTTTTCCAAAAACAACAAGTACCGGGTCAATTCTAGGAATTCAACCATTGTATACCTTTTTCCATATTCGTATTTCCGGCGTCCTAACTGGGTATGGCGATGTTAGAACGTGGCTCTCGCAGTCAAGCTTCCTGGTGATGCACGGACAGCAGCCCTACTCCATAAATAGATCAACCCTACCGTATGTACCCGCCGTCAGGTACTCCATTCTCACTAAGTATCTTCAGCCTCAACGCTCAATGACATATTCATTATAAAAGACAATTAATATACGCTGTGTTCTTGAATAAAAACAGTTTAGTGTTGGTTGTTTAATAATTATATAATAGGCCGATTTACGTGGTACTACGTACAACAAACCAACAACGACAACAAAATCGTCTCGAAAAGGAAAAAGCTGAGCCACTCAGCTCCCGAACTTCCCCTTCTGGCCATCGGACTGGCGAATAGCAGCGATCCCAACATCTTCTTCATCCTTGCAAGATAAATTAAAGTATTATTGCTCCATAATATTGTTTATTTTTGTTTTTTACTTTTTTATCTGCACAGCCGATCCATATCCATGTGATTAAGTTTCAGCTCGGCTGTCTCGGTAATCCGATCATTGGCTACGGCGTTTCGATTTTCTTTGTGCATGGTTGATTCATTGCTTGATCGATTTACAGGTACGAGATATGCGCTGCGTTGTACAAGCTTCCACTCACTTCCCGGAAGTAACGAGTCAAGATGTTGGCTTTGACTGGGTTTGGTGGAGGCTGGGTCTGTAATATGCCGGTAGATTCACTTTTCGCTGTGAGGTTGACTTCCGCGCCTGGTCGAATTAGGAATGTCGGTGTTTTTGTATGAGGTAACACATTGACTACAATGAGATGGCATCTAGTATAAAGAGGAGTGTGACTCCGGCTGTTTCTTATTGTCTGTCATTGTTAGTCACAGTTCCTCAAAACAATATCCCTTAAAGCAGAAAGTCCAGTTCAGCGACAAAAAATCTACCCAGCTCTCCTTCTAAGGTCCAAGGAACACAACACAATGCGCCCAAATACCATCACCCTGGCTCTTTGCAGCCTCGCAGCTTTATCAGCAGCAGCCCCCGTCGAACGCCGCTCAAACAACAACAACGTCAACGATGAATTCCAAAGTATCGATGGCTTCCCAGCGCCAAACAATCAACAAATTCTCAACATAGAGCAAAGAGCTCACGGTACCTTGTCGAATGGTACACCTCCAGCATCTGTTGACCCCGACACAATCATCAGTCTTCAAGTTATTGCTGCTGAGGAGCAGTTTGAGGCTGCCTTTTTCCAACAGCTGTTGACAAACATTACCAATAATGAGCCTGGATTTGTGATTAAAAATTCAAATGCAAGGACTTTGGGACTTAATGCGTTGAGTGCTATAGTCGCTGTAAGTGTCACCATCTAATCATACTCAGGAGATATTCCATATACTAATTTATAATATAGCAAGAGGAACTCCACGCCCTCAACGCCATTAACGCCCTCAAACACTTCAACCAAACCCCCGTGGAACCATGTCTCTATGACTTCCCCGTCTCCACGCTCGATGAAGCCGTCACGTTAGCTACAACATTCACCTCCGTCGTGCTCGGCACCCTACAAAACGTCGTCCTTAACATGGGACTCCACGGCGACGCCGCCCTAACACAGGGTATCTCTTCTGTTATCGGTCAGGAGGGCGAACAACAGGGCTTTTTCCGGGTGCTTGAACGTAAAATACCTAGCGAGTTGCCATTTTTAACAAACTCGGTTCGCGATTTTGCATTTAATGCGCTCAATCAGAATTTCATTGTCCCAGGCTCGTGTCCGAATGCGGATCAGATAGATGCTTTTAAAAAGTTGCATGTTATGCAGCCGTTGGCAGTCACCAGCTCGTTTGATCCGGACACCAGCACCGATGAAGTCGTTGAATTGAGCTTCTCGTTGCCCAACGGAGCGCAAGCGACAGACTATGAGGTTGCGTACATCAATCAGCAGAACGTGCCGTTTGTGTTGCCTTTTACCGTGTTGAGTCAACAGGGGCAGACTGTCTCTGTGCGAGCGCCGTTTCCGTTTACGGAGCACTTGTTGAATGGGCTTACTATACTTGCTATCGTTCCTACATCAGCTGCTGGGGGCTTCACCTCTAACCAGGCTGTAGCTAACGCTACACTGGCGGGTCCTGGGKTGGTTATTGTTAATTAATTCTGGTGCTCTCTTTTTTGGTGTTATCTCTTTATTTCTTCTTTCTTTCTTTGTTTCATTTAGATTATGTACCGAGGTAGACTGCGATGATGATTTGATTAATGATACGAGTCTTGTACTATATACCTATTGAATGCTAGCATATCCTTCATAGATCCAATAAAGGTGTGGCTTTGTACTGGTTCATACATTAGTCAGGTTATTTTCCCCCAGGAGGCTCCTGGGGCGCATGCTGATTTGCAATTTGGAAGACTTGTACAAGATCTAGGCGGTCTTCAGAGCATGCTATACTTAATGCCTTTCGTCCGTCTTTGGCCGCTACATTCACAATCTCAGGCCATTGTTGAATCAACTTTTCCACAATGCTCTTCTCATCATTTTCGACTGCCCTGTGTAGCATCGTCCACTCCGACTCATCTTGCTTGTTTAGATTGGCGCCACGTAATATTAAGTATCATCAAGAATGCTTCCGAATGACTTTCTCCGCAGCAATATAGAGTGCTGGCTATTCATGGTCCATCCTGACTAGTCGTATCAATACCATTTTCAAGTAAAACTCTAACGTCTTGGAACTTACTATAGCTCTTTATATTATATAAGCTTTATAATAGTATCTAATTAGAAAAATATTATTATATAAAAACAATCTATTATAAATAGCTTTTAGAGAAGAGCTTATAGATTTTAATGGAACGAAGCTGACAAGTCTTTCAGAGCTCCTATAGCCCCCGGGGATCATCGCACTCATCGAGGGCAATGATGATGTTTATTGTTTTTTGAAGGCGTGGTATGAGCTGCAACAATAACGTCATACAATCATCGAGTGAAAGACGACCCGTTCGACTTCTCGGAGAACTCATCTTTGACGTATTTATCAGCCTAGGAATTTCCCAGAGACCAGGCTAGCTGTCGCACCACAGACTGGAAAATCTCTATCGGCTTKTTTCATAAGCCATGCGTCTGTGCACAGGAGAGATAGGAGACTTGTTATTCACGGTGCTTGTGGACTGAGGTTTTCTCTATACAGTGCTCTATGACTCTTGTGCTGAGTTAACCTTGAACAGTAAGCGTGTGTCCACATCTGAACGTAAAATGGTCAGAGAATTCTCTTAAAGTGTGTTGTGATATAAAATATCAGTCTACCCGGGCCGTGCATCCACAAGAGTTTCAGGCCATATTCGCTGCTTGAGCTATCGGTAGTGCTGCCTTCGAGCCATGAAACAAAAGCCTCGTGTTGAAAAAGCCGCTTCCCGATATCTGCATACGTTTTTCCAAGTTTCTGGATTGAAGGATCCTGATTGACAATCAATTGCAAGTTTTCGTTGATCTCTGCTGCTGTGTTAGAACAGTTTCGGTGAAAACAACTCAAAGTACAAGTTATGAAATACCCTCTCGTCTTTCGGCTTCAACGAGCTCATCAACGTCTCGTCTGATATTGAAAATGTCTGCGGAAGCCTGCAGACCCCCAATAAGCGAGCGAGGAAGGCCAAACTTGTTGCAACGTGTACGTCCACGAGGCTCTGGCAGCGTTGATCCAGATTATGAATGCCACCCTTTTGGCTTTGCCAGCCGTCAACAGCCGGAATGGCTCGTTCAGATGACTCGAAGAAATCTGAGACGAAGCAACACATAATAACGGAAGGTGGGACTTAAAAAATCCATGTCGGCAAAAATGGTCGAGTAGGGCAACTTCGCAATCCGAATACAGCTTTATACAAGTCTACAATACACACTTCAACCTTTACGTCTTTTTTGGGTTCTTTATGGTAAATGCTTTCAGACTGTGCATAACGGTATTTCAGGAATGAGAGAAATTTCTAAATCCTTGGGTTTGAGTGCGGAACGGAGCTTGACCATCAATTGGATTAGAAGGTAAGTTGAGGGTATTGGTACGTCCTAAGCTCATCAACGCGTTCGTATATGAGCTTGGTTCTGTGCCTGTCAACTAACCTGTACGTCAGCTTGGTTCCGTGACGGTTGACTGGGCTGTATATTTACTTGTCAACCGGCATCCATTATGCGCCTAAGCATCAAGTAGAATGATTGTCAATTTGATTCTAGGATCTATCAGTTGACTTATTATGAGCCTACCTAGGTAATTCTGCGTCTGTCAATCGGCACCTATCTAGATTTATTATTACACTTGTATATGAGCCTGATTCTGTCCCTATGACAACGGCTAATCACTTGTTTTGACCAGGCTGAGGAGAAGTAGAAGAGGTGCTCCACGAAGAATCAGAATTAGCACGAAAGAGAGGAGAGTAGAGTAAGCGAGAATCCGAGTCCCTAGGGGCCGTTTGTATACCCGTTTATGCGCACACTTCTCCCAGTCCAGCCCTTACTGAGGAGGGCGAGATTATTTCCAGCATAGTCCCTCCCAGGACCCTAGACGGAAGCCGGTAAGCTTCGTCAATAATTCTGGGTGCCGGATCAACCCTTGGCCGCATGTCGGACTGTCACATGTGCTGTGGTCTCGATCTACCAGCACCTTGCGTGCTTGTGTAAAAAGTGTCAAGTTCCCTATGCTCTTTATACATTAAAAAACTGCCCGGTATGTCTTCTATTTTAGGAATTCGGGCCGTGTAGTAACACCAGACGGAATCCGCTCCAAGAAACTAGATTTAGCAGACAATTTTATCCAGTCTCTGCAAGATAGATCTAGGTATGCACGATTTTCAAGTCTGCTTTACGTGATGCTGACTGCCTGCGATTGCTTGGTATTTGAAGCCCTGTCAGATTTATCAAATATCAAACCAATCAGTATGATGTAGAGTGACAGGGACAAACATGTTGTTCCCGAAATGGAAAATGGCCCCCAAACTGAATAAGCTCCTACCCAGGTACAAAGCGTTGTAACATTCCATCAATTGTTTTTCTTTTCTCTCTTCGGATTTTACTTGACCACTGATTAAGTGTTTACTTATCTTTCAAACTTCTATGCATGTGTAGAAGCTGATCTTGACTTAATTAATTCACGTACAATGCCAGCTGGCTGATTATAAAAGGTTGCTTGCCCACCGCTTAGATAGGTCGATCTTGTTCAAACAAACTAATTCCTTTCCTTCAATTAGAGATATCCTTCCAAGGTGGACTTAAAATGTCTTTTACATTCATAGCTGCTGCTATTGCAGCAATGGGCCTCGTGTTTCCTGTTCTCTCAACTCAGACCTTTGCCAACACTGGGACTCTCACTGGCTGGTCAACTCAAAATATTGAACATGAAGGCAGCATCGATCAAGTGACCAATGTAGTCTACAATGGCACAACCGCTCTCAAATTCACTCAGGTGTACGACTCCTCCTATACCGGTCGCTATCATTCCGAGAAAATTGAGACACAGGTATATAAACTCGGAGATCAGGGGTTCTACGGCTTCGCGTTTAGATTACAAGAAGCCTGGCAAGCGTCTCCAGCTCAGTCTTACAATATTGGCCAGTTTATTGCCGATTTTACAGACACTGGTTGTGATGACTGGATGCCATCAAGTATGGTCTGGGTAATTGGGGACCAGCTTGCAACGAGGGTCAAATTTGGAACTATCTGTGCTCAGCAGATTCAGGAATGGAAGGGACTGGCAACAGTGACTCCCGGAGTATGGCACACAATTGTGATTCAAGCTAGCTGGCAAAGCGATGATACTGGCTATTATAAGATGTGGTATGATGGCGGGAAAGTGGTTGAGGAATACAACCTACCTACTATGATAAATGACGCACGTCCCTTCGATTTCCACGTCGGCATCTATGCAAATGGGTGGCATGATCAGGGTGAGAATCTGGGGACCCAGGATACTCGGGAAATCTGGATTGATAGTGTTGGAATGGGCACTACATTTTCCGACGCCAACCCAGCATTGATTGAGGGCTGATGGGGGTTAAAATCACTTGGAATAATTGTATAGCCATGTCCACTGCAGTGCTCATTGAACTATGATGCATTCGCCTAGTTTCAGTCACTTACTAAACCGCAGAAACTTCTAAGGTTACCAAAAATCTATATTTTACGGACACTTCTTGAATGTTCGTGAGTACACGCTCGCCGCCGTAAAAACAGTAGACTCAGTAATGATCTAGGTCATACTACATTTGACTACAAAAAACCTTTTGAAATATGGTTCTAGACTCTCGGAAGTCACATTTATGTGTGCTATGTATTCACGATCCTTCGTTTCCGTCTTTCCAAAAAAGGAAAGATTGCCAACTCGGATACATAACCTTAATTCTAAATACAAATGTGGATGCATCCTGAGATGCGGGGCGTCCGCGTCCCCACTTCGTCGGCATACTTGCTTCAATCATTTGGGGGTCTTTCCTAAACGGGGAGAATGATTCTTTCTTGTAAGGAATCTAAAGCGCGTGAGACATCTGTAAATAAGAAAGCCGGTGCCCGCATATTTCATTCTTGTGCCTCGAAGGCTCTTCTCGAACAATTACTTTCCACAACACTAGAGACTTACAAAATGACTATCTCCCAACGTCTCTTGAATAAAGTTGCGATCGTCACTGGTTCTTCTTCAGGCCTTGGTCGTGCTATTGCAATTGCTTACGCTCGAGAGGGCGCTCGTGTGGCTTGTGCCGACCTTAGACCTGAGTCTCGACCACATATTCATGACGAAACCACGATTAATACAGATGAACTTATTCGAAGGAACGGTGGCTTCGCCATATTTGTTCCGACAGATGTTGGAAACTCCAAGAAAATGAACCATCTGATCCACAGTGCTGTCTCGGAGTTTGGGAGATTAGACGTGTATGTGAAACCTTATGATCCAAATTACTCTCTCACCTAGGTTGTACGAGTACCTAATAGTGGATGTAATTAGTATGGTCAACAATGCTGGAATCTCGATCGAGGCCCATGATCCTCAGCCAATTCATACAACGACTGATGATACTTGGGATTTGACTATGCAAGTCAATGCCAGATCTGTATTTTTGGGGACGAAATTTGCAATCGCCCAGATGCTTAAACAGGAACCACTTCAGCCTCCCGGTGACCGGGGATGGATCATAAATATTTCATCTATAATGGGATCAATTGCCACGGAGGGCAACCGTACGTTAACTTTGACTTTACGACATGAAATATATTCTTATACTGACCTAATAATCTTTCCAGCCTCATATTGTGCTTCCAAGGGAGCTGTGAGCAGTTTGACGAGACAGGTTGCAGTGGAATATGCGAAACATCGAATTCATTGTAACTCGATCAGTCCTGGTTGTAAGTATTTTCTCGCACTTGAATCGACACTATGACATGCGTCGTTGTACACGGACGGATTAATATTTTCTTTCGTGGCCCAGGCTAATGCTTTTATAGACACTCAAACAGCAATATTTGCGGAAACGACAGGCAGTGGAATGTCATCTCTTCATGATTTGCGGCGCAAACACCCATTTGGAGGTCCAGGAAAGCCTGAAGATATAGCAAAATTTGCTGTCGTGCTGGCTAGTGATGATGCCGCCTGGGTGTCAGGCGCTAATATGTTCGTTGATGGTGGTTATACTGCGAGGTAGATACCATAGACATTGAGAGCTAAATTAAGGAAGAGTCTTATACAAGTTCAATTTCTGAATTTCCACGCATTCATATAGAAGTTGAACTGTGATGAATTCGATATTACCCCATTTCTTTGACATCCGCATCTAGTTAGTCGCCCTTACTTAAGGCTCATCCCTGCCACTCTAAAATTCTGCCTAAAAGTTCTAACCCCAATCTCGAATTTTTTCTGACATAATTCGTGCGTAGTGCATAAAGCACCGGAATGGACATCAATAATGCGGACAGTACTAGATCAGGAGCCGCAGAAGCTTCTGATAAGCGATCGACAAAGCGAAATCGGATTCAACTAAGTTGTACCCATTGTCGCCACGCAAAGCTGAAGTGTGATCGCGAAAAACCATGTTCACAGTGCGTAAAGAGAGATCGGTCCTCTCTATGCACATTCCCCCCCACAGTTGCGCGAAAGAAACCAACTGCAAGCATGCAGAATCGGTTGTTACATTTGGAAGGTCTGGTCAAAGGGGCAATGGCAAGCCAGCCGTTAGATGAGCATCGTCCTGCGGGTACGCCGTTACCAAATGAAAATATCGAGAAGGACAACTCTGGCCGGCTAATCGGACCTAACGGCGCTACATACATTGGGACCATTCACTGGGCAACAATGCTGGAAGATGTAGGATTTATTATACATGTTTTCCTCACATGGGCCTGGTTCGACTGATGCTTTCTAGATCGAGGAAGTGAAAAACTATTTCAGCGAAGACGTGGATGAGCACTCACTGGATGAAGAGAGTACACGGTCCGGTATCTCTTTGCTATTGAACCATACTGGGTCGCCAAAAACCCATCATGATCTTTTGGTGGCGCTCCCCGATCGAAATATAGTGAATCGACTGGTCTCTCGATATTTCAACTCTAATAGCCCTGCGTTGCGTGAGTTGTACCTAGTAATGTCCCAACAATGTGTAAATAACATACTAAATTCTTTTCCAGATATTATTCATAAGCCAACATTTCAAAAGAATGTACGTGATGGTAAGTCCCTCACGTTAAAACGCTACATTACTAAACTCATAGTAGTATAGGAAGTTTTTGGAGGACCCTCATAGCTCTCCTATCAGTTTCCTTGCATTAATATACTCTGTTATGTGTTTGGGAACCTTTGCTGCGCTTGGAGCCGACGAAGAACATTCAATTTCTGGTAACACTCGATCAGGGATGGTACAAATTTATCGTCGATGTTGTGCACAGTGCTTGACGCTATCAAACTACGCCAAGAATCCAGGGCCGTATACTCTCGAAACGTTTCTCTTATACATAGAAAGCGAATTTGTCCTCAGTAAAGGTAATCAGACGGGCTGTTACTTGGTAGTTGGTGTTGCAGTTCGTTTAGCGTTGCGAATGGGTCTCCATCGAGATCCGGACAAGGTAGAAGGCAACATTACACCATACCAGGGAGAGATACGGCGTCGAATCTGGCATCTCCTTGTACAGATGGATTTATTGATTAGCTTCGAAAACGGCCTCCCGTCAATGATTCAAGGGGTTCAAAGCGATACCCGGGTACCATTGAACCTACAAGATCAGGATTTCGATGAATATTCCACCGAATTGCCACCGTCCAGACCGGAGACCGAGATGACAGGCATGTCATACACACTTGCCAAGGGTCAAATTTCTCGTGTCTTTCAAAAGATAGTTGAACAGGCAAATCTCTTGACACTCCCAAGCTATGATGAGGTAACGGCCTTGGATCGGGAACTACAACAAGCCTTTTCTGCAGTTCCATGTTTTCTTCGTGTTGTGCCCATAGATCTTTGTATTACTGATTCTGTCCAGCTTATTATCCGGCGATTGAGCCTGGCGGTACTTTTTCACAAATCTCGATGCATCTTACATCGCAAATACATTACGAAGATAAAAGGAAATTCCGACTTTTCATACTCAAAGAAAGCAGCAATAGAGGCTTCAAAAGAGCTTCTTCGGATCCAGTCTGATGTCTACGACGCAGCCCAGCCAGGGGGCGTCTTGTGCAAGGACTTATGGATTATTTCGTCTTTGGCCATGCACGACCTTCTCCTCGCGGCAGTTATAACATTCTTGAGTTTAACAAATGGAGGTTTATCCTTTTCTGGAGAAAAGAAAGTACCAAATACTCATCAGTCAGAGATGATAACAGCTCTAGAAAAGTCATGTACGATTTGGTTCGAGACGAAAGGCACGTCGGTTGACACGAGGATAGCTCAGTCTGTGCTAAAAAACATATTGAAACGACTTAACTCCATTTTCGAGCGAAATGGCACGGTCTACAATGATGTGTTGGAATACAATACTGGGAAACAATTATCGATGCCATTGCCGGAACTGACAACTGGCACTACCGGTAGCCATAGTAGCTGGCAGCACGAAGGCGATGCTCTTCACTTAGCAGGTCCCCCAGTTCAGTCCAATTTCGACCTTGGATCCATACCTATGGATTTGATTGGAGATTTATGTGACACTCAACTGGCTTTTGATTGGGTTTGTGAGACTTGCTATAACGATCCTAGACTTGACGATGCTAATTCTTTAACAGGATGCTTTTGACACCCAGGTTAGACAAAGCTATGCAGATGACCAGTCTTGGGAAGACAGATCTTTACAAAACCTCGAAATTGGAGAGGAGAACAATTTCGATCTCTGAACTGGAAAACCTAGTGTAAGAAGAGAAATACAGATGATGCAACCGTCATTTCGCAGTTCGTTCACTGAAATCCTGTCGTCTCTCGTTCGCAATACTCGACGAACATCTTCGCTCCGCCAGTCCCACCTTGTGCTTCACTTTCCAGACCGTCGGTGATATATCTGGGTAGTTGCGCGATCCTGCCCCAAGCCAAAATATATCCACCATTGTTTTCTGCCTTGATCTTCGGAGAAAATGCAGCAAAAATTTCGGAGTAAGCACCATATATAGGGCCCTTGAAAAGTAATTTCTGCCTGAAGTGTTAGCTTGAAGAGCTTCGTTGTGGTGAAGTGGGGATAATACAGACCATGCTCACTCGAGCTGAGATAGGCATGTTTCGTTGAAGTTCAGTACGCATCAGTCCTGGATGTACAGACTATGTATAAATAGTATAATTAGTAGGCACAGACCTATACAGGAGCTCTCGTTCCTCCTTAAACTCACCACACTAAGAACCCCTTTGCTCCCAAGACGATTTGCAAATTCTGCAGCCAACCATGTTCCTCCAACCTTGGTTTGCATGTAGTTGTCCCCAGGTTGACTTTTCATATAATTGTCTCCCGGCAAAATCTTTGGGTTGCCATTGTTATCGAACTCCATCGCGGTAGCAGGTGAAAAGAATTGCATGAGTGCGACGACGAAAACGACTCTCACGGTAAATTGAGGACTCAGTGCAGCTGTTTGGATAAGAATTGGCTCAAAAAGTTTGGTAAGGAGGTACGGTCCAACGCAGTTCGTGGCCATTTCAAGATCGTGGCCCTGTACCACATTCTCGTCAGCTTTCATAGTCACAGATTTTACAGAGGTCGGAGCTTGCCTGACCTGCGTTCCCTTACTTCCTACAGGAGTATTCATCACACCCGCATTGTTGAACAAAACATCCAGTCGTGTCTCTTGTTGCAAGAAACTGTCGACAGCTGGCTTGATTGTTCTGAGATCTGCCAAATCGAGTAGCATGGACTTCAACACACCTTCTACTTTCTTTCCGCGTGTCTGCTTCTTGATCTCCTCGATAGCACCCTCGCATCGTGACGTTGAGCGAGCGGCAATATATACAGTTCCTCCTGCAATATAAAGAATTCTGGCAAGCTCAAATCCTACTCCAGATGCCGCGCCCGTTATGATGAAAACTTTACCGAGAAGAGAAGGTAGATCTTTCTCCGTGAAAGACGGCGAAGGGGGAAAAATGGCTGATAATGTGGAGACCATGATTGAAATACTTTGAACAAGGATTGAGCTAGAATATTTTCAACTGCAATGAGCTGTTTGTTATTTTCGTTGAAGTAGTGATAGAATGGACGTTCATTCGAGATGGCAGGAGGAAGAAGGTTTATAAGGACTCGATTTTGAAGAACACTCTTTATTGTCATGGTTACAATGCCTTCTTACAAATTAAATAGTTTTTTTTTTCCGTGCGACCGGACATAATATTTCTTTCAGAGACAATGTAATTTGGCTACTTAACGGACATAAGCCTCTGAAGCTCACCACTCTATACTCCGGAAAATCAAACGGATCATGGTTTTTCCTAAGCCGTTTGTATGTCCGATATCAGGGTCAAAGCGGCGATTGATTGGTAAGGACTAGGGCTTCCGGTTACCAGCCCTAAGAGCTGAAGCAAGAGCGTTTTAAATAAGGAGAGAAACACTTGAATACTTTGATCAAAAGAAATATTTGCCCAGCACTCAACTATATTTACGTCTCATTTAAACTTAGCTATAGGCCTCCAAAAAGGATGATACCCTGAACCGCCACTGCATCTCTCATGGTCTTGCTGGTTTGCGTGTCGACAGTCATCATACCGCGGACACATTGATGCTGGGTAACACTGAAGGGAGTTTTCAGAACTCGTGGGACATTCATGGTATTTGGATTTCTTGCTAGAACTATGTCTGCTACCGTGTATATGACCTTTTCTAGATTCTGCAGGCAGAAGTGGCTCAAGTGTTCCGTTTTAACTCAAAGCTCCCGGAATCAAGTATGCAAGTGTTGCTGCAATGATTTCACCTCTTCATACCAGATATGCATACTTATCTCTCACCTACAATTAACTGCTGTCCTATTATCCGGAAGATTTCAAGTGATCTAAAAGCTTCGGCCACGTTCGCCTTAGCAAAACGCAAAGCAACCATGTATTGCCATCATAATCTTTCCCCAGGATCAGAAAAAAGGAAGAAGAAGAGACGCATCATTCTTTGGGTCTCTGCCATGGTAATACGTTAGGTGGCTTGTTTTGAATCTTAGGTCATTTGCTGTCGCTGCTTTCAGTATCGCCGGGCTAAAGTCCATCTCTTAAAATAGATTGGCCTTGAGCCAGTTCGACACTAATCGCAATGACGTATTTTTGTCACCAAATAATACTAGCATGTTGTTCTCTTGCACCGAATCGGCTGCAAGAGAGGCATATGCCTTCAGCTGCTCTTCAGTGGCCTGAGTTATGATTGCTTCACAGGATAGTAGTGCCAGCTTTCCAAGCGGTCGCTCAAGCGCTTTATTAGCCGAGCAACCAAAAAATACGGCTGTTGTAGAGGTTTTTACATAGACTAAAACCTGAAGAAAAAACTAACTTTGCACATTCTTGACATCCTTTGAGATGATCAATGCCATTTCACCTTCATAATCTACTTGGTCATCCTGAACGAATTTCGGAATTTTGATATTCTCGCCATGCCCGGCTATTGCATTCGTGATCTTAGAAAACAGAGCTGGGTAACGAGGAGGTTCTATTCCCAATTCTCGAACTGGGATTGAAATTTCGTAAGCATCTAAAGAGGCCAAAAAGAGTAATTCGTGGCAAAGATGATGCAGACGATGGCTCAAATAGTTTCCTCCAATGCATCGAATCAGGTATCATTTCTTTCGTCAACGGGCCTAGAAATTACTTAACACTGACAATTTTGTCTGTAAACACACAGGTGGTAGACAGGGGATCGCCCTTTGTCACTTTGGCTTTCAGACCATTACTTTCACTAGATAGCCCAACATCGAAATCTGTACTTGGAACGATAGCATCGCTAAAATAGACTTGATCATCCTCAAGGTTGACAAAACGGATCAGTCGAGACCACGGTACTCCTTGTGAGGCCATCGTAACGAAATAGTAAGATGAAAATTGATAAGGACATTCTTAGAAGTGAAGTTTTCCCCCTTTCCCTCTCCTCCCAGCCCTATTTAAGCTATGTTGTTTCTCAATGTATATTTGAAATACAGCCAGAGAGTATAGCAGCCGCACTACTCACTTTTCATCTCAAACTAAGAGATGTGGCTATCTCGAAAAGCTACCCAAAAGTAGTTGTACAATGTGTTGTACTTATTTCCTGGTACCCAAAGCCATGAAATAGCCGCCGATCCCCGCGCTGAGGTCGCATGAGCTTTAGTAGTCAACATTCCCAAGCAAAAAGCATGGCATACGTAGCATAGGCAACTATACGTGGAAATTCCGATTACTATCTGTACATTACTGGACAGCAGATCTAGTACAGTATATGTTTCTTCACTCATGATTGATACGCTTATAATAAGCACTGATGGTACACCGTGGTATAGCATATTATGCTGGAAGAATGTGGCTTTTAAAGAAATATGGTAAGATCATGCACCGGCAATATGTAGTGTTTTGACCTCCTAGACTACCATCCGTTCTCACCGTACAGCCGTACTGGCTTTCGGTTGAAACATAAAAGAACTTCTAAATAGGCCCCAGGCGTGAATTGCACACCTGCAAGCCAGACGTACTCAATCGACTTTGAATTGGCGATGTTGACCGTAGGATCGGCGCTTAGCAAGACAAGATCAGCCCTGAGCCCGGGGCTGATTGAACCCCGATCATACAAGCCAAATGCATGTGCAGCAACTGAAGTAGCACCCTGCAGTGCCTGGGTCGGGGTCAGACCAGCAGCAACTAACAGCGCAAGTTCCGCATGAAAAGAGGTGCCAAAAGGCGGGTTTGCTGGAACATATGGGGATGTATTTGCATCGGTCCCAACCGCAATTGATACGCCAGCTGCATTCATGGCTGTGACACTTCCTTCAGCTGCTGCGGTATACGCAATATATGGGGTCCTTGTATTGTTGACAATGGATTGCATCATAATTAGCGTGGGAACTACATGGCGATGAGCTGATGTGAGATTTTGAATCGAGGCTGCGTCCAGTGGTTTGTCAAGGGGTACATGACATGGAATGTCAGCGCCAGCTGTCTGGGCTTCGCTGTAGTCTGCATAGCTCGTGGCGTGAGTGACAACCTTTATGCCAGCTGCGTGAGCAGCGGCTACAACCGTAGAAAGCGTTTCCTCGTCAGGACCAAGAGGGTCGAGGAATACCTTAATCCACGATGCGCCCTCTTGAATGCGGTTCGCGACAAATGTCCGTGCCGCCTCTGGAGACGCCAGAAAGGAGTCTTGGGGAAATCCGGGTATCTTGCTAATAGCAGTTCCATTGACAGTACCTGCTGCTCCAGTGCCGTAAATATCTGTGACACCTTCTGCTCTGCAAGCTGTAACAGCGGACACAGGGAACGTTCCCATGTCTAATGCGGTCGTGATACCGTTGGCACGCATTGCGGTGAGGTACGAACAAGATGTCACATGGCAGTGACTGTCGATGTAGCCTGGCATCAAATAACCCCCCCTTCCGTCCACTGTTGTTTCGGCATCAGCAGTATTGGCGTTGGTAATGATTGAGTCAATAATAACCACGGTGGATGGAGCCGAAAAGCCAGCACCATTCCATACGTGAACATTGGTAATGGCCGTCTTGCTAGGAATATCCTTCTCGACTAGATGGGCTGGTACGCCGCAGGCAGCTGCAATCGTAGCAAAGATGGTTATAGTAGAGTAGCGCATGCTTTTGAGAAGACGCGATCAATATTTTCTATATGTCTGAGGTATTCCAGAAGAATTGTTGGGATTCAGATCTGGTTTCGGCACAGAATATACCCCTTTATATCTTTCGCAAAAGTCGATCATTAATGAGGAAGTCGACTTGAAATCTCCCGTCCAACCCCTCATTTAGAATACCTACGCAGTAGAAGCCTTCGATAGTGGAAACGTCTCATCTATCAAATCTCTATTCAAGACTCACGTATGAAGATCCCTTACCAGCTGCGTATCACGCCGTACTTAGCAAGGCAGCGGCAGAGAATAGGTGTCCCACAGCTTGTACTAGGGCCGAGTGTCCGACAGCAACCAAATAATCAGGCTCAGAGGGTTCATTTACTAGGTTGAAGGAGGATTAGCTCTGGGGAATGTGAGGAAAGTTTGCGGGGAAAGCACCATGCATAAGACTTGACGTTGCGGGACTTTATAAACTGTGGGACCAAGATACCAGTATCAATGCGATCACTTTGACCGAGGATTGTTTGACCGAAAGACGGCGGCTACCATCGCTCGCAGTCCCATAAGCAAAAGCCGTAGCGTAGGGCAACTAGACGTGGAAGTAAGTATGAGAATTACCCATAGTTGATAGTAACTTTAGTATCGAAAATAGTGGATAATATCTCCCTCGTAGTTACAGCATTCATTTTCGAGGCTACGGTATAAAGTTGTGACTGTTTGTTAGCCATTCGCCAATTCTGGCCTGCTTTAATTTTTGTATAGACACAATAAAGAACATCTTACATCCCAGTTCACAAGCCTTACTCTATTCATGGCAGAGAAACATGAGTGCTCATAATTCTGATTTCAAGGTCCTAATTATTGGGGCCGGGGTCTCCGGGGCAGGTTCTTAGAAAAGAAGGCATCAGTTTCGAGATTTTCGAATGCGATGACGGAAGTCGAAGGCAAGGATGGTCTATATCATTGGATTTGCACGCTTCTAGTCTTCTTTGTTGTTTTTGCGTTCTACCTGTTTGCTCAGAATTGAACGATCTCTTAGGTGCCTCGATGAGATCGAGCCCGTGCTGCCGGACGACGTAAATGACGTTCGAAATTACAGCCCGAATCATGCTTTTGGTAAAACTAACGAATTTGCCTTTTACGATGCGACAACACATGAGCTATTGGGAGTGGTTGGAAATGCAAATGTCGGTCAGCTTGGACATGAGGTGACTGCCAATCGCAATTCATTTCGACAAGGACTTATGCGTCATGCTGAGGTCCAGTTCGGAAATTTCTATTGCTATGAAGAGGATGAGAGTGACCGGTCACTTCGAAGACGGTTGCAAGAGCTATGGAAATCTTCTTGTCGGGGCAGACGAGTCCAACTCGGTGGTCCGTAGCCATCTCTTGCCTGGATTTAAACCGACCCCAAGTAAGTATGTTCATATCCACGGGCTAGTTGCTCTATCTAAAGAGCACTAAGAGCCGCTGCTTGAACGTGGTAACACCGGCGTTATCTGTGCGAGACAGGGACTAAAATTTTATGTTACCCTTGTGGAGTACCTGGATAATGGCAAGATCTTGTTCAACTGGAGCCGGGCATTCCAAGGCAAGATCCAGTGGCTGAGCAGGCATGGACAAAAAGAGCCAGCCGTCAAGGGTTGCTTGACCGCGCTGTCAAATTTACGTATGGCCTGACGTCGTTCATGACGAACGCGGTCCGGCTGACTGAGCTTGTTGATATTTACTAGCCTCCTCTCAGCTTACCCGAGACAATTTTGCCAGATCATGCTCTACCCAAAGGCAGAGTAACATCAGTGGGCGATTTTGCTCATTCTATGGTATATACCATACTTCCCACTGGTATCACATCGTATTGACCATTCGTGCTCATGTTCCACTCCGACGTATGGGTGCTAAAACCGCCATCATCGATGCTTGCGAACTAGGACAATACATCATCAAGAGCGTCAGAAATATCACAGATATCGGTTGGGCTTCAAAATACGATGCCATGATTCATCAAGGCTGTACAAAAGTATTGGAGTGGCGGAAAACTGCAGAGGGGGGAAGCTCAATTAAGTCGGCTGGTGGGCGGCTTTGAAACGCGGTTACTTTCGTGGAACATTAACAAATTTTCACGATTACCCTCGACAGTCTACACCATCAACACATTTTTCATAGGGTAAATTATCTAGTTCATCAGTGAGCCTAAGTCTTTACTTGTGTATTGACATGAACTGGAGTTGCATAGTCCGTTATACTGTTTCGTAAAGGCTGTTCTACCAGTCGCTTTGGAAATTATTTATTAAAAATAGCCTCAGGTGACCGTCCATCTTCCCAAATTGATCGATAACAAATCAAATGGGTAATGCAAATACAGCAACTTATCACCAGCTTGGAATGGCACTCCGCTTTCGTGTATGAAGTCTCTTTTGAATTGGGGAACAACTGGGACTTGTATCAACTCAATGAACGACTGGCAAGGCGAGTCTCCGCTTAAAGTCTACTCGAGCATCATGTATTGATATTTGAAGCCATTATCCGGCGGCACGATGGACCGGCGGGCTTTATGGCTCTTGATGGAAAGCTAAGCTACTTCAAGATCTATTTAATATGGGTTCACGGTTCTCGCCGAAGGCAATAGGGTCAGACAGCATTTACGAAAATAAGGTACCACTACCACAACAACAACATGGAACTTTGCTATGCAGCTAATTGTGCCGGTGAGATGAATGTCACTCATTGGTCGGATGCTGAGACGTTTTGCGTTGTCTCCGGTGCGCAGCTATAAAGGTGCGTGCTACCATTAAGCAGCTGCGTCGATTAAGAGGCAAGGGCATCATGCAATCCATATGTCATATTTAAAAAATAGACTTATACGTGACGTTACTAGTCTCCGAACCATGCAATACGCAGAAAGACCGAGTCGATGCTGGAAGAAGCAGAGAATACAGACGGGCAATAAAGAATACAATATGCAATGTAGGCTGAATCAAATTTTTATACTCATGATGCTATTATACCCCCTACACACCCTCTCCAACCAAGAATACCTGTTCGAAGAATATCGCTAAATGAAGTTTTGTCTAGAAGCCAGTTGAAAAGGGCAAACATGAGTGATAATATCACCATAGTAGATCTGTACAGTGGGATCCATCATGCCGGCTTTGAAATTGTTGTATAATGGAGCGGCAAAGGAGACAGCATCCATGTTTCTGGAGCCAATATCATCCCCCCATGCTAGTAGAATTTTGTGGACGACGTTTCTCAACATTGGGTCCGTACTCCAGCGATTAACCACCCTGAGTGGTAAAATAGTAGTAGTCAATGCACCGCTTCCCGTATGCCCGGTTTTCACATCGATGTAGCTGACCGCGGAAAGCACTGATGCAGAATGCTGAGATACACGGCTCTCGACACCCAGAAAATTGGGATAAATGCCAAGGAACACCATGGACGCCAGTATACAGGCCGCGTGATAGAGCGCGCTCATAGCCGCACAGTTGGGGTCTGAAAAGGACGTTTGTAGCGGGGTTAGCAAGTGATCCCATGTCGACCCATACTGAATCCCATCCGCACAAAAGTCACTTCCTCCGCCGTGTGGTAAGTACGCTGTACGCCATGCAACGAGCTGTCGAAAAGTTCGAAGTAAGGCTTCGTGAAGCTTTGGCTGGGTTCTCCAATCAACCATTGCTTGTTTCATTATAGTCAAAAGCTCCGGTAGTAGTAGAAAAATGTCTACAAGTTCATCCCAGGGTGACTTTGTCCTTTCTAGAAAGGGATTACTAAGCCACTCTGTATCGGAGAACGGGTTTTTCTTGTTCATAGTCATTGCCACATAGACCTACTCATTGTTTAGCGAGGAGGAACACCATATATAGAAAAGAAAGCCTTCCCAACTCACCATACCGAGCCGCACTGTCCGGAAGAGCTGATGAAGTACTCCAACTCCACAGACGTGGATAAACAGTGTCTACTTCTCGCCTGATAGCGGCAGTCTGAAAGCTGCAAGGGGAAAGTATTTATGGACATAGAACGTTGTCAGTGGGAAATTGGAGGATAAGATCAAGGTACATGCAACACGCATATATCACATTAGCTATACACCGGATGGGAAGCGGTTTCTGTCAGCTTCAGATGATAGAAGAGCCAAAATATGGAACACCGCAAACTGGGAGGTGCAATGCACCATCAAACATGGCTAGATATGGCGTGGTGCGAGACGACAAAGACTTGCTCGCGACCTTAGGAGCAATCATCAGCTTGCACCAATGATCCACGCATTGATGTGATGTCAACCAAAATCTGGATAAATTTTTATCTCTATATTGCCCACGGGATATATCAATCTCACCAGATTGCAGCAAACTAGCATGAATCTCGTCAGAGAGCCGCATATCGTTTGTGGATATCAATAACTGGAATATTGAGTACAACTTTTATATCGCCCCCTGTAAAAAGCTGAGATTCTGTCCTGACGGCGGAGAATTGTTAATATCAAATACTAGAACTATTCTTCGATGGAATATTAGCCTTCACCAATTTACTGCCACATACAAAGGTCATTACAGCTTTATTGAAGATATGGCATACCTTCACAGGAGCTATAAACTAGGCACACAGATAGCTCGACACGAGATGGGGATTGAGGCTACCCGTAGGAAATGGTTGTTGAGTTGTATTTTGTGTGTTCTTCCAATGTGCGTGCTGATGTTCCATCCACGTACCATGTGAGTACGTCCGGTGCCCAGTCAATTTCGTGCGTGTGAAGATTCTCGAAGCTATCCGAGAAAATTGCGGCGTTGACTTCTAGCATTCCTGCATGGCAAAGTAAGCTTTGATTAGAGAACGGTACCAGACGAGTCCATGGGATGAACAGTTTTCATACCTGTTTCAATTCCCTGGAAGATATAAATGAGCCGCGTAGTCCGCAAATCAATACCACTAAACTCAACGTCAATCTCATCCTTGACATCAGACATCATGACAAGCGCAGTCACAATATCCATCAAAAGTGCAAACATTGCCCAATTGGCATCCTGAAAATTGGAGATTTTGGGCGTGCTCATACTTGTGTTATAACGTCGGAAACATCTCACATCGGCGAAATGTTACAGCGCTTCTGTACCAAACGGCCATGATTCCGGGGAGAACGTATTCTAAATTCTGATGCGTACACCACTTGCGCTTTGGGTACCCATTATCACACGCAATCTATCATCAGAAGGCTTTAACAGGCAGGTAATTGGTCCAAGAGCCAGCAATATCACATCTTTATAGCACGAAAGGCATCGCAAGAACGGACTGGACGCCTTCCCCTCCGTTTAGGCTCCTGTATTCAAGCTATAGTGCCTGGCTTCCGTTCATTGACCGAGAGTGAGACGAATCATCTGATACAGGAGACCAACAGGGCAAAGTTGAGAATACATATTTGAGCTTGCTGGGATCAACAATTGCGTTGTGCTCTTATCAAGGCGGCCAAGACCAACCGTATCTATCACTGTATTTTGAGTGTAAAATTACGTAGAAACATGCCATTTCTAGGTGTATCGTAAAACATCGATACAAACTCGAAATGCGTCTAGGGTTAACCTAGGGTTGGTGGGGTAAACTCCATCATGATTGGCCAGAACATTCTCCTCCAAAAACAAATGACGATCTCGACAGGTCATAATATTTCTCCAACAGCAACTTCTCTACACGGGACCACAGAATCTTGTGCAAAATGCCGAAAGGGAAATCTCTTCTCAAAGAAGTCAACAATGCGAAAAATAAGTCCAAGAAAAAGGGCAGAAACCAGCATGCTGTACGTGACTTTTTTTTTATCTTCCCCGCAGTTGTGTCGAGGTTGGAGGTGGACTGACTGTTTGTCTACTGCAGGACCCCGAAACTGCCGATGAGTTTCTAGCCGGTATATATGAAATCCCATCTTTAGCAGGGTATGATCTAGCTAACGAGGCCTAGCTGGCGTTGACCAGGAAGAAGGCGGCGAGAAATGGCGCGCTGGCGATGCCGTCAAAGCCATGCGATTCTTCATGCGCGCCATTGAGATTTACGATAATGGGCTTGCCAAGTATCCCACATCGTTCGATTTGGCATACAACAAGTATGTACACAGTCTTCTGGATTGACTACCGTTTGAAAGAAATACTGATTATCTATAGAGCCCGCGTTCAGTACGAAATCACTCAACATCCCAAACTAGCTACCCAGCTCCCCGCACCGCAAATCAAAATCCTCCATATCGCTCTACAATCGCATCGCGACGCGCTCGTACTCGATCAAGATAATGCGGATGTCCTGTTCAACACGGCGCAGGTTTTGACGAGTCTTGCAGAGGCGTTGACTGAATCCAAACGGCCTAATGAAAGTCGTATCCAGGAAGCGATGAAATATCTGAATGAGGCGTTGGAGTTGTTTCAGAGGTGTTTGGTCGTGCAGGAGCTCCGATATACCGAGTCGCAGGAACAAATCAAGATATTGGAAGCTGGGGAGGTTCCGCAGATCGAGACCGAAGAACCGGAAGGAGAAGAGATGGATACAGAGTCAGAGACACCTGCGCAAGAAGAGTGGGCTGCTGTGGTGGAGCCGGTCACGAAGGATACACTGGTTGATACGGCCGTTGCACAGCTGGAGACTTTGGCGACGTTATGCGGTCTGTTGGCCCTCGATGGCGGTAGTGGTCTGGCGTGGGTGGAAGAATACTCGTACGACTTGTTGAGAACGAGAATCGCGGCGTATGTCGAAGGCACAGACAGAGAACAGGAAGTTGCACTAGCTCGCGCGATATTTGTGGCAGCACTGACGGACGTATTGTACCGAAGTGGAAGAGCCGATGTAGAGACGTATCAGAGAGAGCTGAGCGGCGCATTTCCGCCTGAGTTGGACCTCTCAGACAACCCCGAAGGTCTTTGCAGTAAAGCAGAGGCCCTTATATCGTTCAACTCTGCAATTGCAGATAATCCTCCAGCGGGTACTATTGAAGAAGTGCAAAAGTCGCTCGTTTCGCGTTGGCAGGCATTGACTGCAGCCTTGGAGGCGTTGACCGCGGCTTCAAAATTAGCCAGTGCAGACAACGTGCCGAAAATTCACATCGCCAGAGGAGACGCCGAAATGTCGCGGTGGCAGTTGGGCAGACCTCCGTGGAGTTACTCCGTGGCAGACGAAAATGCGGCGACACTGTTGAAAAACGCGCAGACATATTACCGTGGCGCTGCTGCTTTGGCGCGAAGAGACGGCGACGCAGAGCAAGAAAAGGAAGGTTCCTGCAAGGAATCGCTCGCTGCAGCGCTGGCCGGAGACAAGACCAAATTGGACCAACTGAGAAGCGTAGAGTCGGAAAAGGTGATGGGCATTGCGCAAGAAATGATCGAAGATGGATTAGTCGGACTAACCGATGCGGAGTCGCTGCTCACGTGAGCATGTCGTTGTAAATTGTATATGGCGTTCGATTACCGTGATATCAAGAGTCGGTCTGCATTTTCATCTCCTCGTCAATCTGCAAGCTTTCCTGTCGTAGATTATGCGCCTTGCTGTACTTGGTCGACGTCTTTGCCGAACCCTCCAAATCAGCCATCACAGCTTCTAGACCCGATAGTAATAACTCGATCTCTTTTCTTTGAGCTAGCACTTTCTCCGCAAGCGCCGCATTCTGTGACTGAGCAGTTTCGATCTTGGCGCTGAGCGCGACCTGCGCTTCTTGCAGGTACGGTGTTAAATGGGCTTTGTAGAGACCCTCTGCGTCGAGCATATGTGGACTACCTTCGTTAGCTAGACTCTTCGAGAGGCGATATAGCGTAGGAGTAAACGTACGGCACATCACTCTCACTCTCCTCCTGACTTTTTCTCCGTCTCGCTTCGCCGACCAGTCTATCCAACTCATTCAATCCCTTGATTACCTCGCGCTCTTTGATGATCTCGTTAAACTCAGCCGTAGCGCCTTCCTCGAGTTTTGCGTTCAATTGACGATGTACAGACTCCAAACTTGCAGGGACGTGTCTGGCGGGGGTAGGAAAACATGACGCGAAGTTTTCGTACGAGTTTGCTTTGAGCGTTGCGCGGAGGGCTTTGGTGTAGATGTCTTGGAGTCGCGATGCGCGCGGTCCGGGGGTTAACTGGACTGGAGCAGGAGGGGGAGGAGAGGGGGAGGCTGGTTGCCCCTGGTTTTGTTGAGATTCTGACATTGCAATATAAGGCGCTTTGTATATCAGGAACAGATGAATTGACTTGCGATACCCAACCGCAGTTCGTGAGGAGTGGGAGTTTTAGTGCGGAGAATTCGACTTAACGCGACGCGTAAAACAAATTACCTAGGCTAGCGGGGCCGTTCCTATTGGTCATTTTTCTCTATTCTTTATGTTTTCCAATTCACAAAATATTTCAGGCCATTTCAACTTCTTATTTTATACATACATATATACCTGGCCACTCGATTATATTATCGTTAGTGGATTATAACCCCTCCGTATCCCTCGCAAAATTTGTCGTACTCTCCGTATCATCCGAGACCCTTCTCCCAACATGACTCCCACCATTCTCGCTACTCTTATTACTAAAGTACTGCTTCAACCTCATCTCACCAGCCAATGAAGACGATGGCTGTCTTCGTGCTCGAAATCGATGCACAAAGTCCATCACTGTCGACCACGAGACAGCGATGTAAATGATACTATTCCAGAAGCCCTGCAAGGGAAGAACGAAGGCAGAGACAAATTCGAGGCCGAAGACGGCGTTGTTGGGGTATATGAGGCTGTATACGCGGTTTATTGTTGAGGGGACCTATCATTGTCTTTTAGCAAACTGCTCAACTAATACACTTATGGGCGTTGAACTTACCCATGTGACCAACAAGGCGATGAAATATAAGACAGCATACTTGAAGTATGCAAACGCAGCTGAACTGATATCCATCCTTGGGTGACGCCGTGGCGACGTCGGCGATACTTTGACGCTGGCGCTTCCGACTGTCGATGTTGCTGATGGCGGTATTGGGAAGGCTTCACCTCCCGCGACGGTGACTGAGTATGCCGGAAAGGTAGTTATATTGCTGGCGTCGTCGGCATTTCTGTTGACCTTAATATTCACATTACTGCTGCTGCTCTGGCTGTTGTTGTGGCCACTGCCGCTGCTATTGGCATGCCCGTCCACAGCTGGCCCATTTGCCGCCTCGCTGGTAACGTGCACCACTTTGGAAGCATGAATCTCAAACAATTTATTCAATCGATCATCCATCATCATGTTCGCTTCCTCGTTGAAGCTTCGAAGCATGCGCCGTTTCCGGGCAATGTCAATACCGACGCGAGCGTAAATGGCAAATGTGAGCAAAATCACGAACCATACGGGGCCGTAGAAGACGGCGATACGGAGTATGTCCCAGTCCACGGCGATCCAGCACCATAACTAGCATCCATCAGCGATTGATTTCCCAAAAAGAAAGGTAGGAAGCTGGAGGGGATGGGAACTCACAGTGGCAGAACCATATACAGGTCCTTTGGAACTAGACGAAATGAAAAAGTACACAAACGACGGAATGAACGGCAGGCCATAACACAGCACAAGATACTTCCATTCTAAGTGTCTCAATTTCGCGGCGTCATATTTATGAAAAAATGTCAGGTAGACGTTGAACGCCATCGCGAATGTCCATAATGCATCTGCCGGCATGAACCTTTCACCTCTTCATCAGCGTCAATTCTCTTATTAAAGGGCAGACATACCACTGGATAATAAACGCCTGAAACCGACACAGCGCCTCCCCATGCTCCTTTTGCACAATCGCCGTCCGTGAGATGAGTGTCCCGACATTGGTGAGGACATTTGCCCATGAAGCATAGAAGACGACGCGATTGATGGGTTTGCGGAATGATGGAGATGACAGAAACGTGCTGATGACGATGGTGGTGCCGATGACTGAGAGGACGGAGGTTGCTCGTTCCGCGGCCGTGATGGCGGCGAATTGGTCGTCGGAGAGGGACATTCTTTCAACCAGTACAAGGGATGATGGTTTGTTGAAAGTATGAGCAAGACTATGTTCGCAGCTAAGTCAAACTCGACTACCTGATCGATCTCTCGAGTCAAAATATATGTCCATGAGATATGCCTCAGGGGCAGCACACACAAACGAACGATATGGGTGATGCAAACCCGGTTCTAGAGCACAAAGGGTTTTTCTATAATCCGAAGCACGCATACAACCTTCCACAACGCCGATTTCAATATCCCTCTTTCGAGCTTGCGCATGTAACAACGCGCGCCATTCGAAGCAGGTACGTACGTAGTGTGGTGATCGGACATGAGCTACAAGCCTCCTTAGAGGTAAGTGACACGATCAGACCTTGACCGCGACCATTTCCATTCCCTTCTAATCTATTAGAATGAATCTCGATCAATTCACGCTACATATACGGCACTTGGCCTATAGCCCCTTTCCAGGATGCAATACCTGACTCACGTCTCACAAGGGTACAGCACCAATCATCTATACACCACGTATGCCACCCCCTCAATACATACTCCCGGTCTCTCCGATTGGATTGTCTATATAATCCAAGACCGGGGGGACTAGTATTACCCCGTATTATTATTCTTTACCCGGTGGCGCAGAGCCCGCGCGGTTGTTATGGGGGAATATCGGTCAAGCCGTTAAGACCAGTGAACCATTCAGCCGGATTGCGGTGTACATAACTGCGTGAGTATATGAATGTGCCGGCAGGCTGAGCTTGTTGGAACAAAGATGAGATGAGCCGTGTTTGTAGCTAGACTATCCATTGTACGAATATGGTAATGGTAGGGAAAAAAGGACGAGTAAATTATAGTAGTTTCTGCCCTAAGTGGTTTGTGGTTGTGGTCGGGAAATTAGGGCTTGTGATACACGCGCATGAAATGTCGGTCTAATCGACCGCATGCCAGGGTCTGGCCTGGTTGTGGATCAAATTTCTCATAAAGAGAATACCTACCTAAATACTACTTAGGCACGTAGTAAGAGTAAAGCCGAGGCAGTTTTATTACCCTTTTCTGGATTGGGTGTATACCCAGCTAGGATGGTGGGTGGAGATAGTATAACAGTGTGACAGTATGGCCCTACCATACGAACTACTGTTTACCTCATAGATGTGTTGCGATCTATAGAGGACCGGCCGCTGGGACCTTTTCTTTATTTCAATTTCCAGACAGGAAACTGTGCCGACAGAGCACGCATCGTCGATACCCGTGGACATACATGTAGTAGACTCATGATTATTATCACCGTCATTAACAACAATCTTTTTTTCAAGAGCAAAATGCATTACATCGAAATCCCTAAAAGAAGCAAGATCCAGACCGACTCCCTCATCCATACCGACTATTCAAAACCAAACCGAGCAGTGGATCTCCGAATACAGCAGTCAAAGCAACCCGAACGAATATCGCCTCAGTCTCATCAAGGACAATCCCGCCCGTCTATTTCTTCTGCCTAGCTAGGTGCATCGACCGGTTTAAGCTGCAAATAGAAATATCACAACGGCGGCAGAGAGTACCATCCAAGTAGGATGATTGACGCTGGACAGATGTATAGGTGGTTCATGTGTGACCGCACCTTCCATTTCCATTCCCCATCCCCATCCAAGCAAACTCAAAGGTGAAAGACATGTTTGTTGTTTGACTTGACGTTGTGCAAGGACTAATACACCGACTATATTGCGGATAGGACGGCATGCCGTCCAGTCATGAATCCACCGCGGCAGAGTTAGGTGACAATTCCCTTTCACTACCTGATTTGGGTTATATGATAGGAGACTGGAAGACAATGAGGTCATAACACGGCGAATATCATTATACGATTGAGAGTACAGACTAGACAGATCGAGACCGAAGTAAAGTAGAAATGGATGCCCAAAATGACCGAATGCAAAAACCATCAAAAAACAGAATGCAATTGAGAGGAAGTTCCGGGTATCGCCTGCCTGTCATTTCTTTCGCTTTTCATCATTACGTATAACTGGCAGACTAATAGCCCTGCTGCGCTGTCACCATGCCACCATAACCCGGTAACTGTGTTTGTTGCTGATGCTGCTGCTGCTGCTGCTGATGTTGCTGCAATTGGGCCTGCAACTGCGGCAGGTCATTGAACCACGGATGTCGCAGCGCATCGGCCGCGCTGATTCTCATCTCCGGTCGCAGTTGGAGCATTCGAGTAAGTAGATCCAAGCCCAACTGGTCGATTTGAGGTAGTATAAGCCTCAAATCTTGGGTGGCATAGACGTGGAAATTGGGCTTATATTCGGGAAATTGTGAAATACCAGGCCATGACCTTTCAGAGGGTGTGCCCATGAGTCTGAAAATCTTTTGCAGCTGGTCTTCGTTCGTCGTACCCGGGAAAAGTGGTCGACCAGTATACATTTCTGCCATGATACAACCCGCCGACCAGATATCGATGCTAGTGTTGTACGTCCTACTTCCGAGCAGAACGTCTGGAGCACGATACCAGAGCGTCACGACCTCATTCGAAAATGTGTTGACGGGGATACCAAAGGCACGTGCAAGACCGAAATCGGCGAGTTTGAGCTGTCCCTTCTTATTGATGAGAAGGTTCTGAGGTTTCAAATCACGATGCAATACCCGGTTCTCGTGACAAAACGCAATGCCGCGCATGAGTTGGTGCATGAACGATTTGATAGTCACATAGTCCAGAGAGCCGTGATCCCCTTTTGTATCCATGTATCGTTTCAGGTCTCTGTCCATGTACTCGAATACGAGCATGAGTTTGTTTTCAGTGTGGATGACGTCGTAGAGCGAAACAATGCTTTCGTGTTTGAGTTCTTTCATGAGGGAGATTTCGCGGATGGCGGTGGAGGGGGTGCCTTCTTCGGAGTCGAGATGAATTTCTTTGAGGGCGACCATTTCGCCGGTCTGGCGGTTGCGTCCTTTGAAGACCTGCGTCCGTTTAGTCCATATTCCGTTTCACAGGCTAGGAATTGTATGCGTACCGTAGCATAGGTACCTTCACCAAGCTATAAGTAGTTAGCATGACAGAGTGCAGGGAATTCAGCCAGATGAAAAAACCTTCTCCAACTGCTGGAACGAGCTCGGCTGCTGTGGTTTGTCCATATCGACTGTCTGTGCAAACGTTGCTCGTGTCGGTCTCGGTGTTTCAAGGGCCTGTTGCGGCGGTTGGGTGTGCGGGGGATTATTGTATGTGGCGGCAGAAGTCGAAGAAGTCGCAGAAGTCGCGGGTTGGGCGAACAGAAAAGTACTGGGCGCAACGAGAGACGAGACCAGAGTGGAGAGGCTGGACGAAGATAATAAATTAGGAGAAGCAGGAATAGAAGAGGGATTGGAAGAAGAAGTAAGATGGGCCATTATTTAATCTAGGCAGGGACAGTTCCTTCCTTCCTGCGATAAGTTCAGACAGGCCCGCTCCGTTTATCTTCTTTGGCGCCGTCCTGGCTCTGCGGCGGCCAATCACCGCCCAGAATTCAGTCATGATTCTTCAGAACGACACAAGCAAGGGTTTTTGTTTAATATATCTATTGCATTATTTTATGTTCTAATTCTCTTAAGTACTAAGTACAGGCAGCCGTGACACCACTTCAGGCAGCACCGACTCGCTTTTATGGTCACATCGTACATGGTTATGGAGATATCGCTCGTTGAGAAGATTGCCGAAGATCTGCGACTCATTGCGGACACCACCCACGTTGATGATGCCAATCGCCATGCCTCTTTTGTGCGCGCGCTCTACCAATCGATACGCTGAATAAGTCGCCAGACTGCTGCCCATGATCAGCAGTCTTCCAGCATCGTCGATAGCTTCTTCCGCCGCACTGCGAACAGCGGGACTCGTGGATTCGCCAAACATAATGACTGCCGGCTTCAATATCCCAGCCGTAGACGACGGCGACCATGCGCCGTCAGACTCTATCTCAACGACCGCCTTCTGATTGTCTGGCAATGAAGGTGGCTTCTCTAAACAGTGCGGACATGCCGGGTAGCGAAAGTTGGAATACGGCGCATGGGGAAGATCGACGTCACCATCAGGATTGATCTTGAGCCCCCGTTTTCGCTGCTCTTCTGGATTATTAGTATCCAACGCTCCCGACTTCAACATTTCACCAAGAAAATCCGCCCAGGCCGGGTTCAACCGCGTCAGTGACTGCTGAAAGTCGTCTCGAGGAACCAAATTATGACAATTGACACAAACGACCCCTCGTAAGAAACCATGCAGCTCAATCGTAGACAGATCTGGATGGGCAACAAGATGAAAAGAATCCACGTTTTGCGTAATCACATTGCTCACGTAGCCCTTCTTTCCTAAATCTGCAACCGCCTTGTGCGTTGAATTCGGCTTCGCCTTTTGCAATCCAGGCCATCCGACGTAGCTCCGCGCCCAGTACCGTTTCCTCGCTTCATGGCGGGKGATAAATTCGTGGTAATAAGTCGGGCGGTACGACTTATTTCGTACATACGTCCCATTCTCGCCACGATAATCCGACAGTCCCGACGCGACTGAGATACCGGCTCCCGTCAGAATCACTGTCTGCGCATTTTTGCCGACGTCGATACCCTGCAGAAAGGGCGAGGGAGGGGCCGTGAAGAAGTCGACGATGGCGTCGATTGCGCCGGCGACGCTGTGGGCGGTCTTGGGGAAGATGATGGCAGGCGGGAAAGGTTTTGTGTAGGGGATTCTCAGCGGAGACATCGATGCATGGTGCTTAGGCAGTAAAGTACTACTACGATGTAGAGTAGAAACGAATGGTAAGCTGTCCGTAAGAGAGCAGTGAGACTAACCAAAGCCGGCGGAACTTGGCGTGTCCGATGTGATGTCACTCTCTTAGACTCTTCCTCTGCACCATCCACTATAGCGTTCTACTCTTATTTTGCCTGTGACCATTCTAGGCTTATTCCTTCTCTTATTTTTATAACAATGACTGCAACGTGATCATCGCCAACTGCTTCCACTCCAGGCAGCCAGTCTGTCTAGCGGATCTGACGATAGCCAAGCAGTTTAGGTACGGCAAAACTCCCCGGTTCGCAGCCGAACTCGGCCGGCGCTCGCATGTTGCGATTCTCGAACGTTGATAAACATCACACAAACACCGCCCCCCAACTAACATACATTTCGACTCAACCTTTAAATCAATTGAGGATATTCCTTCAGCAGAGAGTTTCACGTTTCAACCCCTGACCGGCCTCGTCAGCTCCCTTCCCTAAAGGCTTAGAGCATGCCCATGAGCACCGGGGCTTACGTATTCTAGACCTTGGCGGCCCTTGATGAGTCTCCTGCCGCCGCTGGGACGCGGCGGCCAGCTGCACCAATGCCACGTACTCACGAGAGTGACACTCCGACGACACGCGACATTCTCTACTTATAATCCCCGGCTTCACCAACAAAGGTTTTCTTTCGTACAGCATCCTTCTCCATCGTCGTCACTTGTTTGGTCCCCTGCTGCCGTCCGGGCGGCATTGACTTTCAGACCCCCTATGGCAGTCCAAACCAGAGGCCACGCCGGCCACGGCCACGGCCACCATCACCACCATCACGACAACGTGTACCTAACCTCCTCAAACAAAAAGGATGCCGGCGTGCGAATCACTCGAATCGGGTTATTCGTCAATCTGGCAATGGCAATTGGCAAATTCGTCGGCGGCTACATCTTCCATTCTCAGGCACTAATTGCAGATGCCTATCATGCATTGACGGATTTGGTGTCCGATTTCATGACCCTGGGCACTGTCTCCTGGTCGCTCAAACCACCCAGCGAGCGATTCCCCAACGGATATGGCAAAGTAGAGAGTTTGGGGGCGCTAGGGGTGAGTTCGTTGTTGCTTTGTGGAGGCGTGTTTATGGGATTGGATGCTACACAAGCTCTGCTCTCTCAATTTGCGCCGCAAGCGTTTGAGGCTTTGGAGCATGCTGGGCTATTGTTTCATGGCCATTCCCATAGCCATGATCATGGTGCTGAAGTGCTGGGGCCCAACATCAATGCTATTTGGTTGGCGGCGGGTTCAATTGTAGCCAAAGAATGGCTATATCGGGCTAGTAAGCCTCTCTCTCTCTCTAAAGTTTTTGTGGAATGTCGTCTAACAAACGTAGCAATGAAAATCGCACAAGAACGAAAATCGTCCGTCCTCGCCTCAAATGCAGTCCACCACCGCATCGACTCGTTGACGAGTCTCGTCGCATTGGCCACAATCGGAGGCGCACACATTTTCACCAATGCAGCATGGCTCGACCCCGTCGGGGGATTGATCATTTCCTTAATGGTGATTAATGCAGGATGGACAAATACGAAAACAGCTCTGTTGGAGCTTGCGGACACTACCATTGACGAAGAAATAAAAGACTCTGTCCGAAAGGCAGCTACAAAAACACTCGCCAAGTCGAGCACAAACCAGGATATTCAGATTCGAGATATTCAAGGCCTAAAGTCGGGACAGAATTATCTGGTAGACATTGAAGTTGGAGTCACGGGATCCATGACTGTACAGCAATCTCGCGAGATTGAGGCGATTCTACGAACGGGCGTTGGCGCCAAGGTGCGCGGTGTGCGTCGCGTCAAAGTGCGATTCGTGCCTAGTGAGGTGGAGGGTGTCGACTTTGCTGAGGAGTTTATTCCTGGTGATGTTAGTCCGAGGGCTAGTCCTGAGCCTGAAGAAAATGGGCATGAGCATGAGCATCAACACAATGGGGAGGTGCATAAAAGGCGTTGATCTCTTCAATTTCGTTTAAGAAAGGTTACGAGATGACGCTCGCAGGTCGAGCTACGTCTAGACTATCATTGACAGCGGTATAACCTCATGTTGAATTGAGCATCAAGGCATGTATATAGAGGATACCTAGGTAATACACAATCTCGTTCAAGATACAATTTCATTGTCAACCAACCCGTTCGTCACTTTCCGGCTCCTCCCTATTGCCAATCGCACATATTGCCACAATTTGCCGAGTAGGGTTATCATGCGGGCCCTCACGGCGAGCTGCTACCGTTGCCTAGGTACCATCTTGCTCACTCACTGTTCTGCCAAATTCTGCGGGTGCTGTATTCATCGAAGAGGGTCGAAAAGATCCCAGAAGTAAGACCTGATACTTACTATCCTCAGAAATGAAGAGAGTATCGTATGTGTGTGGTGGAGGTAATTCCGTATGGTCATTGATTGCTTACTGTTCTATACAATGCTACGGGTTTTGCATTTGTTGTCGAGGTAGTGATGAGAGGCTATCAATCAAATCTTTGTTCAATTGATATACTGTGACAGACTGAGTGGATTGTTGAATACGGAGAGTGGCCGAGAGCCCGCCGGCCGGTTAAATTGGGGATTTATCCGAGTAGAGGGGCTGCCAGGCGTACGAGTCTAGAGTTGTACATCACATGGCCTGAAATATTTTCAATTGAGATCGAATCAATTATAATTTTATCAACTTGAAGCTCCCGAGGATATTCAACCTGTATTTGCATTCGTACTTTGTTGATCTGTGCCTAACAAATCGATGTTACTAGGGAGTGTGGGGTATTGACATCACTTTCTCTTCTAGCTGTTTGCATCATCCCAATGGAATAATCTGCAGAAATATCTTGACGCTATAAATGTTTATTTTATCCAGCGACCCATAAACTACATCTTTAGATTTACCTTCTATTAAATCACACGGTTGTTGCGCTAGAATTTAGCCTTATATCCCGAGTCCATTTGCTTTTGACCTGAGCATACCCACGTCGAACCTTGAAATTCGGCATAGTTGCCGTTCTTGACGTACTGGCTGAATATATTTGAACCCATTCCTCACTGATCCTCTGCGACATCAACTTCCTTCCATCATCACAGTCAAAATGGCCAGCCCATTATACATCGGCTTCGACCTCTCCACCCAACAACTCAAAGGCCTCGTCGTCTCCTCGGAACTCAAAGTCGAATACGAAGCCAAATTCGACTTTGACGCCCACTCGCACGGCTTCGGCATCAAAAAGGGCGTCTTGACCAACGAAGCCGAACATGAAGTCTTCGCGCCGGTGGCCCTGTGGTTGCAAGCTCTAGATTGGGTGCTGAATACACTCAAGCAACAAGGACTGGACTTTAGTCGGGTAAAGGGGATCAGTGCTGCGGGTCAGCAGCATGGGAGTGTTTATTGGAGTGCTGATGCGGAGAGATTGTTGCAGACGTTGGATGAAAATAAGAGCTTGGAGCAGCAATTGGAAAAGGCTTTCTCGCATCCGTACAGCCCGAATTGGCAGGATGCGAGTACGCAGAGAGAGTGCGATGAGTTTGATAAGTATTTAGGTGGGCCGCAGGAGTTAGCGGAGGTTACGGGGAGTAAGGCACATCATGTAAGTCTACATTCGAATCGTTCAGCTGAAACGACTGGGAACTAATTGGCATTTTAGCGATTCACAGGCCCTCAAATCTTGCGCTTCCACCGCAAATACCCGGAGCAGTATAAGAAAACGTCCAGGATCTCACTGGTATCCTCATTCATAGCTTCACTATTCTTGGGCAGCATCGCCCCTTTCGATATTTCAGACGTCTGCGGAATGAACCTATGGAACATTAAAGCCGGGTCATGGGATAACCGTCTCCTCAAATTATGTGCAGGCGAATTCGGGGTCGACGATTTGAAGCAAAAACTCGGAGACGTGCCTGAAGATGGCGGTCTTCATCTAGGCAAAATAAACAAGTACTTTGTCGAGCGTTACTCGTTCAACCCAGACTGCACGATAATACCGTCAACGGGCGATAACCCTTCGACCATCCTGGCACTACCGTTGAAGCCGTCCGATGCGATGGTCTCATTAGGAACATCGACTACGTTCTTGATGTCTACGCCCATGTACAAMCCCGATCCTGCCACTCATTTCTTCAATCACCCTACAACATCGGGATTATACATGTTTATGTTGTGCTATAAAAATGGCGGTCTGGCGCGAGAACATGTCCGCGACGCAATCGACAAACAAGTCGGCGGAGCTGCAGACAACAATCCATGGGCAAACTTCGACAAGGCTTTGTTGGAAGCCCCTGCCATGGGTCAAAAGGCCGACTCTGACCCCATGAAGATGGGCCTCTTCTTCCCCCGACCAGAGATTGTACCCAATTTGCGATCTGGGCAATGGAGGTTCAACTACAACCCACGAGACCAGAGCCTCGAAGAAACAACATCTGGCTGGGATGTGCCTCTCGACGAGGCCCGCGCTATCGTAGAAAGCCAGTTCCTATCTCTGCGGCTTCGCTCACGGGGCCTCACCACTGCGCCCGCCGAGGGTCTCCCACCCCAGCCCAAACGTGTCTACCTTGTCGGCGGCGGATCGCGAAACAAAGCCATCGCCAAAATCGCGGGCGAGATCCTGGGTGGCCACGACGGTGTGTACAAGCTCGATGTCGGCGAGAATGCTTGCGCTCTTGGTGCAGCTTACAAAGCCGTCTGGGGTATTGAGCGAAAGCCGGGACAGACGTTTGAGGACCTGATTGGTAAACGGTGGCGGGAGGAAGAGTTCGTTGAGAAGATTGCGGATGGGTATCGGCCGGAGGTGTTTAAGAAGTATGGTGATGCGGTTGAGGGCTTTGATCGGATGGAGCAGCAGGTTTTGCAGCAGGAGGGTCGTAAATGATAATAGCGAATAAATAAATGCTGTTGATGAAGATATTTAGAGATTAGAAGAAATAGAGGCACAATGACGTTGCGATTTGGTACTTGACTAACCTGATCGGGCAACGGGGGACGTGCCTGCCTGAGAAGTTAGGCGGCTGTTCCACTCTTTTTTTCCACAAAAACAACCGACAAGACAACAACCTGAGCAGAGTCATACACACGTTGGACTGAGAGCAGTATTCTTTTAGTGTCATTCGTCAGTCAATCACATCATCTTTCCCCGTACTTGAAAACCAGTCCAGGCCTTAGCTGCATCAATCGCATCTCCGTCTACTATCCCCGCCTTTTGTCGTCCGGTACCGCCTAAAAATGGCCGTGTAAAATTCACCTCCGCCAACTGACATGACTCCCTTCCGTCGTGATCGCTCCCCTTTCTATCTGCTCTAATCGATACCCTTCTTAAATCAGTCCTCGGAGTCCTTTCGACTCGCCGAGGCAGCCTGGCTGCTCATAATGGAAGATCAGGTAGGTCGTCCATCTAGTGACGCATCTGCCCCGCCCCCTCCGTGCATAGATGCTGAGCTTTCAAAACAGCTTATATACTAACCGCTATTACTCATGCGTATAGGTAGTGAGCGCTATCGAGATCGCTTCGAATCCATCGTCAGACCAGACCCTCAAAAAACAAGCTTTTGAATACTTGAACCAGCTTCGTGCCGATCCGTCAGGATGGCAGGTCTGTCTCGCCATTTTCACTCGCACGCCACGCCATACCGAGGTGACTCGCCATGTTGCGCTCGAGGTGGTCAATAGCGCTGCCCAGGCCGGCTTGATTGATCTTCAGGGCTTGCAATATATCAAAGATGGGTTGATGGGGTATTTGCGGCAGGTTTATGGAGGTGAAGGAGCGAACCCGGACGGTCCTGCGATTCAGAACAAGATTGCTCAGACTGTGACGTATCTCTTCTCGGCGTTATATGGTGCTGGATGGGAGACGTTTTTTGACGATTTGCTGAGCTTGACGACAACCGATCCGTCGACGAATCTGCGTAACAACCCCCTCGGTGTGGTTTTTTACCTTCGTGTCGTTTATTCGGTGCACGACGAAATTGGTGATGTCCTGGTTCCCCGGTCGCGTGGAGAACAAGAAAAGGCAAACACACTGAAAGATCTCATTCGCCAGAGGGATATTCAGAAAATTGCTAGCTCATGGCAAGAGATTCTTTCCCAGTGGCAGGAGGGCAATGATCAGATTGTGGAAATGTCGCTTAGGGCCATCGGCACCTGGGTCAGCTGGATCGATATCGGACTAGTAGTCAACCAAACAATGCTTGATCTCCTGTTTCGACAACTTTCTCGTGCACAAATTACCGAGCTTCGCGATGGGGAAGAAAAGGTGCGCGATGCAGCCATTGATGTGTTTACCGAGATTGTGGGCAAGAAAATGAAACCGGACGACAAAATCGACATGATTGTGTTTTTAAATCTCGACAGCATCGTGACGCAGCTTTCGAACAGCCCCCCGTTGAACGAGAATCGCTTCACCTCCAAGTACGATACAGATCTCGCCGAAACAGTTGCGAAGCTTGTCAACATCACCGTCATTGATATTGTCCGAGCATTGGACAATGATGCTGTTGTTGTCACAACCAAAGAAAAAGCAAACAACTTACTCCAGTCATTCTTGACACACGTTCTCAGGTTTTTCTCTGACGACTACGACGAGATCTGTTCTACAATCATTCCTTGCGTCACAGAGTTGTTGTCCTACTCTCGAAAAGTGTCCAAGTCGAACCCCGACATTCAGAACCAACACGCCCCCATGTTATTGCCTATTCTAAAAGCGATTGTTGCAAAAATGCGATACGACGAAACGTCATCATGGGGCGACGAAGACGATCTGACCGAAGAAGCCGAGTTTCAGGAACTTCGCAAGCGTCTGAACAATCTACAACAAATCATCGCCGCAGCCAATGAAGGTCTCTACATTAATGCTTTGTCAGAGGTTGTTGGCACAACTTTCCAAAATCTGCGCCAATCGGGCGGTCAAATGGATTGGCGCGATCTAGACCTTGCTCTCCATGAGATGTTTTTGTTTGGTGAACTTGCGGTCAAGACCGGTGGCCTATACACCAAGAATAAAGCCAACAATGTTGCTGCTGAAAGACTGGTCGAAATGATGAACAGGATGGTGGAGTCTGGTAAGTGTCCTTATACGGATGTTATTTATATGCTAATCTCGTCTAGACATCAGGTCATTGACTCATCCCGCGATCCAGCTGCAATTCATGGAGATTTGTGTTCGGTACAGCAGCTTCTTCGAGCACCACGCTCACGTTATTCCGGGCGTGCTGGAAACCTTTCTGCAATTCGCGCACCATCCCATGGAGAGGGTGAGAACACGCTCCTGGTATTTGTTCTACCGCCTGGTCAAGGCTCTGAAAATACATATCGGCAATGTGGCACAAACAGTCATCGAAGCTGTGGCCGACTTGCTTGTTATTCGAGCCGAACTACCATCTGAAGCCGACGACAATGATGACATGTCGTCAGATGATAGTTCTGCGGATGCCATTTTCAACAGTCAGCTTTACCTTTTTGAAGCTGTCGGAATTCTTTGCTCCATACCGATAGTTCCGGTCGATAAACAAGTTGTCTACGCACAGTCAGTGATGAATCCTGTTTTCATTGACATGGAGAACAATTTGGCTCTGGCCAAGTCTAACGACGAGCGCGCACAATTACAAATACACCATGATATTATGGCTCTAGGTACACTTGCACGAGGGTTCTCAGACTGGACACCAGGCTCACAAATGACCAATCCTGCTTCTAAATTCTCCCCTGAGATTTCTGATGCGTTCGGCCAGGTGGCCGAAGCCACCTTGATCGCTCTTGAATCTTTGAAAGGATCTTTTAATGTCAGGACTGCAGCGCGATTCACGTTTTCGCGTGTGATTGGAATCGTCGGATTGAGACTACTCCCACAACTACCTAGGTGGATCGATGGACTCTTGACCGAGACATCTTCCAAGGATGAAATGGCGCTCTTTTTACGACTATTAGACCAGATAGTCTATGGTTTCAAGTCTGAGATTTTCGGAATTCTTGATACACTACTCACTCCGTTTCTGCAGCGCGTTTTTGCTGGTATTTCAGAGACTACTGCAGGAACGGACGATGAGATTCAGATGGCGGAATTGAAGCGAGAATATCTGAGCTTTTTGGCAGCATTGTTGAACAACGATCTCGGATCTGTTCTTGTTAGCCAGGGTATGTCTCCCCCAATTAGTGGTAGCGAATGTACTAACATCGATAGCCAATCAACCGATCTTTGAAACGGTCATATCCACTATTGAGCATTTCATCAAAGACATCGATGACCCAACGACGGCAAAAATGGCCTTCTCAGTTCTGAACAGCATGGCCAACGCCTGGGGCGGCGCTGATACGGCCAATGCATCGCAAACCGCTATACCTGGATTCAATCAATTCATGTTTACACGATTCTCGCCTTTGTCCTGGGCTCTGCCTAGATCTGTAGGATTCAATTCGAAAGACGGCCAAACGAGACAAGTGCTGCAAGAAGCGGGAGGACTACAGCAATCGATATATTCCAAGGCTGGTACCGAGTATGTTGATTATCTTCGCGGTCAGGAACTTCCTGGAATGGGTATGGGACCGGATCTAGTGGGAGAGTATACGAATGCTTTGACTCAACTAGATACCAAGGGATTCCGCAATTTCTTCTTAGTAAGTTTTTTCCTTTAGATCTTGAAGATTGAGAATCTCGCTGACATAAAGTAGTCCTTCGTCCAGCGTTTAAGTTCATAAGCATGAATCTATCTTACTCATACCTTGTCCAGTGATGCGAGCCAAAAAATATTTCTGTGTTAACTAGATTCCCCTGTGTCTTTCTCGATATTGAATTCATGAGTACATATCTACGTCATGTCAGTACATTGCCTAGTCAATGCGCTCAGGCACGAACCCCCTTTTTCATACCACACCAGCACATGCAGACAAGATTTTATTTTACTATGATATAAATAATGGCATGCTCTCGGCGAATCGTCGGTTCGATTAAACTGCAACGCGTGGAGATCAGAAAACGAAATGGATCACATCATAATTCAATCCATGGCTATGGTATGCATGACTATCTGGAAAGACAAGGAATAATAAAGCCCGAGATGAATCAGGCATACTTCAACTTTCATATATACCTAGATATTTCTTCTGAACATCTGGATCACCTCGGGACCTAGCGCATACCTAGGGCTTCTGCGACACAACTATAGAAAATGGAGCAAATTTAAACGATTCCAGATGGAGTGAACAATTATATTTTCGCTTTTTCTTTCCTCCCCCCACGGTAGCTAGGTGATGCATGTGCTGGCTAATGCTTACTTCCACCATCATCTTATTACTCACTTAGTTTTGTCCGGATTTGCAAGGTTCTTTTTACGTTTGTTTCCTCGAAACCATTTGGGATAGCAATAATATCGGACTCTTCGCCAGAATTTGAGCTGCACACTTCCAATAATCTTCTCAGAATTTCCATCAACCCAACCTATGCAGTGAGCGCTCAAACAATTGCTAACCTTGAACCGAGATCGGTAGGTGTTCCTACTCCATGCCTGTTACCTGTGGGTGAAGCTGATTTTATTATTTTATGCGAGTCTGCAATACACATGCTATCTGCGTGCCTCCTCCTTGACTGCTTGGAGCCCATTGCCCCCAGAACCCCTCTAATCAAATGTTTTGTGAACAAGCCCCTTTTCTCGTTGAAGATATTCATCGAATGTGGTGAGTTTGATTGGGTACTTCTTCAGAGCTTCAAAGTCCACCTTGTAACCCACTTCGTTTGCCCATAATTGGGAACGAATCACCGGGTTCACCTTGGAAAGCGCAGCAGCCTCCTCGGCGGGATAGAACTCTGTCTTGATATCTTTACCAGCGGCATTAGTCAAACTTTGAGTAATCTCTTTCGGTGTCAGAGCCTCAACACCGAGGTCGATTTCTTCGTGGTTGTATGTTTCGGGTTCCAAGAAAGCTGCCGCAGCAAATTTTCCAAGATCGTCAGGATCAAACACTGTCATTGCATTGCCTGGATTGTAGGCAGTGAGGAAGGTATGGCGTGTGGACAGCTCGGGGAACATGAAATCGGCGACAGGTGAGACATAGTTGTACATAAGGAATGCCGGCCGAAGGATGGTCCAATGTGTGAAGCCTGCGCTCCGCACGTGTGACTCAATTTCGGCTTTAGAAGTCCAGTACCAGCCCATAGGATAGTCCGGACCCCAGTTAGGAAATGACTCATGTTTTCCGGTCATTGTCACACTTGAATAAACAATAGAATCTACTGTCCCAGCTTCTTTGGCCGCTTGGATGATATTTTTTGCATGACGCAGCTCTAATTCGGGCTCGTTGATAGTCGGCGATACATTAAGGAAAACAGCTGTCGTGCCAACAGCTGCCGCCCTTAAGGAATCAAGATCATCGAAAGTGCCAGGACAAATCTTTGCCCCGAGTCGCTCCAATTCTAACGAGACCGGTGAAGAGCGATCGCGGACAACGGCGTGAACTTTGGCACTCGCTGCTAGAAGATGTCGAACGGTCGCGAATCCTTGTTTGCCAGTGGCTCCAGTGACGAGAACAGTAGGCTTCATGGTGGTGAAATAAATAAGACTGGGGAATATCAGAACCAAGATTTTAGCTATTAAAAGAGCATACAAGATCAATAGTTGTAGATTTAATGTTCTTAATGATCTACTTTATATATTCTTATCCTAATCCAATTATATTAAAAAAAATAAAAAAAATAAAAAAAATTGAGTTATTTGTTCTAAAAGCGTCAGTCGAAATATGCACATCTCGGTTCCGGGTGCTCTACTAGGCCGAGAAGGACTATACAGGTTGGCGGTCGATCCCCTTGCGCTTCATTATGTCAGAGCTTAAGCAGAATTACGCCACTATATGGAATTACATGAGTGTATACGTATCTTGTTAAACTTTTCTCTCAACCACGGAAGAATTGGTCCGTTATTTGTAATCCGGACGGGTATTCATCTATCCGGCAAATTATGGAAGAAAACTGCTGTGTATAAGTCACATTATTCTTCGGATGCTATTGCACAGACACTCACGGGCGTGAACGTTGTAATCTCGTGCTTGACTGTGTTTCCGCTTCAGGAAGAGCTGGCTCTCATCTCGGCATCTAGTAGGGCTGGCCTAGGTCGCTATGTGCCTAGCCTTTTTGGCCCGTGCTGTCCACCGAAAGGGGTAATGATGGGTAGGGAATTGGTGTGACCTTCCGTGTCAAATATACATACCTCTCTATCCGAGAGGGCGCCGTTTGTCGAGGCTTTTGGCTAATAATGATTTTGAATCTACAGAAGGAAGACATCCTAAATCACATCAAGATTCTCTACTTCCCATTCACGGCCATTGACTTTGGCTGGTGGTACCAGCTCTCGTTACCGTCGTTGCCTTCTGGGAGAATCCGTGCCAAAGCTGGACTATCAACAACGCATATCATTGGCGACGGTAACACACCATGGGCTCTTACTGATAATCGCGATATCACGAAATATGTCGCAAAAGTCATTACTGACCCAAGAACTCTGAACAAAATGGTCTTCGGATATACACAATGATGTTCGTCGAATTCTCGAGAGCGTTACGGGACAGTCCGTTCCCAAGGAGTTTGTATGGACAGCTGCGCTCACTAGCTCGCGGTACAGTAACCGGCTGACCCCTGATCTTCTATAGGTCTCCAAAGATGAACTTCTTGCCATCATCAGCGAAAATCAGCCGAAGAACAGTTTGACCGAGATGGCCACGAGTGCCATGTTAAAATTTGGAATGGCGCAATATCAGTATTTGTTAGGGATTCGAGGAGACAACACTCCCGATCACGCGAGATATTTGGGGTATCTCGACGTGGAGGAGTTATACCCAGAAATACGGTCTACCTCTCTGGAGACCTACATCAAGGACGCTTTTGAAGGTAGAGTTAAAACAGTCTACTCGTGATTTGATAGTTTGGATAGTGATCCACTTCTAGAGACCAATAATCTTTATTTTAAAATATAAGATAATAAATAGAATTAGACCTCTCTGCAAGTCCCATGGGACCAACCTTGCGGCTTGGTGGCGTCCAGGCAAAAACGCGACTATGTTACAGCCCGTGAAATACGTTTGAATAGTATTCTATATAAGTCTTTTAGCGGTATTCTACGCTTTCAAGAAAATAACCGCACCTTATTGGCCGTATCTAGCCTACCTCCGTACATCTTACACCTAGGTAGTCGCAACAAAACCATACAATCGATTTGACCAAAGAATTATATCCTAGCCTCTTTATCTCTAAACTTCCCTTCCAGAGAATTTCTGCTACACTGGTCAGACATCGACATGCCGCCCAATTGAAAAAACAACCTCAAGAAAAGAAGGGGGAGGGACGCACTAAAACAAATACTTAGCAGCATGCTCAACATGATCATCCGAAAACGTCGCCATAGTATAATAACTATGATCATAATCCGGCTGATAACGAATCTCAACCCCTTTTACGCCTGCCTCTTCAGCGGCCTTTGCAAAGTTTTCGGGCAGTAATTGACCCTGTTTGTAAAAATTGTCGCCTGTTCCGACGTCGATGAGAACGTTAAGAGGACCTTTCCAGGTCTTGACGAGTTCGGTGGCATCGTGCTGTTTCCATTTTTCTTGGGCGTCGGAGCCGAAGTAGCCCGTAAACGCCTTTTGACCCCAGGGGCAGTTGATGGGGTTGGTGATGGGCGCAAATGCGCTGACGGATTTGTATTTGCCAGGGTTGCGGAGGAACTTTCCATTGTTGTCAGCACCTCCCCGTCGGATATACATGTACATATATGTATAGGGGAAAGAGGGAAGCGACGTACGAGAGTCAGGGCCCCATGGCCACCCATACTATGACCCGTAATACTAACTCTACTAGAATCAATCTGATCCTTAAACGCCTCAAAGACTGTCGCGGGCAATTCCTCGGTTATGTAGCTGTACATATTATACCCTTTGTTGTAGGGCGGGAGTGTAGCGTCGACATAGAAGCCGGCGCCGGAACCAAAGTCGTATGCATCGTCTTCGCCTTGGATGTTCAGACCACCTATCTGGAATCAGTATATACTTTCCGTTTTCGTGTTTGTAGGGTGGGAGAGGCGGACGTGGACTGGTATCAGGATACAACACGGCAATCCCCTTCTTACTCGCGCCGTGCTGAAAGAAGCCCTTTTCAGAGCAGTTATCGGCCGTGCATGTCAGTCCACTCAAGTATATCAATAGTGGCACCTTTTGGCTCGCGGCTTGAGGAGGKAGGKAGAGGTTGAAGCTCATTTCGCAGTTGGTGGTTTTAGCATTGTGGCTTAGTTTGAGCAGTTTGCCGCCGAAGGAGGCTATGGTTGCTTTTGTTGTTACTGCCATTTTGTTTTCACTAGTCAGTATCTTGTCGATAATTGAGATGGAGGTGTGGTTGAGGATGAGAATGAAAGGAGAAAATTTATCGGGATGGTGCTCGTGAGGGGCAGCGCTGCGTAATGATGGGGTTATGTTTGACGTGAGGGGAAAGCCTGTCTTCCAGGTGGGGGTGGAGGGTTACCGCGGATTTCCCCAAAAGAGTAAATTTCTCCCTACAATATCGCTCGTCTAGAGGGAATCAGATAGCTTCATGAATGATGCGTCTTATTATAAAGTAAACAACTCCAACAATGCTGAATACAGACCAACAACTCCGTCAAATGCTAAGCTCACTTGCTAAGATATACAGGAATACCATAAATTACAGGCGCCGCTCCGTTCAAATACTTCAACAAACACGAGCTGCGAGATCGCGCGACCGCTTCATCCAGTGCAGACGATTCAGTACCTGTATCAGTATCCTTCTCCTTGGACTTCTTCTTGCCCCTCCCGTTTCCACTACCATCCTCATCCCCAGGCATTAGGCCCCATTGCTGAAACGTGCTTGTCGCAAATCTATCAATATCCTTGTCCGTCACATCCCATAACGTAGCAACCAAGGCAGGCGATCCAGCTTGCATATAGTTCATTGGTGTCCCGTAAGGTTCCAATTCGCCGGCTTCCGTCAGACATCCGCTGCTACAGCCCATGAGAAAGGCCACTGCGCATCTGTCCAACCGTTTGATCGTGCGTCCACGAATGTATTGCGCACCGCTTCCGTGACCGAAATAAAGAAAAATATCCTTTTGCTCTAGGCCAGCCTTAAACTCCTCTTCGGAAGGAGTCCGTCCAATGACAGCCGACCAGCCTTGTCTCTGTGACAGTCCCTCTTCAAACGTGTTTTGTGTTGATTTCAAGTCTCCGCTTGGATTTAAAATGAAGTGGCCGTTGTGACGGTTAACCTCGAACGCTACATCCGACGATTCTTCCAACGACCGGAATGAGACGATTCGCTCGCGCAAACACTCCAGAGACGGCATGCGAGATACAGGAAGTCCATGCAGACATGGCAACGACTCCCATGGAAAAGAATGTAAAGACTTGTCCAATATCAGGATGGTGTGGTTGGGTCGCGCCCACTGACCCGCGCTATTAGAGTGTAAGCTGTTCAAAATGTCAAGCGTGTCAATGACCATCGCATCAAAGTCGATCTCGTCATACGCATTGCGCTCGCCTTGGAATTGAAGAATGTCGACAACAAAGTATAGCAAGTCCAAAATCGAGTCTTCCGGGTTTTCTTGTTTGTCAAGATCGCGGAGACCAATGAAAAGGCTAAGCACGTTTTCATGAATCTTGATCTTTTCTTTCCTGTCTTTGGACTTTTGTCGTGATGGTAAATGCTTGTTCAGCACCTTTTCGAACGAGCCCGCAAATTGCGCCAAAATCGTCGAGTCTCGAGGAAGCGTGTCAAAAATACCACGGAACCCCCCTAGCCATATATTTTCTATATTCTCTAAAAGAGTTTCGAGTCGACGATCAAGCGACTCACGCGTAGCCCACCATTCCTTCTTTGAGTTTTTGTCGATTCGAGTTTTAGCATCATGAGCACTGGCGTTTGCAAGTTTGATAATCTCCGTCATTTCATGCTTTCCCCAGTCGAACGTGAAATCGTCTTCATCTTGATTTCCCTCCTCGCTTCGTTTAAGTGGCAGACGGAGGAGGAATGGAGAGCCGTCACAAGACATGCGAGAGATGATAAATTCGGTGCGGTCAGAATTCAAAGAGATGGACAAGACATTCCAGCCATTAGGTAGAATGTCCACATAATCTTGTGTGAAGTTGGCAATAATGTCCGCCTTCTCCCTAGTCTCAGGTAGCACATTCTCAGGCCAACTCATCGGGTCAGAATAACCAGAAAGACACTTGTCGATAGAAATTGCAAGACGCTCACGATCAAAGGCAGTAATACGGCCGAGTTCTATTCCAATTAGCAAAGCTCATCTTACCGCACGATTTGGACTTACCATTCGCATTTACTGGGGCCAATATATCTTCATCGACAAGTCCCGGTGTCGTTGCATGTGAAAGCATTGAGACACGACCCATGAGACTCGAAGCAATATGACCTTCTACTGTCGACCCTGTAGAAACAGCCTCTTTGACAGTGGCGCTAATTGCGCTTCTCGCTCGAGACATGATTTCGGCAACATTAGACTCCTTCTTCGCAACTATCGTAGCACGTGCCGGTTCCTTGGCTGTAGATTTTCCCTTTCTTGTAACCGGCGTCTTGCTTCTAGCTGCCGCCACCTTTGTGGCTGATATCATTGCTTCGATTGAAGGCATAGACAGAGTCGACTCGGGCAGAACACAATATACTGCATGCGCAGCAATGCTTTTCATGGCGTCAGCAAGTAAGTGCTCCGTCTCTTCGATTTGTATCGAGATTTGCGTGGCTATAGGAGAGGTGTCTCTAGCAATTTGAAGTAAACGTGAGGCCCCATCGAGGTCTTCAACAGCTAACAAGGCATGAATTTGCTGCCTGATTATTTCGTTCCACAATATAATATGAGAACGAGGTAGGACTTTGACTGTTGGCGCGACTGTAGTCTCCTCGATATCGGTCGATTTTGGCGTCCCTTTGGTTCTCCGAGTTGTCCGGGTGGTCAATCTTTTCGTCTCCTTCTGAACGCTAGCTTGAGGTATTTTCAAAAGAGACATCTTCTCTTCAAGAGCAGCAACAGATGATTTGACATTGATTAAAGGATCGAGTCGAACGTCGGAAGCTCGATCAAGCATAGCTTCAGCCTCATACAAGAGACGTAAAACCTCTTTGTAGTTTCCTTGATATCTACTCAAGGCAGCTTGGCTTATTTTTAACTTCACCGTTTCAACGCTGTTGATCAAGCCTTCTGATAGTTTTGTGGCAGCCTCGAGAACAGTCCTGGCATCCTTCAGATGATTACCTCTGATCCACTCAAGGCCAAGTTCAGCTTGGCATGTGAGTAAACGGACCGAAATCCCAAGAGTTTCGTTCACCTTGAGTGCCTGTTCACCATAGTAAATGGCGTCCTGGAACAGACCATTATAGGCAGAAAGACGCATGAGATTCAAAAAGCAAGCGTTATGCGAGGCCACGTGCTTCCAGAAAACCGCACCTTGCGCATATGTCCACGTCGTTGGCGTAACGACACCAGAAAGGTCAATATTTGCAACGCCATCAATCACAAAGTCCACATCTGACATTCGATCTGCCGACTTGTCCAACTCCTTCTTCCGACCAGCTGAACGTTCTAGCTTTGTCCATAAACGCGTACTCAGTCGAACAGCCAATTTACCATAATACAATGCTTCACTCAAGCACTTTTTCTGGTCGGCTAGGCGAGAGCAAAGCAGAGCTCCATCAGCAATCAACCGCTCCCATGCCATTTTGGATTGGCCGCGACTTCCCTGCACTTCCTCCGAAGCTTCCTTGCTACGAAAAAGTTCCTGGGCTTCTCGAAGTGCTATTTCTGCGCCATCGATGTTGTTGGCTTCCATGTTGTATTCCACAAGAACCAGATGGTAAGTGATGAGTGCGTAGTATGATATATCTCCACTAAGCAAGCGTCGTTTAGCACGGTCAAGAAGGTCGAGAGCTGCTTTGTGATCTCCGAGGCGGCAATACTGCAAGGCACAGCTTGAAAGAGCCAATATCAGGGAAGAGTTATTTCGAGATTCTTGTACTTCGTAGATACGAAGAGTGATCTCAGATGCTGCTAACTGTAACTTCCAGTATCCGCGCGCCTCAAGAAAGTCCGAAGCTGCTTGTGTTTGAGCAAGCAGAATTTCATGATCATCGATGACAGCCTGAACAGATTTCCAATCTTTGCAATCCCGTAATGTCGAAGCCCAAAAAGCTATAATGTCTTGGAAGTCATCTTCTTTCATTTCACCGTCGCGGAGCAATAGTAGTAGCTTCAGGGAGTTTGTCACAAATGGTACATATGGTTCATGTTGTGCCTCAGGTGAAAGGTTTGATAGATGTAGTTGAGCATCTTGGGCCAAAGATTCGGTGATCGAAGTTTCAAGTCGATCTGGTTGGTCGAGTGCAAAGCGAAGCACTAACCGTATAACACGAAGACGGCGGGCAACATAATCTTCACTGGAGAAGGTCGATAAGATTTCAGATAACAGCCCCTGGAACATGCCTTTGAACTTTTCGCAGGCCAAATCGTGACTAGAGAAGTTGGCCAAGAGACTCAGCTGCCATTCCAGGAGGAAGCTTCGAGGTATAACACCTAAATGCTTGCCTTCAAAAATGCCGATTTCATCTTTCGCCGGTCTGCGAAGTTGCATCTTGAGGTAAGAAGATAGAGCACGCGTAAGGTTAAAGCCTGGGCTCTTGGAATCTTGGAGACAAACATGAGGCGGCTTTCCTGAAAGATATGCTATTTGCTGTTCAAGTATCCCGGCGTCGATATACTCTTGTATAGACCTCTCGAAACAGGCAATGGATTTGGCGCCCATCCTTGCATCCAGGTAAAGATGAGCCAATCTTTCCAGTTTCAAAGTTGTGAATCCAGTGATTTTGTACATTAGGGGACAATCTCGCAATAGACTAATAGATTGATCCAACAATGGGATTAGCTCTTCATAACCTGCGCCTGATTCCTTTCTCTTGAGGTAGCGAGACCAAAAGAGGTTGGATAATTTCACAAGGGTACTTCGCCAGTCAAGTCCCTCTTCTCTATCATCTGTATCAAGTTGTTCGAAGCTGTTAAGTAGTCGTGCAGAATCTGTGAAAATCGGCTGTAAATCCCCCCACGGTGGCAACTGATTCAAAAGTGACATTTTGCCCAACGCGATTGCAGACTCGGCAGCAGCGACGATAATGTTTTTCGCATTACTTAGTGCCTGCAACTGTACATCCGTCTCGCCTTCTGCGGCATTGGGTTGCTGGCGGTTGATATATCGTCTTAGAAAGCGGATGAACGCATGAAGAAAGTCCGTCGTAGACATGAGCATCCCCTTAGGAAGGTCTTTATCTGAAGAAAGTAGTTCGCCCAGCTTCGCCATGGCTATCTTCTTCAACCTGGCCGATTCCACGAGAAGTGCTTCTAAGTCGCTAGCGCTACCTCTATTGGCGGACTTCAATCCTAATGCTGCAGTTGCAAGCGATTCGACTACCGATGGATAAACTTTGTTGTTCTTGAAAAGATACAAATAGATAATGGCGATTCTGCATTGAATCAGATTCAAAGCCATGGGATCATCCTCGGTTATCCTTTCAGCCGCAGATGAAAAATGTTTCAAGGATTCTTTGAAGCATGAAGCTTCTTGGGCTATCTTTCCAAGACAGTATGATATCCTCCAAGAATTTGTAGTTCCTTTCATGGCGCATTTTGCCATCTTAGACTGCAATCGTTGCACAATTGTGCCGAGTGCTGTGAACCCCGAAGAGTCGACCATCGAGTCGGAATTGGCAAAAGCATCAAGGAACCGTGATAGAGGGTCAAGAAATTCACGTTTCGAGTCGCCTGTGTGTCCGGATAGTTCCCATGAAATGATTCGGTATTCCATTGACACGAGCTGTAAAGTAAGGGCAGAAAAATGTCGTGTGCCGCGGGTTGTTGTCGAATCGGTCGTTGATCCAGCTGCTTTCTGCAGCATAGAAGATAGAGAAAGGATAATATTGGACGTTGATAGTAGCTGTAATGCGGCCTTGTCTTTGTTGAGATTTCCAGCCTCGAGACATCGCATAATAACCCCTGCAGGGCTGCTTGGATTGGTTGTGGATAAAGCTTTGCACGCCTTTTCGATCGCCGAAGTCTTCCTCTCCGCGGCTATCAGTTTCAATATATGCGACTGGAAGGGAAATAGTAAAGCTAGTACTGGGCCTGCAGAGTCGACGTGTGAAAATGTCAGGAGTTCTGCCGTTGTTTCTTTAGCGGAGTCTGCTTTCACATCTTGGGTGGAACGCTCCTTCAAAGTTTTTGACGATAGAAGTATGATGATTTCTTGCAGCCGTTTCTTCAGACCTCTCAATTCCCTATAAGCAAGGTCATTGACCCCAAGCGCTATCAACCTTCCTGCTAAAATACATGCGCCTTGTTCCAATTGTAAATTCCCGCTATCGGTCTTGGAAGAGTTTCCGCCTTTTAGATTCCGTAGGGTCGTGAGGGCAAGTATAGCACACTCAGCAATCGCCAATAGACCGTTTTCGGGCGATCCGTACCCGGTGGGCGTTGGTTTCGATGTTTTGCTCGAGGATTTCTTTGCCGGTGACACGATCTGATTAGGGGAAGTCGGTTGCAAAGGAGTTTTTGGGCCTGAATTCCTTTGTAAGGCATCGGATAGTGCTTTGGAGGCTATGTTGAAGACTTCGGTCGCCAAAACAAGTCTCTGTTGTGAAGACAGCGCTTCATCTTGAAGAGCTTGCGACACGTCTACTTTGACTGTGGCTGGAGGATTGCGCAATCGGGTCGATTTTGTGCGCGTAACAGACTTTGTAGAAGTAGTCGCTTGAATTTTCTTTGCTGATTTTGTCTTCTCACCGGCTGGCGGCGTAGGTTGTAGCAGTGATTGTAGAGACGCCAATGTTGACGTCGTACAGGTCGAAGTCGATTTGACAGCAGTTTTGATAGATGCTAACCGCAACTCTACCAAATCTGCTGTTGTTGCCATCTTTCAGATTGGCGATGGACGTATTGCGCGAGAGCGCCTCGGTGACAGCGTTGAATTGTGGAGTTTGAAGGTGTTCATGGTTCATCGAGTGTAAGATCACGAGAAAGTTGACCTTGCCAAAACGGGCGGTTACCAGGACAACCAACCAGCCCAGCGGTCCGGAAGGAGCTAAGGTGTAACACTAATCCTTTTTTGGATGGTGTCTTGGCATGGTCATTTTTGGAGATTCACCGCGGATGTTGAAGATATTAATCAATCTTCTACAACAATCGGCCACGATGTCAGCAACCCTCAACATGAGCTCTTTTGCTGCCACAGCAAGAAAACACCTTTATACCCCGCCATGGCGAACATTCCGGATCCCGAACGTCGGATTGACGATGAACAAGACCTTCCAAGTTCGTCTACTCTCAACAGCAGAGGCAGTGCCGAAAATCGCTCAAGCCTCAACATGGCAGTCTATCATCCCTAAGTTTTTTCGAGGCGGCGGCTCAAATATATCACCAAAGACGAGATCAAAAGAATGGAATCCGGCAACTTTCTACGTCGTGATATGGACGCTTATAGGATCGCAGGCCATTCAGATGCTGGTCCTGCGCAAGGACTTTGAAAACTATACGCGAAAAGCAGATGCAAAGATACGGCTACTGCGGGAGGTCATACAAAAAGTGAATAATGGAGAGACTGTCGACGTCGAAAGACTACTGGGAACGGGCGATGAAGTGAAGGAGAGAGAATGGGAAGAAGGTCGGTACAAGCGTCATTCGGGACATAATAGCATCAGGCTGCTGACTATTCCTAGTTCTCCAAGAAATCGAAAATGAAGACTCAGTGTGGCGCCAGAAGTCCCATGATCAACGAAGCAGTGACGACGATATTTGGAGCGACGGAAAGGACAAACCTAAGGATCCTGTCATGAAGTCGGAGAAATCTACACAACCAGCTGTTGCCCCTGCAGCTGGAACTGCAAAAAGCGCCAGGTTCTATTAATTTTGCTTTGATGGCTACGGGTCTATTGACCTCAAAAAATGATACCCATACGTTCATAGCCTTGCGGCTTGGACATTTACGCTGTTTTTCCCCATCCTATGAGGCGACCGTCACTGTATACTATTGTACATAGCTCTTCTTTTGTAACATATCTCTTTTTTTAATTGCATAAAGTAACGACCACTTGTTGCCGTTAAGCCTGTGGGAAAGCACCATAACCCTTTTCAGATGCAAGGGATCCGGTCCAAGTTTACCTAAGTGATTATATGCTGTAAAAAATATCATTGATCTAAGGAAATAAGGGAAGGAGAATCTACCTAAATAGGTACATATATAGTTCTTAGTCAAAAAACAGCCTTGGCATTTGTGGGAGCACTCCATTGACTAAGTGTTGGATATTTCGGGGAATAGAAACATGTCGGAGATAGCGGAGATATCATAAGTTTCTTAAGCGGATTTACTTTCGTTCCAGATGAAACCGATCTTTCTCCTTCCCAACTCACTCCAAACTCGCCAGGCGGCAGCTACCAATATCTGAACATCCAGAATGCTCGCTTATTAGAGAGATTAAGTGAATTGATTGTCAATTTGGAGCGTCTAATTGTCAGGATGGTCTATCGCGGCAAGCCATCAAAATCATGCCGGAATTGTCGAAGACGTGACATAAAAGTGAGACCCCATAATTGGATTCAATCCAACTCATCCCGATATGCTCAACAAATGTAATTGTAGTGCGACAGAAAAATAAACGGCTGTTCGCAATGTTCACGAGCTGGTATCTCGTGCCCAGGCTATCCAAATCCCACTGACCTGATCATATACGATGAAACCAGATTAACAATCGACAAAAGACGCCAAGCTGAGGTCTCTCTCATAAGTCCATATTCCTCCACAGACTCCATCCCAGCAAGGCTTCTCCCTTCAATTGAGATCCATGCAAAGAATCTTTTCATCTCGCAATATGTTGCGGATACGGATAAGGCCAACCTTTTCACATACATGCGAGTCTTTTGGCCTCCAGGATCGGTCGGATTTCCCCTTTTAGCTACGGTGGTTAAAGCTGTCTGGTTGGCTTTCTTTTCATTCTCCCATCAATCGGCTCCAGCCCTACATGATGCGCGTGTTAACTATGGCTCGGCATTGATGCTTACAACCACTGCTATCCAATCGCCAACTGAAGTAAAGAAAAACTCGACATTGATGTCATTGCTCCTTTTGAGTGTTTATGAGCGGCTCATCACCTGGGAGGGAAAGATTATTCCTTCAAACGCTCATCTACGAGGCGCTCTCGGGCTCGTACTCTATCGCGACGGCGATCAATTCAATGATCCTATCAGAATGAACATCCTCTTAGGATTATCTGAATTCATCATTATTGACTGCCTTGCCCATGAAACAGACATACCTGGGGATCTATTGACGTTAAAATTGAGAGTGATAACAAACAAAGCTGCCTCTCCAAAGTGGCGTTTTCTAGAATTGCTGCTTGAATATGCACAGCTCAAAGAGATGCTGAGATATGGGGTTCCCCCCGAAATGGCAATCTCTGACGCTAATCGGCTTATGGGCAGATTGGACGAAATGTCCCATATCCTACCTCCATTGACATATAGAGAAGATTTGTCTTCTTCTGAAGCTGCATCAATCACTTACCCAGATCACAATACGCGAAGGAGTTGGAACAACATACGAGTGATGCGAGTTTTGTTAGCAGACATCGTACGCGAACAGTGCACTATCTCACTCAGCGGCACTGACATAACGGATCCTGTCCTTATCAGCCAAAAGCTCCACAATTCAATATGTACCATTGTCTCTGGCTGCTCGAAAATATGTTCTTCTGCTTCAGGAGACTGCATTTTAGGTGCGGCATCAGGAAGCGTCTCAAGCGTGCAAATCAGTACACTATTTTTCCATCTCTATGCTGCGTATACTTTTGCTATCCTTCCACAGCAGCTCAAGCAAATACTATATCGACGCTTACAAGACCTCAGTGAAGGCCAATTCCCGGGCATCCAGAGATTGATGAACCAATTATTACAAGACACTAGTGCCTACCAAAAGAATTTCTGGAAAGTGTGGCTTCGACTTGGAAAAGAGAACTTCTCGATTTGATCATTCTATCCAATTGCTATTCCGCTCGTTAACCCGCTGCAGCAGAATATCATATGTACTCCTCTCAGACATGTCACACCTAGTACTCAACCAATGCTTTTGCGGCCGGGGGATATCTATCGCCCGCAACTGGGTGTTTATCCAAGATGGCACTCAACTTTGAGATGTCATCATCGGTCAGTTCGATGTCTTCTGCGTTCTCAGACAACCTCTCTACGGTCCTTGAACCAGCCACAGGCACAAGGACGGGCATACCCGGCTTTCGGCTCTGGATTTTGATCCAGTTCAAAGCTAGTTGAGACGTCGTGCAACCTTTCTCTGTGGCAAAAGTCTTCAACTCCTTTACAAGCAACAAATTCGTATCAAAGTTCTCGGGCTGCCAACGCGGAAAGTTGCGATGATAGTCATTCTTTGGCACATCGTCCAAGCTCTTGAATTTTCCAGTGAGCATACCCGCTCCTAGGGGTGTGTGGGCTACAACGACAATGCCCATTTCACTGCAGATAGTGGCCACGCCATTCTCAAAGACATCAGTGGCCCATAGACTGATTTCGGCCTCGACCATATCGATTTTAGCGACGGCTGCGGCTCGACGAATTGTTTCAACCCGCACCTCGCTCAGCTGGATTCCTCCGATTTTGCCCTCCGCCTTCATCTCCGCGAGTGCCTTAATGCTTTCTTCCACCGGAACGGCAGGGTCGGTTCTTGCACAACCAAAGATATCAATCTTCTTCTTACCGTCAAGAATTTTGAGGGCATTATCAACAGATGCACGAAGGTTTTCAGGGGAACAGTCCATAGTGAAAGTCCTCATATCCTTTATTCCGCTTTTGATACACAGCACTACCTTGTCCGCGTCCTCCGGATAGGCGGAGAAATAGCGTTTCATGAGATGGAGAGAGTTATTGTCTGGGGTTCCATAGAAATCGCCCCCGTTCCAGACATATACTTCAGCGGCAATGGCAGCTTTGAGGACTTTGAAAGTCTCTTCGTCCGGTTGGCTGAAACCGGGTTGGGTGAAGCCTATCAGAATGATGAGATTAGCTAGTGCACAATGCTTCTGGTAGGGAGAGATGCATACGCATTAGTCCTAGGCCATTTTGGGTGATTCTCTTTCCTGCAAGGTATGGCATTGTGGATTTTCAGGTGAAAATTAGGTACAACTTTAGCAAATATATCGACAGTTGAAAAGCTTTTGGAATGAGGAAAATGGAAGCAAAATGATCTAGTTTCAACAGGGAAAATCGGGCCTACTTATAGCTTCTCAGGCTTCAAATGTTGGTAAGGCCACGGCGATGTCGTTGCAGCCTATTTTCAGTCTTCATACCTGAAGTCTATAATATGTCTGTACAATCCTTGTTTAACTCCGTTCAATGTCCGGAAAACCAGCTGGTTACTATATCTGGTCTAGTCTGACGCTGATACAGCCTATCAGCACTCTTTGAAGTGTAACCACAAGCATCAAGCAACGAATTTGACACCAACTTCTTCGCTCAATTCCATTCTCTCGGAATTACATATGGTAGTCGACCCAATAATGCAATCTTTTGGTAAGTTCAACGGCGCAAAAAGACTTCCAATTTGTTCCAAGCATATCATACCGTATCATACAGACGCACCAAATCAATGATACACATATTTAGTTGTGTTGGTATATCGACAATCAAGATCAATGCAAACCCATTTGTGCAAAATTGACCTCCAGATCAGTCGCATGTGTGACCCCCTCTACAGCCTGGTGATTCTGACCACCAACTGGCGCTCCACATTCAGGACACACAGACCTTTGCATCGCCATACCGCATTCTCCAATTGTGAACGGATGTCCATTTTGACAATAATACCAATGMCCCGTACCGCTGAATTCGSGAGCCATGGCCGCAATAACAGCCATGCGCTCTTCGTTTGTGACTTTGGCGTAAAAAGTCGTGCCACGAAGCATCTTCTCCGCGCCTTCAATGTCGGTAATCAGGCCCTGAGTTTGAGCCGGATGTCCGTTACAAAGTGTCTTAGCTTGATCAATTGCTTCTGTGCCTAGAGTCAAGTGTTGTTCTCCCATTTCGGGTGCTGAGGCGTATGGTCGCTCAAGTGCGTGAAGTTGAGCTAGGAATATGTAGCCCTCTGCCTGATGGAGAAGACGTTTTGATTCAGAGGCGTTTCTGATCAATACCTCGCATTCCTCTCTTATAGTTGATAGATCCATATCGACTTTTATTTCTCCGGATTTGGGAGTATTTCGAAATAGCTCAAAAAAGTCGCCTAGCAGTGCAATATCCAATCGCAGACTCAATGCCGTTCCTTGGAGGAATCCCTTAGTTTGCAAGACCTCACTTCCAAATTCAAGGTCACCAGAGAACTCGACAGTTTCTTGTCGGCGTCGTGCATTTGTGGCCAGTTGACGGACTTTGGCGTACGGTTGCTCCTCTGGGGTGACTCGTTTCTGATACGTGGCGATGCGCTGTCGCAAATCCACAATCTCTTTCCATCTCCTGTTTTGTTTCGCGGAGATGATAAGTCGTATACAATCAACCAGAACATCGCGTTTACCTTTAATGTTGATCGCATTCGGCCAGGGAATAGATCGGTCCAATTTGGTATCCTGTAATTGTTGGATTCGCTGTGGAAGCTCCTGCGCAAGTGGAACGTATTCGCGGTTCAAATACAAAACGAGTTTTTTGAAAGACTCATCCAAAATAGCCCGGCGAACCAAGCGTCCATAACGAGCAATATCTCTCAGTGGCCCACGGCAGCTAGCACATACCTTGATGTCGCTGATGGAAAACGGATCCGACGAGGTGGAGATTCTACTCGGTTTTCCACGTTCGTCGAGAACGTAGTATTTGTTCATCTCCATTAGTCCATCCATATTCTCTATCGTGAGAAAATGTCCACATTTGGGGAATATGCACGGATTATCGTCAAGGTCGATGTCTTTGTATACATCTCCCAAAATGAAGTCGACCGGGTAATCCTTGATCTCTTCACTGCCACAGGTTTGGCAGTATTTCTCAGGCGGACAGATCTCTCCGCAGACCGATGGACATTGGTGTCCACAAGCCAGCAACTTATCGCATCTCATTGAACATGGAACATGATTACATGGCGCAGCACAAGGCATGGAACATGTACTATGTGGACACGACGACAAACACTTCTCTTCAGCACAAGGAGTGCAAGGCTCTGAACACTTCCGTGCGCATTTGGAATGTCCGCAGTGGACTTCGCAGGGCAGTTGACATGGAGGGCATAGCTGTTCACCGTGGCAAGCAATGTCACATCTGTGAGCGCACGTATTTTGATTTCGGCCACATTTCTGTCGACAGATACCATGATCCGTGTTGAGTTCCCCTGAGTCAGATTTTGTTATGCACTTGGAACATGGGTTTTTGCACGGATGACCACATGCCAATACACTCCCACACTGCACCGTACACTTGTACTGAGGCGAGTCGACATCAACATGACATGCAACTCGAACTTTATGGTTGCAATTTGGGACTGTCTTCTCAACAAGCACAGAGCAACGCACGATTGACAGATCCTGGCTCTGCCAGCAGGGAAGCCTTTGCACCACATGACCGCAACTCAGTCTTCTATCTGCCTGAAAGACAACTTCTGTACATTTGATGGGACATCTTTCACCACATTTCCTCGTACAAGAGTGAGAGCAACCCTTCCGCGGCCGCTGACAAGGTTCGAGGCATTGGACAGCGTTGTGGAGAACCTCTGAATGACATTTCTGAATGCATGCATGGCCGCACGATAAGCGGTTGATGCATCGGAGATTACATCCTCCTTCAGGTGAAACTCGTGGAAAGTCGTCGGAATTCGAAACTGTGATCAAAGTGTCGGGATGGCGTGGGCATTGCAACTCCAAGCTTGTGCCAATATTCTCGTTGCGCTTGAATATATCGATGACATCGGCCCACATGGGTATATGCATGGAGGTCATGGAGTTTCCAATGATGTACATTCCATGCTTTGCTCGAGAGAGAAGGACGTTGATTCGGTTCGATGTTCGTAGGAAACCACATTTGTTTTGCGGGTTACTGCGCACTAGCGAAATAACGATCACGCTGGCTTCCTCTCCTTGAAAATTATCGATTGTGGCTACCCGTAGGTTTTGCAGGAGTGTACCTTTCACAGCAGTTGGGGTAGGGCCTTGTTCTTCGTCTTCTTGAAGACCAGCCTTGTCAAGATCATCTTGATCTCGATCCCCTACGGTGATTGCAAATGACCTGCCAAGCCTCCTCCTCAATTTCTGTAGCTGGCCCAAGTAAGGCGTGAGAACGGCTATTTCGCCACTGCCATACTCTCCCTGACAAATCAGGTGGTTGACTAGTGCAGTAGTCATTTCAACTTCGTAATCGTTCCATCGCGACGTCGCTGTTGCCTCCGAATTCGACGGGTTGCCCTCGAGTTCGCGGTGATCTAGCCAGAACAATCTCTTACGGATTCCCTTGACAGCGGGGTACTCAGACACTGAAGGAGCATCTTGAAGCCGTGGGTACAACGTCTCACGCACGAGCTGAGCGATGGAAGGGTGCATACGGCGTTGTGTCTGTAGTGTACTATAAGGTAGTCCGCAGCCCATGGCACTGTCCGTTTCAACAAGACGTTCAAATAGAGACACATCCAGTGAGTATCTCTCTCCACCATTCTTATTCTCGCGGGAGAGATCATAGTTCTGCACCTGTGGACGGAGTTGATAGTGGTCTCCAATAAGAATGGCATGCTCTACTGATGGTAGCAAAGCTGTAAGAAGATGCGACTCGAGGACTTCACCAGCTTCTTCGCATAGCACGATCTTGGAATTTAGTCTTCGCAGCATCTCAAGATTTCTGGCTAATCCGGTAGTGGTGACCCCAATGACATCGGCTTGGCTGAGGCACCGCAGATCGACTTCGCTTCGAATATTGTCAAAGTCGCGTTTAGTATGAGCATACGAGTGGCATATACCGGTCAATTCTTGGTGCATCTCTTCTTGTATTTGCAGCCGCCAATGTGCGTAGAGGCTCTCTCGCTCAGGCTGTGTCATTTGTAAGAGAGGAATTGATTCAAGTCGCTCGATATGTCGAATCTGTTCCTTTGAGACTCTTCCACCAGACCTGCGCCATTGATCAAACACTTTTCCGGGATTATCGTTATGCGCTTTCTGAAAACCCTCTTCGTCAATTCCAAAAAGCTGATTATAATATGTAGGGTAGCTGTCGCGCAAATGGGCCATCACACGAGCCGGCGAGATACCCTCTCGAAGCCCTATTTGGTTGAATTCCTTCTCACACGTTTCCAGTGAAGTATGGTGACTCCACAAAGCACTCTTTTCCATTTTTGTCTTGTCGAATCGTCTGGCAAGCTCCCGCAGATTGTAGGGTTTCAGGGTCTCAGACTTTGACTGTCCTCCCATGCGAACGATTTGCTTCGTGACATTCTTTTCCAACAAGGACTCCAACAATTGATCTAGCGCATGATTCGTGTAGGTCACACAGATTATTGGACCGAGTTTCTTCTTCTTCTTCTTCCCATCCCCCTTGTTGGCCAAGAGAACCTTAACAAGCGCAACACCTGTGTAGCTCTTGCCGGTTCCAGGTGGTCCTTGAATCAAGCCAATCTTTCGTTGCAGCGTGTCAACAAGAGCAGATGCTTGGGCGTCGTCCAGGCTCGAATTTTGACACAACTTTTGCAAATCAGTAGGATGACCGACACGAACAAAGAAGTTGCTGTTATCATGCATCAAGCAACTTAGATTGAACTGAAAGCCAGGATCCGTTGCGTAGAGAGGAGGGGGGACATCAATCGGAGACCCAACTTTTGAGCTGTTTGGGATGAGTAATTCAGAGAAAGGAAGGTTATCACTTTTTCTCATTGACTGAAGCGCTTTCATGGTCGGCTCGAATGCAGGAAGAAGAACACCCGGGAATTCCACAAGAGCGATTTGAGAATCATGAATCTTGGTGTAATGCTTCATGACCATTTCAATACTCCTCTCGCTCGCATTGGTCAATTGCAGATAGACAGAAGCTTCCTCGGAATTTTTCCTTAAAGCATCTGAGTCCTTTATCTGGGATCTGGTATTATCTCGTCCTTGTTGCTTTCGCGTTGGCGCTTGCGTTTCGGGGTTGATGACGGTACAGAACACCACAAAGTTCCGCTGCATGATAAGACAGACCAAAGCCCCAGATTGCAGACGCTTGGACATATTCCACCATTCTTCACGTTGTGTGGCGCTCATTTTGCTGACTTGAGTCGGTTGGGAAAAGCTAAGCTTGAACTGAAGCCCGTCCTGCCAGTGGAATCCAAGCTCCACGATTCTGCCAGCTTGATAAACGTTGGTACGCTGTTGATTCTTCTGTTTCGGGGTGGTTCGTGATGACTGGAGTACGGAGTGGATGGCGTCGCGGAGAAGGCCTACAGTGTCTTCGCGCAGTAACCGGAAGTTGCGATCCAAAAGTCCGTGAAGGCCATCTTCATGCCACTGTGAGGGGTCGTACAGAGGTAGGTACTCACTACGACGACTGCAAATCTCTTGAAAGGTCGGCATAATGCGGATTTGACTGATATCTTTGAAGTCATTGTCGTGGCGGCCACCAGGAGGGTCGTACCTGATAACAAAAGCTCCTTGCGACTTTGGCTCTTTGGATGGTTCGTCTTGAGTCATATTTGGAAGCAGAATACCAATATGAAAGCGGCGAAGTAAGCGCTCCAGATGCACTCGTGACTCGTGCAAGGGATTTTCTGGGTGATCAGTGACCAATGTACTGAATATCGTCTGAAAGTGACTCGCACAGTTCTTCAGGGATTCCTGAACAAGCGCTGTGGAGTTGAGATCCACGATCCGCGAGAATACTACAAGAGAAGCCTCGAGCCACTCCGAAGTAGATTCATCTTCGGTGCAGTGCATGAGAATTTCGGAACAGAATGTCAGGAGCCCTGAGGCTCTTTCTCCCCCAACTCCAAATAGGAAATTGTAAATGGTTCCGACCGACCGTTCGAGTATCAACGATTGCAACACGTCAGGATGAGCAACGGTTTTTAGTAGTGGAACAAATTGCGTTTTGAATAAGTGCTGCTTCGTGCTTACAGAAAGTTGTTCAAAGTTTTGTTCTACCAGCATCTTGATACACGCAAGACCACCCTCCTCAGAGAGCTTCTGAATGACTGATTGACGAACACCTACATCGACTCCAATCAGTCGATACGCGTTCTGAAATATCGCAGCAAGCTTGCCGCCAGGCAGTACAATTTTGCTGTTCAGAGGAATGCTATACTTCCAGGATCGAAACTCTCTCTCCGAGTTGGACAAGTTGTTGGACGGCGGTGCAGAATTTCTCACGGTATTGGATGGTTTCTGTCCATTTGCTATGTGCTGAAATTTGCAGTTCCTGTACTTGCACGTTCCGTTGATCGCAAATTGACGACATACCCTGTTCGAATTAGTGGGACAGACTTGAAATGGGTATGGTGATGCTCGAAAACGAACCCTTGAGGTGCCATGCTAAAGCCTTCGTCCAAGAGAAATACCAATCACTATTACCAATAGTCATAAATTCTCGTGTGTTGAGTTTTATTAGGGCTCGGGACGTCTTCAAGGTAACGACAAAGTAAAGATTTGCTTTAGAGTCGCAGCTAGAATTTATTAGAAGGTTAAAAGGAAAAATGGTCAATATGGATATAATTAATTTTGTCATCCAAGGAGAGAAAAAGCAAGAAATTTTCCACATGATTTATGTGGTCTCTTATACTAATGGATCGATATCTTGACTGGCAAATGCCGTTAAGATATGGCCTCAATTGTAACCAATAAAAGCCTGTCACGTTCATGTGAAACTCATGCACAAACAGCGTCGAGGAAAGAAAGAAAGAATAAATACACGAGGGCCAATTGTTTATGTGTCTGTGATGCAAGGCTGTTACACAAGGATGTGCCACATAGCATGCGCCGCAAGGCTATATCTACCTGACTTGACCTCCGAGGCTATGCACTTTAAGGATTTTAATTGGAAGATTACCTGTTCAGTAATTTGTACTATTTTATCTTACATGGAAGCAAAGCCACAGATAGATAGCATCCGGGAATCAAAATGATGGGAAATGCATGAAGGCGGGAGTACTCTATGGACTAAATCGAGGTTCGTAGTTACATGGATCTAAACCTAACAGCCTACAAAACGATTTCACAATTATATTGAAAGAACACGTGCCGTATTTTGGGTAAGTGGTGTTATTATGAGCTTATCTAACGAGACACAATGCTAATCCCTGACGCATCCTAAGCTGATGATCCAGGGTCCACCTCATCTGGCCCCGGCCTCGCAGTCTCCTTTCCTTTCCCAAATACTCGACTAACAAAATCAATGCCAAAGCCAGTCCAGAGCGTCAGTGCTATAACAAAGCACAACGCACTCGCCCAACCATGAGTGTGGCTAAATTTCGGCGCCTGCCCACTAGGCAGCTGGTACTGCTGAAACGGAATCACCACCGCCTGTCCAAAACTAACCATAAAAGCAAGCGTCAAAGCACGAAGTTGCTGATCACCACCACAAGTTGAATTAACCCAACCTGCTAAAATCGGGGTATAACATCCATAGCAGCCCGAGAGCAGGAAAGCGGCCATCTTGAGAGACTGCGATGCAGGCCAAGCGGTGAAAATAGCAAAACAGAACGTTAAAAGACAGCCTACCGCGAAACAGACGGGGCTGAATTTGCCAATTCTGTCAATGATGATACCGGTGCTGACCATGAAGACGAAGTTGACAGCCCCTAAGCCGGTTGGGATATTGTTAATCTGCGGCACGGAGTAGGTGCCAAGCGACTTCAGCCAGATTTGAAAGTACTGCATGACGTACGAACCAGCCGTCAAGGTCCAGAAAGCGTAGGCAAGTGTAAATGTGTAGAATTGCCAGGATCTGAGAACCCGACTGATCACGGACAAATCGAACTTGCCAATAGGGGTGCGACCATCTTCCTCGATTCGGGTTCTTGCACGCTCCCGTTCAATTTCAGACAAGTAAAAGGCTCGAGTGTTCTGCGGCGTGTCAGGATAGAAAAATAGACCGTAAAGCGCAACCGGCACCGCTAGAATGAAATCAAAAATGAAAAGCCATCGCCAAGCAGACAATCCACCTTTTCCCTCCATGCCACGATAGAGCGCAGACTGCAAATAACCCGAAAACATCTGACCCAGGACGCCGGACATCACAAATAAGCCACTGCGTCGTGCAATCTCGGATCTCTTGTACCAACATCCAAGTACATACTGAACTCCAGGCCAGGCCGCAGACTCAAAGAGACCAACACAGAATCGCAAAGCATAAAACTCGGACGCCTTTGTAGACTTGGAAAAGCCGAGCACGAATAAAGACCAAGCCAAAAGACACCCAGGCAGCCAAAATCGAGGTCGGATTTTGGTCAGCGTCAGATTAGATATAGGACCTCCGATGATAACGCCAATGTTGAAATAGGTATTCATCCAGCTAAGTTCGTTTCCCGGTCCGAACTTGAGCTCCTCCTGCATACCCGAAACGTAAGCATTAGAGATGTTGTTTTGATCAAGCTGTTTGATGAAGAAGTAGAGACAGCTGAAACTGAGCAGGAAAAAGTCGAGTTTAAAGATTAATCTCTTGTCGGCTTTTGATGTGCCTGGCTCATGCCAGTGCAGCCATGGATGTTTGTGTGGTGCCGGCTCTGTCGAGCTGTTCGTCGTGGTGTCGCCATCATGACCATATTTGATACTGATTTCGGGGTCTTTACCCTGAATCACTCTGGGGTCTTGAACGACCTGATGGACAGATGAAGCCATTGTGCTGGCGTATCAAGAACGTGTCTGTCTCTCAGAGAAATGTTACTCAACTCACACCAAGAGCCTCCAACAAAGGACATCGACCTTCTACAGGAAGGTTTAGTTTGGGAATCGCCATTTATGTCGTTCGGTCTCAGTCCATATAACCACGGTGATACTCGTAAGTTCGCAATGTTGCCATTGCGTCCAAGACTGATGCAAGAGCTATCCATGAAGTCGTGATAGCCAGTGACAATAATACGATAGGAGCAAGTCCAGTAGAATCAGACGGAGCGGGGCCGACAGCACATTGGTTTGGCGGACCCAGTCGGCGGAGCTCCGATGTTTATTTCCAGATTGGGCTTAAATGCAACAATTGCCGATAAGGCTCCGATAAGTGAAAAGAAGTCATGAGGTGTTTCTTTTGGAGAACGCAATAAGAGGCCTGGAAGTCGTGCAAAAAAAGGTCTGATACCGAAGATCTTATATTCAGCACTTGCAAGGATCGATTTCATATAAACACCACTTCAGTACTTATTGCTACCTAGGTATCATCTTGGGCAGTGTGGCGGAGACTATCAACGGCGACTTCAAGGTTCATCAGATTGCCATTATTGGAGCCGGAGCAGCAGGATTAGCAGCAGCTAAGTATGTATCCGCCATAGAAGTGAAAACACCGCAGTCAGAGTCCTAATTATTCCATAGCTATTTGTCGAGCGCAGAAAAATATCCACATATCAAGGTCTTTGAGCAACGGATTTGGCCGGAGGGACGTGGAACTATTCGCCTGATACAAGGGTACCTAGTAGAACGGTCCCTAAGACGACGCCGGGCGACAATAACAAGACACCATATGAAGCCGTATCTTCTGATGATGGCTTCGTAACGCCGCTGTACCGTGATCTGGACACCAATATTCCTCACAGCCTGATGAATTTCTCCACGCAGCATTTCCCAGAGGGCTCATCACTGTTTTCTTCCTGCGATGTTGTCACCAAATATCTTTATCGGTACGCCGAGCCATTGAGACATTTGATGGATCCGCAGCTTCAAAAGCACGCATCACAGCCGCAGTCACAACCGGATAACCCATAACAAAATCATGCAATCCAATCTTCAATATCTCCTCCCTTATAACGCCATGATCCGACTTACACTCCACCACAGAGCCAGCAGCACCCAAATTTACTTTTGAGTCCAACTTCTTCTGTTCGAGTTCCTCACTAATATCACCGGCAATAGAAGCGTTGACTGATTGCCAGAACAGTACTTCCGAATGATGCCAAGGGGATATCGTAATCGTCCTGAGTATGTATGTATGTCAAGCGGTATCGCTCGCCATTCACCTCATTCAACCGCACATTGCGCGCAATACGGTGTTTAATTGACCACTTATCCCGTATATAACGTCGCAGATCGTCGAACAGCACCAGAAACTACGCAAGCGGCGACAGCAGCGGAATCACACCTGCCACACTATACATCGAAAGCAGCGTCGCACAATCGATAAACAGCGCAATAAGCACCGTACGCGCAAACACCACAGGCGGCGACTGTAGCGCAAGTCGCTTCGACACAGCGATGCTTACCGCGGCCACCCATCTACTGCCCGGAGATGACGATCTGCGACGCCGGAATACCAGCGACATTTATAGCCCAGTCCACGACGGCGAGAGCGTCAAGCACAAGTCCATTCTCAGATAGCGAGCTTGTACTGTACCCAAACCCGCGAAAATCGAATGTCAAAACGTGGATTTTGCAGGGTTGCCCGGTTGATATGGAAGCTCGCCGTCAAGAGTCTGGATTGAGAAAGGGGTGGGAAAGCTAAAAGTTCGGGGAACATTGAGGTCTTTGAGCCATCTCATTTGCACGGTGTGCAGCTATCCTACGAGTGATAGGGAGGTGTTTGTGGTGAGAAGGGCCAGAAGTGCAGCGTACAGCCCGACGGTTGCCGCTATGAAGATGAGAGCATATTCGACTAAAGTAGCCACGACTTTACCTGCTCCCATGGTGAGTAACGTGCAGTTCGTATACTGTATCATACTTCAAGAGAGAAGGTAAGACTTTCAGCGGGGATGCCCCGTTGATCTACGTACAGCCTTTTGGCGGCCCCACTGCGGTAACTATCCAGGCACTGACTCACTGAGTGTATCTTGAACCAGAAACATTAACTGTATCTATATGTAGAATGTACAATTTACTCTATCTAGACACAAGACCAAGACTGGTTTGATGCACCATCCCAAGAGAAAGCATCAACCTCCACGTCCATCTTTCTATGACACCAAGCTGTATAGCTAGTATTGTTTGATACAGGAAATCTTTCTATCTGAAAGAAGACAAGGACAAAGGGAAGAACATATAACCAACATGCTTGCAATAATGAGAAAAACAAAATCCACGAGGACATGGAAGCGAAATTGTATATCGTGATCTGTACCAATCCAAAGGTCGCACGAAGGTTTTGCGATAGATGCAGTGACATTATGGAGATGAGAAGGAAAGATGTAAGTATTGTCATGCAGTAGCAGATCCGGATATCGACATTGAAGAGAATGCATATTTTTGTGTAAATCAGTCAATGCAGAAGAGCTTATTGCTTAGATCCGCCGAATATTTTGGGAAGTGAAGCACCTTCGGGCACTTTGATGCGACCAAAATTCTCGTCAAGATCAAGAATCAATTTCAGAGCATTTCTTGATCGAAGGTAGGGAAGTGGGGCGGTGGTTGATGGCACCGAGGACGTTCCAGCCGTGGAAATAGGCGCGCCGTGATCCTCGGATCCAGGTAACGGCAATGCCTTTTGCAAAACCTCATATGCGGCTAGTGTGAAACCGAACTGAGGTGATGATCGGAGAATACGAGCTGGGCCGCCCTTGAAGAAAGCCTTGAAGCCTTCCTCCCTCATGATGGTAGACGCGCAGTGACGCAGAGAGGTGTATTTTGTTTCTCCCTTGCGTGCTTCTACCTGCAGACGTGTCTTGATCACATCGCATGGCGTGGTCAGATACGCTGCAGGCATACCAGCGATAGCACCGGCTGTGAGAAGTTGCAAAACACCGAGTTTATGTGTGGCGGTCTCTCCGAAGAAGTCTGATTTCAAGTGCGCGTAGGTAGGGAAGTAAATAGCAGAGAACGGGACTATCAGCTAATCAGAATACTGTTCAAGACACGTCAAGCATGATACTCACCATCACGAAGAAGACAGGCACTTGCACCCTTGTACAACCCAACAAGACCCAAATTTCGGACAATCCACATCGCAGAGCGTTTCGGGGTTCCCTCCACGCTCTTTGCAAGCTCACCTTGCACTTGGAGACGAATTTTGACAATTTCTAATGGGTTGGTGAAAACCTTAATAATGTAAAATTAGTAAAAATCAATAGCATATTAGTTCAAGGCCACTTACGACTTGACAACCACCGGCAGAGGCACCAGCCAGGATCTCCCATGGCAATTTGATCTTGCCAGTCTCCTTATCGGTAGCGTAACCACGGACCAAGTCATTGACCGTCAATTTGATGGCCTTCTCAGGGGCAACACCGATTAATTGCGGAATGACACCGGAGTACAAACCACGGATGCCCTCATTGCGAATGACCTTTCTGGCGCAATCAATGGAGTTGTTGTACAGTCTCTCTCCCGGTCGAGCACTACGTTGATTCTGCATGCGGGTCTTGACCAAGTCAATGGGGTAGACCATGAAGGCACCAAAGGCACCTGCAATACTTCCAAGACCGAAGTGGTGGGCGGACTCGAGAAGACTCTGCAGAAACGATTTGGCATTTTCTTCCACTTTGGCGATTCCTCCGGAAAGGTTATCTAGGCCGCGATCGGCGGTTTGCCACGACGCATCAATCACCTTTGCGAAATCTTTCAAGGACAATCTCCCGCTAGGAGCTTCCAAGCCTGCAAAGTGGAACAAAATGTCCGCTTCCATGGGTGTGAATTGCGAGAAACGTGTGATGCGCGCGGCTTCATTGAGGAATTCGGCACGGGTGATCTTTCCGTCCGAACTCTTCTTGGTTGCCTCCCGAATAATAACATCAATCATATCCATCTCACGGATGATATTTTGAAAGGCGCGCACGTTGGCGTAGGAAATCTTGCTTCCGGACGATATGTTACACAAGGTAGGGAGGTGTTCTAGGAGGTAGTCGGAAAGCTTATGTTTCGAGGTCTCAAGGATAATGCGCTGAAAGTCTTCTGGTGCGATATATCCATCACCGTCCTTGTCGAAAAGGTGGAATGCCTGGCGTATACGCTCTCCTTGAAGTCCGCGAAGCATCTGGGCGAATTGAGGGTAGGTCATGTCATGGCGAGTTTTCTTTCTTCCGATATACAACGAAGCCCACTCGGAGTTCCAGTCGAACGGGATAGTTTCGGATCCCTTGTTCTGGTCGTACAGCTTTTTGAAGGTCTCGAATTTGATCGCGCCAGTTCCTTCCACATCGAACAAACGGAACGCAATTTCGTATTCAGCGTCGGGCTTTGCTAAGAGGTTCTCGAATGCGGCCCAGTCGGTCAAATTGATACGTCCCTCCCTTCTGCGATCTGCGACGCGGAAAAGGATTCCATATTGATCACGTCGGATTTTGTGCTGAAGTACATTCTATCAGAGACAGCATTGAAATGCGGTAAATGCTAATACTCACATAATCTTGATGTTTGGGCGCAATGGCATCGACGAATTCGTCTTCGGTCATGTAGAGCTCTCCGGAGCTCTCATCCTTGCGCGCATGTTGTATGAAGTTGGTCTTGATCTGCTGCGACACTGAAAGCTCCTCCTCCTGGGTTCCGACCAAGGTTGCCTTGACGGCTGCGGTGACTTTTGACATGCTGTAACCGGCTTTCTAGAAATCTATCGCTAAGAAATGATGGAAACGATGGAATTGCGATGACCGATGGTTCATATGCTGGGGTCGGTCAATTGACGATTAGTAAAGGGAGCAATAACAAACGGCGCCTCTTTTGTGAACCAACCGAGAACAAAACAAAGAAATGAGAATGAAATATGGAAATAAGATAAGAAATGCCCTCAACAAGCAATCGCAACACACGAATAACACAATCTACAGTGTATGCGTGGAAAGGCATGAAGCGAAAGACGAGTCACAGCGAATCTCCACAGAAAACATTCAGTCAGTCAGGGCAGGCCCGCTCGGCGGCAATTTGATAGCGAAAAGTTTTTGCCCCGAACCACGAGAGGCACACCGCCTTTGCCGGCTGCTCCTTCTGTTCCTGGCCTGAACTGCCTGTTCGGACTTGTGACCGCMCCTGCCATGCCAGCATTTAACCGAGTCTCTTTTCTTTTTCTCTTATAACTAACCGATGCATACCATCACAGATTATATAACTACTGAAGTGTCCTTCACCTCTCTCGATTCGTTCTATTGTTGATAATACATATGTATACGGATAAAATATCCCCCACGCCCTGCTGTAAGGAGTGCGGCATTTTCTCCCAATCACGGCCTGTCTCGATCTGGCAAGTATAGCGGACACGCAAGTGCCGCCGGCTCGGAGAAGGTCCGTCTGCTTCACACGCCGTCTTCATGTGTTCAGAAGCAAGCGCTGGTTGTACATTATGTGCATCGTGCCCGTATAGGTAATAGCGATCGAGAACAGTCACCGAGCTCCTGAATGATCCGATGTTTGATCTATTTCTGCGCGCCTCGTGACTTGTGACGGAGTCGAGGCCACCCAGTGGATACGTTTCCCCGCACCAACCGCCGACTTACTCCAATTCTTCCACCGAAAGATCCGGAGACATTACATATACATTGGAGATCTTCAGAGTGACTGATGAAACGCATCGATCTGATGCGATTCTTATACCGCTTAACCATCGCATCACCTACGTTGCCGTTTGGATCTCCTGCGAGTAACCACCGTCTCGGCTGCCTGGACAACAAGATCTTCTTTCTTAACCGGCTTGGTATCATCGTCTTCAAGTGGCCGCTTAACAGCAACCGTAGATGTAATAGTCGTCTTCACCGGCACATCATCTTCCTGCTTGACTTTAACCTCCACCTTAGTAGCCAGCCGATCAGAAAAACTTCTGAGATCTGCCGTAAACAAAACACTATGAGCCCACCCGGCTTCTTTGCCCCAGAGTTTGCGAAAGTGTGCTCCAACGGCATCGTAGGTGGCTTTCGTCAAGGACTTGTTACCGCCCTTGCCGAACTTATAATCTCGTTGCGCAATTTGCCAGACTGATTGGTATTTTGTCAGTCAAAAAGTTCCTGCATCGAATCAAATATGCGTCACTGACCGTGTGTGTCGACCGGTACTGCTTCTCCCCAGCCAAGACCCATTAAGCAAACGCAGTCAGCCACCTTAGGCCCGACGCCTTGTAGTTCGAGAAGTTTTTCATGTGCGTCGCGATATCCCTCTCTACCTTCAGGACGCATTTCTCCTCCCGGGCTCGGCGCACAGCCAAACGCAGGACTCTCAGGATTGCGCAGAGAGTCTAACCATCCCTTTTCCTTTTCTGAAACCATAATCGCAGTCTGATATATATATTTCGCACGATAACCAAACCCCAATTCTCTAAGTCGTGCTTCAACATCCTTGCCTGTCAAAGCTTCTGGTGGTGGGAAATCGTGGTAGGATCGATCGTCAATGGTAGCCACCAGATCACCGTAATTTGTGCAGAGTTTCTCTACCATTTGCGATATGCGGGCTATGTTGTTGTTACTACTGCATATAAATGACACCAGAGCCTCCCAGGCATCCTGTCGTAGAATACGGATGCCCGTGAAGTTGGGCGCTTTTTTCTTGAAATTAGGGTCGGAGCCAGACCATTGGTCGTATAGATCGGTAAGGTTGGACGTCAGGTTGAGGTAATGAGTGACTATTTCGCGCGTTTCGTCTGATGCGTTTACTGTACCATTCGTCGGAAGCGAAGGCGTAACCAGGGGTTTTCGGGCAGCGCAAGATCGATAATACAAGTACGACGGGTCCTGTCGCAATGATATGAGACGCCCGCGAAGGACGCACCGCCATTCGTCATTGTCCGACGTTTGCTGCCATCTATCCAAAGCTCAATTAGCTTGCTTCTGAAAATGACTTCGTGTCCACCGACCTGAAAGATTGGCCGCATCTCAACGTGGTATTGATACAGAGCTCACTCAGACTGATGGGCAATTTGCGCCATTCTGTAAAATGTGCGGCCATTATGTAAATGAATGACTGAAAAGAACGCTTGCGCTCAACCCATACCGAAAAAAAGCCTCGATGTCCCCAACAGCATGAAAAGAAGCTCCGCAAAATACCTAACCCAAGCTCCGATAGGCGGGATAGACGCAGCGCGCTAAGTTCCGCGCTAGACGCCGGGCTCTTCTCAGAATTTGTCTGGACCATCCCAGCCGCCTTGGACAAAAGATTTGTAGCAAAGAGAGCAACGTCGAGCCATCGTTTCTCTTCTTTCGCGTACAATTTGTGTTCTCTCACATATATCATCTCATCTTTCTTCTCACAATTTTCTTTTTATCATCGCGATCGTGTAGGTGACTTCAGGTGGTGATCTTTAGCTTCGATCTTGCCAGGCTTGAACGGGATCAAAATGAACGGCGACGCATATTCTTCGAGAGGCAAGCCATCAAACAAGCATACTACTTGGACGAACTCGACTAACATATAATTTCAGACTCCGGTCGCTCTAGGGATCATTACGTAAGGATTCCTCCTACCTCATCCTACGACTATTCGAACCATACTGATTACATCTACAAACAGAGGGACGAAAGAAGAGATCGAGGCGAACGTGATAGAGGCGAACGACGACGCTCCAGATCGCCCCATCATGGCCCCGGACGAGGTTCGCGCCGCGAAGCCGAGGGAGACTCATATTCATCCAGTCGCGATTACAGAGCTAGGGAACGCGAAGACCGATATTCTGGTCGACGGGAGGAGCGAGAATGGGACAGAGATCGAGGCGATCGTCGTCGCAGGGAGCCTGAGGAGCGGCCAGCGCGACGAGAACGAGGCGATCGAGGCGACCTCTTTGAGGACCGACCACGTCGCCGAGAGCGCGAGGGACGAGACAGGGGAGAACAACGAAGACGAAGCGCAACACCTCCCAAGAAAAGAGAGCCAACACCTGATTTGACTAACGTTGTTTCTGTGTTGGAGCGAAAGCGTCGTTTGACCCAATGGGATATCAAGCCTCCCGGATACGAGAACGTTACTGCTGAGCAAGCCAAGATTTCCGGCATGTTCCCGCTCCCAGGAGCTCCTCGTCAGCAAGCAGTCGACCCAAGTCGTCTTCAAGCCCTCGTAAACCAACCTGCGGCGGCTGCCACTGAAAGTTCTGCTCTGCGACCATCCAACTCAAGACAAGCCAAGCGCTTATTTGCTCACAATCTTCCTCCCAACGCAACTGACGCAGCTCTTGTCTCATTCTTCAACCTGCAACTAAACGGGTTGAATGTCATTGAGAGTATCGACCCGTGTGTTTCTTCCCAGATTTCCAAGGATCACTCGTTTGCACTTCTGGAGTTTAAAGGTGCCAATGAAGCTACTGTTGCACTTGCCTTGGATGGCATCACAATGGAAGAACACGAAGCAGTGGCTACGGCCAACGGGGGCGCTCGAGGCTTGGAATTGCGCCGACCCAAGGACTACATTGTCCCGTCCGCACCAGAAGACCAACCGCCGTACCAAGAGGGTGTGATCTCCAATCAAGTCCCCGACTCGCCAAACAAGCTTTGCGTGACAAACATTCCTCTTTATATTCCAGAAGAGCCAGTGACCATGCTCCTGAAGTCTATTGGTGAATTAAAAGCGTTTGTGCTGGTCAAGGATAGTGGTACAGATGAGTCTCGAGTAAGTCGCATCTCAGACCGACGATATGGGTCTACTTACTAACTTCCATTAGGGTATCGCATTCTGCGAATACGTCGATGCCGCAGCGACTGCTATTGCAGTGGAAAGTCTGAACGGCATGGAACTAGGCGATAAGCATCTCAAGATTACACATGCTAGTATCGGAGTTACCCAAGCAGCTGGCCTTGATATGGGCGTCAATGCGATGTCAATGTTCGCGAAGACAACATCTGCAGATCTAGAGACCACCCGCGTTCTTCAGTTGCTGAACATGGTCACAGCGGATGAACTAATCAACAATGAGGACTACGAAGGTATGTACACCATTACACATTCCAGTACGAACTTTTTTATAGATTTTGCTAACTCGACGTTCCAGAAATCCTTGAGGATGTGCAAGAGGAGTGCAGCAAATATGGCCAAGTACTCGATCTCAAGATCCCCCGACCAGCCGGTGGCAGCCGACAGTCCGCTGGAGTGGGCAAGATATTCGTCAAGTTTGATACCGTGGAGTCGGCAACCAATGCCCTCAAAGCGCTTGCGGGCCGAAAGTTTTCAGACCGTACAGTTGTGACAACCTATTTCCCAGAGGTGAGTTGTTCATGTGTGTTGATAAATGATGGTTACTGACAGACTTAATAGGAGAGTTTCGAGGTTGATGCGTGGTAATACAACAAAACTGAGATAATGTGATGTGTCCCAATTATACCCTATAGCAACACATCGGAGGTTTCGTGGTATACTTTAAGATACCGCTCTCAAGACCGGGGGAATACCAGATTCTGGCCTCAAGCCGACGCGAGTTGTTCTACTCTGTTACTGCCCTAGTGTACTTTTACTAGGGAAGACAATCGACCTCTATTGTCCTTGACTTTCAGGGACAATACTCACCAACGGAGAGAGACTCTATCCTCGGTGCTCGCGATCAATGACTGTGGTTTTACTTATTTCTTTTGTGACGCGGTTAAGTGATGTACCATAGCCTTCTCTTACACTTACATTCGATGTTCTTTATGTAGTCTTTTGGGCAATGGTGCTGCTGTACTTGAAATGAAAAAGAGAGTCTTGAGCAATTTTTCATTTTTGACAGGTCTTTTTGCCTGCCTTAGATCCTAAATGGTTCGCTTCGTAGTTGATTGATGTTCGGTACTAAAATGTATCCAAGGGAAATCGATGTATCTCTCTAGGCCTACACAGCCTCAATTCACGGATTTTGGTAATCATCCAAAGTTCTTATTGGGTACTGCACCTAGTCACAACTCAATCCAGAAAGCCTCAAGCTTTGGATGGCTTGCCTAGGAGCTTTTGACTACAGTAACATCCATAATTATCTCAAGTGTTCCGAGGTTTATCTCGTCGTCAAGCTCATGGTTCTAGTACCATTATCCATAAATAATGATGCCTTTACCCGACTTTCCCATCCAGATGAAGTAACAAAGCTGGTGGTACAGACTCGGGACAGAAGGTGTCGGAGTGACTTTATGCAGGGCTGTTCAAGGATGCCAGTCATACTTACGACGCCGAGTCTGAGGTAGATAGATGATTCAATTAATGCAAAACGACTTCCATTTCTATGAAAAGGTCTCGGTGAGGACTTCGTCATCGGAGTGCCATCATCATGCAAAACCACGAGCACGACACATCAGCACTGTCTCACCATCCTCTCTCGCTCCTCCAGATAACAAAATCCCCAGTTAACCCGATGATATCACAATTTGAATATCTGATAATGTGGCCGGACCAAGAATGCAACACCGTTAAGAATCCTATCGGCACTTTTCGCTGTCACACTGTGTCACTGATCCTTCGGTTCAGGGTAGCAGTGTAGTATATCGATCCTTCGAGATTCCCACGCTACCCTGTGCATCTGTCAGATATACTTCCACCCACGTACGAAATGATCCTTCTGCCCCCTTACGTTTGTTTCATTCTGATACATAACACGGGGTGTTCCGCAGGAGTCTCATGGTAAATGGTGGATAGATGGATTAGTAGATACGTAGTAGATAGTGATACACTAAAGAGAAAGTGGACTGATAAGCACGTAGATAAAAAGATGCGACGTGAATGTAACCCTGAGGCTTTTTCGCTATAGCACTTTTGCCCCTTACCCTTAGTACCCTGCCGACTTACGTACGTCGTAGTGGTTAGACATCTCAAGACGCGAGTGTGAATTGGGTAAAATCAATTGACACAAAACCAATGGCAAAAAAAGGAGCGCGACTCGAACGTTTGAGGCTTGACCTCGAGAGTAAACTTTTTGATGTACGTAAGAAGCCCCTAGTCAAAGTTCGTGAGCAGGACTTCAATTTTGCCTGAATAAATCGACGATTTGCCGATCATCTCCCCAAATGAGGCAGGAAGTTATACCACTTCAGGCCATTACTTTGTGGAGTGAGGTGTAGCTCTCAGACATTTTGGGTAGTTATTACTTTTCCATTTTCCCATGGATGTGGATGTGGGTGTGTGGAATCGATTTCGTCTCCATTTTCTTGTCAAGATTGTAAACTACAATACGAACGCGGTATTCATACAGTACGTACGGGTAATACAGCCAAGCGCATAAGTTACCGAGCGGGTCCTCGGCATGGCATGGCCCGTGTTCCCCTGCTGCACGCTAGTCTTTTTTGCGTTATAAGGCCGTTTCGGCTTTTGCATGGCGTCCACTCAGAAAAGGGCCCCGCTAGACCCCGCCGCTAGCTTGCAGAGCTAATTCGATACTAATGCAGGTTATCATGTCCAGCCTCTCCTAGGCCTTTTCGTCTTTTACACTTGAGTGTCTCTTCTTGTCGGGTTGTCGACGCGGAGCATGCCGAATCCGTGTCGGAGACGTGGTGTGTTTCAGGTTGTGCGATCTCAGTTGAATATGGTTCTTCGCTTGGTTTTAACTTTCTCACAGATTCAGTTTTCGGATGTGCGAACTCTTCATCTGGAATGTATCATACCATCATCAGGCGGGAGATTAGAAGTATTAGCACTTTCAGCCACGGTCTATACAATGATAATTGCGCGACTCAAACCGCGTCTGATAACGCCACGCTGAGAAGCCGTAGCCTCCGCGTACCGTACCCCGTATTCGTGCTCCTGCGGTACAAACCGCGGGTGGTGGCCCAATGAAATTAGTTCCAAGCTAATGTATCTCTGTTTCTATCGTTGTTCCAGAAGGTTACTCTGAACTCGATTACGTCGTATGTACTCCATAGAACCAGCTCGGTCTACAGAGTACGTACAGAAACTACAGACCGGATGCAGTAGTCGACAGAGGATCCAAATATTGAGTACAACATAAACTTTGATAATCGCACGGTACCTACGTCAACGAATATTACAAACCGAACTAGCTACGCATTAGTCAAAGCCTAACCGACGGAAAAGTAAAAGTGCATATGTAAATCCAAGGGGGCAAAGAACGCCGGGAGATCGATGAATTGGCACAGCTGCAATCGAGTCGCAATCCATCAATGTTGGCCTGAGTCGCGACTCGTTATTTTCATTTACTTGCATACGTACGGGGTACGTACTGCCATGAGAACGATAGGCTGTTTGTTCATGAGCCTAGGTCCTTGGGGCAAGCCCTACAAAATTACTCCGCACTTTACCAACAGCAAAAATAGACGCTAAGCCGGATCCGGCACCAACATGAGAGTCATGTTTTAGGGTTATCCGAGGTTAGTTGGACGCAATTTATATTTGTTCATGACATATGATTCTACGCGACAATCCTTTCAAAAGTGACCGAAGAAGAGTCTACAAAAAAGATCAATAATGTTGATCCAAGGGTGAATCTCCAGTAGTTACCAACTCAGGAGCGATCTAGGCACGTGCTCACAGCACTAATTACTAGCAACACCTGCTATTTAATTTCAAGGTCTATATTTGAGAGATCGGCGTTCATGTTTTGTCCAAAGTAACTTTTTTTGTACCATGCTCAGGCCGATATAGTTCGGCGGCATGTGCTCGAACTTCCAGGTTCACGGGTTGAGCAAGGGGGGTTTAAGTTTGCAGATCGAACGTGGTCTATTGAGTTCGACTAAGTACGGAATATCCTTGAAACAAACACTCAATAGAATCACTCGGTCATGACATGCAGAACGTCTTTACTAAGAATTGATGTGGACATTAAGCGTACAGTTGTCTCATCTTAACTTAAGTCAAACATGGAACTGGTTCGGCATTTGCTCTTATTTCTAAACCTAATAGACGAGTATACGTCTTAACGAACCATAATCATCGCCAGCTTAGCAGACGGGTCGAAATTGAACTTTCGAGATCGATGCCGATCTCAATTGATAAAACCCTGTTCTTAACAGATGTTTACAGTAGTTTCAAGAATCCGGAGAAATATTTCCTTTTCACGCAAAACCTTTTCTTTGTGTTCAGAGGCAATTTGCATATGAACGCAGGTAAGCTAAGTGAATCAGAGGAGAAACGTAATAGGAGACCTTGGGCCTCGGGACCTTTCCCACCGAATTTCCTGCCTTTGCATGTGTACGTAATACGTACAGCCCACACCTGGATGTTGAAGCCATTTCATTTTCTTCAATAAAAATTAATCTGAATTATGCAGCCGTGCGTGAGTGGCGAGATGAATGCGGAGCACCGAGGACAACATGCATGGATTATTGGGTATAATTGATTAATTGAATTAATTTGTAATGTAATCATTGAAGGCTGGTTAGGGTATACAACCTACCACAGTAGGTACTGTTCAATGAAAAATGATAAAAGTCAAAGCTAGACTAGACAAACATGGAATGAGGGACATAAGTGTACATATAAGCATTTTCGACTTTTTCCCGGGAAACAACTGTCCACACAGAAAGCCCATAGCTGATAAAACATCATGTGTGATAACACCTGCCGGCAACGCCATGCTGGAATAAGGTATAAGCGAACAAGCGCAGCGCACATAAGAGTGATAAGTTGATAGATAAAAAAAAATAGAGATGTGACCAGTGAGTGTGGGCAAAGAAATTATTATCTGTAGCGAGGGTTATGATTGCTCATCTGAGAATTCGATCGAGCAAAAGTGCTAGTAGCATCCCAGGTGAAGTTGGTAGGGCTTCTCTGTCCGGTGGGGGGACGCGGCGTCGAGAAGCTCATTGTAGGACGAGTGTAACTGGCTTGCCGCGAGTGAGTGCTGAGTTCAATGTCCTTTCCATCGACTTCTTCTTCGTCTACACGACCATGCATGTATGCTGGCGTAGGTGAGCGCACCTCAGATGGTGTCGGCTCAGGTGTCTTCATGGTATTCTGGTGGCTGAGCATCTCATAGTTGCGATTATCTCCAAAGCGAGAACGTGCATCCACCGAGACAAACTCGACATTCTTGGCAAAGAGTCCTTGCCAGTACTCAAGCCACCCTCGGAGCATAGTCATGCGCACTGTGAAGATAAAGTTCCAGAAACTGGCTATACAAAGAAGCACCAGTGCTGCGTCCAATGCTGCCTCGGTCAGGCCAAGAGCAGAGGCCTCTGCTGTACATTTTGCGGGGTCCTGGAACTCTGCCAGACAGGTCAACCACGGTGTGGCTTTCTTGAGGTTGGAAGCGTTGACAGCCAGATCGCTATCGAGTTGCAGGAAAGTAACCGCCAAATAGATGACATTGGCGAGAATGACCATGACAAGAGCCATTGATCGCCACTGTAGTTTGAGAACTCGTCGCACGCGCCTGTATGCCTGTCGAGCAGTTGCCGTGCGCGAACTGGATGTATACGACGGCAGCCCCGAATTCGAGGTACTTGTAGGATCTGATGGGTCGAAAAGTGCCTTAATATAGACGTACATGCAGTATCCCATGGTCACGAATTGAAGAATAAGACCCATTCCACCAAACACCAAGACTGGAATCCAGTAATCATGAAGACTATCTTGGCTGTTGATATGGCATACGCTGCCGAATCGATAGGAAACTCCTGTGAAAACCAGCATCAAAGCGAGGATGAGAACGGGTAGGCCCAATCCCACTGCGAAGGCGATCCACATGAACACAGGTCCAATGATCACCTCCCAACAGACCTGTAGGTGAAGCGCAATTGTTCGCAAAAGACTCCATGTAACACAGGCAGCACCGCCGAACAACAAGATAGCACCTGTAAACGCACAAGACCAGTCCGTGTGCATATCATTTGGCGTAATCGCATCATTGCATTGTTGTGGTTTGGTTCCCAGCGGAATGATAAGAGGAATCTGGAGACAGACGACGGACAACGTGAAACAGACGGTGATGTAGTTTCGATTCGTGAATTTGACGGGGAGGACAGCCCAGCTGACGAGGAGGAAGACTGTTAACGGTAGTAGCGCAACACCGAGCCACCCGATTGCTTCATTCTTCTTGTCCACTCCTAATGAAGGCTTTGTCAGTATGTCGCTATATGACTAATTGCAGTCTTCGAAGTGGTTGCTCACCACCGGGGTATCTCCAATCTGCTAAAGGACATGGTAAACAGCAATTGAGTCCTTCGGCAATAGGTTCACAAAATCGACCAGGGATGTCTACGATAAGTCATTAGCACTATTCGATCCGTTTCCTTTCATTCCGTTTGTTCGTCGCTTACATCCCGATGAATTCGCGTAAAGACTCTCTTGTATGAAAGGTGGGGGGCATAAGCCCGATGTACTCGTCATTGTTATCGTCCTCTTGTTTAATGCGCTGAATGTGCTCTTGGGTGAACCGGATATTTGCTGTGTTGTATGTAATGAACGACTACCTCATGGTTCGAGGGTTAAAGGAAAGACTGCATCCAGGCAGTCAAGCAATGCCCGTCTGCTCAAGAGGGACAGACAATTGCCTCTTCACGATAGACAACGGCGATGTTGAAATGGCGTCGTAACCAACAGAGGGGGGAAATAAAATTATAAACGATGTCTGGGGCGCGCGGAAGTATTTACACTAATAAAAGTAATCGGCCAGGGCTGAGGAGGAGCCAGGACGCTACTGATATACCAAAACCCATCGACAAGGGTGGCCGGTCTGGAGCACAGATCCACAGAGCTATTTGGTCTTCATATGGACTTACACTGGTAGGGGCAAATGATAGTAGCGCGTGTCCGGTATCGAAGCCCACCCGATGAGGGCCTATGGTGCTCTCCGGGGCTTGCAAGCCCGTAAGACGAATGGGCCATTGGGTGAGATCCTGAGGGGAGGAGGGGTCTCTGAGTGGTCCGAGGAAGAAAAATGCCATGGGTGCCGTAAGATTCAGTAGCCTGAGTGGTCCCACAATCACAGAGACGCTAGTTTGGAATTGAGTACGCCGTATTTTGGTACTTTGGCTCACACAGAGATCTTTCCAACTGTTGAAAGTTGAATGGTGGCAGTACCTGCATTGGCTGGACAAGCGGGGACTCTTAAGTCTTAGGGCAAGACTTCCCTCCAATAGGCACCTTCGGGTATAGTGCGGAACAGTGGTTTCATCGACAAATACGACCTAGTGTGAGAAAGTCAAATGTGCCATACGGAAAATACCAGTATGGCATGATACGATACCGTATTATTTACGACGCGGTTCGTATTGCATCGGTTCTGCATCTTCCCCGTGCGTAACCGTACTATCGGCCCACTCCGGTGTCCGCTAGTACATGCATGAACCAATTGAAATTAGAGACACGATGGAATTGTGCGTATCTGTATTGTCAAATTCTCCCTCTTGGTATACACGGCACAGCGAGGCGGATACTTGCCGTCTTATACTACTATTTTCGCAGCCAAGCACACGATGGTCGAGTTAGGCAATAGCATCAGGGGAGATTTCAGCAATTCTAGAACATGGATGAACCGTCGAACTTGCAAAGTGTTTGGTAAAAGTTGACTGCGGCGTGATTTTCTGGATGCCACTTTACCCTAAACATGTCGTAATCGGAATCTCCATCTCATCCCTCCATCTTGAAAATTATACTTACCATGAGTCGTCCAATGTATCAGATTCTCCTTTGCATTGATGGGGTTTGATGAGATCCCTTGGTCCGTTACATACAAGTTCAAAAGCATTGTGGATGCGGTACAAAGCCCAATGCGCAATGACATGGCAAGGCCCAGGAGAATCATCGGAGCAAGTGGAGGTTCTTTAGATTGCTTTGCCGATGTAGCAATCTAATCTCTATCCGTAATCACTGATCACTGCTCAGAGAGGCAGGTGTTGGAACTTTGTTGGGACCTCGAACGCATCAAGGGTACTTTGAACCCTGCACATAACCAGATAGTCGAGCCGCGCTATTATGTACGTACTTTGACTAAGCTTGTTCAATATCAGAGCTATTATTACGACTCCTTTTTGTAGGGTTTGCCACGGCCCAGGAACGGTCATGCAACTATTCAGCCTGACTCTTCTCACAATAAAATCATGAATTAAGATTAAACTCGTGTAGAGCCGTGACTAAAGTACTTTATCTAGGTTTTTTATGGAGTACTCGACTACCCCGTAACTTATCAGAAGTCCTTTGATGCATGTCATGCCATGATACTCTAACCCAGAGGAAGTAAGGCTGACCGAACGCGCAAGGCGCTTTAGGGTGAACAAATTAAATATGCCTCAGCCGCAGAGCACCGCGTTGCCGCTAAGCTCTAGGCACCTGAAAACTTGAACAAGGATTAGAGAGACAAGAAATCAAAGGGCATCTCGCGTGCCTAGGGAGGTTCGAAAATGGATGAATGAGCAGTCACCACTTACGACGCCAGGTTTCTGCTTCGTCACCTTGCTGTGCCGTCTATAAATAGAGAAAGGTACACAGGAAAATACTTCCTGAACTCCTGTCTCACAACTTGGAATAGTCTCTGCTTCTCTACGTACCGCGGAGTACTCTCCATTCACCCAGAGGTATGTAGCGACTACGCAATGGCCGGACTGTTTGTTTTTGGTTATTTTATATGTATGATCGTATGGTACGTACCTGCTTGGAGCGATGGAACGTCGCCAGTGCGACGCCATGTGCTTGACAGTCTGACTAAGGTCGTCTCGTTTTTGACCCACATAATTTGTCTCTTTTCTTTTTTTGAACTCGATGGATTTCGGACGTTGTTCCTAAAAGGAGATGGCAACATCTTGCCTTAAACATTAAGTTGAGGAAGTTGAAACAAGAGATTTGCATCATCATCCACTTCCAGGATACGGAAGAAAGCTAGAAAACGTGCAAAAAAGTTTCAAGCAGTTTCAACTGTGAACTGGCGTCGGCCCGCCCGTTCGCGTTCCGGGAATGTGAACACTTTTCGTACTGATTGATGGGTTTGGCGGCCAATGAACTCAACTTGCTCTAATGTGGTGTTGCGAATGAAATGACCTCTCAAACCCCAAATTCCAATGGTGACATGATCTAGCGTGAGAAGCAAGGCCAACTACCGAATCCGAAGTGATTCACCTTGCACAATCTGCGGAAATTCCGCCTCTGTAGGAGGATTCCGCCACCGTGCGTTGACACGTGACTCCATATGAAAGAGTTTCACCTGGAGCGCTTCAGGAACCGGAGTCTTCGATTCGATTCGATTTTGAAAAATTGGCAACTGATCTCAATAAACTGATAAGATCACAAAGTTTTGTAAATGAGCTCACCAAAGCGAAGGAAAAGAGAACAAACGGCGATTGAACCCTAACACTATTTTAGGGCACACACGTCACCTGATATCGGGGAATGACAATTAAAATGTTCCACTCTTCAATATTTGAAGCTCTGCTAATAGTAGCAATAAATATTTTACAGAACTTGGTAATGCTTATTCCTTGAGATTTGGTATTTCGTTTTCGTGAAATCGTCTTTCAATTGTATTGATTGAAATATACGTTAATCGTCGAGTTACCCGAGTACTCGGTGATTTTTCAGAATCCCACTACTATTTGCTTCTTCAATATGCACTATTATTCCTTCCACTCCCTGCAGTTGACCAATGATGATATTTGCAAGGGTTGACAAAAGAAAAAGCAAAGGAAGGCAAGGGAGCAAAGCCAGCTGATCTACACGTTCTGCACTCTCAATGGTCAATTGACTCGACCGCAGCGTCTGTCCGTCACATCCAATCGTAGCCGCGCTGAGCCTCGTCTCCTTGACAATGACAAGGGTGACAGCTTAAACGCTGAGAGCTCATCGAAAGGCTGTCCGGTCTGGCCATTGGCTTTATATATCGTGTATTTAAGCTGTTGGGGTCTGCATAGCAATAGAATTATGATAGAAGCTGCACCGGACAAAAGAGATTGAGCAAACAACCAACCAACCAAGACTGCAGAAGTAAACTCTGTGTTACGGGGATTGCTATTCCAACCATGCTATGCCGACCGGCTCAACCCCAAAATTATCGTGTTTTATGAAACATTGATCTCGCCCTTGACCAAACCCGGGTCTGCGTTATGTATCGGGTTTCTCTCCGGTGTGATCACGAGCATCTTTGGGGTCCCCGCATCTGATGATTAAACCGGGGCCGATGCGTGGTTTCCTCACGGTGCTCACCTCGTACTCGGGATAGCTTGGACGTGAAGCGGCTTGTTGACAAGGAAATGCGACTTAACTACTGGAGCATACTTACCTAAATCCCGAAAACATCCATACCTTCGGAAGTAACTGTTGCATTATGCCGATTATCGCTAGATTTGCATTGGCCAGTATCCTGGATCTAGTCCCCATCTTCCTTACCATGAGGTGAAAACGTGGTCTGAGAGCCGGTTGGGTCCGACGTGGGAGTCCCTCCAAGACTTTGTCCCCAGTTATATCAATACCCCGCGGAGTTCTATCCTCATCTGGGGGTCGGGAGGACTATTTCTTGGAAATTTGTCAAATTGATTGGTGACTAGACTCAGCGGAGTGGCATCCATAGGATTCCCAAGACTTTTCCCCGCATGTTAGAAAGAAGAGTCGGCTGTATAAATATGACCGGAATTCTTCAACATGTCAACATGATATCGGGCTTTTCTCTGTTCTGACTGCACATTTACATCAGAAGATAACTGCTGCCCACCATGGCCGGCGGAGCAAAAAAACCGGTGAACATTTTTCGCCTAAAGGACCTGGATGAACCCAAGCAAGTCTTCAACTGGAGGCTTTGGCTTGCGGTCGTTTCATTCGGCCTCATGGGCGCTGCCCGGGGCGTTGATGAAGGCTTGATCTCAGGCGCCTTCAATTCTAAGGATTTCCAGAATTACATCCACTACCAATCATATAGCAAAGTCGAACAGACCAACATCAAGGGAAACGTTACCGCTATGGTACAAATAGGATCCGTCGGAGGAGCTCTGTTGTAAGCTGGGTTCTAGGCATGCTTATAAGTTTCAATCGCTGACTCCATGTGCTTCCTTATGTAGTGCTTTTTTGGTCTGTGATCGCATTGGCCGTATCTGGGCAACTCGCCAGCTTTGTCTTCTATGGATTGTTGGAATCGCCATCTTCATGGGTAACGGCGGCAACCTGGGTGCTGCCTATGCTGGTCGTTTTATTGCCGGACTCGGTATTGGTCAGACAGTCGTTGTAGCGCCTGTGTATCTTGCAGAAATCGTAAGTTTTCTACCTCCATCGACGATAAAGAATTGTTCTATCATCATATGACTAACTTATACCATTAGGCGCCTGCTTCAATTCGTGGTCTATGTACCTGTGTCTTTACTGGCTTTGTCTATCTGGGCATTGTGCTTGCTTATTTTGCAAATTATGGCTGCCAGGTCAATCTCGGTGATACTACTCGCAAGCGATGGGTGCGTGTGATTGCCTCACAAAAATACTTACACTTGCCAGTTCTGACAGCATATAGCTTATTCCTACGAGTCTCCACATCATGTTCGCTGGCGTCATCTTTATCTTGTCCTTCTTTCAGCATGAGTCCCCACGGTATCTGGTCAAACGCGGTCAGATTGAAAAAGCTATCGCAACCCTATCGAGAGTTCGCAACTTGCCCCCTGATCATGAATACGTTGTTCGCGAGATTGGCATGATCGAAGCCACGCATCACGCTGAAATGGAGGCTACTATGGGATCTGGTCCCATAGGAGTTCTCAAGGAAGCCTTCTTAATTCCATCGAATCTATATCGAGTTTACCTCACCTTCATGGCTCAGATTCTATCTCAGTGGTCTGGGGCCGGCAGCATTACGATATATGCTCCGGACCTTTTCAAGCTGCTCGGAATCACTGGTAACAACGAGGGTTTACTAGTCAGTGCTGTCTTTGGTATCATCAAATTGATTGCCGCAGTTGCCTGTGCTCTTTTCTTGGTCGATGTCATTGGACGCAAGCGAGCCCTCCTGCTAGGCATCATCCTTCAAGCAATCTCTATGATCTATATTGCCGGATTCTTGACTGCCGTCCCCCAAATGGGTGTGGTCAGTACTTTCCAGCTACCAGCTAGTCAGAAAGGCGCTAGCACAGGAGCAATCGTGATGATCTACCTTTCTGGTGTTGGATGGGCTTTAGGTTGGAATTCTATGCAGTATCTCCTGACTGCGGAGTTGTTCCCTCTCCGCATCCGTGCTCTTTGCACTTCAATGGCCATGACTCTACATTTTGCCAACCAGTATGGCAACTCGCGTGCAGTGCCCAACATGCTTCTCCCCACAAGCCAAGGTGGAATTGATCCCAAGGGTACGTTCTGGTGCTTTGCTGCTATTACCATTCTTGGTGGAGTCTGGGTTTGGTTCAGTATTCCGGAAACTGCTGGCCGCTCGCTAGAAAGTATGGATCGGCTTTTTGCCCTCCCGTGGTACAAGATCGGAAGATATGGTAATAAGGATGCGGAGGAGCAGGATCGAGTTGTGGACAACAAGATGGAGATGGTGGCGCAATCTTATGGCACGGCTCAGCATGTTGAAGGCAACGTTTCTTCAAGCAGGGTTTGAGCAGAATCATTTTATATGTTGGGAGAGAAGGGGGGATCCAGGAGGAAGACGACTGTTTTATCTCGTACTCGACTTTTACCTTAAAAGACCCAGTGTCGTGCTAAATACTTCTGAAGTATGCGAGACTGATTGAGTAGAAAGAGAGTAGCTCTTGATTTAGCTAGAATGTAAATTGTGAGTTCCAATGTATCAATTTACTGCGATTGTAATAAGTATTTTATGAACACTAGATCATTATAAACTCAATTGAAAAAGTCACATGACCACTGAAGAGATCTCATAAGTGGTACGTTTTAAGTACGTAGTAGAATTGAGCGCCTCAAGGCAGCTGAACAGACAAAACTGTAATCTCGGATCTAGCCATAAGGCTCACAAATGGCTTCTAAAGCTATGTGTAGATCCTTGGTTCGCCATTACACATGCCGAGAGACTTTTCTAAACGCCACACGTCACTAATGTTGGTCATTGGCTGATCATTCAAGGCTGACTCTTTTTTATCTGTTTGGCGATACAAGATGGACTGAATATCCCGTTACGACTTGAGTCGACTGACTCATTCAGCAGGAGTCATTCCACTCATGGCTTTCAGCGCGAGAGTTACCAATAGCACCATCACATTACGCAACCGAGCACGACTCGGTGATATGTTAGGAATTGTATACAGCTTTCCTATGAACGAATCTGTACGCCGCTCTGGAGATTACTAGGATAGCTTTACTGCCGATGGGTTAATCAAATTCTGTACATGTTTCATACAACAGTTTGACCATTATGATTATTGTAAAATGAGTCGTAGATTTCTGAGCCGCTCTGACCCTTCCGAGTCTTACGAGATGATCCTGGCTAGATTCATACTTTATCGGTCCTTAGTTTGGTGTCGCTATAGGCTCGAGGTAAAAGTCCAGAAGATAAAGTAGACTGAAAGTGTCTGAGCAGACGACATATCCCCGGTCTATCAGACAGTCAAACTGCTGAGTAACGAGTTCTGGGTTTGTGCTACATCCTTGACCTTTCCATATGCATCTCGCACGGTCAGGACTCGTGGGGGGCCATCTTCTCCAAAGAGAGGTGTGATTGCACCCGCGTCAAGCTCCTGTTGTACTTTTGAGCTGACTTCGCTCCATCTCGCATTCGTATCCTCTTCAGCATCGTATGGATATAGCCATCGATTCTAGTTCTCTGTTAGATGATTCGTTCAATACATCGGCTTGGTAAATCCAATCATACCTTGATCTTGATGTCATCTGGATCGAACTCTGTACCGTCATTCATATGCTTCAACGCATTATGCCATCTATTCCTCAAATCTTCGCCAGATAGTTGCGACTGGCGCACTCGGTCGAAGCGCAATTTTTCGTATACTCTAGTCTACATCATGTCAATAATACCGATCAGAAGGTCACACGAACGGGAACGCCGACTAACTGCTAATGGTACATTGCCCTTCCCAGCCAACTTCATGCATAACGCCAATACCGCCGAACTCTCCGTCGCTTGCGAAGCTCCTTGTGCACTAGTCGGAAGATGTGGATGACAACTGTCACCCAGCAAAGCAATCTTACCACTCTTACTCACCCATGTCGGTAATGGAGCTCTATAGCAGATCTTCCAGTCAAGACAACTTGGCGTAGCTCTAACAGCCGATGCAATCGATTCATCCCAACCCTGTACAAGTTCGCGTACATCATTCATGTTTCCGGGCTGAAACCAACTTTCTTTAATATCCTCGGTATCCTTGTGGGTAATGATCCAGTTGAACTCTTCTCCATCACGTAGCGTGTTCTGAACGAGATGTTTGTCTTCGCCAATCCATATATTCACACAGTCCTCTTTCAAGTATTCTTGACATTGAGGAACGTCTTTGAGTATTTCACCTTTGAAGTAGGCACGGTAGCATGCATATCCGGAACTCTTAGGCGCATCACTGAAACCGAGTACGAGCTCTCGAGCCCTGGACTTGATGCCGTCTGCTCCAACAATCAAGTCTGCGTAGAATGTTCTTCCGTCCTTGAGCGTAAGACTCGGCGCATCTTCGTCAAAAGAAACAGCTTCATGACCCATGTGGATTGGTATTCCGAGCTGCTTTACACGATTGATGAAAGCAACGTGGTAATCGCCTCGATGTCCGATGTAGCCCGCCATATCCTGTATCAGCACAGATTAGTACTTCTATCCAATTAAGAACCAAAAAGAATGGCAACCACCATAAGCGGCTGCGTCGCCATAATCTCCCCATTATCCCAGCGTCGAATGTGCATGACAGGATTTTTGTTTCCGATCTCAATCAACTCTTCGTACAAGCCCCAGCGTTTGAGGAGCTTGAGCGCGTTCTCCCCAAGACCGAGTGAGTCGCCCAGACGGAGGAATTCGCGCACTTTTTCAAACACGATGACTTCGAAGCCAGCATAGTGCATGGCCATGGCGCAGGCGAGACCTCCCAAGCCTGCACCGACAATAATGACTCGTGTCTTCCCATTTTCGGGGCGAGATGGTATAGATTCTGACATTCTTAGATTGGCTCTGATTGTACTATGCAGGACAAGTAGTCTACTTCTAAATCGGAGAACGGAACAAAATTGAGCACCAAGTAAACCATCATCAACGAGAAGAAATTCAAAGCTTTTCAGGAGATTCAACGTCTGTTCATATATGCGAACAGGAAATATTGAATATGCGGGGGTTTCCTCACTGAAGATACTTTGGCCGTTGCGAAACCATTTCTCCGGATCATTACGCACTACTACGATGGCGTGGTATTAGGTATTTTTAAAGACAGAAAGCTTGATGCAAACTACGGAAGAAATACCGACGGTGAGTGAAGTCTCATGTTAAGCTAATGTTGTTTTGCGCCTTCTTCGATAGGATTATGTCATGTGTTAGGGTTCAGGGTTTCCTATAGTTTTAGCCTTGAATCCGCTCGCTGTAATAGACGGCATTTAAAAGATCAGAGCACTACATTGATGTTGTAGGCATTTCAAAATTAATTTGGACATAATTGCTCATATACATCATAATTCGTAAACTATATCTGCCATATATATCAACTCCTCCATGTCTCTAAACTCAGCCAATCCGGCTCGACAATCGGGGATGGCCATGACGACAATGAGAAACCTAAGACCGCGGGCTCATCGCCTTCCACGGCCCCTTGTGGTTGTTCAGCCTCCATCATTGCCGTGGATGTTGCTGCTGGCGCCGCGGGACTCGCGTAAAAGTTATAGTAATCCGGCATTGTATTCTCGACTTCATGATCGACACCCTCAATAATGTGCAATGTGCGCGCCGCGCTAGACCATATGCTCTTCATCTTTCGACAGCAATCTATACAATGCATCAATGCAGACGGAGAGAAGAGAACGGGGTATGTGGCGCGGTTGAAAAGGTGCATAATAATCGCTGTGAAACAGTAGTAGTTAAAAAACGGCGGGGCAAAGGTCGGGTTGTAGGAGGATGTGAAATGTTCGAGAAGATTTGCAATTGCTACGGCTGCAGAGGTTGCTGCCAAGAGGGAGGGATTATTGCTCTGGGTTTCGTTCGCAGACGTCACGATACTGTTCAAGTATCAGCCGTGTTCCTTCTACTATACAGTTCCTGCAGGAGGTCCGCCTAAACTTACAACGGTCGATGAAGGAGTACTTTGCAATTCCAGAATTGTGTGTGCATTGTGATGACTGGCACAGCCAGTTTCACTCCCTGTTTGATGGTGAGAAAATCAGGCACCCCAGCTTCCCATTCGTCAAGGTCATGCTCCAGTTCATTTAACGTCGCCCAATTCGGCTCTTTGACGCCCACCGAGTAGAATGCTTTATGTATTCGGCCTTGGAGAATGGCTGAGCATCATCAGCACCAATCGAAAGCAAACAAATTAAGGAGGTGGCGACCTACAGAGCTTGACGACTTGTATGAAGCATGATAGAGAATGATCTCTATTCTCATGCAATGTATCTTCAGGGAGTTGAGTGTCGAAGTCATCTTCGTGTATCGCACATGGTCTGCCCTGCCACGCAGAAATGTATCTGTCCAGCACAAAAGCGCCCCACCATATCAGACGTCGAATCTGCATTTCTACGTTGGACATGTTCCGGAAGCACTGAGTTTTCTTCCATACTGAGGGGTCTCGGTGCAACCCTAAGTCTTGGGCCTGAAATGATTTCAATTAGCTTTGATCCTCCTCGTATGCTCTGAGGATTAACATACCATTCGAATCGCTTTTCCTACATACATCCAGCTTATAGAGCCACCTGTGCCGATCTCCCTGTAAGCCATCATAATCAACGCCAGACAGCAGTTGATGCTACTCTGCTCTGTTAAAGCAATTAGCACAGACCGGCTTATTAGTAGCCACACAGGAAAATGGAAGACAAGGACTCACTATGTTGAGCAAGCAAGGTCTCTGCTTTGATCGCATACTCGTCGCCCGGATCGCTATCCTCACGGGAATCGCAATTATCGACGAAACGAGCCGAGAGTGCAAACATTGACAATAAGAGCACCTGAGGAATACGACGTTCAAGCTGATCGAATGCAGACCTTCCTTGTCGAGGCATGCCACGACGGTCTTTACTTAACTGAAAGAGAAATGTCTCTCTGTGCACGACTGGGAAGCACGGATGGACAAAAGTCCAGTAGGCACTGCCAGCATTTTTGTTAGAATCGAGATCGCTTTTGTAAAATTGAGTATAAGATCACGAGAAAAAGGAGACTAACTCAAGAAGTTTATTCTGTAAGGAAATAGGAGGAAGAATCCCTCCTAATATTGCATCTGCCGCAGAAACAATCTCGTCTTCTGTCCGAAATGTAGTGCGTTTGCTTCGTGGCCAGAAGCCAGGGTTGGAAAAGTGCCAAAAGGGAGACACAAATACTCGTGATGCGGTCATCAGATGCAAACCAGACGTTGGTCCATGGTACCGCATCGTCATGTTCTCATCGACCGAGAGATATCCTAAAACTGTCGAACGCTCTGAGCTGCTGTCTGGTTTTCGAGCGTGCGATCTGCCTGGCACGGCAATCTGCCGTTGCTGGGGCTTAATTTCATTCAAATGTTCATCTTCTTCCAAGCTTCGGTTATTACTGTAATTCGTGTCTGTCGCCGAAGAGACTAGGGTCATATCGTCGGTAGGAACAGGGTCAGCTTCCGCCTGTCCTTCTCGTAGTTCGGCAACCAGGCTCTCCAATGAAGCCAGTCTTTGCTCCAAGGTATTCACATATCCCTTTGGGGGCCCTCTTTTCTTCACCGTACGATTGAAAGTACATGCAATGTCAAGGAATCTGCAATTTTCGCAGGTCTTCGTCCCAGGCCTCAGGAGGCATTTTGACTTGGACTTCGAACCTAAGAACATACATCAGTAAAACAAGGGGTTGGATAGGCAAATTTTCAAAGCTAATATCTCGCTTACAGTTGTCACACGCTCTAGAGACCTTTTCAGCTGTTTGGGAGTCCCGCCTTGTCGGGCTTGGTGATTTTGAATTCTCGGCGTTATCGCCGAGTCTGTCTGCCATTGAGTCGGAGTCGGATAAAACGTTGCTGAAGCTTGACGGTCTACAAAAGCAATGATCCTTGTCAGGAACTCGGCGAACATGCTTGTTATTCAGAGAGGAAATAGTATTCTCATGGCCTCGGAGGAAGGTATGTGATAAGGAAGCCTGGGGTTTTGCCGGGACCTGGGGAAGGGTCCCCAAAATGCGGGGAAAGTATTTGCGCGGCGATACTGGTATTACCGTGAGGTACTCTGTTGAACCTGATTCAAGGCTCTGATTTATGTTATTGATGTCTGGAAAATCCTCATTGACATGACTCGACATCCTTGAGTCATACTAGGATGCATTTAGGTGAGATCCTTGAAGCGCAAAGGAGCAAGCACGGTACCCTTCATATTAGAGCACAATTGCGGGTACCATCCGCGAGAACATACGATTCATATATTAAACCAGGAGCGCAATATGTTACCAGCAAGAGACATTGAGGACTACATAATCGTCAGAGTAGAAGTACTAAAGCATACCATCTCGGATGTGTTGATATTACACGTGGAAAAGCGCTTATTAACATCGAAAGCTGTGTACACTAAAGTTTCTTACAAGACGTGAGGTAAAGCAGCCTGAGGCATACGAGATAAATTGATAATCATGTTTCATTATACGTGCATCTTGCTATTCAAGTGACATTGCACGACGTTTGAGCAATCGCGTTTTTATGGTCATGGTAACGGAGGACCTGGAGCCTAAAAATCTTGGGACGAATTAGCGAAGTTCTCGTCAAACTGTATCATGGACAATAATCAATTGAGAGCAGAAAAATCAGAAGTCCAGTTTGTACATCGAGGCAACACCGACGTGAGTCAATGCACCGCTAAAACAAGAGGTACCAGAAATAAGTAAACATTAGGATGTGTCTCATCAGATGAACTGCCAGGGGAATGATAACGACAAAGAATAGAGTATACATACCAATTAGCATGTTCCAATCATACTGTAGGCGCTGGTTTTTGCGTTTTATTTTTGTTAACACGATCAGGTCAAGGGATGTTGAGTGATGACAGTAGAAGAAAGATGGAAAGAAAAAATCAAACAATTATCCGAAGTGGAGCAGGCGGTGAAGGATTCTGCCACAAATGTCAACTCCTTAGCGAAGGCGCCAAGACAGATCACATGATCCACACTCCACCACGAAGAGTTTGCCGAATAAGTCACGATCTTTTCTTGAAGACCTTTGTTTTGCACTCGACAAGTCGCCCAACGCCTACCGACAGACAATCTTCTTCGGCACACACCAGCATTCACAATGGGTCGGTATGTATCATCATCTTATTCCAGCACACTCCCAGTCCGAGCTTCGAAGGCGGCCAGCGTCGCTATCATCCATGTTTGAGATCTCAAAAAATTAACATATCGCAGTCTTCACTCCAAGGGAAAGGGTATCGCCTCCTCGGCCATTCCTTACTCCAGAACTCCCCCAGCATGGCTCAAGACCACCCCCGATCAGGTCACTGACCAGATCTGCAAGCTCGCCAAAAAGGGGTACGTTCGCAACCGCCCATCGATCGATTGATCGCGACGCAAAAAATTCTTAAAATCTAATGATGGTCACAGTGCCACCCCCAGTCAGATCGGTGTTGTCCTCCGTGACAGCCACGGTATTGCCCAGGTCCGCAACGTCACTGGTAAGCTACGACTCAACCTATCCTACAAAAAATCAAGAAATTATTTTGGGAGTGAAGACTAATTATTTCCTCAATAGGTAACAAGATCCTCCGTATCTTGAAGTCCAACGGTACGAATCCCCGCATTCCTCCCCTCGTTACCTCGTAGATCGACGAAAGGTTTTGACCCGGAAAGCGATCGAGCGCTCGCAAATATCACCACATTGGACAATAGTACATTGTTGGAAGTGATTATCTTCCGGCTTGCGGTGCTCGCTCGCTTTCCGTCGGTTCGATACCGATAGTCATATGCACAACCGTGTCAATCTGGCACGTGAAAAAACAATTTTTCTGCCTCTGCTTGGTCAAACACAAGGCTGACAGAGTGACTTTTATTGTAGGCCTCGCTCCTGAGATCCCTGAGGATCTTTACTTCCTCATCAAGAAGGCTGTCTCCGTCCGCAAGCACCTTGAGCGCAACCGCAAGGACAAGGATGGCAAGTTCCGTCTCATTCTCATCGAGTCCCGTATCCACCGTCTCTCTCGTTACTACAAGACCGTCGGTGTCCTCCCTCCCACCTGGAGATACGAGAGCGCCACCGCCAGCACCTTGGTTGCTTAGATGACCAAATCGCGACGGTAGTCTTCGTTTGTGTGGTACGATAACACAAATCAGGATCATATCCGGATCCAGAGTGCCAGTGAAACGAGCATGTTTCTGTCAATATTTCAAAAGACAGGCAATCCATTACCGAGTTCTTCGATTTTACTCGGGGTTCTCTTTGAAAGCTATGAAGTTCACGATTACTATGTAGCCAGTCAATACATTTCTGGGTCGGATAATCAAAAAAAGTTCTAATGGTCTTTTCATTTTTTTTATATCTCGTTTGGACTGTCGTTTTGTAGATACCTGTAGCCTGGAGTTATATACGGCGTTTTCATCAATGACACTCAACGCACTTCATCCCAGCCTTTTCTTCGTGTAAACATTGTATATCATGTATATCTGACCTCCCTCGCCACGGCATTACACAATTCTACCTTGACACCTGCACCCGTCAGAACATGTATCCATAATCGCTGTGTATCACTCAATCGGTCATTCTCCGATTTGACTTCGGAAAACATGACCTCTTTCTTCTCGGGGTTCCAGAGGAAAAGATCAGGGATACCGCCTCCTCGCTGCTGGTATTCTTGTGCCATCACTTTGCACACTGTTGCCAGGGCCGCACCGCTGAAGCACTGCACAATTTCTAAGAGGTCGTCAAGTGCGTACGTCCAGTCTACGCCGACGATACAGGTTTGTTTGGGGAATTCGCTTTCGTGGACTCTGCGTATGATGGATTCGGCCTCGCCGTTGGCGAGTTGAACCAGTCGGTGATTGATCTCTGAAGCACGAGATGGGTAAAAGGCATCTGTATGGAGGTCCAAGGGACAAGTCTGGAAGGGGGTTTGGAAGACGTTGGGGACGTAGGTGAAAAGTATATCATAAAACAGATAGCCAAACTGTAAACAGCAGTTAGTATGAAGTCTGTCCCAGAAGAGATAGTCAAACATACAAGTGTTCGTACAATGCCCCCCTCGGAATGGTAGCCCTTCCAACCATTCTCTCTGTACCAACTCAAGCACATATTCTCAACCCTACATTCTTCGTCATTTTCTCGCTCATCGATCCAGACGGTAGCACGGCCCCTGCGCGTAGATGGTACTGGGCTATCGCCATTTTCTTTTGACTCAACTTGGGACAGGGTCTCTTCTTTCTCAACACGAATTCCCTCTACGGTTCTCTCCAGTGGTCTGGCGAGAAGCACATGCCCAAAATCGTGCTGTTCTCGCTTCACTATCTTCAATGACTTCTCTAGTTTGACGATTCTCTTCTGAAGGTCATAGTGATAGATGACATGGCAATCCGGATCTTGAAGCCCAGCTTCACATGTGCTCAAGGCAATTCTTTTCCAATGCTTTTTCTGAGCCTCGTCAGATCTACCGTCATTCGGTGTTAGTGCCCATAGATAATGTTCTTCCAGCAGAGCTTTTCTCTGGTACCAAGCGCCACGCCGCGCAGCGTGGAAGAGCTTCTGATCGAGAAGCTCAGTCAAGAGTTCATGCTCCCGCTTATGTTCTTTTAAACGACCAAGTGGGTAAAGGCCTTTATGTACGATTCGTGTGTACACCCAAGCCGGCGAGAAACGGCGCAAGTAAGCACCTTCCCCGCTGAAATATATACCATTCTCCTTTTGTTGCTCTTGCTCAAGTAGAAATCGCCACCTTGGATAGACCTTTTCACTAAGATCTTTGATAGTTTGTAGACGTTGTGCTGTCGGCGTGCCACTGAACTCCAATATGTTGTCAATGTCATACTGTGTTCTTAGAGCTGCTTCGAACTCAAGCAAAGCTGCTCGTGACGGGAATATTGCCATAGATCGGGACACAACATATTTCGGAAAATGCTTCCGCGAGATCTTCGCTAAGATGATCGTGGTGAGAGACTTCTCTGTCCACTCTGTTGAGCGATAAAAGACCAAATGCACCCTTTCAAACAACTTCAACGGAGCTGGTGACAGTCGAATGCAATCACCGGTAAGCTCCAAAATCTTACTGTGAAAGTGACGATCTCTATTGTCGTTTTTTCCTGCTTTCCACCTAAGACCTGTTTGGGTTTGGCTGATCTGGAGTAGAGCTGCTACAAGCTCCTTCTTGTTCTTGCCCTGGACTTTGGCTTCTTTGGCCATTTCTTTGAGTTCATCAAGTAGTAATAATGATGAAGCTTCTTCTAACGTAGTGATCTCTTCGATGCCTTCAGCGAACCGAAAGGAATCGCCAAAGCGATTCGTATCATCAGGTTGTCCGAGCTCAATAGAAAATTCACTTGCGACCGATGTGTTCGAGGCAGAAAAAGGATGTATCTCTCTCAGATCTGCGACAGCCTGATCCAAATTGGCAATGTCCTGATAATAACCTAATCGATTGATGCGATGCCAGGCCGCCGTCTTGCGTAAAAAGAGCCGAACATATCTAGTAACGAAATCATAAATCAATACTGTATTCGCGTTCAACCGAGAACATAGGTTGACTAACAGATACTGTGCTTCATAACTCAGAACTTTCCACCTACAAAAAACGTCCAGCTCCGTCTGATCGAACAAATGAGCCTCTTCCTTCAGCACCGTCTCTAGTGCTAGATTGAATGCGTCCACATATATTGAGCTTCTCCCTTTGTGCCATCTTCTCTCTCCAAGCCTTTGCTCTAGTGTGAGTTGTTCTGTCTCTTCCACTTCAGCCGCTCGAGCAGTTTCGTATTCTTTGATTGCTTCCTCATCAGCTTTGACCGGTGGTAGTGATATTTCTAGGTCTGTTTGGCTGCTTTTGAGGTTACCCGAGTCCTCATTTCCGACTGACAGGTCGGCTGCATCCATAGAATCAGTATCTTTCCTGGACAAAGTGGGTAATTTCAAATTTCGAGATGGTTCCCTGACGCTTTCATCATCAGTCCGAGCTGGTGGAGTTTCGGGGGTCACCTCATGAGAGACTTTTTGTCGCTTTGCGGATGGGCGGCGAGTCTCGAAGAAGTCAAGTAAAGAAGGCATTGTGAATACTTCTGGACCGAGCAATTAGGCACGATAGGTCCGAAGCCACATCCCGATAGATGAGGCGCATCAATAGAATGCGGGGGTGGATCATAAATCAATTCAAATGAAGGGTGAAAGTGAAGACGCGTTCCTGCCGGACACGTCTAAACGAGGCACGACTTTGGCGCCTGATCATGTGACCAATATAGACCACTTTTAGTTAGAATCGTCTCAATAGTTCCTCAACACCATCTATACACCATCTATACCAGTTTGATCTCTTCTGACTTCATTAATCAACGACAAGTCAGATCGATACTCAGCTGGAAGGTTTGCTCGGCACTTTATAAATTACTACATATCAGTCCTGTGGTTGATCAGAACAATTCAAGCTCCGAAAGCTCCAAACTCCCGCACAAACAACACCATATCCTTTCCTCACCTCTTCGCATCGACCAAATACCGCCACAATGAGCTCGAACACAACCCCCATCGGCAACTCCGCCGAAACCCACAACTCATCCACAACCCCAGCAGCAACAGGCGGAAACCCCGCGGGACTCGACAACGTTCTCCCTAAAGTGGCTGGCGGKGCACCGGCACGGATATACTTGAATGAAAAGATCACACCGTATCTGCTAGATGGATTGAAGGATATTGCAAGGGAACAGTATGTCTCACACAGCTCGCTGTGGTGTACGAGAGTGCAGGTTGACTGACGATGAGCTGTGTTTTCTAGGCCACAAAATCCGCTGAAAGTCCTTGGAGAATACCTTATCAAGAAGAGCAATGAAGTTGAGCAGGGCCAGAACACTGCGCAGTAGGCGACCTGCGGGATCTTCTCATCATGGTCGTATTTGTGAAAATGACGCAGGTGCGTATCAAGGGTGTGCAAGGGCTTTTCATCGAGTTTGCTTCCGGAATGGAGTGGAAGTCGGAAAGTCCCGATACTCGATACTGCAGCAAACGCAATTGTGATCTGGACCACGACGAGCTGGACTGGCTTTCGTACTACAAGACAATTGCTTGACCCGGTATCATATATTAATACGAGTCATTATGTCTACGTTTCACCATGCTTCATAACACGATCGACTGCACAACGAGAAATTTATTTCGAGATTTCGATAAGTCAAATCGGAATATCAATCTTCAGATTTGAGTGTTTGAGGGGCAGCCCAAAAATGAAATGTTAAGTTCATACAGAGAAGGATATCATGAAACATGTGTCAGAACGATATTAATACTCATGTGACTATCTTGTCTGTCCTAACAGCAAGTCAGCCATTCATCTCCTCAGAATTCGACCTACCTAGACGATCTGGCGACATCGTCATGATAACGCCGAGAACCAACAACCATGGCCGGAGCGGTCTTGTGGCGGTTTACAGCTTGCATGTTTTGATATAGCCCGACAAGTCAAACCGGACGAGCAGGAGACGCCGCACAAGACGATAGATGACGAGGTCAGCCGGTATCCAAGAATATCGCAACTGTACTGATGAAATGGCGAGTCTGAATCGATATAATTAATAGTGATTTAATGCAGTAGTTCGATCTGTCTCTTTGTTCTCTGCGAAGTCGCAATTTGAATCCAGTCGTTACGTAGGTTTTCGAATACGGGCGCACATAAGCTGACTATCGACTAAGGATCATACCGAAAATAGGTTGCAAACGTAGCAATTGCTGTCCAGATTACGATGCGATATTTTTAAGAAGCTGACTTTTTTTGTGTTCCCTCTCGTCGCCAAAAAAGACATGCCGTACGTAATCCTGAGAGACTGAAACAAGTAGATAGAAACATCATGGCGGAGCGCAAAATTTGTGTGGACGACAAGAATGTGTGTAGAAAGTTGATACAGGTCGATAGTGTGAAGAATTTGTTCTGGCGATGTATTGCGTACTGCCGACACCCGGTAGACGTGCCAAAGCCGTGATAATTTCCTTTCTGAAATTCGAACTCACAGAGGTGATGAAATTGGGGGATATTATTAAGGCGTTGTGCCGACCGTAACCCTTCGCGCCTGAGTCCAGCACGAAACAGAATTGAATATACCGAGGAATACAAATGAAGAATTGAAGTTTCCTTTGAAGAAAACAAATAAAAAAAAACGGAAGAGGGTGACAGCCAAAACAAACCCTTCCAGTTTCCTCTGCAAGTCATATCCAGATCAACTGTCATTCATGAACTTACCTGCTGCCGTACCTCTCCTCACCGCGACCTTCGTAAGATCGACCGCCGGCAGCGCTGCCACCACCGTTGTAGGGTTCACGGCCTTCACGGGGAGGGGCCTGTTCGTAGCTGGGAGGGTTGGCATCACGGTCGTAATAGCCACCACCACGGCGCTCTTCACCACCTCCACTACCTCCACCACGGCGTTCTTCACCTCCACGTGGGTAGCGTTCTTCACGAGAAGCATAACGGTCACCTCCACTGCCACTGCCACTGCCACTGCCACTGCCGCCAGCAGCACCGCCTCGGTAAGAGCCATAGTCGTCACGGTAATCATCACGGCGGCCGTAGTCGCGGCCATAGTCCCGACCGTACTCACGTCCACCGCCGCTACCACCGCGGTATCCGTGGTCATCGCGACCGTAATCTCCACCACGGCGACCGTAAGAGTCGTAGCGGCCATATCGGTAGTCATCGTAGCGACGGCCACCACCGTATCCACGGCGATCGTCGTAACGGTCACGGCCTCCACGTGGAGGACCTCGGCCGCCACCGCGGGGGTCTAAAGATACAACTTTCAGTTACAGTGACCGACAATTCAGAGCTCACAACAAGCTTACCTCGTTTGGGTGGGCCAAAGTACTTGCCAGGAGTGGGTGTGCGGGGACGGCTGCGACGAGCTTTCTCGATGCTGAGAGTGAGGCCGTCGATCACTTCGCCTTGCAATCCTTCCTTGGCAGCATCGGCTTKTTCAGCAGTAACCATCTTGACGAAACCAAATCCACGTGACTCCTTGGTGTGAGGATCAAGCATGATAGAGCAGTTCTCGACGTCTCCATATTTTTCAAAAAGGCGAGAGATGTCTGCTTCGGTGAGACGAGGGTGAATGCCAGTGACGAAAAGGTTGGATCCTGGGTTGATAGATCCTTCATCATCTTCGTCGATTGGGGCCTTTCTAGAGTCGCCTGCAGGGGCTCTATTCGATCATTGTCAGTCTGAGAATAAGCTCAATACGTCCTTGTCTGAACAAAGTATGCTTACCTATCGTCCCCACGAGTGGGAGAAAGGCTACGGTCCCGGTCGGCGCGTGAATCTCCACGGGGAGAGGCGCTGCGGTCGCGATCATAGCGACGGTCGTCTGGGGGAGTCGACAATTAGTCAGGCTGAAGGCAAAAGGAGCTTTTGGCAAAGCTGGGCTGCAAAACTCACCGTCATAGCGACCGTTCTCGTTCTCGTACTCCATGGCTGACATTTTTGTGATGGGTTGAATGGAGTTGATTGATAAGTGAGAAAGGAAGAGAAGAAGGAAGGGAACACCGAGTCCGCTTTGAAGTTTGGAAAGATCCGAAAGAATATGATTCGCGCTAGGGTGGCAAGGCTTGGCGTGCTCCAGCTCAACGGCCCCGAAATCTACTCAGTAGTTAACCGGGTTGAGTCAACAGAGTCGATAGCGATGAGGATGATGATGTGTGTGTGAGAGAAAATCCAATAATGACAAGACGGCAGGAGAAGAAGACTCTCGATTAGGCACGGGCAAAGCAAGGCGTCTCGGAAATTTGTCTGCTGACTTGCCGTTTGCCTCACTCAAAGCTATGACCCTGGCCTTACATCGAGAACATAAAAGTATCGTTATACTACTGCTACGAAGGCACCGTCATATAAGTAATCTTGCTTGCTTCTGAGTACATACACACATGCTCACAACATAGATCAAATACTAAAGCACCCAAATGAAACTGTCTATGACGCCGAATACTGCTAGTGCTAACCATACCAGACTCCTGTACCTCACATAATACGCCTAAAGAAACCCCCAATAAAATTGTATTTACCTAAATCCCCGATAGCGCCGACGCGTCCGGCGAGTCTGGACAGGTTCAGGCGCCCTGCCATTAATTTTGTCGGATTCTTCCTTGATTTCATCTTTGCTCTCATCTCCTCCCAGGTCCTCGAGCTCATCTTCATCAAGCTCGCTTAGTTCCTCGCTCATGCCGCGCAAAACGTCACGACCAGTCCACCGCTCTTCATGTATGGTCGTGCCAACTGGATCGAAAGGTTGCATATACCATTGAATGCCTCCTTGAGCAAGTGGCCCCTGTTGCTGATCGCCTTGTGAGCTCAATGGCGGTGTTAATGGACCTCGTGCAGCTCTTGTAGCATGTTCATTTTGTTGGGATACCACACTTTGGTTATCCTTTTTCACTGCACCGCCAGCCATGTCATCGACGATGATTTCGGAAGCCTCCATTGACTCATCTCCAGCCCTATCACTGGAAGGTGCGGTGATAAGATTGTTCGTGGTTTGAATGTAGTTATCGTCTGCATCCGGAATGTCAATGTCCCCGTCAGCTGCTGGTGTTTGTGTTTGCTCCGTCGTCTCGGGACCTTCTTTCTTGGTAAGATCGTCAGACTCAGTGACAGGCAACCCATTAGTCACAGGGCCATAGTCAAACGAAGCATCAAGGGCGTCAACCACAGATATCCGCCGTGACAAAACGCCGCTATCAAAAATACTGTCCAGCTCTTTAAGCTCCTTCTCAAATGGCAAACCACTCAGCTCGGTTTCCTTGCGAATGGCATCTTCGAGGGATGGTTGAATGGATTTAATAACCCTCTTTGCTAATTTTCTCTTCTCGCGCTGGTCAACTGTAAGCTCAGGTGCGCGACCACTAATTTGTAATTGGAGCTCCGCCGTATCTTCGACTGGCTGGGCGCCTATCTCGGTGGTGAATATATGTGCCAGATCGGCAGAGAAGACGGACACATTTGTATAGTATCTTGATTCCAAGCGAGCGCGAACAGCTTGTAGGGGTGCACGAAAAACGCCTTTCGGATCGAGACTAGCGGTCTTTTAGTAATTGAATGAAAAATTAAGAAAGGAATTGACACTCACGTCTGAATCTTCTCAAAAATCGGCCACAACAACGGAGGTATAGGAAAGTAAACAGTATCGATGATATTGCGGAGCATTTCAACGTCTTCTAGCTTGGCACTTTCACGTTCCTTCACATCGGCGCAAAGAGTCCGTACCCTTTCAACATCCGAAGATAGAACTTCTGCGAAATCAATACGACGTTGCAGGCGTGAGAGTCCAATGGGGCCCATGCCAGCGAAATTGCGTCTAGTCATCTCCATCGACGAGAATGTCTCCAACTGAAGCTGAAGGCGCTTCAATAGAGCTGCTCCTCGTCGAGCTTCCCGCTTTAGGGTCCAGTACTTGCAAGCGTCCTCGGCATATTGCTTTCTCTGGCGCACAGCGAAACGTTGCAACGAAGCCATGACCGAGTTGAGTACGGTTTGAGGAATGACTGGTGCTCCTGAGGCCAATTTCCATGTAGGCTTTGAAGGGGTCGTACGTTTTCGTTTGTTCCCTCCCGCATTAAAAGTCAAATGGATATTTGGACCATGGTGAGAATGACTCTCTATCTGTTCAGCCCCATCTGGTAGAGACGGCCCAAGCGCAAGAGCAGCTGCTTGACTATCGCCCCACCTTTTGCCATGCATCGTATTCTTGTAGTATTCAACTGCTTCAGCGTACGCGGAATCGGTACCATGTTCCTTTCGCCAGTCAGGCGGGACATGCTTGTGACAAAAAGCTTTTAACAAATGAGAGTCCATGATTGCCGAGTTTTGCGCTGACTTCATCTTCAAATACAGCTGAGATCGCCTTGCACATGTGACATGGAACGCCACGAAGCAATTCTTATTACTGCACTGAATTGAGGCACCCATCCGCTGCTTACATATGTAGCACTGAAGCTTCCATCGGCTCTTTGGCACCTTTTCAACGTCCGTAACGGGTTCCATGAGGGACTGGTTACCGATACCCACTTCTGGAATCCAAATAGAACAAAGCAAATGTGACCATTTCGATGTGTTTGTCTGTTTGAAGGCACCCTCAGTATTTGGACAGAAGATACAGTTCGGAGACCCTCGCCCAATCAGTTGGCATTTTCGACAGAGCCATTGACCTTCTGGAATATATGGAACGCCATAACATTCTTGATGCACAGCAAGGTCACATCCATCACAGAACACGATAGCATTAGAGTTTTCGCAATCTCCGTCATCGCAAACTGCGCATTTGCTGTCCTGTTCTTCGCCATCTCCCACTGGCTCGCCGTTGACAGCGGCGGCGGAACTCGAACGTGGACGTTGTGTTTGGGGCGGCTTAGGATTCGGCTTCGGTATTTTCTTTTCTAGAGCATACCACTCTTTCTCGATCTTCGTCATGGTAATCTCGAAAACGGCTGGCTTGATCGCTTCCAGCTGATCAGCCTTCCGCCTATTGTTATAGTCTTCTAGCCACTTCTCGTCTTGTTCGTCCATGTCATATTCCMCCCTTCCGACGCCCAACGAGCCAATAGCTGCGTTAGTATCACCATCCGTAACAGGTGGATCTAGATCTAGATCCTCCTCGATAGCTCCCTCTGCCATACGAATGAGTCGACGATCATGACGAACAAATAAATCGCTTTCTTGGTAGCCAACGCTGGCCATCGTACGATCCACGTAGTTTTGCTGATTGACGCCTTTTTGCTCGTAGCGGACAAATGGATCACGTAGGTGAAAATTCGGTTTGGGAAGAGTGAGTCTTTCGCGCGGGTTTGGGCCCGGAGGTGGGACAACCTTTGGCTGTTCAGGACTTATGATAGCACTGAGCATCGCGTCTGGTCGTCGGGGAGGGCGACCCGGTCGTCGTTTGAAAGGTGTTTGGGGTGTCGATGGAGTGGCGATTGTAGGAGAATCGTGGGCTTCGGACGTAGTAGATACACCATTGGTGAGATGGTTATTGGGAGTGGATTGCTGTGGTTTGCTTGCGCCATCCACATCTTCGGCACTGAAAACTGCAAATTTGGCTTCAATGTCCAGGTCTGGATGGAACTCCTCCCAGCCCCGTTCCTCGCGAGGTTTGTATCCATCGCCTTGTTGGAGCGCCAAAGCAGCAGCAGTCGCGGAACTGTAACGGCCTCGACTCTGAGTGCGTTCTCTGCGAGGGCGAGTGGAAGGCGGAGTGGTCATTGGAAGCGGGGTGCTGACGATAGCAGGGGCTATTTCGCGTCGAGGGCGCGGAGAAGGTTGACTTTTGGCGTGGACAACCGGTTCTGCGACGACGGGGGCTGGAGGTGGTTTTCGTTCAACGACAGCATCTATTTCGATAAAGCGTCCGCCACCGCCAGGACCACCGGGGATGTATTTGCGCTTCTTGAGGGGAGGTCCATCCGTTGGACTTGCGTTCCCGTTTCGGGAGTTTTTCAGCGGCGCCATCGATCGAGCTGAGAACGTCCGTCTCCGCGACAATGGAGCCATTGTATATGTTGATTTCCTAGGCGCTGGGCAGCTATAAACCTGTCGCGCTTCTTGTTCGTAAAATCCAGGGGGAGAAAGTGGCACAACTCCTAGGCTCAAGAGAGCAAGACGGAGGGTGAAACAAGAGTCAAAGCCCGGCTGAATATAACCAGCTCTTGACCTCGAGAACTATCGCCGAGAAATAAAAGGTTGGTAAGTCGACAGCGCAAGAGCTATGGCTCTATGGCAGCGAGTATTGGCAGACGCGAGGCTGCGACGTCGGCATCAACGTGCTCAATCTCGAAGCACGGGGTAGCCACGGCTAGCTCATTCTGGTTAGCTGGTGTATGACTAATGAATAAGCTAGCTCAATATGGGTTAGCTCAACACGCTCGGTTGATAAGATCAATTCGATCACCCAAAGTTCAGTCTCTAATTACCAAGACGACGACAACTTTGATTTGTACTGTCCATACATCAACTGACCGGTTCCTGATTTGGTGCTGAGCTTCATATGCAGGTAGTCTTCTACCAGCAGCGCAGACAAATTTTTTAATACTGTGTGCTTTTTGTCAACAGATTATATGCTTCGCCGAGACGCTCGACCATTAATTTTGCTGGATGCTATAATGCGGGGGAGCTACTGTCGAGTTACTGCTGACGCTACACGGGATCGATCTATGGTAAGTCCTACATAATATCTGAGTCTCTCCTCCAGACTCAGAAGGGGCTTCGAATGCTCAACCAAGTGATCTTCCTACCTTATTTCTTGTGAACTCCAATCCGCAAGCATGTGCGCCACAGAGCTACTTGATATTAATCTTTAGGACCCGTCAAACGTGCGTGTTACGATTCACTTTCTTCCAACGATAGCACCGACCAGAAAACTCGTCGCGATATCATGTCAGAAACGACCACTGGGTAACCCATGCGATTTTGCTGGAGAATCTTCTAGCAGAAATCTCAGAGATCGGAAACTAAATCAATAGCGAATTCTTTATTCTGCAAACAGTACTCGTTAAAACGAGACAAAGATTCAGCGTCAGCTACATAGACTTTCGAAGCAAATTGTACATTGTCAGCATTTTGCACAAAAAGCGAAAGATTAGACAGCGCTCGGATGGAATCCGACAATAACACCGTTCCTTGTTTTGATCCTCTTTTTTTTTGGAGTCAAGTTTTTCTGTTATCCTGGGACTTCCCTCGACGTGGCACTCCTACTTCCAACTACCATATTGGACTGACCGTGATACACCGTAGTGGAAAGAATTTCTGTCAAGTTTCTCCATGGACTGCATAATAGAAGAGCACACAACTATGATCCATATTCAAGTCACACACTTTCATACTGTTGTAGGGTTTAACAGCATCGCCGCACCATGACAGCTTGGCTATAATTAGAACCAGGCACGTACCCGGCGCTACGCAACACTGAATACTCCTCCCCACAGCGGGTGATGCCCTTCTAGAGCAACCTAATTCCCGCAGAGCCAGACTGTTGGACTTCGGTGGCTTGGACAATTAATCTCATTCTGATATAGTCTTCTACGTAGTCTCATGTACATACTGCCTACATGTCAAGACATTATTCTGAATGTTGGCTGGAGGTGTGTACATTTTTCAGATATTTCCACATTCAAGTCCACGTAGCTGAAATGCACTTGGACATTCCGGCACTCCTTGTGATGTCCGTACCAATGGCTCTGGCGAGTTAAGCGCTCGGCCAGAATTTGTGTAAATTCTAGGAACCAAAGCCCATGTTGGATGAGGTACGTACATATCAGATACATGAGAGCCTTGAAAATCTCGCCCTAAAAGAACAGCGCAAACAGACAGAAAGAAAAGGCTAGATTGAATCCAGGCCCAGCGCATGAATAGTAAAGCACTATTTTTCGTCTCTTGAAACAAATAGATGCCGATTTCAGATGTCGGCATTTGGAAGTGTGCCCAGGTATACCTACACAACCAACAGTCTATGTACTACATAGTCATGTAGTGCCGTGCCACCAACAACCAGGAAATAAGACCTCGACGCTATGCATATATTCCAGTCTTTAGTAACACTCATGACCATGTGGCCTCTAATAAGGAAACTCGGCGGAGTAAGCGATTGGATGTTATTGGACACCCGGGGCTTATACATGGGCTGACTCGCTAGACACAGAGCTGAATCGCAACAAGCATCGATCGTTGGCACTTTGGAAACTTTTGGAATCCTGGTAAGATGAGCACCGGGATAGTGTCTAAATGTTGAGCGACCATGAATCTCAGGTTGACTTAAGATTTTATCGTAGAAGTTTGAGTCAGAATATCTTGCTTGCATATGTACGTTGAGTGGATACTGAAACGTGCTGTGAGGTTATGAGGCTGTTGTAGTGATGATTGGTGATTTAATTATCGCAATAGGCATCGTGATCAAGTTTCTAGTAGATTTTTGGAAAGCTTGAGGCCAATACGTGGCTACTTGAGTACACAGATCTAGTAGAGATCATATTGCACTTGTACCTAAGTCAACTAGTTTGTGAATATATATCCGTGTGCCGGTAAAGCTCTAGGTACTGCTAGTATACAGGAAGACATGAGATGAAGCTTTCTCAACGTGTATTCTAGAGGCTCAGCTTCACGTCCTGTGTACAAGAATCGGTCCATCGTCGACATCTTGAATCTATACAGACATTTGAACTGTCGGAGCAAAAGCATAGAATTTAAATATAGAAATGAACTAGTACGTATAAGGTAAGGCGTCAATCGCGCTGGGTCCGAATTCTAATATTGGCAGCAGCCCAGCCAATCCCAGCCCATAAATAGACGGCCCCACGACTCATGGCTGGCTCCAAAATTAACCTACAGTGGATGCCTGAGAAATTAGTACGCTTCAATCTCACGCGATCTCGAAATAGCCCTGCTCTACCCATTGCAATTAACACGAGCAGGCCTACCAAACGGCCTACCAGACGGCCGGGCACAGCCAACCCCAATTTTAAAATATACGCCCGCGCCCCGGACCTGCATTTCTCGGTGCATCGCCCCCAACCGGCTTCAGAGTTGCGGCTAAACCCTGGTCAATGATCATTTCCAACACTATGTTGCTATGTTACGAAATGCGCAGCCTCGGGTTTCAAAACTCAATTCAGCTGGATTTCCAGATTGGGTCGGCTCAAACACGCTAAGGGATATGAACCATCTCAGTCCGGGGGTGTTCTTGTCATGATCCCGCCAGGGTAACGGCTAGCCTTTCGAACTAGTGCCAGCCAACATTCGGTGATGCAGCCTGGCTGCAATGGGCCTTCAGGTCAGAACTATGTATGTGCGTACGTACGTGCATCCCGAAAAATGGGGTCCACCCATATAGCACATGTTGTCGTTGTTGAAAAGGGTGTAGTATCCTGAAGGAGGCTGTGAACTTGTAATTCTTGTAAACCTGAATTTATTTCAGGATGCATTGTCATCCACCACAGATGGTGTGTATAAGCCATTGGCTAGCTTGCTGTCAACAACCTGACTATAAACAGGCACGGACGGCCACCAACATAACATCTTCGTTTAGAGATTCGTTTACCAACTTAGATGAGCATCACCTAAGTAACTACCACAGCTCTCTCAGCCTTCAGCCTCAACATCAAGCCGGGAATATATTTTTTATTGCGCCTGGTCTATGCTTCGATCTTCTTTCATGCCATAGCCAGTGTTTATAGTATATGTGTCTTTTACGACTCAAGCACCTGTCACCAACAACCTGTCAAACATCGGACCTCGTTATCGCCTGAAAATCGAGTCATTTTGGCCCCATGCGACGGTTCTCCCCGTCATCACAAGAAGAAGGTTCGCCGTCCCTGACTCTGAGTGGCCACGATTGTGATTTGGCGGAGATCACAAACGGCTTCATTCACGGCGGGCCTCTCGACATCTCACCCCCACAATCTCCAGATATATTTAGGAGTCTATTGAAAGAGCCCTTCATCGTGGAGATGGGCGCCTCCCCACATCAAACCACTTCTCCTCCGGAAAGCGTAAAGAAAGCCACAAAGCCTGGTAGACAGCGATCTCTGAATGAGTCAGGGTCTAATCATGCGTCGAACTGGTCATACCAGGACGACCAGGTGCTCATAAATGCTCGGGCCAGGGGCCAAGGATGGAGTCAAATACAGAAGGACCATTTTCAGAACAAGACGGCGAACGCTTGCCGAAAGAGGCACGAGCGTCTCGTTGCTAAACGAAGGGGTACAGAGTGGAATCAGGAGATGCTTGAAAAGTTATCGACTGAATATAGTCGACGTCGGGAACAGATCTGGCAGCCACTGGCAAATGCTATTGGTGAGAAGTGGCAGGATGTCGAAAAGGCTGTAAGTTACACCGTTTTCCTTGATGTGTTCTAGTACTAATGTTTGATATGAAGTGCTTCGAGAAAGGATTGAAGTCATTGATTACACAGCCCCGCTCTCAACGAGGGAGAGATATCCTCCATACGCAAGTTCAACCGAGCAATATCTCAAAACCAAACAGTGACGAGTATCCCCGTCAGACCAGCTTGCTTCCTCTCAAAGACATCCTGGCACCCGATTAACAGCCCTTACACGCTCTCCTCTAGCGACTCATTGCTCACTATATTCTCAACTTTACTTCTTACATTTCTATGATAATCAATGACTCACGACGCGACGGATTGTTTCTTGGCTTAACCGGCATGGATATTGCAGGGTGTTTGATGTTGGATGATTTAATTTGAAAATTCTTGCGTTCCATTTTCAGGGTGTTTCCCTATTACTACTACACATACCCATTTTCTTTCCTACCTTCGTAACTGGGCTCTCCACTTGTTGACTGTGATGATTGCATCTATTTACGTTGAGTGCTCTGTTTTCTCTTGTTGAGCGCTGGAATGTCGTGGCTGTTTCAATCTTGATTTGGTTATAACATTATGCATAGCATGGAAGATGGAGAAGGTGTATGTGCGGTTTATAGATCGGTCTCTTTTGAAATTGCACTGTGTTGGGGTATCATTAAGTAATATACTACACATAACCTTGAAACGTACAAGGGTATCACTATTATACATGCTTCTATTTATACAGTCTTCTCCGCTAAGGATCCACTTTCTCTCCCCTGATCCACCCTTCTGCCCCTAGAATGCCACCATCTTCAGCACTGGGGTCCAAAGTCCATTTCCGAATTGCCCTGCAGCTGAGATCTGTGGTATAGCCTGCTTCGAACATTTCTATTCCCGCCCACCCAATCATCGCCGCGTTGTCTGTACATAGATACGGGGGCGGCGCAATCACCCGAATGTGTGAAAATCCACGGACATCCAGGAACGATCGTAGAACTGTCATGAGGAATCGATTAGCAGCTACTCCGCCACTGACCACCAATATGTCGACTTCCTGATGACGGCGACGCAATTTCGATTGTCTTTGCAGATGTTCTAGAGCAATGATGGTTCTCGAGGCTAGATGCTCGAAACATACACGCATCGACTCCCGCGCTAGAGCAACCCGTTCGTCTTGCGTCACCTCAACATTTGATTTGGCCTTGTCTGCCATGATCTTTCTGGCCATACTGGAGACGCTGGAGAAGCTGAATTTCAAATCTCGCGTGTTGGCATACGGAGTGGTGAAGGACCAGCCCCAGATATTATTGTGTTTCACAACTTCCTCCCCGCGGTTCTTCAGCGGTTGGTAGTCAGCGTAATCGGCAGGTCCATTGGGGAATGCAAATTTCTCCAGTATTTTGCCGTACATAGTTGTATTTGCAGATTCTATCACAGATTCTGGAAGTATAAGTCGTGCAGACTTGTCGAGAGTCTCGCCAATGGCAATATCAGCTGTTGTGGCGAGAATTTCATGATTGAGTAGTGACTTTGTATGAACGAGCATGGAATGGCCGCCGGAAACAAGTGCAGAAAGAAAGGGAAACCTGGGCTGTAAATCGATGGATGCGGAGCTATTCAAAGCGGAAACGAGTCGAGGCGTCAAGAGATGCGCCTGCATATGATGCACTCCTACAATAGGAATTTGCCATGCAACAGCTAAACCCTTGGCTGTATCTAATCCGACTGAGAGATTGGATCGCATTCCCGGGCCCCTTGTTACAGAGATGAAATCAGGTAGACGGCGTCTCGTAGGTTCTCCGGTTCTTGGTAGTATATGCGATGCCAATGCGGCATTATTGGTTGAACCGTCTTGCTCAACAGGTGGTAGCGAAGATAGCGCCTTCTGAACGAGTTTCCCTAGACTTTCTTGGTGTGATTGTAGCGCCTCGATTGGGTGGATTCCACGGTATTTTCGGGTATCAGCTGTTATGTTTTCGAGGAAGTGTATGCTTGCAGCTGCATGTGCATCTTTTTCGACGATTGCAACGGATGTATCATCACTGCATATAGATGAAAAGTCAGATTCGTGAGTCCAGAGGTCTAATGAGGAGTCCTCAGAATCATATCACACCATGAACTCTCAATCGCAAGAGTAAGCAACCCTCGGCGCTTGTCCTGCGTGAAGGGAATGACGCATTTTGAGATTGATGCGATAAGTGGACGCCGAACGGCGTGAGCATCAATACATCGCCGAAATGTAAGTCGCGACGCACCCAATTTCAACATTGAGATAATGTCAATGTTGTCTGGGTAAAGAACGAGTCGTTCGGAAGAGTGATCTCAAAGTTTTATCGGAGAAAGCGGAGGTGAATTTAGACTAGCCGATCGATGGTGGACCCACATATCCATTCCATGGTGATCGAGTTTCAAGATATTCATAGCCTATAGATCTAGATTTACGATATACGTATATTATTCGTTTTGTAACTGATTTTTTGATAGTGCGTATGTTTAAAGACCAAAGTCGCTTTCATAAGTTCACATATGTAGACGACCGGATAAACTGATAAACCTATCAACTACCTCACGTAGACTTTTAACAGTCTTTGTACTTTGTCACTCTTGAAAAATGGAGCTGCTCCAGGGTAGGTTTTTGCTAGATGTGTAGTCATCTATATACTCATATCGACAACCGCCTTACCACCATGCCCTTCCTCACATCCCTTGACAAGATCATTGACTTGAGATAAAGTATACTTTTTTGAAATAGGCCTTATGCCTTTCTCTGCAACAACATCGAACATCTCCAGTAACCAAGCCCTACGTCCGGGCAGAACGCCAACAATCTTTATGTCGCGAAGAACTACATCGTGTGATGATACATGAAATCCCTTTGCAGGCGTAGATATCATCATGCACGTGCCGTGATAACGCAGTATCTTCATTCCATATTCAAAGGCCCTCTGAGTCTCCGGTAAGATCATGACCGCATCAACACCACGCTCGCGTGGATCTTTTACCGCTCCGTCATCAATGGCCTTGAGAACATCCTCGGGCTCTGTTACCCTTGCATCGAAAATCTTTGCCCCTGTGTCAAGATTCTTTGCAAGCTGTAAAGGACCATCTTGAGCATCGATGCCTACCATCTCATAGCCCAGAGCAACACCGAATTGCAATCCAACATGCCCAAGGCCACCACCGCAGCCCACAATCCCTATTCGAGAGCCTGGTTTAAAGTCGCCTTTCTTGAAAGCAGAAAACATCGTGTATCCAGCACACATCAGAGGTGCAGCATCAATAAATGAAATACTGTCTGGCAAGACCACAACTTGACGGCAATCCACAATCGCGTACTCGGCAAATCCCCCATAGATATTAATTCCAAGCGTAGAGGCCTGAGGGCAACGCAGTGAAAATTTAACCCCATGCCCTACCCCTATTTGGTCCCCGGGGGCATTCCGACACTCCCAGCATTTGCCACAGGGGTTGAAAGGACGAGGTGCTACACCCACTCTGCTCCCGATCTCAAGCTTGGTAAGAATGCCCTCATTGATATCGTTGAGTTTGGCAATATCAGGTCCAAGGGCGACGACAGTACCTGCAAACTCGTGGGAGCTCACCATGGGCAGATTGCCCCCGAATTTCCCCGATGCAAAGATGGCATCTGTGTGGCAATAACTAGCTGCGCCAACTCGAATGAGAAGCTCAAGCCCTTGTGGGGGACCCGGAAAAGGAACGTCCTCGAGAATGTATGGCGAATCGAAGGTGTGGATCACTTGAGCTTTCATTGTAGAGGGGATTATGTTTCCATGTGTGACTGTCATTGCTCAAAGAGATTATCGGACTTGTGCAGGTGGTCGATGACGATTGTACGTACGTGTTGCGAATCGATCCTTGTCGATTGCTCCACAGATGCACTGCAACCCGCTATCTATACAATCCCGAGCGGATATCAAAGAGTATCACGATAAGGTTCATTTACTGAAATGGATAGGGAGCAATCAGCCTTTTCCATATATTTCTCGATAGAAAATCATTTCAGACGCGCGATCAAACGAACGTAACATGGAGTTGGTGTTGGAGTGTTTTCTCCACAATCGGGCTACCTTATCTCCACCCAGCATAGCCCTAAAAGTTTTCCATTCATAAAAATGTCCTCAATCACCAACGATACACTTTTATAATCTTGCTGCATTCTTGCAGGGTGTTAATGATCACAAGATTTTCGAAGGCTCACATTCGGCCTCAGGGAACAACATGGGAGGAATAGCATTGTAGATTCGCAGCCCGAGAACACCCACCTGAAGGAAGCATAGTCATTGGTTGATACTATACGTACTCTGATTAAATCATAAGCACTAACTAGTACAATTGAGCAATAGCTCCTTCTCAAATAAGATCTTAGCTCAATACAGGACTAGGCTGAACAAAATGTAATTATTAATCCTATTTCGGAATGGTTCATTATTGAACATAGTGGCATATTTGGACAGTTATTGATAAGAATTATTCGCCTCCCAAGGCTATGTATGATCTTTGAATAAAAATATTCATGAGCGAGCGCATGGGCTCAGTAGTGGAGCAGATCTTATGAAGTACTTCAGAATTAGCATTGCTGTAACAGCTTTACAAGTCGTAACTATGGTGTGATACACGGCGTTCTGCATGGGTAACGTATATTACGAGCGTTCGTCCTGTCTTGTAACGTCCTGTGTCACAATCCCCGCTCACTTTAAGGAGTAAACAATACTCGTTCGTCTGCTTTGTGCAGACTATGAACGAGTAATATTCTGCCCCAAAATCTAGCCATACATCGGAGACAGAGTACAAAACTGAAGTCGAAAACATGGTGGCACCGGAATTTCAGCTCAGCCACGTCCCCAATTTCAAAAACCCCTACCGATCGATCCTCCAAACACGAGGATGGGTTTCGCGAGTCCCATGTTTCTTCCAATCTAGGTGGATGACAGAAGAGAACGACCGAAGGAAGTATTTAGACTTGTCGAGCTCCTCGAAAAGCAGTGATGTAGTCTCCCTATATTCTATTGCCATTCGGTTATCGTGAGACTCGTACGAAATTGCCAGAGGTATTATTGATATACTTGATCAAAGACGCCTTAGTATTACCTGAGTAACCAACAAACTATGGAACACCTACCATTACCCGACGGCGTCGAGCCTTTCATCATCGTGCCGTACGAAGCACCGCCAGAAAAATGGTATGACGGTCAAGGGTTCATTGATTACCCACAACGATGTGGCTGGACCGAAGAGCAACTTCGTGGTGGCGACGATACCACAAAGGAGGATCATCTAGATGCTAATGGGTTCAAAAAGAAAGGAAGTGATGACGAAGTTGAGCAGTTCTTCCAGACATGGCTCTTCTTCGGACTGGTAATTGAGTTCTTCGCAATCGGCGGTGTTCACGTTCAGACCGAAGACTTCCTTGTAGACGCGAATACGGAGGGAGATAATCCTGATATGCCGAAGATGGTCAACACCTCAAAGCTACCACAGCTTCTGCTCAATTGGCGAAACGGACTCACGAACAGGGGTGCTGATACCGAAAGAACACGGAACATTTTGGGGTCAATGTTTGACAGGTCAAAGTCTATTCTAGACCGGTTCTGTGTACCAGGACACGAAAAGGAGTGGCCATTGAAACAGGAAAAGCCTCGCCCATGGCCTGTGAGAGACGAAATATCTACCACCATGATCGCATTAACCTTCTCCCTTCGGGAAGCAGCTACGCAATCAGGTTCCATAGACAATGATAATACATTGATCCCCACGCTCCATGGTCGCTCTGAATTGCTGTGGAAACGACTGCAGCAGAAATGGTGTATTGCTGATGTGACTACCGCTCTCAAAGAGCTTGCTATCGATGGCCACTACTATCTCGCTGCATCGCCCGGACTATCAAATAAGGAACTCGACCATCATTCTAAATGCACCGAGGAGCATTGTCTCTACGAGTATGACCTGAAGATGTACGTCACTCGACATGCTGGCTCTCAATGGCACCATTCTGGTTGCAAGTCAACTATACAGTACGGTGGACAATTGGGGCCTGAAAGAGGGCAGAAAGATTGGGTAGACGCAATTAGCAAGATCATTGGCGAAAAGAACGCCATACCAATTGCCCTATGGGTAAAAGGGGAACGCAAGCTTTGGTCCGTAGAGTATCACTTGACTGGCCATCGACAGCCAGACTATGTTGCGATCTCACATGTGTAAGTTTGCAACAATCATAACCTCCTTATATTCAAAAGAGGCATTGCACAAAATTCGGGTTGGGAGCTTTAAAATCCGACGGATGAAAGCAGAAAAAGCTGATAACATTTTCTAGTTGGGCCGACGGCCAAGGTAACCCAAGAGCCAACTCCGTTCCTGAATGCCAATTGGATCGAATTACACATTATGTTGAAAATATCCACTGGCTGGGTCGAAAGCCTATCCCCAGCAATCCCAGTCTCTCTGATGGAATTGGTTTTTGGTTAGATACCATTTGTAAGTTCTCATTGATCAATATACTTACCTTGTCGATATGAAGCTCATGAAAACTTGTAGGCGTTCCGGTAGATGACAAGGGCCTGAAGAAAAAAGCTATTGCCAATATGCGTCATGTATATTCGAGAGCGAAGGCCGTGTTGGTTCTGGATAATTGGCTTGAGCAGATTCCATCCACCTACCCAATATTGGACATTGTTTCTCGATTGTATCAGTCTAACTGGATCAAACGACTATGGACCCATCAGGAGGGATTTCTTCCTGGTCTAGACACCCCCGTGGAAGACGGTATCCCAAAGACTTCTGGGGTGTACATTCAATTCAGCGATAAATCAATCGAGCTGGATGACCTGTGCCGGCAATTCGATGCCTATCGGCAACAACAGATTGATGTAGGTAAATACCTTCAATTTCCGACAATAGCAAATGGGCGGCTACTAGTCTTATATTCGAGGCTGAAGTTTATCATGTCGGGAGTGAAAGATATGAAGGGCAAATGGAAGCTCTATGCTCCCGTGGCTGATGCTATGTCTGAGCGAAAGACGTCAAGACTTGCCGACGAGATAATCTGCATAGCAACTATTATCGGCATTGATGTTAAACCGTTTCTAGAGCTCCCTGATAAGGACAAGTCAGACGAAGAGTCAGCCCAGGATAGGATGGCTCTGTTTCTGGATACGTTGCATACTTTCCAAACGCAGCTGGTTTTCAACAATTACCAAAGACTGGAGAGAGTAGGTTACAGGTGGGCTCCAAGGTCATTACTGAACTTCCGATTGCCTCAGCTATATACCGGGGATGATGAACGTACAGCGAATTTGCAGGCCGTCAACGGTAAAAAAGGATTGTTGGTTCAATATCCCGGTTTCTTGATGCAGTTCGACAGTGGTCGGCCAACATTTGGTACAAGCGAACGGGGCTGTGTTATCAAATACAATCAGAGGTCAGCGAAGTCTCACGGGGGGCCGAGTGTTGATGGCACTTACTTCATTATCGAGCTACCACCGAACAATGTCAGCTGGATTGAATCTTCCTCGCAGGTCTATGCCGTGGTATTGTATGAGGTGCCAACAAAGCGTGGGCAATCTTGCGCGGCAATCGTGGGATTGTCTACCTCATCACCTGTAAATGGTATATACACGTTTGAGCATTGCTCGATTGCGACAGCACGAGTTGTCAGTACGGCCCCAAAGTGGGTGGATATTATCGAGACGCCGCTCCTTACAAGCAATACCAAGTGGCTAGTGTATTGAGTGCTTTATGTTTTAGTGTCTTCCGTCATACGAAGTAGGAGGTTGTGGTCATGTTGGTCTGGAATTATGGGTTACCAAGCAGCTTATCCAATAATATTTTACATAGTTCTACACAATTTTGAACAGCCTAACCCACACCTAACAGTCATACTCATGATTGGTCCAATTATCATCCGTGCCCCTCTCCCATAGATCTTCATGATCGTGATGAGGCTGTGCCACCGTGAATGCATTCACAATCAACTCATCAATGCCCTCGATGTATGTCAATCGTGGCAGTTTCGTGTCCTTTTCAGCGAGCAATTTCTCCAACTGCCTATCAAACACATCGAGCGGTAGACCCTGTATGTAGGGTTTCATACCTTTCTCGTATCCATAGATACAGAGCGATTCGATATTTGGTGGGAGATGATCTACAATTGCAAATGATGCCTCTTCCTCCTCCACCTGATCGCCGCCAATTCCTCGAGCCAAATAGTATAGGAGGTGAATACCGAGGCTCAAATTCTTCAATTTTGGAAGCCCACGAAGCGTACACGGTGACGACCAATCATAGACTGGATGTTCATCTGTTTCGAGCGTTTGGAGTTCTTCTGCCCACTCATGATGATAAGCAGGGTCGGAACTTGGGGGCGGATCGTCATCATCGAAGTCATATGGTTGGAATATCTGGGTCAAAGAAATGTCTCCTTCCATATCCAAATCTAGATGTAGTAGGGATTCACCATGCAAGAGGAGGGCCCGAAGGACGTGTTCCAGACTGAAGAATTTGATCAACCCAACACCATCTCTCGAGGCTCGGCCACCAACCGCATAAGTAAATTCTTCAAGCCGCCTAGCCGACTCGATGATCCTCACCAGGTGATGTAAATCCATATTGGAATTTCGAATAGTAATCTTGGTGTAATTTGCTGACCTGGGCGGGGGTATCACACTGACATTCTCCTCCTCGAAAATGCCGTCAAATTGAACGGATTCTACTCCGGGCAGTCGACGCACCAGATTCACGCTGCCGTAAAGGTCATGGGGCTGATAATAGAACCACTCCCAGATATTTTCCTCAGCATCGACAAGAAACCGAACCTTACGAAGATTTTCTAGGAATGGCATAGTCTTCTGSGAGCCACTATTGACACGGTCAAGAAAGTGTTTAAAGAAATAGTCCGTTTCTGGAAATGGAGCACCATCTGATTGTCTGTTTTGTCTCAAGAGCTTCGGGTGTTCCATGCCGATAAAACAGAGATTCAGCGATTCCAACAGTGGCGAGACGCTAGCCAGCAGTGCTGCCAACGCTTGGGCCAAGAATGGGGTTCGTGAGTCATTGCGACTAATTCAAGTCAGACTGGAGCTTTCTAAATATCACTTGTTTCGATGACAGGAAGTCATTTCGTAAGGCAGTGAAAGATAAGGATTGTGGGAAGGGATGATCATACTGCATAGTGTCAGGATCCTGCAATAGGATGTTGAGCATCTTCTCTTCTTCTTGTGAAGAATCAAAGCCAGCCCGCCGAATAGCCATTGTCAAGCGATCCTGATTCTTCGACTCGAGAGATCGCGATGTACGGGGAAGAAGCCTGGAGCTTGATCTGGAAAATCTCTTTTGTCGCGGCTTTCCATGTCGAGACATACAGAACCTAAAAGCCCAGGAACAACTCTCCCGTTATCATCTCACACTCAATGAGCAGAATGGCGGGACGCTGTACCCAAAAACGAATAAATCACTTCCCGCCTAGCCACATTACTCCTCTAATATCCTATCCAAGAACTCAATATCGAGATCATCTAGACAAAAAGCCCAATCCACCTTCTCTTGGTCCTCATCTGGAGCCCGTATAGTAATCTCAACCATATTAACTTTTCGTCCCCACGACCCTCCAAACATTGTCAAATCATAGTACTGCATTTGTTGATAACCCGCTTTGTATAAGCAATCCAGGTATTGTACACATTTTGGGCTTCCGAGTCACGTATCTCCCATGTAACAATTTCCAATAGTAGTCCGCGCGGCACTTTTCCAAGCGGCTTAATATGGAGTCCATTTAGGTTGAAATATCCCGAATGACCTGCACTATGCAGTTTGGCCGTGTCGGCTACCCAACCTGAGCGTGCTTCATGACCAAGCCGGGCTCCAGTGCTGAATAGTGCATTTGGCTGGGAGGAAGCACAATCTGCGTCGTGAAATGAGATAGAGCCTAAAGATGCCGCTGCGATGGTGTTTACGGTAGTAAAACTGCTAAAATTCATGTATGAATAAGTGGATATGGTTCCGTTTCCAGTTAATACATCAGTTGGCACATCATCAAACTGGAAATCTGGTTAGAGCTGACCGGCAGTTTATGAAAAGCTGATATGCTTACACTGAGAGTGGTACTGAATCCTTGACTAGTTTCAGATAGCAGGCTTTCCTGGGTAAAATCACCAGCGATCGTAGCGCCCAAGACTGTTTGGATGTTCTTCGCTTGTGTATCTCGCGGGGATAACAGTAACCCTGCCAAGGCTAGGTTCATTAAGATTGCCATATTGAGAGAAAATTGATGGATAGAAGAGCTACAATGCGTGAGTTCTCCCGTAGCCTTTTTACATGTTGCCTTTAGCCTAAAAATCATGGCGGTCTGATCGTCTGATGACCTCCCACCTGCCGCTGGTTCTAATTGCTCCGTTTGGATATGACTACGAGGTACTTATCCTGTCCTGGAACCCGATATCAGACCTCAGCATCTAGCAACTACGCACCTACTGTACGTGCTTCAGGGAATATTGATCCCATTCTAAAGCCCTTACACATTATTTGTATAGCACTAGACCCCCAGCATTCCCTTTTATAGGAATCCGATAGAAATTAGAAATCAATATAGATCTCTTTCATGCCTCGCCTTATAGGCTTATTAGATTAATCTGTTCCTAATCTAGTTAAGCTGATCTAAGTAGACTTGTTAAGAACCGAACCTGAACCGCGGACCTAAACTGCACCTCCAGTTGACCCCAGCAGAACCCTTCCTTCCATGACCGTACGGAGAATCTATAGATAAAGATTTACACAAAGCTTGAAACAGGATTTCATACAAATAAAGTCGTGAAGCCATATCCATACCAGTAGATGCATATAACTCAGGTGTGTAAGTACTAGTTTCCCATTCTGACAGCCAGCAAATAACATTTATTGCACCTTAAACCATTACCCAATATTGTACCGTATCAAGTATCATAATTCGCACATTAAACCAATTGACTGAAGAAAGCCTTTTCCTGTTGATACAGCCTTCAGTTGCTCTTCACCTCAACAGATTTTTCAGCATCCTTTTTCTCCTTCCACTCTGCAGCAATAGCAGCCCACTGCTCGACTTCCTTTTCACGCAAATCACCAGGAAAGAATGTACCCAGCATGCTTTTGCCTAGCTTCTCGTATCTCTTCTCGAGCTCCAATAGCGTGCTCATAACCTTGGCTTCACCGATCACATCTACAAATTCCAGCGGAATTCCATATGCATATGGAGTACGCTTCCAACCGGCGACGAAGATGTTTTGGAGCATTCCAATACCACCAACAGCAATCAAGTACCATGAGTCATCCGTCAGACCTGATGCGGTGATTAACAGGGCAACCCACAAAATACCCAGGACAATGACAGAAAGCTGTGAGAAGAGCGAAATGGTCGGGGAGTCGACGTTGGCAAAGCCCGTTGCAAGATCCTCCAAGTCCAGACCATGTCCTTCACTAATAATCGCAATTGCATGCTGGGCTCCGTTGCCGCGTGTCATGACAAAATTCTTATTGCTTCGACCATCCAGGCGTCGGCAAGCCCATTTTTCGACCCTCCATTGCTGAAGGGCACCAGTGAAGTAACAGAGAAGAGTAGCACCGCCAGTAACTAACAAGACTCCCCAATCACCTGTCAAGCCTAACGGTATACAGGCAACTCCCAACTGGATGACAGTAACAATAAGTCCGGACCAATGAAGTATATCATGCCCCGGTTCACCATGTGGTTTTGTCTTACTAGGCTTCCAGATACTAACCACCAGTCCAGCCTGAGCAGGGCGAGGCACTGTGACATTCGATCCAGGATAATCTCGATTTTCTTTTTCTTGCTCGAACTTCCATCGAGCCGCGATTAGTGACTCGGTTTTGTCGGCAACAGTCTTTCCCATCCAGTACTCGTAGTCGCGCATCATGCGTCCGAGGACCCAGGAGTTGTTTCCGCGGACGTAGCCATTCTTGCCATTAATGATGCAGCATCCAGTGTCAGCGTCGGGCATGAGTCTGTACTCTCCGAGAGCCGCACAGACAGAGGCAGTCGCATAAGAAMCCCATCCTGCGCAAGACCACGTTAGCACAAGCCACATTGAAGGTCACAACTCCCGATTATTCGTTAAGAACAGAAATACATACCAAAGGAAAAAGCTACAGGCGTAATCCAACCACCAGCCAGTTGTGCAAGAGCACGATTTATCAAATCTCCTCCCAGCAAGAGAAGGATGGTAAAGGCATAATTGGATGGTTGGGACCACTCCTGGGAGAAAGCGGCCGCTGGAGTACTAGTATTGAAGTCCCGACGCTGAAAGATGAAATCAAGCATTGGAGCCATTGCGGCCGTAGTTGTGCTTTATGTTATTCTCCAATTGAATTAAAGGTCGGCTGATAGATTGATAATCTCTGACTCCAATGGTCGGTCTCGGAAAGTCAAAGTCGAAAGATAACAGCCAAAAAGAAGCTGGGCTGATTTTCTCGTCCTTCAATAACTTTCATAGATGTCCAGGCCACACAGCCCGAGAAGTTTCCGCAGAAGATCAAACGTAGACAAAAACGGATTGCTCTATATCTCAATCCTATCCAGATAATGTGCCAAAATTTTGTCCCACCGGCAAGCTTTCTAGCGAACTAGTATAATTGATAGTTCATGCAGAAGTTGAAGCAAGCGTTCACGAAAATTAGAACTTGAACAGTTTCCGAGGTGGTGAGACGAGCTAGAGGTGGCTGGCTGTGCAGCCTCGCACTAAAGCGAGTTTATTACCGTATAGCGTAAATTATCATGCATGTCGATGTTGTATTGGACAATACGGCTATAGTTACGGTATCTATATGTGAAATTACAACCGTTACGAATTTCATCGATACGGTGTAACTGCCATTACAAAACCCGAGGTCGATCATTGAGTTGATAGACCTGAGTACCGATCACTGCATAAATAATTGAATAGCAGATCGAATGGCTTGGATGACATGCATACAGTCGACATATCAGCATGGGGAGACAATTTCAAGGTTTGGGAAGTAAACTCGGTAATCTCGATAAAATACACAATGAGCCTGTCGCTGCTGAAGGGCTGACCTTCACTCATTTATGTACTATGCCATTTAGTCATACGATTCTGTAGGCTGATGGCTTACCGTCAAGCGTAAAAGTCCCATCACCTCAATGGTGTGTGATATCACCATTGTTCAATACAGGATTCAACCATACCTGAACCGCTTCTCGGACAGGCATACTGTACTTTGGAAGCATTCGAGTATCGGCAACACGGCATTCATTATTCGCTTTGCATTCGCGAGTCAAAGGAGCAATGACTTTTTTGCCGCAAACTTGTCTGAGGCCATGAGCCTCAAATTTGTCAATGCCGATTCCAGAGCAGCAGCCAATTTCGACAACAATCTCGGCTGCGCGGACGGCAATGATGCATTCTTCGAGAACGCTGAATGTATGATCCCATGGTCCTACTATGATTATCTTAAAGCCACATGTCATGACTTTTTTTTGGTGTCATCTTTGTCTCCGGTTGTCATGAAAATGATAGGGCCGAAGGCGACGAACTCTATTCATGGGATACTGGCATATTGCTCCATTGGCATCGCCACGTGTGCGACGTGGTCCAATCATGGGCCTGGTTGTCATGAAATAGCATAATGATATTCACAAAAACAATCTGCAGTCTCTCAGAGAGCTCGACGTTCGTTTCCTTCCGTGCCCGCCGTCCGCAGGATCCTCAAATATTACTTAGGTGGTCAAAATATGTAAGTATACCCATATGATAGATCATCTACAGAGCAGATGAGCCTCGCTTCCTCGCAATTGACTTCCCACAACGCCAAACTGGTGGAGCTCACCCCGCAAGCGTTGCTGTGCCAGTTTCCACTTTTCAAAGATGGCATATCCTGAACCATTTCATGGCGGCGCACGTTGAGATGAGTTGTCGACCATATCGATAGTGAAACCAAGGTCGCTTGTTATGATATACCTACCGTGACTGGAGTGGATGCTTGCTGGGCACATGGAATGCATCGTTGGGCTGACAGCTCTCCATTTTCTAGTTCTTCTGTTCATTTGTATAACACCGAGGAGCTGATGCTACACTAAAGAAGCAAGAGGTATATTAAGTATGCCCTAAGCCCTAAGCCTGAAAAGGAGGAAAGAAGACAAAGAGAAGAGAGGAGAATGGCCGAATATTGAGGTATGTATTGAGACGGTATGCGGAAAAACTTTCCGAGTGGAGATGACAGATTTGACAACCTCATTCGTCAGAACTCGTCTTGTGGTAATCTATTAGCCACCTCACTCGTGGCGGAAAACAATTCCGTTACATTCTAATTACGACAGAAGCCCTCTGTGGGGATCGAGCCGATCAGTCTTTCATTCTAATCTGCTCGACCAAGACATTGAATAAACCCATTTGCTAGACAAGGCACCATGTCTGCTTCCCTTTTTTCTCGTCTAACACGGCCGTGGCTCTCTTGAAGCCCTCTTTTGTTACACTCCACTAGGTATTGCGTGTCCATTCCCTACATAATTCCTTGATCCGCTCCTATTTACTCATCTATTTGACTCCTTTAATTTTGCTAATATCGCTTACGAATCAAACAGCAGGCCTCCGCCTAAGAGCTTCTCGATCTAGTCCATAGTGACTGCTTCGCCGCGCTAATGGCTCCAATCAGTCGTCGGAGCAGACATCACCGTCGGACTTGCAACAACGAAGATAGCACACAAGACGCACGCAATGCGGATATGATCGCACTTAGACTGGCTCAGGAAGAGCTGTACGTCGTTAGTCAATCCGTTGAACAGCTGCTGAATATGATACGAACCGGGAACAGTCAACAACTCGAAACTCTTTTGGCAACCACCACAAGTGGTGCTTCACAAGAAGAGATCCTGGCCGTGGTCAGACAGTACAATCAAGGTATGGAGAGAGCGCAATCGAAATAGACAAAACACGGGAAAACGAATTCATTCGCCATTGACTACTTGTTTCTACCACTGTGGTCAGTTCGACTTTACGCGTCAACACAATCGGACCGCAAGGGTTTGCTCATACTAGAAATTGGGTACGTTTCGCTAGTTTATACTGGAAGAATACGGGATGCAGAAACAACTTCGTCAAGGAACTCCTCTTAGAAACATGATAAGGGGACGATTTTCCATCTGAGTGTACGACCAAGTGACTTGCAGCAGACGTAAATAGAACCACTTTTGGTAAATCTAGTCATGGGGTTCGTCGGAACTAACGTACTTCTGGCTTTTCATCTCGTTGCATTTGATTGCATTTGACTCTCTCTGTCTCTGTCTCTCTCTCTCTCTCTCTCTCTCTCTCTCTCTCTCTCCCTATTTTTTTGTGGAATGTCATCGAGCAAGTAATCAAAGACCCGTGTCTGTGCAGAAAACCACGAAGTACTATCCAAAGGCATCATTGGTACGAATAATGAAACTGCCATAGATCGCTTGTCGGATCCACCAAGGCCTTCCTACATTCCCCGAAGCATATCAATTTGGAAAGTGGCCTGGACAAATTGACGATAGTACTCAACTTAAGATCCATCCATGGGGTTCCATCGCATTTCAAATTCGAGACGTGTCGAATATCAGAGTGGACTCGACTATCGGAAAGCAGGGTCAATAGATCTTCGTACAGATTTAGTGGCATCTGGAAGAAATAGATCGCGCCATGACACGACTAGATGTACGTTGCAGCATACTGCGATCACATTGGTTAGGCCCAAAGGGGGCAGTCAAATGCAATCGGGAATAGGGACAATTTACTAGACAAGAAGGAAGGGTTTGCTAGATTTGCAAGCAAGTGTAACAGGATACCCTGGGCATCCACGGCATTTCCAATTTCTGATGCATCAGAATGAGATTTCTTGACACAGATGGAACCCGTCTCACAGCGTTCTGCTGACCACCGGCTATTTTGTCCGACTATCAGATTCGCTCACTATGCGAGCACCTGATTTCTCCTCCAACATTTCGACCATTTTAGGGCCTCACACTCTCTCTTGCATGTACTGCTCCGTATCTACACCTTAGATTCATCATGCGCTCCGTATCCCGCGAGATGCATGCACCATTTTTCAGAACTTCCGTACATAGTCAAGTCAAATACAAGACGAGTCAGGAATACAGAGAGTCGTGATGACTTCCTGCATGCGATGGTCAGCCCAAGCGTGTGACAGCTATAGAGCAACGTGCATGTCAAAAGCTACCTATCGCACTATCGATAAAGTCGATAATCCAATCTGATCCAACACCAGACGGAATCTGTCGCATCCATCTGCGAGACACCCCGAGATAAGAAAATCCCAACTGTTATCACCTCAGCGACAATGGTCTGAGAATGTCCCATTTTCATGCAAAGGCGGTTGTGTCGATCTGATTGGCTGCTAAAATAACTCGAGTCACGGTGGTGGGTGGTTAGCGGGTGTGATTAAGCAGCGATGGTTGCATCTGCCCGGCGCTTACCAGCCCCTCGAACCCTTTCAACGTTTAGGATTGGGTTGTCACATCACAATCCCCCATCACCATGCACCACAAGCAGCAACTCGACACCAATGGCTTGTGTGATGTCCTTTTCGGAGTGAAGAACAGGGCGACGTGGGAGTCGACCCCGCTCCTCGATTCTTCAGCACCGTCTTCCATCGTGAGTATATAGCCGCTGTCAGCGTCCCCTTCGCTCTCTTGCATGGCAGCTGTTTCATCAGTTACTATTTTTTCTTTACGTTGCTTTTCACTTTTCTATTTTCGTCTCTTATTAATTCATCATAGATTGGCTGGTCCAGTCGTCCATATACAAAATAAAACACAACATAATTCAACACCATAACAATCCTTCTTTTCTGAATCCCCAAGAGCTATCTGTGTGATCTCTTCCAAGGAATACATTTGTTGATCAAATCGTATTTCTAATTTTTATACTGCACTTTAATCTGAGTTTCCCCGGTGGACAATTCAGAAATCACATCATAATTCCCACTCTTGTATCTCGACCAGATCAACTTTCACGTCGAAATAAATATCACAATGTACGCCGCACGCTCAGCCAAGCCTAAGCTGTCTCTCAGCATCTCTGCTGCGACAAACACCACTCGTCCAGCTCTGTCTTTGCGATCACCAGGCCCCATGCCACGAACACCTGTTTCTCCATCTCCTCTCAGCCCAGTCTATACTGCGGCGCGAGACTTTAGCAAACAGACTGTTCCCATGTACTCGTACACCAATGCGAGCTCCGCCAAGAGCATTCTCAAGAAGGGTTCTACCTCTTCCACTTCGTCGCGGTCCAGCGGCAAGGCAATTCACTTCCAGAGCACACCTACTGTGTACTGCGTGACCCCTATTGAGAATAAAGACGAATACTACGGCGGCAAAGTCAAGGTGTCCCGCGATGAGCGACGATGGGGAGCCAGGTCCTGAATTCTCGACAAGAGATTCACGATTTCTACTTGACAACCGATAATTTTCAAAATACTCGAGATAACAAACCTCACCCAGACTCGGTTTGCATCATCCATTTTCCACCACCGCGTCCGGCTTCGAGTGAAGTAGATTCACATCGGAAAAAAGTAACGTCTCTCTTCTAGAGGGCTTCGAGGACCATTGCTATGCTGATGAAGGAAAGGATTTATGACGGCCACTGTTCCCTGCGGACAATCATGTATATAGTGCAGTTAAAATAGTCAACAACCGAAGACGCCAGGTACTCCCTGACTTTTAATAATTCTATGTTCTGTGTAAAACCCCGAGTAGCCGATCGATAGGAATGACAGTTAAGGCTGCAAGGCGTCGACGCTTATCTTATCGCGTGAAAAGGATCTAGTCCATTTTGGTGATAACCATGTCACATGACTCTTAGTCAGCGACTGCTCGATGCGGACGACGACGCAGCGGCAAAGACAAAAATTGCGCGCCGACCTCATCTACAACATCCATCATCGAACCATCAGCAATCCAATCCTCTCAACGTCGCACAGCTGCTGTCGACGTTACGACGCTGAATGTAGCGTTCTCAACTTATTTAACAGCTCTGAACTTCGCTTGAGCCACTCCGCTGTCAAACGCCGACATGTCTGACGGTACGCGCCACTCTCCCATCCCAACCTCATCCAGGATACTAACAGCAACTACAGCCGACTTTGAGCAGGTCAGACGGCTTCAAGCCGAGCGTAATTCTCTCGCTGCTGCCAAAAAAGGTTCAAAAACCTTCGACCCATCCAGTCAGCGCACTGACTTTTCCACAAAGGCCTCCCTAACTGAAAGCTTTGATACCGACCTCTACGAACGGAATGGCGTCGATAAGTATTCTGGCTATAATACCTCCATCCCTGTCGATGGCGATGAGGATATGGAAGATGCAGATACAGGGCATCGACTGGTCGGTCAGTATACTGCTAGTAGGGACCTAATCAATGAAATGGCAAGTGGCAATGGTGTTGAAGAGGAGGATATCTTACTTGGCCGTGAAAAGTCTGCTAGAATCGCCGACCGTGAAACCGATTACCAGAAACGCCGGTTTAATCGTGGTCCTCTCACCCCGACACGCGCTGATCCATTTGCTGCGAATGCGCATGCCAACGTCGAAGCCGAGGGCCAGACTTATCGAGAGGTCATGGCACTCCGTGAGCTTGAGAAAGAAGAAGAGCGCATTCAGAAACTCATAAGTGAAAAGCGGGACGCAGGTGAAAGTGTTGAATACCAAGCCACCTTGAAAGATGAGGCTGACAAAGAGAATATCGACGCTGGCTCGACCGTCTCCGTCGCTGCTGGGCGTAAGAGAAAGCAACGATGGGATGTCGCTTCGGAGGAAAATGCCGCCGCTGCTGCTGAGGAAGAAAACAAGATCAAAGCGAAGAAGTCGCGATGGGATCAGACTCCTGCTGTACCAACACCAGACGGAGAAGCTCCTAAGCGACGCTCTCGTTGGGATCAGGCCCCAGCTGCGCCAGCCGTTGGTGCAACTCCTGTTGGTCAGCCAGGCCTGGCGACACCGGCGCACCCGTCGATGGGTGTAGCACCAATCGGGGTAGATCTTGGCCGTAATGTTGTGTGGACGGACGAGGAGTTGGATATGATGCTTCCTACCGAAGGATATCAGGTTCTCCAACCCCCACCTGGTTATGAGCCAGTCAGAAACCCTGCACGAAAGCTTACGGCCACTCCTGCTGCTATACCCAGTGCAAGCGGATATGGAGGTTTCATGATGCAAGAACCAGAGAGTGCTCGTACTCTTGGCAAACAACTTCCGACAGATATTCCTGGAGTGGGCGATTTGCAATTCTTCAAGGCTGAGGATATGGCGTACTTTGGAAAATTGGTTGATGGCGCAGATGAAAACAGCCTGTCCGTTGAGGAATTGAAGGAGAGGAAGATCATGAGACTACTCCTCAAGGTCAAGAACGGCACACCACCCATGCGTAAGACGGCTCTGCGTCAGCTTACCGACAACGCTCGCCAGTTTGGAGCTGGGGCGCTTTTCAACCAGATCCTTCCGCTTTTGATGGAGAAATCGCTCGAAGACCAGGAACGTCACTTGCTAGTCAAAGTTATCGATCGTGTTCTTTACAAGCTTGACGATCTTGTTCGCCCATATACCCACAAGATTCTCGTTGTTATTGAACCGTTGCTTATCGACCAAGACTATTACGCACGTGTGGAAGGTCGTGAAATTATTTCAAACTTGGCCAAAGCCGCAGGTCTTGCCCATATGATTAGTACTATGCGTCCAGATATCGATCACGTTGATGAGTACGTGAGAAACACTACCGCGCGAGCTTTCGCTGTCGTCGCTTCCGCTTTGGGTATACCAGCTCTGCTTCCTTTCTTGCGTGCAGTCTGTCGCAGTAAAAAGTCATGGCAAGCTCGACACACTGGTGTCAAGATTGTCCAGCAGATTCCTATTCTCATGGGTTGTGCCATTCTGCCTCATTTGAAAGGACTGGTTGATTGTATCGCAGACAACCTCAGTGACGAACAAGCCAAGGTCAGGACAGTTACCAGTTTGGCCATTGCTGCATTGGCCGAAGCCGCCAATCCTTATGGTATTGAGAGTTTTGACGACATCCTCAACCCACTATGGACAGGTGCCCGCAAACAACGTGGAAAAGGTCTCGCCGGATTTTTGAAAGCTGTTGGGTACATTATTCCTCTGATGGATGAAGAGTATGCCAACTACTACACCAGTCAGATTATGGAGATTCTTCTCCGAGAGTTTTCTTCTCCGGATGAGGAAATGAAAAAGGTTGTGCTGAAGGTGGTGTCGCAGTGTGCTCAAACCGATGGTGTTACAGCTCAATACTTGAAAGAGAATGTTCTCCAGGACTTTTTCAAAAGCTTCTGGGTCAGACGTATGGCATTGGACAAGCGCAACTACCGTCAGGTTGTTGAAACTACTGTCGATCTCGGCCAGAAAGTCGGCGTAGGAGAGATTCTGGAACGTATCGTCAACAATCTCAAGGACGAGAGCGAGGCCTACCGCAAAATGACTGTAGAGACAGTTGAAAAGTTGATTGCCTCTTTGGGAGCAGCCGATATCTCTGAGAGACTAGAAGAACGCCTTATTGACGGCGTTTTGCTTGCTTTCCAGGAACAAAGTGTTGAAGATATTGTGATTTTGAATGGATTTGGTACAGTAGTCAATGCTCTCGGAACTCGATGCAAACCCTACCTCCCACAAATTGTCAGCACTATCTTATGGCGATTGAACCATAAGTCTGCCACGGTCCGTCAACAAGCTGCCGACCTCGTCTCACGAATTACCATGGTGATGAAGCAATGCGGCGAGGACGCTCTTATGGGCAAACTCAGTGTCTTGCTGTATGAATATCTTGGTGAAGAATACCCCGAAGTGCTTGGTTCTATCCTCGGTGCTCTACGATCGATTGTCACCGTGGTTGGTATCAACCAGATGCAACCTCCTATTCGCGATCTCCTCCCCCGACTTACTCCTATTCTTCGCAATCGACATGAGAAAGTGCAAGAAAACACGATTGATCTGGTCGGTCGTATTGCAGACCGCGGACCAGAATCCGTCAATGCTCGAGAATGGATGCGTATTTGTTTCGAGCTGCTGGATATGCTCAAGGCTCATAAGAAGGGTATCCGTCGTGCTGCCAACAACACTTTCGGTTTCATTGCCAAGGCAATCGGTCCCCAAGATGTTCTTGCAACCCTGCTCAACAATCTACGAGTCCAAGAACGTCAGTCTCGTGTCTGCACGGCCGTAGCCATCGGTATCGTCGCCGAAACCTGCGCTCCTTTCACCGTCCTCCCCGCGCTAATGAACGAATACCGCGTCCCGGAACTAAACGTCCAAAACGGTGTCCTCAAAGCCATGTCTTTCTTATTTGAGTACATTGGCGAAATGGCCAAAGACTACGTCTACGCTGTCACACCCTTGCTAGAAGACGCATTGATTGACCGCGACCAAGTCCATCGCCAAACCGCTGCCAGCGTCGTCAAACACATAGCCCTCGGCGTGGTCGGGCTCGGCTGCGAAGACGCAATGGTCCATTTACTCAACCTCTTATACCCAAACATCTTCGAAACCAGCCCGCACGTTATCGACCGTATCATCGAAGCCATCGACGCGATCCGCATGGCCGTCGGAACGGGCGTGGTCATGAACTATGTCTGGGCAGGCCTGTTCCATCCTGCCCGAAAAGTGCGTGTGCCCTATTGGCGATTGTATAATGATGCGTATGTGCAGAGCGCGGATGCGATGGTGCCTTATTATCCGGATTTGGAGCATGATGGGGTCTCGCGCGCGGAGCTTTCGATTGTGATTTAGTTTTTGCAAGATATTCATTGCAGTACAGTATAGTATGGTTAGGCGCTTGGCGGTTGATACTTTATCTTAGTTGAATGCTATTTACTGTATACCACAGACTTGAAGTTCCTACATCATGTCGTGGACTCGTGATTCACATGTCCAGAATATAGCGTTATAAGGTTAACAGATCAGTACACGTAGATTCATGTTTTATCCTGCAGAAGAGGTGTATTGATTCCATCTGCTTACACCAGCTGCAACGAGTACAGAAGAGTTGGGCCATGTCGGGGCTCTACATGTATGTCTCGACAGCCGACTCAATGGAACTCTTGTCGATATATCTTCTTGTTCGACGAAGACAGCCGCCATACACATTTCCTCTTTGAGAATCTATCTGACTGCTACTTCGTAGTACTCAAGTGCTATAGATACATGTAGCCCTACTTCGAATGCTGGTCCTAGCCTCCAAGCATCTATCTAGTCACTGTTATCCTGGCAATGGTGTGGTGAGACGTCACTCTCTCAAGGGTATCCCACTGCATATTGTGAAGCCCATCATCCAACGTCATGCCTCTAATCAAAGGGAGTCGACAATTATGATATGATGTCACCGGCGTCAAGTGACAACGTCAACTCGAAATTACGGCGCCCAATGGTCGTCCAGCAACATAACAAGGGTTACTCAACCATGTGGTGGATGATCGATCCATGGGTCTATAGTACACACTCCATAACTCACCAGAGTCCTACGTACGGGCACTAAGGTCGTTGGCACTGGCCCTGTGGTGTCACTGTTTGTATACGTCCTATGTACTATGTAGATGCTATGCTGTAAGCCAAGAACAGTCGAGTCAGTTGTTGTGAGGCCCGCCAGTTTGCGCTCTGACAGCTGTCGTCATAGCCCTTATTTTTAGAGGTGCGACACATTGCTCGTGTGCCACTGGGGAGGAGTGAGGAGTGAGGGGGTGGTTCATTTATTTAGATGTGTTACGTCATGTTGTTTGGTTCTCGAGTTAACGGCAAGTTACTATGTACATACGTACAAACTATGTAGTAAGTAGTATAATGTTTATTGAATTCTTTCTTGACTGTCAACTGCCGATAATGACGCATCACTAATAACTTACATAGTTGTGCTTCATCAATATGTATGCGCCCTGTCGTGGGGTTGTTCTCTGATGCTGCGCTGCACTGCGATGCGATGTCATGTCTACACATACATAGTACATGCCACATCTTTAGTCGATGTTACATGGCACATGCTTGTTGACATGCCTGAGGACGACACATCAGCCTGTGATGTCATGCCAAGGCGGAACATTCCTTCCCGAGTGTCGCGCTCTGATTGGTCGGCTGTGGGCGAGTTTCTATTGGTCAGACAGACAGTCAGTCAGTCGAGATTGATACCCTTGCGTTGATGGCAGATGTTTGGTCCTAGGATGCTTGCTAGATGCTCGATGTCCGAGCACTGTCAACTTGTGTCTGTCTATCTCCATCCGGTGGCAGTTGCCGGCATAGACACCTTCAAACTGAGTCTTCAGGTCGCCGAATCGGCGAGTGGAGTATGACTGACCCAGTTAACCTAACTTCATCTTAGGGACGGATGTCATCTTCCAAAATACGGAGCACAAAGAACCAGACTCCTTATCGTGGATGCTCTCAAGAAGAAATCAACGGCGCGTTTCAGGTTGATGAGCCAGTTTTGGCGGACGGAGTGGGTCGTCCGGGCTCAGGCATGTAACTAGTAGGCAGTACGCTACACTTCTACAGTGCTACTACGGAGTAGAGTAATCAGCAGCGTAAATGTATGTATGCGTGTGTATACGATGTCAAGATCAAGTACTCGCACTCGTTCACATCAGTTATCGTCAAAGTCAATATATCTATTCTCGATGCAAAGGCACGGATTATCGAATTGAAGAGTGGGGGAAAAAGAGTATTGACCAAATCAGGCATACAGTCGTCCTCAGGCACACGGCACTGAGCAGGTTCCAAGGCTCGGTCGCCGTGGGGCCCTGCCGCTTGCTTTGCTCTTCCTTAGTGCTTACAACTACCAACTATGGCCCTGATCATTGAATGGTATTAAATGGCGTTTATGAGCCAATTACTTCTCAACTTACTCAAGAGTTCGCGGCACAAAAAGTCGATCCGGCAGAGGAGGTAACTCCTGAGTTAAAGTTCTGCTAAACTTGATTTGGTACATGGCTTTCCGCTTTTACGGGACAATCGCAATCGTGGCATGGGCCTCTTGTCTACTTCAGCAGACTTAGCATCGATAGCAAGTAATGAGTGAGTCTCAAAGACTACGCTACAAATCAGGATTGGTGATCTGCCGTGGCGCCTAAGGAATTACACCATCTGGGAACTATCGACTAGCAAATCATAGCCTTATGATTATTGCTTTTGCTTTCGTTGCTTTTTTCTGCAATAGATATACTACATTGTATAGTACAATGCACAAGGCAAAAGGTTCAAAGAATCAAGGTGATGGCTACTGCATATGCAGCAGTGTCTGTTCTCGACATGCACCCGACCAATCCACGGCAAGTGTTGGCAGTCCTAAAGAGCGGTGAAAGACGAGTCGAGTTGAACGACCAATGATTAGATTACTGTATGCAAAAGACTATTGAGCATGAGTCTGATAAGTCGGCTTCATATGAAAGATATTCCTTCCCTCGGCTACTCCATACTTGCCGACCGTGAAAGAAGCCGTCGAATAGAAAAACCCGCCCTAACTGAATTAACTCAACAGTGAATCGCAATCTACTCAGTATTTAATTTTTCTCCCTATAGCTCGGGCGTTATATTTACTCTATCAGCAACAGCTACTCAGTACTGTCCAAGTCGGGCATCTTAGCCTCCACCGGGTCAAGACGAGACCATGGTTCACTCCAAAGAGGAAGTCAAATGTCAAAATTTGGAATTACTAACAAGTAGTGTTAGGGCTAGTAGCAACTTGGCAAAGATTTGAGTTTCCCGACAATAGGGGTAGGGCACACAATCTTAAATCAACGATCGTTCGTTTTGGGCTAAGGGGGGACTCACGGAGGCGCACGGTTAGAGCGCCACAGAGATTTAGTTTAATTGTCTTACTCGAGTTTAGTACATAGTCAGTTGACGCAGTAGCCAGCTGCGTACTGACTCTTTTTGGTCTACATAGTAAGAGTTTTCATTGGTCGGGATACAATCCGTAAACACGGCACACGGAGTCGAATGCCCTTGATTCAGCTCTTACGGCGGTCGAAGTATCGTAACAGAAATCTCATCGGTTTTTACTTGATACTCAAGAAAATCTGACGACCGTTGCAGTTGCATCAGATACAGATCGACTTCACAGTTGAGATCAAGATGGATCAGCCTGCGTTGACAGGGATCGTCGCGGCGGATTTTCAGGAACACATGCTGTGATCTGCGACCGCGGCGATCAAACATGCTTTGGATGTTGAAACGTTGTTTCAGAATTTGTCGTCTGGAGTACAATGCAATAATACATTATCATTATTTTGGTAATAGTATAATAGTAAAGATGAGTTAAGACTCGCCGTGTACTGTAGGTATGGACTTCCTATTTGGAACATTACCTCGACTACGAACGAGCGCACTCCACCAGTTCCGTGTCCGGGCGGATTCCATATTCAAACTCACACTTGGACATTTAATTCAACTCAAATTGCTAAAAACTTGATATTCGAAGCATCCGTGCTCTGCAGAATTTTGCCAGTAAGATTAACTCTGTGTGGCAGTGCCGGCGACAACGCCCATTTGCTGCGAAGTACTCCATAGTAACTAACAAAAAGTGTGACAAGCATTTTTTGGCTGTGTCCGGCTTCCCTGATTGAGCCTAGCGCTCCATCTGTATTTCAAGGAGACGGAACCGTAAGAGAGTACTTCTCGAATTCTTTGCGGATATTAGAGAGCTACATAGTAGCTATCAGGTTTTAGGCAAGGAGATGCGACGCTTCGTCATCACATACCTATCTTACATGCAACATTATAAATTTCCGACGCCCTTTTAGTATATTCTTGCTGAGCAGGTTGTATCAAAAAACTATCCGCCGCGCCATACTGAGTCTTGCTCCATAGTAAGCTGTGTCCACTGTCAACTGTCAGGGCACGATCTACATGACCCACGCTCCTTACATGATCCGGTCCCTGTCTATCTTTTGACGGCAACCGCGCAATCAGATTATCAAGAGATCATTGCTCTTGTTTCATTTGACCACAGTGGCACAACCACAAATGTAACGCCAGTGGCACACATTGTTCTGATTCTTAAAAAAGCCACAGATCCCGTGGCGGGGCGGCCGAATCCATTCGTGTGCATGGTGGCGGCAGATCGTGGTGCTGATTGTCGATGGGAGGGCTTGTTTTGGCCCCAACGGCGCATAGTTTAGATGCTTATTTGAGAGATTGTTGCAGCATAGATGTTTATACTTGAGACATGAAGAAGACAGATATCTGATTTTGATCAAGTGTGGAAATGAATGATTGGATAGATTTACGGCGGCTCATCTACTGTAGGTAGACTAATCTTGAACCGGGCAAATATCGGAGAACCACATACAACTTAGTACATGCTCAGCACTGACGTCGACATGCGCTAAAGGGACGCCTCTGCTGTGAACAGATTTGGGCTACATATGTACAGATGTATAGTCATATGTACACGAGTGTGACTACAACCGTAGCTACATATTCCAACCTACATCTCACAATGGTTGGCCGGGGAAAAGAGCCTTGAATAAACTTCGTCAGCATGTAAGACATGCCTTGTTATTTGCTTCTATCAATGTTACTACTTTTCAAGAAAATTGTGGAGGAAAGAAAAATCGATTGTTCAGATGATAATTCCACACGTGCGCTAGGAGTCTAACCTCGGTGTGGTGCACTTTTCGGTATTCCGTAGCATCTCTGCTATCATCAAGGTGGATCAATAGAACAAATCAATTATTTGCGCAAATTTGTTTTTTAATCTTTTGAAATCTAATGAACCAACACGATCAGTAGTTCGCCTGTCAGAATACACCGATGCAGCCACCAAGCCACCAAGGTGTGTTTTGATCCATTCCCACCCAATGTGCACCATCCATGGTCGCCTCCCCGCCGCCCATTCCAATGCCCTCGAATACACTTTGCAACAATTAAACCACAAACCAATAGAAAGAGAGGATTATTTTCGAGCTGGTGAACCAAGAAAAATAAAAGGCTTGCAGCTTGTGTGCCGCTTTGTTCATTGGCAACGGCACAGGGTGGATAGACTCCATCCCCGGATTTATGGCCCGCCCCTCCTTACAGTGTACGTACTATAGTGTGTGCTACATGGTGCGTAAGTACTCAAGCATCCTGCGTGTTTCAATGTTTTCAGGATGGTACCAAACAATACCATCTGTTTCTATTATTGTTCATTCCTTCCAGAAATTCCGAGAATGTCGCGATGACGTGTGTGTAAGCAAGGCACCACCCATTCGAACTCACCGTACGATCCAACCAACCACTGCTTGGTACCTGCCATCCATCTACCATTGAATGAATGGTAGACACCATAAGATGACATGTGATTCGACATATCCCGTGCTGTGTTGCAGTTTGCCACCAACGAAGCAAGCTACTAGTTTACTAACACAGTCGTACGTTCTTGAGTCTTGATAGGTAGTGCTAGCAGAAAAAGAAACTAGACTAGAGACATAAGGCGGATCACCAATAAATGCCGGGGCTCCACTGTGCTAAGTGGCATCTCCCGCAGGCTGGCTTGGGAGGCTTGCAGGAGGATGCCCAGTCAAAGGCGTGGTGGGGCCAGTATCTTTCTTACTTACTCCGTAGGAGTACGTAATAGTCGATACCTTCGTACTATGTAGGTAGGAGATACTTGCAGAAGAACTTCGTTATTGGCAGTAATAGTCGATTATCTTGCCATCACCATGTACAGCAAACTTGAAAGTGTTCATTCAAATGCACCACCGACAAAATACGCACTTTCCCCTTTGGTGCTAGTCGCAACCCCCCGCAATGCTGAAACAACCATCGCAACCAGCGCCAACGAACCAATTCCCATCCGTCTGGGAATGACTCCTCCCTTTGACTAAAAAGTGGCTGACTGCCGTGTTGCTGATTGGGCGGTGGTCTGGTGTCATTCGTTCAGGATTGGTCCCCACTGCTGCAATTTATGCTTTACTACGTACTATGTATGTATGTCGGGACGGCAGAGTATCTTAGTTCACTTTGTTGTACTTGTTATTTCGTCACTTGAGATATTTCTGTCTGGTACCTACAATACACGGATACAGGACGAATTATCAATGTTCAGCTGATGCCCGATTCTCCAACTGCCGAATACACTACGTAGTATGCTGAATGGTCAGACTCCGTACGGAGCCTTCATGTCTCTGCCGTATGTTCAATCTTTTTGACGACTTTCTTTTCTTTTTCATGGTCGGTGCTTTGTTGTCGCGCTTCCCCTTTCGGTGTTGCCGTCTCATCGGGGCCAACCCGAGGTAATACAATTGCTCCGACGCATCGTATGCTACAACAAGAGAACAACTCGGAGAGTATGATGCGAGAACCAATAATGTCGCGACCCGGCCAATAATTAAATCATGCTGCGACCGTAACCGTAAATCCTGAGAGTGGCACACATGTACCAGAAGGCTATGTACGGAGTACTGCAGACAGCATCAACCCCTCCCCCTCCAGTTGACTGTTCAGATGATAGAGTTGACTAGCCTTACTACTAGTAAGGCTGTAGTAAGCAGTACCAAGCATATGTCGCATACTCAGTTGATCAAGATTCTTCAGAATGAATGTAATAATACGGTATTATACATCCCACACATCCCGTACATCCCGTACTTGGCCCAAAATCTCCCCGTCTCCCAGTCGCGCTAAACCAATACCGCCAACACGGCTCGCAAAGCGGTTTAGCTCGCCTCCAACCTGGCCTGGGGACCCTTTTTGGGGCACACTCAGTCTTCTCTCAGAGAGACGGGGCGGTTGGCTTCAGCCCCCCCCCTTTTCCCTCCTCCCCTCCCCCCCATTGTCCACTTTTTCCACCCAATGGCCTCCCTCACCGTCCCATTTTGGGCCTTTTTTCTACCTTTTTCCTTGGGCTTCCCCTTTTTGGGCAAGTCTCAAAAGCAAAACGCCAAAGCCAAAGCCAGAGCAAAAAAACAAACTAGGCTAAAGGAAAAACGATCTACGGCACGTCGTCAGTGGCACAGGCCTTTCTACCGGGCTAAACCAACTCAGTTATGTGGTCACCCTCTTGGTAGTCTACTATGCAGAAGCCCACCACACTACGACGTATGTACCTTTTTACACAATGCTGCATCTCCGGCCGTAGGATGATGCTTATTTTCTCTCAATCCCCTTCTTCTTCTTCTTAAGCTACGTCGATCCCCTTCCCAAGTCAGCCTCAGTTGCAATTTCTCTTTTTCTTCTACCATCTTCTTCACTGTTATACGATCAGACCATTTGCGATCAACACACATCGAATGTCAATCACATTGAACAATACACCAACCATATCAACCTAACAATTTACATCTACTACAATTTGCATATACGTGAAAACACATTGACTGTCGGGGACAGCCAATTCTATGCGAACTGCGGTGTTGTCTTATCGCATGCGAAATACACACCACATCTACATACACAAGACCGAAGGCTATCGAATACCTCTTGACTGAGTCTGCTATTAGCTGCTTGACGCCATCTGTACCACTGTACCACCAGCTCTCGTCTCAGCTTTAAAGTCCTCCCCCTACTTCCTTCCTCGGCACCCGCGTCGCACCTGCCTTGCGTGTCTTTAATAGTCAACGCCGGACGACGTCATCTATTTGCTCTCACCAACAGCGCTCCTTCCTTCATTCCTTCTCTTCTCTTTCTCACCCGAGAAAGACAAAGAAAAGCCCTCATCACCAATCACAGCTACTGCCCCATAAATCATCCTCCATGACGATGGTCATTGAGAACCAGAACCGCCAGTACGGCGGCATGGGAGGCTTCGACCATGTGTACCAGAACAACATGCACCACCACACCCAGACCCCCCAGTTCACAGATCCCTGGGCAGCGCACACTTCCTCCCACTCGACTCCCCCCGTCTATTCTACTGCTTCCATGGGTATGAACGCTGTCAAACACGACGACGTAAACAGACCAACAGCCATCTCGATGCCCTACTCGAGCATTCCCGTGTCTGCTCCATCGCTGGTGGCCGGCACCAGCTACCCAACATCGGGATACACTGGATCAGAGATGTTGAACATGCACCATGAAATTCCTCGCTCGACCTTTGATGCTGCACCTTCCTACACCGCAGCTGCTCCCATCAACAGCTTCACACCCGCCAACTATGCACCCATGGCATATTCAGGATTGGCCACTCAACAAGATGCTCGCCGCATGTCTGAAGCGAGAATGTCTCAACCTGCTTCATACAGCGATGCAATAGATGCCAGTCGCGGAATGGTCGCGCTTAGCCAGGATCTTACTCCCAGGAACATATACGCTCCTCGCAGCTCCCGCGGATCAGCAGATTCTTATGGCTTCCCTTCGACACACTCATCGGTCTCTTCGATGTCCTCTAGCAACTATCCATACTACAGTGCATCAGTCGCGTCAGTGGATTCGTCCGTCACAGATTATAGCTCGACCTCGGAGCAATACGATGGCATGCCATCGCGAACACTTCCTCGACCAAGCGGTCTTTTGGGCGGTGCGACGCCTGGAGGTCCCCAGTCGATGATGGGTCAGTTCAGTTCTAAGATGCCTTCCAATGCGCAAAAGAAGCACAAATGCAAAGTGTGCGATAAGCGTTTTACGCGTCCATCGTCTCTTCAAACGCACATGTACAGTCATACCGGCGAGAAGCGTAAGCCGCCCCCTTCACCGAACCTTTCTGAATATATTGCTAACGTATCCTAGCCTACGCATGTGATGTCGAAGGCTGTGGTCGTCATTTCTCCGTCGTGTCCAACCTGCGACGCCACAAAAAGGTCCACAAAGGAGAAAAGGAAACCGGCTCCGGCGAGGACGAAGACTAGATCGAAGCACCGCTTCGTTCTTCCGGTACAATATTTTTGTGCACGGCGTGCTTTTGCGAGCGACTTTGATTCTTGTTTCGGTTCTTTCCCGGCGTCCACTCGGTGTCAGTCGTGTGCATCATGATATCCTGTTCCAGATGGCTTTTTTGTTTCTCTTGTACAACAGACTTTCGATTCTTTTACGCGTTCCTTATTCTGCTGGCTCAGACTGTGTTCGGCCTCAGAATTTTTTTTGTTTTTGATACCCCAAACCTGGATTTGTTTGATGAATGGGCAGGCATATGGTTCTATAGGGGACCAATCAAAACGGGGATTTGCATTGATTTCAATTCTTGATGACTATATAGAGGTTATTTCGGTCGCCTGGGATAGGCGGCCTTCCACTTTGATGATTATACATTCATGTGCCTCTTGAGACGAGGACTTTTGTTTTCTAGCAGGCATGGACTTGCAATACGTTCTGATTCTGATACCATCTGCACTTGTTTTTGTTTTGATTGATATTGATATTTGAGCCTCTATTACACCGCTCATTACACACTACATTACTTCTTACACTCCTTACTACTAATTTTATTTCTAATCTGGGTGTTGTGATGGTGGAAATGGATCTTGTTTTTGTCAGAAATGTACCGCAATTGGCTTCCAAGATTGTACATAGATATCTGAATTGACCGGTCGCCTTCAAAGAAGTTCCAAATGCACAAAAGACTTGAACACCTAGGATTCCTTCAACCGTCTAGGTAGTGGCAGTGATGCTGTGTATATACCTAGGTGCTTCTTATATGATATCCCAATATTGTGTAAAAAGTTCGGTACGATTCCCATCGTAAACCCTAATCAAAGCTTCCTAATCGAGTAATCGACGTATGTAATCATGACGGCCAGCGACATCACAGCGTTTGCCTTTCGTAACCCTAATTCGATCTACTCGTTTTCACATATTCTGTTCAAATAGAGCAGCGTGATGCTAGACATCTGGGTTGGACGTATATTATCTCTTTATATTTTACAATTTTCCAATCGTTGATTGAGAACCTACACAACCACAGAACAGGTACGAACATCTCATCCGCGACACGAATAGAACCTTTCTCTACCATCGATCGGGGTCCAACTGAAAAACTCATTAAGACAACCAGACCACCGCAAAATTCCAGGCATTCAACACTTCCTACAACGAAAAAATGGCAACTCCATCCTCATCCTCAAACCGCACCGGCGAAACAATGCCCAACCACCTCCCCATAGCAACCCAGGGCGGCGCCAGCGCCATCCCCACAGCAGCAAACAATACAGGCGGCGGAAGCGGTTGGGGCGATTCGGGGTTTATCAAAGGTGGTGGAGGAGAGCATCGGAAGGAGTCGGTGAGTTTGATTTTGGTACTGTTTGCGTTTGATACTGCTGGAAATATAAGTGCTAAGACATTCAATTTTGTGGGCAGGATGGGAGTTGTGTTTCTGGAGATCACTCGTTTGCGAAGCATAAACCGGGGTGTCCGCAGGGGATTACGGGGAAGATTACTGACTTTGTTAATACGTGAGTTCTTCTGCTGCGCAGATCAGGGGATATTACTTGATACCGCGGAAGAGAAATACTTGCTGACGTTGCGCAGAGTACATGGGCAGGGGCGGTAGATATGTATAACCTGTACGTTGAGTCAGGCGGATAGTACTGTCTTCGGAATGAATTGTTTGTCATATCGTAATGTGTTATATCTTTATTATCTGTACACTCGAGAAATGTCCCAATTCCCATTTACATTTCTATACGGTCGTCTCATCACTCGCAATCTCCTGAGAGCTGGGCTTCTTCGTCTCAACCGGGAACTTGTCCAAACTCTCGTACCATTGAATCACAGACCCAATCAGGAAAGCCCATGAGCCCCAGAACGTAGCTAGACAGCTCTGATATTCAACCCCAGAAGATGCCGATGCTGGGCCGAGGGCACCACAGAGCTGATTATATCGTATTAGTTGGTTATGAAGCACAATTGAGGTGGGTTGGAAACTGACTGTAAATCCTATTCCACCGATAAAGTTCCAAGCCCCTATGTGCCAGCCTAATACACTTGGAGCCGGGATAAACCATTTCGGTTGTGTTTCGATAGTGAACAGCAGACTACCAGAATTAGCATGCAAGATTGCGAAATGAGAAGAGATTCTACTACTCACCCACTGAGAATGAAACATGACCCACCCACAATCTGCGGAGTCCAATATACTCCATCCGTCAATCCCTGACTCATATGATCCGTAATCCCCGGCAGGCCCGTGAATCCAGCAATCCAAAAGATAGTAGCACCAATCATCTGCACAAGCGAAGCCAAAAACCCGAGTTCATGGAAGTAGTGAGTACGCAATTCGCTCAATGATGGCAACCATTCGAACGATCTCTGCTCTTCAGGCGAAGCCTCTTTGAGCCCATCGCGAAGTAAGGATCGTTTCTTGGAGTGATGATGGGCACACTCATGGGACGCGATGGGTCTGACTTCTGTCGTATTGGTCAGATCGTCGTGGGACTCCAGTCTTTTAACGACTGTTTCAACGGCCCAGCCGAAACACGAGGTGTGTTTCTCATTGACTGCCTCAAGCAGCAGAAAGACACTACCAATCTCGAAAATAGTAGCGCCGATGAATGCCGTGACACCGCCGCCGATAAGAGACTCGCCGGAGAACTCGGTCGAGGGGTCTTGTAATGGTAACCAAACGAAAAATGCGTTGATAACCCAGACCATGGATCCCAAAGTGAAGATAGTCGCGACAAGCCAGGATACGTCCCAGTAGGGGAAATAGGTCAACATTCGAATAATGCCGCGAATTACTTCTTGGAAAGTGTTCGTGCTTGCCGGCAGATTGTGGCCCGGTCCATGATGCTCGGGAGAGTACTGGACGTGAACCGCATGACGACCTTTCCGATTGTCGCGAGAGCGCCAGAGATATTCAATTCTGGGCTGCTGACGAGGCTTTACTTCTTTTCCTTGCTCTTCCTCGCTGACCGGTTGTGCTGGTTTCTCATTTTCTTTGCTTTTAGGCGCGGGTTTTAGGTGAACGCGCGTCGGATTCAGAAATCCAACTGGTCCCGAGATGTGTGTTGTCTCAAGGGTGGGGTCTATTTGACGGCCGAGGAAATGCGTCTTGGGAATAGAGGAAGATTTACGCATCTTGGCGTTGTCTGAATTGTGTGACACATGAGATGATATTCATCGCAAAGAGTGTAACATGGATCGAGTTAGGCGAATGATATCATCCATCAAAGTCAACAATAACAAGCGGAGACACGCTCAAGCCACGTGGGTCGTGTCCGAAACTATAACTCTGATTGGTGAGAATCAGGGTCAGGGTTGATATCTACGTAGTTAGGGTTTGAAATCCCTTCTCCCTTTCTCTCGTTATGTAATTACATAGTAACTTAGTATGGTAGTGAAGACACAATAGTAATACTAGAGTGGAAAATATGACTTCACATTTTTCTTTATCAAATAGCTGTTTGGCATCTCTACAACGTTAAGCTGGTGCCTTCACAAGTATAACCGGCTTGCCACTTTCAATAGAATCCCCTGGCTTGACCAGAACTCTAGCCACGGTAGCACCAGCTAGATGTGCATCTGCGAGCACATTGATCTCCATTTTCATGGCCTCTAGGATACTGACTATCTTGCCAGACTGCAATTCGTCGCCTTCTTGCACCAGGACCTTCCAGACATTTGCGTTGACTGGAGCCTCGATGACTTGATATGCTGGATCTTTGGAATTGTTAGCGGTTGGGTAAAGCAAACCATTGGGGAGACTAACCCTCAAGCATCGACCGAATCTGATCCATGCTACCTCCATCTGCTTGCTTCTCAGTAAGCCACTGCTCAAGGAGCGCCTTTTCCTTTTCAGCCATTTTCCTCTGCGACACTGCCCTCTTTTCTTGGATCGCACGAGCCTCGTCCATCGAATTGCGCAGCAGCTCATTGTGCTCCACCATATCAAAGAACCCCGGCTCCATCTCAAACTCATATTTACCAGCTTTGAACTCGGCGACTTTGAGATCATATTCCTTCTCATCAACCTCATAGAAACTTATCGTATCCATGTCCTGGAATAGCCACGGTCGCTCCTCGCTGAACCCAGGTTTTGAGCCGTATATATCGAGGCCTGGAATAGTCATGCCCGTCGGCATGTAGCCACCGGGGCAGTCGACGGGGTAAATTGCGATGGCTGATCCTCCCCAGGAGACCGTCCCCTCAGGCGTATATGTTCGGCTTGGGTTCATCTTTGGACTTCGGATTCTATACCGTGGATCCGTGGGCATGCTTTGTGGAAGAGCCATGAAGAAGCCAACCCCAATGATGACGGATTGCAGGGTCAAAAACATTGTTTTTAATTCTTCAATGGTCATGCCGTTATTCTCTGCTACGAATGCCAGTGGGTCGGGCAAGTAGCTGGCTATAGAACGTTGATTTGCCATATATCGTTCCATGGCATCCTCGAGTTTCTTGTGTCTGAAGGTGAGTGGGAGTTTGAAATGGCGGTTGGGGAACTTGGCACTTCGCATGTCTCCAAGTGTGTCCTCAATTGCAACCAGCTCTTTAAGTAGCTCTGCTTGAGAAAGAGCAAGACCGTCATAACAAATGGCCAGCGAGTTACCACAGCCCACCATGTTGAAAATGGCACCACTACTTCTGTTGGCAGATACCAGGCCTGACCGATTCTGAAGTTCACGCGATAATGCTGTTGCCCGGCATTTGAAGTTTAGATCTGAGCATCCATTGCCATAGTCGACTAGAATGTAGTCATCTGCTCCGGCGCGGTATGAGATTGTCGGTCTCTTGTCGGTCTCCTCCAGGACTTTCAATACATCCTGCCCGGGTTCAGCGACCTCAGGTCCAACATTGATACTATCAAAGCCCTCAATCGTTTCCCATGAGCCGGACTTAATTGAAGCGGCCACATCTTCCAGGAACTTTGCATTCTTGCGACGATATTGCAAAGCACTTTCAAGCGACACCCGATGAAACTTGACTTTGTCTCCAGCGCGGAGTTGGCCAAGTTTCCACATATCTCCCTTGATAACAGTCAAACTGCAGATAAAACCTCCAAAATCAGGACAGTCAACAGGGAAGATAACAGGCTCGTCGCCAGTCCAGTTGAGTCCACCGAGGGGATAGCCATACTCAATCACATTACTTGGATGAGCGCCACCTTCTCCGCCATCCGAACGACCAAACTCTGGACGAGGACCAATGAGACGAATACCACCTCGCGCAGCGTTGTGGCTGATTGTCCAGGTCTCTGAAAAGAACATCTCTATGTCCTTAGGGGACAAGTAGCCTGTCTCATAAGGACCAGGCATAACCTGGATAGTCCACTGGCTCGTGTATTGAGGACACAAGTCCTGAGGAATGGAGAGTGAACCGTCCTCCGGAAGTTGAGAAGCTTCTACGATACTGATAAAGTCGCCTGCCCTCAGTGGTCGGCCCTGGTATCCACCGACATTGACCATAGGGTTTGTAGACTTGCTTCCGAACCACTTTGATACGTTGAGTAGTCCCCCGTAGATTGCGAGGTAAACCCTACAATTGGCTGCCATTTTTCCAATTTTTAGACGCTGACCAGCAAGGACGTGAACCCGAGTCCACTGTGGCATTTCCTTGTCATCCAAGTCGGCTGGGATGGGGGGACCACAGAGAGAAATAACAGCATCGCCCAAGAACAAGAGCTCGGGTCCAGTGAGAGTGATTTCAAGGGCTTCTATCCCAACTTCATTACCAACAAGGAGATTGGCTACCTGGAACGCAATAGGGTCCATAGGGCCGGCGTGACCAAATCCATGACCGACGGTTGGGCGACCAGGAAAGTCTTGCACTAAGGTATAGGAGCCTCCGGAGATAATATCAATGGCGGCAGGTGTATACTGAAAGGTATCTAGAAACTTGGTAATGGTGTTGCCGTTTCTAAAATCACCACTCTGAATGACAGCTAGTAAAAAGCCGAGGTTGATGGGTGGTCCGCAAATGGAACTTTTGCTAAGAATCTCCTCCATGCCTGCAACGGCAGACTGGCGGGTAGGGCCATGATACATTACTTTAGCTAGCAGAGGGTCATATTCGGCGCTGACAACGATTCCTCCACGGACCCATGTATCTATACGCGCACCCTCAGGCGTGTGCCATGACACTTGCTGAAGGAGACCGGGACTGGGAGCGTAATTTCTTGCTGGATTCTCAGCATATACTCTGGCTTCAATGGCATGGCCTTGAGGTTCAAGACACCGGAGTTGCAGAGTTTCCATCTCTTCGACTGTGAGACCTCCTGTACCTTTAAGCTCTCGGTCTGCTTGCCTCAACATAAGTTCAACCAGATCAACATTGTAGCACATCTCGGTAATACCGTGCTCGACCTGTAGGCGAGTGTTCATCTCGAGAAAGAAGAAATCTCCTGTATGATCATCAACAAGGTATTCTACCGTTCCCGCCGATCCGTATTTGATATCTTCTGCCAAGCGAACAGCACACTGCGTGAGTTTCTGCCGAAGGTCTGGGTAACGCTCTGTGACAAATGGGCTCGGACATTCTTCAATCACTTTTTGATGACGTCTCTGAATCGAGCATTCTCTTTCTCCGACACTAATGGCTTTACCCTGCCCATTACCAAAAACCTGTACTTCGATGTGATGGCTGTCGGGGTAATAGCGTTCTAGAAAGACGCCGGCATTTTTGAAAAGGGACGATGCTCGTGATATGACTGTTCGGAAATTCTCTCGAACTTCGGCCTCATTTGCACAGGTCAATAAGCCCATGCCACCTCCTCCGGCAGTCGCTTTCAGCATCACGGGGTAGCCCAAGCGAGTGGCAGCTGCCGCCGCGGCTTCCTCATCCTCGAGAAGACCCTGAGAACCGGGAACAACAGGGACCCCCGCAGCCACAGCCAGCTCACGGGCCGTGTGCTTCAGCCCAAACGACTCAATCGCTTCTGGTGATGGACCAACAAAGACCAGTCCGGCCGCCGATGCGGATCTGGCGAAGTTCGTGTTCTCGGAAAGAAAACCGTATCCGGGGATAATGGCTTKGGCGCCATTTTCCTTTGCTACTTTAATGATTTGATCTCTGTAGAAGTCAGTCAAAGCAATTTAATGATCGCGGAAATGCACATACCCATCTATGTACGCCGCTCTTGCTTCGCCTTGCAGCAAAACGGCTGTGTCTGCAAGACGTATGTGCTCCGATTCGCAGTCTGGTTGTGTGTAGATGGCAATTGTTTTGATTCCTGACTTTCTATTCGTTATTAGCGCAAGTAATTCAACAGGGATAAGCAAATTTTATAGCCTACTGTGCAGCTTTGATCAATCGACAGGCGATCTCGCCTCTATTAGATACAAGGACCGTCTTTAGGTATTCCATGATGACAGTACTGACGCGACTCGCGATCTAGCACCATACGTAGTATACCCGATTGCCAACTGCATGACGAAGGTAGATTCCTACATATACCTTGCATGGCCTGACATGAAGCGGGGTAGTTCTTTTTTCCAACTAGGATTCACTCATTAAAACTGCCTGTGGGGTGTGACAAGACGGCCGATCTTGTGTCCAAGATAAAGCTATGATAGTCGTCGGCTCCGGGTATCCATGGAGCTGGCCTGGGACATCTTATCGGCTCCGAGCGAATGGAACCAACGATAGATAACCTTGAGACAGTATGATTCGCTTCTAAATTTGATGGTTGATTTGCGTTTATCGAAGTTGGTTATCCGTTATTCTGTAGAAAAATTGACGGAGATTGGCCAAGAATTTGTCTTTTGACAGGGGCTCTGCACTTGGGGTTACATGGTTTTCAGGGATCCCATTTTACAGTCATCAAATATGGACAACCCCTGGAGGTGATGAAAGATATTAGTTGACTCGACTGATGATTGCTAATAGAAAATGAATTGATAGATAAATTGCCATCGTGACACTATAACATTGTTGTTGACTCCCAGAATTACTCATAGATAATCCTTCCCTTTCTCCGAGAACCTGGCCGTGCTTCTTCCAGTCGAAGCATCGGCTGCTTCCTCAAGACCTTCACGAGTAATAGTCACTACACTTCGGCCCTGAACCTTCTCGGCATTACCCATCATATGCTTGAGAACTATCATCATAGCACCATAACCCTCCCAAATCGGCAGGAAGATGATGATACCTGCAGCAAGGAATGCCCAGATAAACAAGAAAGCAMCCCAGCCGGTAAAGAACTTCTGACTGAAAACGTAGCTGGATGCATACATAGGAATCGGCCACAAAATGACCAGCGAAATAGTGAGGAACCATCCGAGAAAGAGAGAGCGGTTTCTGGCTTTGATGAGAGACTTTTCGTTTTCCTCTTCCTCGCGTCTCTCCTCTTCTATCAATGCTGCAGCGTGTTCTGGACTTGTTGCGCTTACAGTGATATGCTCGTCCGAACCGCGCTTGAGTTCATCCTTCAGGATGTTCCAGTCGAAGTTCTCTGGGCTTATATATGTGATAAGCGGAGTCAGAACTAGAGGAGAACCCAAGGCGACTATGTTTCCGGCCACCAGAGGGAGGTTGCCACTCAGCGTATCGATGGTAATATCCCCGTACATAGTATAAGTAAGGGTAAACCATGCAATTATTCCGGCAACAGAACCTATTAGAGGTACCGTAAAGGCTGCGACGCGAGACTGCTTTCTCCACATGATGGTGCAAGCCATAGGGACAATGGCACTATCGACGAAGATACCGATAGCAGTGATGAGAAATCCCACACTGAATCCTCCATGGTTAAATGCGACTGCGATTGAAGAGCAGAAAATGGCAAATCCAACGGTAATAAAGTGCGAAAAGTAGAGGAGTTGCCGACCCGTTGCATCCGGCTTGATGTAGGCTTGATAAACGTTATAAGTCACAAGTGCAGTAGTCGCAACGGTTTCGGACGACATTGCACTGGTAACAGCCATGAACATCATGAGCAGAATTGCTACTGCACCACCGTTGCCCATGAGTGCTAGGGCTGCGTAGGGCATTGCAAGTCCCGACGAGGCTTCATATGCATTCATCCTGTTCGGGTATGTAGGCCAACTTGGGAGATGTTCTAAAGCTGCAGCAGCGAGACCATATGTACTTGCTAAGACAAATGGAATGGTGAACCAAGAGAGACCGCCAATGATATAGCCCATTGAAGTTGTGCGTGGATCAGATGCGATGGCTTTCTGAAAGAGTTGGCTGTCAACACATGCTGCGAAACCTGCTCCGATAAATACCAGGCCAACATAACCGCCTTCTTCGGATCTCATGGTGAGGTATTGTCCGTCTGCATTTCCAGCTACTGGGTGAAGAGTAGCGGCCTCTTTCAAAAGTTCCCAAACTCGGGTTGGGGATCCTGCGATATCAGAGGAGGTGTAGAACACAAATAACGACACGAGCATGATGAGGTAAATAAGGACAGTGTGTATCTATCATATTAATCAGTCGGGTCCTTTAAGACAATGCCATGTAAGTAAAGACATACCCAATCGGTGATGAAGGTGGCCTTGATACCGCCCATCAGTGTGTATATAACAACTCCGATAGGCAAGAGGTAGCAAATGGCATCTCGGTTTGTGCCGGTGACAGCAGCAAAGATTGCAGAGCCACCGACTAGAAGGTTTACAGTTGTAATTATCTGGTAAACTCCAGAATATAGTGTGAAAAGGATATGAACAGCACTCCCATACCGCACTTTGATTACCTGTAAGAAAGTCTGTGCATTTGGGGCTTTTCGTTTGAGCTCTACAGCTGCGACAGAAAAAAGAAGGATTTGAACACAGGCTCCAGCTGCATACCAAAAGGGCCCAGAGACACCATAGCTGTATCCGTAAGTGGTACTGGTGAGAAGCGTAGTGGCGATAGTCCAGGACGAGACCACAGCGGAGGCAGTTAGACCTGCTTTCACCGAGTGTTTGGCGGTCATGAACATCTCGGAATCTTGTACCTCATTCATATAGGTACTAAGCAACCACGAGATCAAGGACATGCCAATAGCAAAAAGAGCACCGACACCCACAACGATGCCGTAACCCACCCCTGTAGAGAGCGGGGCGGCGATTTGGAAAACATCTGCACTTGATGACATGGCGGTAAGATGGCAATAATGAGCATCACGAGATGATGCAGCCAAGTGATAGCAGCTATTCGTGGAATCATATACTAGTTGCAGTGTTTGGATTTCTTCGAATTTCTGCTGTCACATATGGCTGAAGTATGGGCGTATCAACCCGTATCTATGTGTCGGGGCAGTCGGAAGATTATTGTGATAAGACCTGGCAAAGAATGTCGATGATAAGCAACAAGACTTCTGGGTCCGTATACTAAAATTCTGTTGGACGAGACCCATTTGATAACCCGCTAAGTCTTCTTGATACTTCCTTGTTCCAGATTAGGGCAACTTGTCGGCTCCGAGAGAGCGGGTTGTTATTTGTCTTATCCGCCGATCTGATAAGTAAAGAGACACATACCCCTCACGAAGTCAGGATATTGTGTTCTGGCCTCTTGTAACAACTTTGACCCTTCAATTGTATTCATTGACTATTTTTGTCATCTGTTTTGAAACTCATTCCGAAACATACACACGATTCGAAGAAACGCAGTGAACATGGCTCCAACTACAAAAAAAGCACTTATCAACGTGGACATGGGAGAGGCCTATGGTAACTACGTTTGTGGTCCTGATAAAGAATTATTGCCTATGATTGACCATGCTAACGTAGCATGTGGTTTTCAGTGAGTGTATACATATAGAGTACCAGAATGTGCATGGAACTAATGTGACACAGTGCCGGAGACCCTCTCATCATGGACGAAACGGTTGCGCTCTGCAAAGCTCACGGTGTCAAGATCGGCGCTCACCCAGGCTTACCTGACGTGCAAGGATTCGGTAGACGAGAAATGAAATTGTCACCCGAAGAACACACAGCAAATGTTGTATATCAGATCGGTGCCCTCAAGGCATTTCTTGACCGCCACGGGGTTGAAATGCACCACGTAAAGCCACACGGTATTCTATATGGAATGATGGTCAGAGACATTGAAGTGGCGAGAGCTGTATGGGCAGCTGTTCCAAAAGGGATGCGCGTGTTTGGCTTACCCGGAACAAACATGGAAACTGCAGCCAAGGAGGCCGGTCTTGAATTTTGGGCCGAATACTTTGGGGATGTCAATTATCGAGCTGATGGAACGCTTATTGTGGACCGTAAAAAAAAGCCATGGAAAATCGAAGATGTCAAAAAGCATGTGGCGAAGCAACTGCAGGAAAGTAAGGTCGTTGCTATCACAGGGGAAGAAGTTGATCTTCCCGTTGCGGATTATCCTATCACCATCTGCTGTCATTCGGACTCTCCTGGTTGCATTGAGATTGTCACTGCTACACGGGAAGTAGCAGATAAGTTTAACAAGGAGAGAGGTTTATAATGCACGGATCATCTAGCCTATAAAAACATTTGAATCACTGTACTACTGTCTATATAGTTGAACTTTGGAACCCGCCGAGGTATGCTACCTCTTAAGTCAAAAATAAACATGCAGACCAGAAGTTCGCTCGCGTAAAATTTTATTCATAGCTATGACGGCACATAAATAAAAGTTCGTAGTTCTCCAAACGAGAATCTCAACTTTTATAACCTTTGTATGTCAAATCTAAACATCTAGGAACGTCTTCTATCTACAACCGTGCTAGCTCTCCAGCATTTAACCCCTGAATGACCTCAGCAGCAGCGCGTTCTCCACTCTCAACAGCTCCTTCCATATAGCCTCGCCAGTTAACGGCTGTTTCTGTGCCCGCGAAATGTAAGTTTCCAAACGGTTCACGCAGTCCACTTCCACCAAGGGTGTTCATTACACCTGGTGCGAGTGATGCGCATGGGCAACCCCAACCCGAGTATGGATCTGATAACCACTCATATGTCATCATGTTGACGAACTCACCAGATGCTTCGACTTCGGAACCGAACAGTTGGCCAATTTGTTTTATGAGGGCTTTTTCGCGCTCTTCCGTCGATAATGCCGCCCAGGCCCGTCCGGGATCGCCGGCCATGAAACAAGTTAGAACGTGTTTCTGGTCTGGCAGACTGCTGGTATCGCGGATCACAGAAGCAGGTCCAGTGAACGATTGCGTCAGTCCGCAGTATCCTTTCTCAACCCAGAAGGGCGTCCGAAAGGTCATCATGGCTTTCGTATAATAGCCGTACACTGTGGATTCTGACCATAATTTCTTCGAAGATGGCAAATCAGGCGTGAAGCTGATTGTCTTCAGCACTGGACTAGGTACAGTAGTGATGACTTTACGTGCACGATATTTTTTTTGATTTGTTGTTGTTACCTCAATATCGGAGGAAGTTCCATTCTGTGTAATGGAGCTGACAGGGGTAGACAAATAAATAGTTTCCTCGTGAAGATCTTTGGCGAGGCCAAGGGAAAACAGCTGCGTACCCTGACGGATACGGAGATGCTGTCCACCTCCTAAACGATCTGAACGCATCTGGAGTAGACCACCACCCGATCTACAATAAGTGAGGAAGTACAGAGCGGAGATATCTTTAGGATCCTGACCAAGCATGGCGCGAGTCCATACTGTAGCGGTGGCGAGAGCCTCGGTACTAGCGCCTCTGGATCTCAAGTAAGCTTCAAAGGTCACCAAGTCCCAATCGGCGTTTTGTGGTCGGGTGGGATCAAGAGTCTGGCAATCGGTTTCAACCATATCGCGGATTCGGGCAACGTCTTTGACAATCGCGGCATCAAACTATAGACCACACAGGTTAACATATATATCCACGAGTCCGACCGGAGTTTCAATTACCTTTGGAAGATCTCCATATTCAAAGGTAGAACACTTCCCATCAGTATCCTGTAGTACGCACTTTCCAGTGGTGTTTTGCTCCAAGATTTCTGCACCATACTTCTTCGCTAGGGCATACATCTTGCTCTGATTTGTGCTGTTTATCCAAGCAGCACCAACATCGACAACTCCTTGCTCTCCATCTGGAAACGGTTGTGACCATGTTTTGCCACCAACGCGATCTCTTGCCTCCAAAATTATGAATGAGCGGCCAGCTCGTTGCAGCTCGGTTGCTGCTGCCAGACCAGCGAGCCCGGCACCAATGATGATCACGTCCACGGTTTTCTCTGCTGGTCCGAAAGACAGTTGGCGGGGAATCGAGGACGATGGTGGCGGGCGAGCAATTACAGCGTCGATTTCGAACAACCAACTAGGTATAGCCAACTGAGCGACAGGGATCAACGTAATGGCGGGGCGATGTCCAGTAAGAAACTTCTCTAAGGGCCGGGCATGCTTGCGCTGTTTGTGGTCATAGTTCACTATTAAAAGTGTGAGCTTGAGAATATCCTTCACAGTAACTCCGCCAATGATCATGACTTTGCGAAGGTTATTGAGAGATAGGTGGATCTGAGACTCATAGTCTACGTGCACAATGCCTTCGCGTGTGCTACCTGGTTGTCCCGAGACATACAGGACTTCGGTATTTGTGGGTGCAAGTGTTGCTGGAGCATAGTAGCCGCCGGAGGATTTGGTGAAGTCCACGGTTTTGACGCCAGTCATTGTGTCGGAGTATTAGGACTAGGAGTATCAATTTAGAGGTCGAAAGCAAACGTAAAAGCAAGCTATAAAGCAAAAAACATGACATTACACCATTTTAAACGAAAACACTCTGCACGACCCTAGAATTGACTCTAAATGCTCATTACACTTAGAAATGATTACTAGTCATCTTATCGGCTCCGAGATGGCAATCTACAGCACCGACGCGCCACCGAAGGCAAAGAGGGGTCCATGAATTCTATTGCATATCGATTGCTACAGAAGTATATTGAATCATCTAATTGAAGAATATTTGTACTCAATTCTGTCTACATAGTATTCTGTATTGCTGCTTGAGGAGTAAGAAGCAATTTCATTTGCCGTACAGTCAAGAGACGAACGAATTATGGCAGACCAAATTTCGCCTCGAAGATTCTTCCTTGCTTATTGACAATGAATTTTTCAATAATTAATGAGCTCCCTCAGTATCAAAGGTGAATTTGGACGTATACGGTCTGCCTTAAGTATCTTGCTGAAAGCTACGAGTTGCACAGAAATTGGTACTCGAGTACTATCTAGGCCTGGTTACTGGGATTGAATTGGATCATGCCCTGAATCAATACCTGATGATGCTCGACTTGCCATTGATGCTGTTGCGGCAGCATTCCCAAATTGGCTTGCGCGATCTGGTCGAGGGACTTCTCGTATACATCGCCGTTGGTATGAATTGGTGATGGAGAACAAAGATTATCTGGCAACCCTCATTTACAATCGAGAATGGTAAAGCAAAGAGTGATGCATCTGGTGAGCTCATATTTGCTGCTAGCTTCTTGGAATGGTTTGCAGAAGAGCTGGCTCGTATTCGTAATGTGTTATTCCTCACTCGTCAACTTCATACCATGTGTCAGTTGTCAAAGAGCCGATTGGTGTTTGCGGCCTCATCACCCCGTAAGTCTCTTTCAACTTATGTTATTGAGTGCTGGCTGAGGAAGTAATTCAAGGTGAAACTTCCCCGCTGGCATGGTGACCTGCATGATTGGCCCTGCTTTGACTGCTGAACGTACAATAGTCCTGAAATCACCTGGGGAAACTCCATTTCAGCCAATGCTCTCGCGGTTTTGGCACAACGACCTGGTGTAACACCCGGCGTCATCAACTTTGTCACATGTCTAGCCAATACGCCGTAGATCGGTCAGCTGCTTTGTACCTCTAATGTTGTCCGAAAAGTCTCCTTCACCGTTTCGACAAGGATAGGAAGGTTCTCATGGCACAGTCCAGCAGCACGATCAAGAAGCTAAGTCTACTGGTGGCAATGCCCCATTCATAGCCTGTGACGATGCTGACCTCGACCTTGCCATTCGCGAGGTGGTCTACAGCCAATTCCAAAAGCAAAGGACAAACATGTGTTTGCGCTAATCGGAACTTTATGCACAATAGAATCTTTGACAAATTTGTGCAGCATCAGGAGGAAGCTACCAGCAATCTCCGAGCAGGATCGGGACATGAGACCAAGACTACATATGGCCCACTCATCAGTGTTGTAGCAGTAGTAAAGGTGGCACGGCTCGTCGACGACGCTATAAGTCATGGTGTGAAAATGATTTTGAAGGGAAAACGGCGTCAAGATATAGGTACTATAATCGCACAAATCTTGATCCCAGCACAGCACCAGACTGAACTTGTCGTGATAAATTTTAAATCCCTGTTTTTACGAGCCAACCATTTTGACAGAAGTGGATCATAAGTCAAGTATTAACCAGGAAGATATATTTGGCCCAATTGCGGTTATCCTCGATTTGACTCAGAGAAGTAAGCTTTTACTGCCGTAAATGACTGCGATATTGGACTCGCCACCTACCTCTTCACTCGGGACCTCGACCGAGCGACGCGTCTCTCCGAGCCAATTCAAAGTGGTATGGTTGCCATCAATTACGGGTCTGTCTCCGACGCATTAGTGCCGTAGGTTCCCAGATGAATTTATGTCTCCATATTAGCTTCCGACGCTGATCCTTTACTTCGTACAGGATTGGAAGCATTAAACAGTCAGAGCTAGGCAGAGAGGGTAGCAAATAGGGGCTAGATGATTACCTACAGCTCCAAAATGTAATCACCAGCAATAAGTCCTATCGATCCCACTTGTGATGCCTATTGATTGAAGACACAATTCAAAAATACTACTACATGTCCGACTTCCTGATCATGAGTAAAGAGAGGAGGATAATCCTCGTGAATAATGTACGTAATTGAGATGGGCTCAGCATGCCAGACTAGGACATGCGAGACGGAGGCCCCAATATGTTATCTTATCCGCCTACCTACCGTATCTATTCGGCGTCGGCTCCGAGAGCAATTTAAGCTTATGATAAGATGAGGAGAAATGGCTCCACTCGTGGCTTGTCGGAGCCGGCTGTGATCGTTATCATGTCGGCCAACGCGACACCCTAGTTGCCAACATCTTTCAATCTTCGTTTGATAATTGAACTCATCGACATTGGACAATCATGGATTCCCCTGCGAATCAGTCGTTTCAGTCGCTTCCAGCTCCGCAGAGGCGGTCGAACAGACAACAGAGAAAAGCATGTGATCTATGTCGCCGGCGTAAGGTACGATGCGATATAGTCGATAGACCCGGTGGCCCATGCTCCGTCTGTGAAAGGTCCGAGATAGAATGTCGGTATGCATTTGCGTTAGCACTGATAATCGAGTTACCTTAGTACTGACTGTGTAAGGTCTACCACTCAATGGGCTAAACCGAACCGTCGAACACTGCACMCCCGCCGTGCTCGATTGCAGCCCCGAGACGGTCGGCCACCTGCTTCTACCGAGAGTATAGGATTGTCTAATCCTGCTCAGCTTGAGTGGATCCCTGCGGGTGGTAGCCCTGACCAGAATATTGTAGATTATGATAGCCCCGAGGGCCTGCAAAGAAATAATAGGGCTGCGTTTACATTGAGTACAGCAACGGCTTCGTCTCGTCGATCGCCTCCACTCACTCGCGCACCCATATACACTTCGGCAGGCGAAAGAGAAGATTTTGCCCGAAGCGGATTGGCTCGCTTTTTCAAGCATGGAATCAGTGCAGGCGCATGGGGTGTTTTCGATTCGCTGAATAGCTTTCGTATTGCGTACGTTGGCACAGCCGTATCCAATCTAGTTCATCTAGTCCGGCTTCATCGCGCATCTATGCATGTATCAGGCTCTCGATCCACGGGTCAGATCGGCCCGGAACAATCACCTCCATTCTCGACCTCACCAACCAATCTGAATGGTATCGCGTTAGATGCCAATGCATGCAACGATCTGGATTGGAGAAAAACTGTAGTTCACTACCCCTATCCTCCAATCCGTCCAAATAATGGCTGGAAACCTGGACCAGAGGCATGGAGTGGTATGTTAGCACACGACCTCGCGGCGGAGGTATCGTCTTTCCCGGCCCTAGAAATCCGTGATGCTTTAGTGGATGCATACTTTGAGCACATTCATCCATTCCATCCAGTAATCTCTATGCCTGAGTTTATGGCAGCGTATAAGTCGAAAAACAACCCGCCACCACTATTGCTATTCCAGGCGGTACTAACAGCTGGAGCTCACGCCTGCTCGCATCCTCTAGTCGCCAGCGCGCGACATGCCGTGAAAAACACTCTCTATCGCCGAGCAAGCATGTTATTTCACATACGTCATGAGACGGATCGGGTCTTTCTAATGCAGGCTGCAATCCTTTTTACGCGACACATAGGGGATGGCGACACGGTTACCGCCGGGCCCTGGTATTGGAGCGGTATTGCCGTCCGCATCGGATGCGGCCTTGGGATGCATCGACAAAGCGCTATCTTACCTCCAATGGAAACTTCGCAGTATCGACGTTGCTGGTGGACAGCATTTATCTGTGAAGTGTTCTCTTCGCTAGAAACCGGACGACCATGCGCAGTTCGTGCTGAGGATATAGATCAGCTACCCCTATCTGCCGAAGACATGACAGATACCGCTTCTTCGAGCAGCAACTTGGGCCTACATTCCAATTTTCTCATGCAGATGGTCGACCTCGCGCATATCGGGTTAGATATATTAACCTTGAACGAGCCTGGTCAGCGGCGCGTAATCGATGTGCACGCAATCAACGCCCGCTTGTGCCAATGGTCTCTTCAATCCGGTATACCCTCCTCGTCCGATGAGGAAAACCCATGGGATTACCAACTACATATGCACTATAATCTCATGTTGCTACACCTCCACCGGAATTTTGAGACAGGGCTCAAAAGCCAGGATGTATGCTCCGTAGCCGCTAACGCCATCATCAGAACACTCGAAAAACTCGTAGCCCTAGACTGTCTTTGCCAGTGCCACTTCACGGCGGTCAGCGCTGTCACGGCGGCTGGAATTCAACTCGCCAATGATATTCGCTTAGCAGTAACTATGGGTTCTTTCCTGGTGGCCCTGAACGGTCTCGAAAATTTGAACAGACTGCTTCGATCTGCTATGCTATTGGCTAAATACTGGCCCAATGCAGAAGCAGTTCATAGTTTATTTCAGGAGATATATCACGAATATAAGTCCTACGTAACCAAGGGTCTACAGGGTGAACAAGTCATGTTTTCTGAGAACCAGCCAGACTGGTATCGCTTGTTGGCGGGAGCGCAATCGGCACAGTCCAATAACTCTGTTCCACCGGATTGGATGAATATTGTCAATGAGTCGTACCCATTATAGTATGACTGTTTCAATATAATAGTCTTCATGAACATGCTCCCAAATGCTCCCAACGCTCCGTGTAGCCCCAAATAGCATAGGATACAATAAGTTATGAATGCACAAAGTATTTGGGATTGGGTTGGTAGCATTAGGACTTTGGTCAGACCGGAATGCCATTCACTACCCAGATGCCATCAGGGATGTATCCGATTCGCTTTTGGCTGTTATGAATATGAAATGAAAATGGAGCGCGTCTCGAGAAGTCTTATGATAGTTTCGTTTCAATTTCCAGCCAGTCATCGACCTCAAACATTTTGGAGGCTAGTACATATCTATCCGGTCCATGCTGATAATCTCTTTTAAAGACCGAATTGAAGACCGTAACTGGAATGTGTTATCCTATGGGCTCCCAGTTTGAATGTCCTTGGTCTTGTCTCTCTTTTAAATTGAACCAGATTTGCAACTGAGCCTGTGGGCTGATTTGACCGTCAGGATCGTGCTCATGTTTCAGTAAAAACCAAATACAAGGCTTTCCTGAGTGCTCCCCTGGAATAGAGCCGTACCTGATCTCAAAGATATGGATCTTGTCGTTGTCACAAATAAAGGCTTTATGGTCGAGAATATGAGGCGGAACGTAATCACAATGTTTGTATCCCCCCTGATAGTTTCGAAAGAAGTTAAGTTTGGACAACTCAATTTTGTAACACTCCTACCATGCTATCAGTGCACCAAGAATTTACAATGGATTGAGCTGTCATTGCTCTATGTAGGATTCTATTAGTCACCAATTGACATCCGCCTGCCAAATTGCACATCGGTGGCCATATCCCGGTAGACTGTCCTGTAAATGAACAACCAATCTTTCCCCTGGCCCAATTCTCCCACTAGGTGGAGCTTCAAGGTATGATTGGGCTTTAGTGAAATCTTCTGCCTCTAAGATCATTTCTAATAGCACATAAAGATCCTCTTCATGGGTAGTGATTTTCACAATAGTAGTAGGAAAATATTCCGAACTGAAACTCTCCAGTTTCTCGGTGCCCTTATTGTTTCTAGTTAACCACTGGATGCAGATGCTCAGATGGCACTGCTCGCTGATTCGGGCCATCCTCTCGTCCTGCTCCTTTCTGTGTTTCACCGCAAACCACACAGAAGGCTTATTTGAGGATATGCCTTCTATTGAACCGTAACGAGCCTCAAGAAGGTCTATCTTGGGGTTGGATGTTCCTTTGAACCCTTCAGGGGCAATTGGAGGATCGAGACATTGTTTGTATGGCCCTTTGTGGTCTCGTACCAGGGGAAGTTTGCGCAAGGGACCGGCTATCTCGGAGCCCCATAGTTCGTCAAGCGTCTTCCAAAGCTCAGGGGTTATCCCTCTCGCGCTGTAAATATCTCCGCCTCCTTCAGACATGGTGTATAAAGTAGCGTCTAAGAATAGGTCGATCGAGATGTATACAATCATACAATGATATTTGTTGCATGCATAGAAAGATTATAAGAAGGTCAACCGCGTAAGAAGATATCGGCGGCTTAAATATCCATGAATTAGGCATGTAGAAGTCATTATTTGTCATATTCGTAGTCATAAGTGCTTGAAGATATGACAAAGTGGTTGGTATTGTGATTCAGAAATGTCTGCTTGACTAAGATATGAGCTGACCGTCTGAACTGCAGGTTCATCTAGTCGATGCTTTATACAGATTGTGCGAATTGCGGTCATTGAGTAAAAGTATTGTCAGAATGAATTATCAATCACGCCATTTCAACAATCTTCGTGTCTTATAACAGAAGCAGAATCAGGCGGCAAGATCTTCCACCGTTATCAACTCTCGAGCCCTCAAGGAATTTGAAGGTTATGACACCGCCGATTGAGGTTGTACAAACATGATGTTATACAAAAAAAGGACCGACGCTTTTATGAGACGACTATAGAACATTTGCCATACAGGAATACGAGATTGGTGTCAGTCAAGGAGCTCTTCAGCGTCATCAGAGTAGTCATCAAACTAGTAATGAAAACTAACCGGCCATCGAGTACAGCCTTCAATGTTGCTCATATTGCATCCAAAGTATGAGTTTTTCCATCGCCTCGGGCTATATTTCCACTCCATGCTATGCCCATCTGAATCATGACTCTCTAAATTCCTTTCTCATAGTATGAAAGCTATCAGCCACATGCTAAGACTTCCTGTGATTTACGTTACTCATGATTGACTGTGTTTACATATCAACCATGAATTAGCAGTATGATGGACCGAGGATGACCCGATCGGCGCTTTTTCATGAAAATAGCTAATAACATCTATCAGATCATCCAAAAAGATACGGAAGTTAATCAAATATTTGCCCGGTGGGTCCCAGCAAATAAGCATATTTAGGGTTTGCGGCTGGGCTTCCATGTGGAGCGACGAACAACACGTGGGTAACTAGACTTGTTTCGTAGTTAATGGCATGTACGATATGTCTGAAGAATCACTGTGATCTGGTGCTTATGCTCGCAGTGACGGAGGATAAGCGCTCAGGTCAATCCTCTTGGGGAGATTTCCCTCGGGGGCTTTGAATGCCTAGACGTGACCTACTGGGGGTTTGTTTGCCTTTTGTAAACATTGGACTCACAGAAGGCTTAATGTAATAGGTTACTGATTAGTAGCAATGGGATGGCTAGACATATTGAATTTTGAGATATTTCCACATACTCTAAATCCTAAACATAAGAGTTGGCCCAGAACCCTAGTAATTATAAGTGACACGTATATGAAAGACGAGTGAGTGTTGTTGAAGAAAGCCTAATGAATGCATGTAAATTACTGGGATACAATCGTGTGGTTGCCGGGCACAACATCGATGATGGTCACAAGATTACCCTCCACAGCAACGGCGTCGGTGGTTTGGCCTGAAGACGACCACAGCACTTCCCCATCAAGCGATACCGAATTGGACATAGGCACCGTCACGTTGGCCAGGGTGCCAGCGGGCGAGGTAAAGGTGATGGTGCGCGTGTTGTCCTCGTCGACCGTCCACTCGAGATAGATGTCGCCGTATGGTGTGGCTTCCTGACCGCGTGCCCAGGTCAGGTTTGTCGGGAAGGCCGGCTTGATTGAGAATGTCTCGTAGCCAGGCCCGGTTGGCTTGAGGCCTAACACATAGTGAGTGAGCACCGGTACCACGCCCGTCGACCAGCCGTGGCAGCGTGAGGTGAAGGCGCCTTCGTATGCACTGCCGTTGGTGCCAACGCCTTCCCAAAAGGTAATGCCAGGATCACTCTGAATCATCGTGCCGTACAGCCGGTGGATTTCGTCCAGCGCTGAATCTGCGTCGCCAATCAGGAAGCGCGCATCCAGGTCAAAATAAGAGATAAACGCGTATACCCGGTCCGACGTGCCGCTGCCCAATGAGTCATCGTCCATAAACGCGTTGCCCCAGAACTTGGCTGTGTTGTCCGCCAGATATTTCAGGGCGGACGCCGCCTGGCTACTGTTGGCGATACCAGCAATCACTGCAATGGCGTTACCGTCCTGTGCGTGGCGTGTGCCGCCCATTTCGTCAACGTAGGCGCCTACACTGGCGTCCCAAAGGTTGTCGTTGATCGCCTGGGAGACAGCAGTGGCCCGTTGTAGCCATTTCTCGGCATCGTCGGTCTCATTGAGCACGTTCGCGATCTTTGCAGCGTCTTGCAGCGCGAGTACGTACAGCGCATTATAGTAGGTGACAATGCCGTAGCGCGACAGGAAGCCGTAATCTCCCCAGCCCTGGTTGTCGCTCTTGGTCAGCAAGCCCGTGGTACTATCGGTCACAGAAGGAGCCCAGTTGTTCAGCAAATTCTGCAGGTTGCTATAGTACGGCTGTACCTGGTCGATGTCGCCCGTATACAGAATGTAGTCCCAGAAGCTGATTACCCAATAGAACGAGTAATCAAACAGCTGCACACCGTAGTCAAAGAGCGAGGCTGGTGGGATCCAGCCGTTCGAGCTCTGGTGATTGCCCAAATCAGCCAGCACATTGTAGACGGCGCCCGCGGTGTCCTGGTGCGACAGGTAGGCGGTCTTACCAGACACCGCAATATCGCCAACATAGGGGTCGCGGTCACGCTTGGCACCGTCAAATAGCACTGTCTGGCCCACCAGCGTCTGATTGCCCGTGTTGCGCACATCGACTGTGTCGAGCAAGAAGGTGTCGATAGTCATCTCGTTGGTGTACGTCCCCGCATACCAGTACTCGTTCAGTGTTGTGTCAGACGACTCAAACCACCCACTATAGCTGTCTGGCGTGCCCAGGTACGCAGTGAAGTTGAGCGAAACCGAGGCGATGTCGATCCAGCCGGCCGGCGTGCTGAACATGTCGTCAGTTGGCAGCGTGTCGATGCTGATCTTCAGGTAGCGGAAGCCGTGCAGCCCATCTGAGCACACCTGGGCCCCGTTGTACGTGCAGCCCAAGGTGTCGGTCCAGTTGTAGGGTGCTGCGGGCGTGGCGATGTGGTCGGTGCCCTGGGTGATCTGGTTCCCGTTGTCTGATCGGGTGAAGTCTGATCTATCTGTCAAGTACTCGAGACTTTCGGAAAAGGCGAGCTCGATGCCCGGTGCATTATTGGAAGCACCAGTAGTCTCAATGCTGAGGAAGCCCACGACGTTCTGGCCAAAATCAAACACAGCCTCTGCTACCGCGTCGTCGGCCACCAGCCCTGGCCACAGCTCTGCCACGCGCGAGTACTCACCAGCCGAGAGCGACTGGTCCTGAGTCACAGTCATACGCACTTGGGTGGTTGATATTTGGGAGTCGAAGGTGACGCGCGACCGCAAGGCACTGTTACCCGTGACTGAGCCGGCCGTGTTCCAGTTAGATCCATCCCAGGTCTCGATTGTGTAATCAACAGGTACACCGTCCGAAACGCTCTCAACCGTAACGCCGTCCAGCGTGACGGCGGACGGCGCCGTGATGGTCAGCGTGTCCGGGTAGACGCCAGGTGTGGCGTCGTTCCAGAATGTGGTTAGGTTGCCGTCAATCGCATTGCTGGCGTAGTACGTGCGTACTGCCCCGTTGACGGTGTTCGACCCGGCCTCTGAGGACCCCTGCGCCGTGGTGCCTGCTGGCCATGACGGGAATGAGGTCTGCTTGGGCGCACGGCTGAAGTATGCGACGCCAGAACCGGACACCAGCGCCTCTGCATTAGTCACATTGCCCGTGGTTGACAGTACGGCCACAGGGGTGAGTCGCCTCTCCGACGGCGCATACACGTATTGCTGCCATGATGTTGTGTTGCTGGGCAGCGCTGCTAGCGAGCCGTGGCTCAGCAGCAGCAGCGCTGCAGCCTCGGCGAGATGGCAGAGCTTCATCGAGAAAACAATCGATACGTTATTCTCTCACAGTATGTTATGATTCAACAAGCACGTAGCCCGCCTTATAAAGACTGGACAAATCATACACGATACTACCTTGCGTGTTTGTAAATGGATTGTCGATGTTGCAGTTGATTTTGCGGCTGATGTTGTAGCTGATGCTATAGCTAAAGTTGCGGAGTTAAATGGACCTGCCCAGTCTCCGCTACACTATGGCAGTGAACGCTGCTAAATTGCTTTTCAGTGGAGTCGGTATAATGAGTACCGAGCTGCATGCTCTGGCAATACCTAGTTATAGTTAGTTATGTTACATGTAATACCGTCAGCATTTAGAACGCCCACCAATTAGACATGCCTTCTAATATAGTCGGAGATTTCACACAATCATTCGAATGCGTACTATAACATAGGTCGCAATCTAGGAGGGAGTCAACGTAGCAATAAGGTCTTTTCTATTCTAAGTGCTTCGGTATGTTGCAAGCTCAGTATTATTTGGAGCTTAACATGTTGAGTAGGCGGCAAATCTGTCGATTCTTTTTGAACTTTACTAGCACTATTCAATCAGCTTATGGTGTCTCCTTGGATTACTTTGCTGCCGCTGCTACTCGCCAGGACATACAATTCAGTCGTGGACCTTGCAGCTGCAAATGGCAGTGCTGCTGGTGTGTATTGCGACAACGCTGAAGGGCCCGGGATCTTGGGGGTCCACTGTTTGAGCTGAGTAAGGCGGCTGGATTCTATCTGAAAGAATCTGGGGTGTTCAATGCTCGAACTACGTCATAAAGTGACTGGATCTCTTCATAGGGAATGTTTTAAGTTGACCTGGACATTTTCAAGACAGATTTCTATGAAGCCAGCACTGTACACAATTTCGAAAGTGCGGCTTGTTCTAATTTTAGGCTCACTCGGCATAGAATTCTTTCTACAGTCAAATCTTCGAGGCAAGCTGACAGGAGTAAGGGCTATCTTGATATCTCCTAAATAGGCGTAGCGGTTGTCCATAGGTTATGGGGTCATTGGTGGACTTCACGTGACATCATCGGGAAGCTCAGCCAGCTGCGGTCGGTCGCGCGCAATGAAGCTTTGTCAGTCTCAAAACAACAGCCCCCTGTGTCAACCGCCGCTTTCATTGTCTAAAAATACTTTACATTTTGCCCTCTTTTACGGAATTTTTCAGAGTACTTGTTAGTTTTATGTTTAGTACCATTCGCTAAAGTCCAGCTCAGCGCCACTCGGTCGCATTCAAACGCCCCTTGTCGCGCAAAACGACGTCACCCCGACAGATCCTTAACTTTCCTCCATCCGATAAAAACAACCACCAATATTCAGAATGGCATCAGAATACGAGAAGAAAACGGTAGCGCAGCTGCAAGAAATACTCAAAGGCCGTGGTTTGACCACCAACGGTAAGAAAGCCGAGCTCATTGCCCGTCTTCAGGAAGCCGATAAAACATCCAACGACACAAAATCAACCGAAGCCAAGCCCGACGCTGCCGCAGAAGATATAATCGACTGGGACGATGAAGCGCCTGCTACCGAAGCACCCTTAAAGGAGGCCACACAAGCTTCGACAGAAGCCGGCGCTGCTACTATTGCTGCTGGCGGGCAGGGACAAGTGCCTAACCCCGTGGCTGTCCCCAATCAGACACTCGGAGAAGATCCCGCAACCACTAACGATCTCCATGTTGAGGGTGTCCCCAAAGAACAGCCTGTAGTGGAGGAAAAGCCCCCGATCGACTACAGCATCGGACTTCAGCCAACAGAGATTGAGGAAGAGTTGAGGAAACGCAAAGCCCGCGCGGAGAAATTTGGCATTGTCGCTGAAACTGGCTCAGAGACGACAGAGGCGGAGAAGGTTATTGAGCGAGCAAAACGATTTGGAACGGGTGCCTCCAGCGACCAGGGTGTGGGTGTTAACCGTCTGGACCAAGCCCTTCCAAATGAGCGAGAACGCAAGCGCGGTAGAGGAAATGATCAAGGTGGTCGGGGAGGCAAGCGACGCAACATCGGTGGTGGACACAATGGTGGACGTAATCGTCCCCAGAATAACAACCGCAAGGGCACCAACCCAAGTGGTCGAAGCAACGCTCCTAAGCCCGTGTTTAGTGACAAGGATAGAGCTGCGGCAGAAGCCAGAAAGAACCGGTTCACTACGGCTGCGTGATAACTAGTCCTTGGAAGGAAGGGTGATTTTCAAAGTCTCAAAAAGAAAAATTGTTGTTATTTTTTACTTGTATTTTAGTGTTTTGTTGAGATAGTTCTAGGCGTTCATGAAGGCAAGATATGTATGTGATATAATCTGAGTTTTGGAGCGTGGTACACATACATGTGTGTAGAACAACACAGCTACTACGGTGGGATGATCTTCCCACCTCCTCTGCGTACTAGTCTATGCAATATTATATCTATTGTGATACAAATGTCCTCTCTTCCGATCCTCAATTGGATGATAATAGATCAGGTGACTGTCATCGCATGCGGTGAGCTTTCCACTGTCACAATTCCTCCACACCCTCTTTGCTCTTGGATGTGGACAATTTGTTGACACTAACGATAGTCCGGAGAATATAGACCAATCAATGACTGTGGCGCTATGGTATTCCTGAGCCCAGTCGCTTTATCCTTTCGTGCACTCCTCTTTGCGGATTTCTTGATCTGGTGGCGACATCTAATTGCTTTAAAACGTAGATAAACAACATGAATTTCTCCGAGTCCGTGTATAGTAAGGAGCCTATCCCAACCTCGATAGTTTAAATGCTGAACTCGTGCATCGGAGATTTTACCTATTCATGCTTTTGTTTTCTTTTTCCCGTGATAGTGCAGCACAATCAATGTCCGAATGTCGTACTCTGTCCGGAGCCGGTGCTAGGCAGTAATAAAGCAGATTCTCGAATCATTCGCAGGTGGATCTAGAATGCAGAGCGATATCAGACTAAGCGAGGCTCAGCCCGGCGCTGCCCACGCTAATGCACGTTTAGGATCGAATCAGATTTGCATATGCCGATTTGGCGATCTTACTGGCCTAGAATCAGCCAATCGCTGCCTGATGGCCGCGTGGTGAAATTTCGTGGTCTTCCCAAGTCTCGACGGGGTATCCGGAACTGAACACGGTCATCACAGTCGTGATCCGCATAAGCAGCGGGAACAAAAGAACGGGTCGCGGGAAAAGGTTCGGCTCGAAGTTGGTGACAGCCAGAACCAGAAAATGGTGGGCGAATGGTATCCATCCGTGGTCCATGGATGTTAGGATCTAAATGAAAAGTTGACATGGATAATGATCTGGAGGGGCCGTGGGTGCTCACGATATTAACGTTTTGACGTCTGGTGAAATCCTGGAGATATTATGTAACAGCCATATTATAACCTAGAATGACTGGTCATTTAAAGTGATGGTAAGACTGGTAGTGATCATAGCACCGGTAGCATTGACTGATGATACTCAAAAGCGGGACTAATGTCTAGATCACGTCTCTGACTCGCTGAAAGTCGTTGCATGAAATAGTCTTCGGTGCATGAATCATTTGTAGTTTCCACCGAAGAGAAAGGCAATCCGGTCTGAATGCAAATCTTAGAGTCTCGTGATGGCACATGATCTACAGAGAATCTGTAATCCTTCTTCGGAAAGCGCCGTGCTGAAAGGGAAGGAGCCATCGGGGCCATCACCTGACCTGCCTTTCCTTCCATAAGCAGCAAGCAAACATCCCGACTTCTTCTGGACATGATAATTCCCCTCCGGTCATCGATCACCAGTCACATCTTGTTGGCACTATTCTTAGCAGTGCTATATGCAACTAATTGCTCCTCCGTCCCAAGTGCAACTCTGTACATCGCACTAAGTCACCAACTTGACTTCTTACTCGATTAAACCGTTCTCCACTTGCGCCGTGCACGGAACCTGGCCTTCAACGCCTCTTCACAACGCCACTTATTGCTCTCCTATCACATCCCGGATCCGTGCTAAGAAAAATCTGATTTTTCTGCGCGGATTTTCACGACGGCCCGCTAAGCTGATTTCCGCTTTACTACGTATGTCCCGTCTGCTACAATCCCTCCAACAAGACACTTTAGATGCTTAGTCTCGAGAGGGGTGGGGCCTGGCCGTTCGAAGTCCTGCTCTCTACGGACGAACTAATCCAACCAACGGTCGCTGTCAATATCTTCCATTCTAGCCTGCAGCCTGTGAGAGAACGTACTCGTGCTTTTTAACCGCCCATTGCTCACGGTCCAAGATGCCCGCTGCTTTCGGTGCTGATGACTCGTCGGTGGAAGAGGCCCTAGCTTGTTTGGCAATATAATAAAAAAGCTACCCAGGACGTACGTATATGATTATCCTATTAACTTGATGGGAAACCCCGTCGATCTCTCTCAAGTCTTTCTTGTGTCTTCTTTGCGTGCTGATGGGGCACCATTTCCGTCTGATTTAGTTCAATTTGCCGGAAACAAAGCCCCCCTGCACAAAAGTCAATATAACCCTGGAGTCAGCAGCCGACGTGTGTGGGAACATTCTTTTTCGTTTATCTCCCAGGCTCTATTATTCTTTCTGTCTCGAATTCGCGGCCAACTCAGAGGGACTTTGGTGCTAGAAGTATAAGATTTGCCATACTAAGCTGAGCTCGAGTGACGTGTCAATCCTTTGCCTTGTTCTCTGCACCGGCGTCGCCTCATCTGCATGCTGCACTAGCCACGATTCGCCAATGTGGAGAGTAGGCTGGTCCGAAAGTGTGGCGGAGTCTGCAGGAACAACTGTATGCCTTGCTCTGATATATACAATACAAAGCGCAGTACTAATGATGATATAGTAAAACTCAAGCCTAAAATAAAATTTGAGCGGTCAGGAAATCATACTTATTAACGTCATTTCTTAAATCCTCGGTGTTGCTGCTTATCTTACCCCATCCACATATACACGATTAAAGACTATCGCGAACTCCATAGTTCATATACACAGATCGGATTGCCGTGATGAGACCGCAAAATATCAACCTTTAATTCCAAAACGACGTTCATGAGGTTATCTGGACTGGCGCTAGAATCACGAACATCGTCGTAAGATGTCCTCCCACAGATTAGACCAGGCTCGGGCAGGGCGATTGCCTGAGTCAAGGCCAATGGACGATGTCGTGATTTCGCCGCATAACGGAGGCCAACCTAGAGGTCATTTTGGATATGCGCCTTCAAGATCTCAACTTCCGAGCTCATCATCCGAACGCAAGATCCAATCTCGATCCAATGTCCGGGCTGAAGACCAGTCGATAATCCGACCAGTATCGAAAGCATCGAGATCCCTATCTAACGATGATGCTGTACGCCCTTCAGGACTTCCACGAATGACTGGTAATAGTGCATCTTACAGGCGTCCTTCGGCACCTTCAATACCCACTACTCGCCCAGATCTAACACAGCTGTCATCTGGTACCACTAAAGTGAAATCCAGGGACACCGTTTTTTCTGCCATGGACAGATCAAAAAGCATCAGTGACCGTCCGCGGAACGTTCTTCGCAGGAAAGGGAATTTTAGAAGACAAGAACCAGATAATGAAGCGATGGTTGACCTACCGAGTCTCGACACTACAATGGGACCGTCTCGAGCATTGGCTGAGCCAGAAAATGACTCTCATTCCACTGCCCAAGATGTCCCACGTCAAGAAAAGGCTTCTACTGTCGCAACAAAACTACCGAGATCGAACACTCCCAAGACAATAGAAAATGGCCAAACGCAGCAAATACCCAAAGAATTCATTGGACTCCGCACCGTTATCAATACAAGCAACCTTCCACCTCCTCCAACACCCATCTTTGCATCGGCCAGCACCCCTTCGACTCGCTACTCTGGATCTCCCGGTATGTGGAGTAGTCGAGGTTCTACTCCAACGTCTCTGTCGTCTTATTCACCTGGTATAACTCAGCCTGCGAATTACAGATTCAAGCAACAAAGTCCAATTCAACTACGCCAGACAGCCGGACTCCGGATGACAACAACCCCTGTATCACAAATAGACCCGGATGAACCCACCATGCTAGGTCCAATAGCTACTGATAATTATGCGAGATCTGGAAATGTTGAGATTCCTCCATTGCAAAAGACGAACGAGGCAATGACCCCCACGACAACCGCATCGCCCGAACAGCAACTGCAGAGCTCACGAAACAATAGTTACGATGGGCAGCAGCAGAATATTCATACTCTACCGGCTTCGACAAACACTTTGTTAGCATCTCCTGACATGGGAAGCAATGCTTCAATCAGGCCTCGACGACCAAGCCGCGATGGAACCGATAAGTKGGAACAAGCCATATCTCCAGTGATTCGGAGCAATCTGCCTGCCTTGCGGACAAACGCCACTCACACACGTCGGAAGTCTGCAGACAAAGTGAACTCTCCGGAGCTACTGCGCGTGACTCCAGTCAAATCAGCTGCGACTTCTGTAGAATCTCTTCAATCTAGCGTTTCGAGCCGTGTTCCCTCTCGCAATGATGCTACACAGATTCCGCGGAAAGCTGCACGGACACTGGTCAAACCTCCAAAAGAGCCCAAAGCTCCTGCCAATCAAACTTCATCAAGCAAGTTCAGCCTGTTCAGCAAAAAATCAAAAATCGATCTTTCTTCCCCCCATTCAACTTCAGCAGAGAAGGCCTCTCGCAAGGGACCAGCAGCTGGAACAGGCCATGAAGGCTATGGCAGATATGCTCATCGAGGACGCAAACCGAGCATTAGCGGAAGCAGCAACGATAGTAGAGCACGGTCTACAAGCACTAGCGGTGGCGCATCAGTCGTAAGTAGCAAGGGATCTAACCGTCAAGACGCAGGAATTGATGACTTTCTTCGCGAACGACTGGAACCAGTCATCATCAATGGAGGTGGAAAGGATCGCGGTGAGCTTATCCGAACACAAAGCGGGCAAAGCTTGAGCACGTTGAGCGTCACATCGACCTCTATTTCTTCAGCACTCAATGGCGGGCCTATAATGGGAGGGKACTCATCTGATTCTTTGGCTTCAATGGTCGACCAAGGTAAACCGCCTGCTAGAATGTTCAGTTCAGATACCAGTCTTCCATCTCAAGCTGGCAAGAAGCATCCAGTCAAACCGAAAATCACACGGAATGAGTCTGCTCCTGCTCAAATTTCGAGCCCTGACAGCAAAAGCAGCTTGTCAATCACGCAAGTAAACTCCAGAGCAAGCGAGGATTCGAACTTCTCTGCACTACCGCAAATCAGTAAAGTCGCTTCCAAATCAGAGAGCATTGATTCCACAAAAGCATCGACAAAAAAACCTAGCCGGAGATGGAATTTCTTTCACAGGAGCCAGAAGAACGAAACAAAGCAGAAAGCTTCAGTATCTGACAAGAGCACAGTGTTTGAAGCCCAGCTTCATGCACAGGTTGCTACCATTCCGAAGTTTCGACCTGTCGCTCATTATGCACTTCTTGACGCTGATTCGGACTCCCTGGAAGATATAATGCATCGGGTGGAGGAATCACCTCCAAGTGACGATGAGGCCTTTTTGCAGCTCCAACAGGGTCCTAAAACTGAGCCGTCCTTGACTGCGCGCCACGGAACTAGTGTCCTTCTTCCATCGCCTCCTGCTATTTGGAAGGAGTTCAATTCAGAGCGCTCGAGTCCGCCACGGAATAGGCCAGCCAGTCTAAAAGTCTTCTTTCAAAAGGAGAATGAGACCGAGGGCTCGGAGAAGGAGGTAAAGAGACGCAGCAGACTTGCACCAGTTGGTCGTATACCACGTGTTGTTTCGAGAAGAGACCGAGATCACAGGCCGCCTCCCCAGTCATATTCGCGACCCTTTAGTCGTGATGAAGCGCCTTCTTTGACGATCACTGCTAGTCCTCTATCAAATGTTCAGGATGCCTTTGGCAGATCGAAGCTCGATGTCGCGACAGATCCTCTTCAACGGGGACCATTCTATACGGTGCCTGGTGCCTCGGGACCCTTCAGCGCACCAGCAGTTGAAAATGCCAGATTTATGTCAAGTGCATATGCGACCAATGAGTTCTTACGATTCTCTCCTCGAAAGCCATCTGAAGTCTCTAGCTCTACATCCGAAGGAGATTCCATCCTTGCGACTGTAGCTGCCATGGGTCTCCAGCCCAATGGTACGACGGATGAAGAGGAAATATGGGCCGAATACGATGATCTTGTGGATACCATGTTAGCACCAAACGAGGACACAGTGTCAAAGCCCAAGATTTCAGAATCATTCGAACTGGCAAAAAAAGCGAGCAAGACTTTGCAAGCGGAGATCAGTGCCTCGGATGTCAATCCACGAGGTTCCGCCGCCTCAGACACTCCCAGTCTTACTGCTGCGGATGCTGCTTCACCTACCCGATTGAGCGACGCCTCAGTACGTCTACGCCGTTCCCAGATTGCCGCTGCCTTGCACACTTCCATAGCTCCGTCGCCACAGGTTTCTTATAGTGAGCTTATTGCTGGCTATTCCGAGCGCAACAAGAGCCTCTCTGATTTCGTGCCACCGGACAGCCCTGCAAAGCCGTCGCAGGAAGAAAGCTCACCACAGCCCGAAGATCTTCAGTCGCCCACGCCGACCAACACGCCCGACTTCGAGACGACCCGTCGGCGAAACACAATGCTATTTGACATGGCCGAAAGAATGCGAGAGGGAGCAGCGGCACAAACCAACCTCAGGTCTGCCTCTCTGATGACTAGCAGGTGGCTTTCTTTTGGTCGCGTACTCTTCAGCCCAGCTCATAACCGCATTCAAAAAACTGACTCAGAGTGCATCTTGATTCTCGATGGCTTGGGCAATGACGACTGGTCCTATTACTGCGCACTAACATACCCTAATGCCAACATATACAACCTGAGCATACGTTCTGGTTCTTCTTCATCCTCGCCTCATCCCGATGCATGGAAGCCACCAACTAACCACCATCTTGTTCATCATATCATCAATGGCACTGCATTTCCATTCCCCAAAGGATTTTTTTCGGCTTGTGTTCTCAGATTTCCAGCTGCGTCTTCTGAGGACAGGCAAAGACATATTCTCTCTGAATGTAAGAGGGTATTGCGACCCGGCGGTTACCTAGAAATGAGCATCTTGGACTTGGACCTAGTGAACGTGGGTAGCAGGACACGCAAAGCGTTGAGAGGTCTCAAGGAGAAGATTTACCTTGCGGATCCAGACATCAGTCTCAAGCCTGCAAGCGACAACATTCAGCGACTGTTGGGAATCTGTGGCTACGACAATTTGAATAGATGTATGGTCAGCATTCCAGTAGCTGGTATGATTGGAGGTTCAACCGGCTCTTCAAACTCCAACAACACATTGTCCGATCTTCCCAGCGCAGGAACTGGTCTATCATCGCAACTCTCTTCCACGACGAATTCGTCGCAACCTCATGCGAGAACACCGTCAAATGAGGCAGAACCTTCGCTCGGTGACTTGCTTTCAGATCCATCTCCTTCCGCCACAAATGATGAATCGATCACAAAGGTGGTCGCTAGAGTGGGACGATGGTGGTACACGCGATGCTACGAAATCCCAGTCCTTTCTGACCCGACCACTGATCAAAGCATCTGGTCCGAACGGCGACTATTACGTGAATGCCAGAAGCGCAGCACCGGTTTCAGGTTACTTATTGCTTACGCTCAAAAGCCGAGCGAGAAGCGGAGGACTGTCAGCCTATGACGGCCTCCGACATATTTTTGAATTTATCAGCGACGATTCAGCGTTATCAACATTACGAGAAAAACGATTTGATATTGTTTTTATGATACGAATTGATGATACGATACCTATTACTAATCTCATGAATGATGGTGATGATTATGACCTTTTGTTCTTCAACCGCCAGAGACCAGCCTGGCACCAGACTCCTGATTTAACTTTTCCTGAAGACATATATTGATGAAATTATATAAGACGCATCCTGGACCTCGCGGTCCGCTTCTTCATTTTTGCATGGCGGCTGCTTTGAGCGAGTGATATATTCTTTTTTGGAATTATTAATCGCGCTTTTCTTATTTTCCTTGTTTCTTCTTCCTCGAGATATCAATATTTTCCCCTTCTTTTCTTCTTATCTTCTTGTCCTGGTGATTTTATTTTATTTTTTCCTTTCGATGTCTATATTTATTCTCCCCGCTGGGTGGCTATTGTCTTTCATAATGTACTTTCTCGAGGAAGTCTGTTCAGGCGGGTCTATGGATGGATGGATATTGGGTATTTAGGGAGAGCTGGAACTAATATATCGGAAATCAGCATTTAACCTTTTCATTGTAAAGTAGGTAAGGGTTACAGTTCTAGCTTATGGTCATAATTGGACTCCCCCGAGCGAACTTTCAGCTGGTATTAGTTTGATATGCAGAATGGCTTTGGTAAAATACATGAGAATGAAGCAAAGAGGTAGAATATTTGCGCCTGAAAGCATAAGGCCGTGACTTGATTAGTGAAATAGGCAATGGTTCATGCCTGCTAGTCTTTGGGTATGAAGGCAAGTCAAGGAAGTTGGTCGACTTCTTGATTACATCTATATGCAAAAGATAGACAACCTATTTTCCGACCTTTGATTTCTTCTTCGGTCTCTCTTCTTCCTCTGCGTCATCCATTTCATCCGCTGCGTCATCATCGTCATCCGCATCGTCCATCTCGGCATCGCTGCCACTTCCGCTACCGCTACTTTCGTGTGCAGAGTCATATTCTTCAGCGACGTCAGAGTCGGAATCAGCTTGGAAATCTTCATCAACGGATTCTTCGTCTTCGTCGGCTGAGCCACGGTCTGGACGGACTTCATCGTCGCTGGATATGTCCTCGTTTTCAAGAGCTGCTTTGATGAGGGCAGCCGACTGGAGGAGGTTAGACACGCTGAATAGCAAGACAGGGGTTCAAGATACTTACGTCGTCAACCATTTCATTTTTTATGCGGATGTTCTTTGCTTTGAAAAATTCTTCGAGGGGCTGTTGTTCCTCGCTGTAGACAATATTAGTAAATGAAGTCACTTTACAGCAAAGGGCATGAGGTATACCGATTGATATTGCTGAATTGGTGCTCCCCCAATCCTCCCTTCAAGCTGACTGTGATGTCAAATGTCCTGCTGGCAGAAATCGCGCCACCAACACGGGACATGGTAACCACCGAAATATTCTCGATCTGGACATATGTTGCTGGCTTGGGCACGAACATGAGACTCTTATCCAAGAAGTATAGAGAACCCTCGTTTGCTTTGATCGAGCACTTGACTCCGCTGTGGCCGTGATGGCTAACAAAGTCCTTCGATGGCATGATGACTTTCTTTCCTGACAAGCCACGGAAAATCTTTGTAATGACTTGGTGAATCGGCTCCTCATATCTTGGCTCCAGCTTGTCTTTGTAGCGCTCTTGTAAGAGTTCCCTTGTTGATTGTAAGCGCAGATGATCTTATATATCAGGAAATTGCGAGCACGTACTCTGTCATGTTCAGCTCGATGCTAACTTCTTCATCCAACTTCAACTGCATAACCAAAAAGGGGTATCTTGTTTGACCCTGTCGAAGGGGTGGGTCCAATCCAAGAACGATCAAAGTGTGCGTTTCGTCGTTCTTAGGAAGCAAGAAGAATTTCTTTATCGAAGAATATTGAATCTTGTAATCGTATGTCTTACCACGCAACCTGAACGACGCCTCGTACATATCGATATCGAATCGACCTCTGTATCAGAAAAGGATTAGTACGCATTTTTTCTCCAACAGACAACGGTAGTCGCATACCTGGGTGTGAGATGCAGAACATCCAAGAACGTGGCGTATGTGTCTCCTGCAACATCTCCAATCTCGGCCTTGTCCATAAGGGTCTCGTAGAAAAGGTTGGCAGCGTTTTGTTCCTCAACTTCCTCTTCTTCGCCTTCACCCTCGCCTTCGCCTTCGCCTTCTTCCTTTTTGACTTCGTCACCTTCAGTCTTCTCCTTTTTGAGCGCAGTGCCAGGGATGTAGAATCGCATCTCGACCAACTCATCAGGACCAGCGGCAGCCTTGCGGCCGCGGTTTTTTGTGCTTCCTTCGATGTGACCGTTGGCCTTTTCATCCGCGGGCAACGCGAATTCGACGGCGACTTCGTTTTTACCTGCTAGATTTGTGTTGGAGATTTCAGAGTAAGGAATTTCGAAAGCGGGACGATTCTGAACGTTGAAAGAAAGTTCGGCTTTGGTGAATTCTGCTTTGCCCCAGTTCCATCCTCGAATAGCGTGTTCTCGTTGTTCGACGGCGACACCGTACCAGACTTTGAAGGCTTTGCTCAATCGCTCAAAGTCCTGTGTGAAAACTGAACATTAGTGACAGGTCAACCCATAGGATCGAGAACTGATCCTTACCTCTTGATCGAATCCATCGAGTTGGATGACACCTGATGTTCGCGATAAGATCTTCAACTCAAACCCCTTAGCAGCTCGGCTCCATTGTGCAGCTCCAATGTTGCTGCTGTCCAAAGTGAATGTGTCTCCGCCGCCTGATGGTCGCCATCCCATACCACTCTCTGCAAGTTTGCATTTGCCAGGCTGCTTGGACAGATCGAGATAGATGTTTTCGAAGCTCTCCCTAGGTAGAATGCGTTAGCTTGAAGATTTGATATACCGATCGGAAAATAGTGAGCTCACATATTGGAGGTGCGCCGAAGCAACGGATCAGAATTGCTTTGCTTTTAAAAAGGTGCGCAAGGTGAAGATGAAGTGATCGAGCGCCTTGATACAATATGTGGTTGAGTGGTTTCCAATAAATCGAAATTGTTGTGTCGTCGAAAGTTGTGAGCTCAAAGTGATATGCAAAAGCTCTTCCCTCCGGAGGTGTGCACGCGCTCAGCAAGACGCGGCGCGGCGAGACCACTTTAATTCCAAAAGAGGTTAAGCCTACCAAGACTGTTTGTCAAGTCACATGACTTGAGTAACTCATACCATCGTCTAACTATATAAGTATTAGCGTAAATCCACCACTTCTTAAAATTTACTATAACCTGCCAAATCCGGGAATCTTGCAGTGATGTAAGTAAGACTTTTATCCAACAGGCGATGGTGGTGCCAGCCGTGCTTATCGATGTCTACGCTCTCTCTAGGTAGTGGGCAAAGGCCACCAGGGCGAGGCCCAAGGCCATCAACGATGCGATACCGTTCCCGTGTCAGAGTGCAGCCTTTATGCATTTTACAACGAGATGCGACGAACTATCTGTCGCAGATAGGTCATCTGCAACTTCTCGTCAGAACTAGCATATCGCACTTAAGAATGTCTGCTGATAACTATACATGGAATGGTCGCGATACCTGTGCGAATTGCCTGGATTGTGCGCCAGTTAACACTTTCACGACGTTAGTTGGTTGGGAATATTCATCAAAGGCTATTCTGGCTCGAGCTCCCCCCCC